>NC_086046.1:19591226-20791226 GCF_947568885.1 Cydia strobilella
TCTTTATCTTTTACGCTTGCCAGGTTTTTGACAGTGCACGGTCACAGAATAAATAGTAGTTACTGCCGTACAGAAAGGACACTTCCTACAAAACCGAAGTTTGACAGCGATTCAGGGACGAATCTTGCTGTCCCTTTCGGCTATTTAGGGTTGTCAAAATTCAAGTTATTAACTTATCTGTGGTCGTGCACGCAAAGGGACGTCAAGTTGTGCCAACCCTAATAATTGATCGGAGTAATGCTGAGCCGAACGGAGCCGAGAATGCCCGAAAGGAGGAGTGTCACCCCACTGGTACGGTTGACTGGAAATGAATACCTAAAAAACGAAACCATCATCATTTACGGATACTCACGCCTCGGCCCCGAGCGTGTTTTCCGTGGCCCTCGGATTGGTCATATTTTGCTTGACATCAGCGGGCCTCTGCGTATTCCACTTATCCCTACAATACAATCGTAGGTAAGTATATTTTAATTCTTTGGGGAACTTTCATGGGTATTTTTAGTAAATGTCCATACGTCGGATGGAGCTCAAGGGCGGACTTTTGAATAACTTTGGTTTCAGGTAACCTACGGCAAACTGTCAATGCCATTTTCCTTGAAGAGTTAGGTAGGGCTCACCGATCGAACAAATCGTTGTGGTGGCTGGCACCAGGCCAGGCGGCCGTTGGTATAGTTTGTTGGTACTCACTCTTGTGCACGATGGACTTTTTTTTTTTAACCTGACTTACGGACGTGCAGGACCACACGAACGGTGCTCGTCGTAGTCTTTGACCAGTATCACATAATAAGTAATAGTATTATCATACAGAACAGCCACGCATCGCCCCGCCACGCTACGAATTACCTCGCCCCGCGACAGCAGATTGACGACCTTTTGCCGACCGCTACAGTACTTACCACACTGACGCATGCCGCGTGTACAGACGTGCCGTTCACACATAGAAACGTAAGTGATTTTTGATGTAGCGTGTCCGCCCTGTGCCAGTATGCTGTTCTGCCCCGCGCCTATGATATACATGTTGGCTAACCGTTGTGCATGATGGACACGGAGGTGCAGGACCACCCGACGGTGCTCGTAGTCAGTGACCAGTATACTGTTCTGCCCCGCCCCTGGCAACATTCTCTACAATGTACATGTTGGCTCACCGTTGTGCATGATGGACACGGACGTGCAGGACCACACGACGGCGAAGTGCTCGTAGTCGGTGAACAGTATACTGTACTGCCCCGCGCCTGGCAACATTCTCTATGATGTAGATGTTGGCTCACCGTTGTGCATGATGGACACGGAGGTGCAGGACCACACGACGGCGAAGTGCTCGTAGTCGGTGAACAGTATACTGTACTGCCCCGCGCCTGGCAACATTCTCTATGATGTAGATTTTGGCTCACCGTTGTGCATGATGGACACGGAGGTGCAGGACCACACGATGGCGAAGTGCTCGTAGTCGGTGAACAGTATACTGTACTGCCCCGCGCCTGGCAACATTCTCTATGATGTAGATGTTGGCTCACCGTTGTGCATGATGGACACGGAGGTGCAGGACCACACGACGGCGAAGTGCTCGTAGTCGGTGAACAGTATACTGTACTGCCCCGCGCCTGGCAACATTCTCTATGATGTAGATGTTGGCTCACCGTTGTGCATGATGGACACGGAGGTGCAGGACCACACGACGGCGAAGTGCTCGTAGTCGGTGAACAGTATACTGTACTGCCCCGCGCCTGGCAACATTCTCTATGATGTAGATGTTGGCTCACCGTTGTGCATGATGGACACGGAGGTGCAGGACCACACGACGGCGAAGTGCTCGTAGTCGGTGAACAGTATACTGTACTGCCCCGCGCCTGGCAACATTCTCTATGATGTAGATGTTGGCTCACCGTTGTGCATGATGGACACGGAGGTGCAGGACCACACGACGGCGAAGTGCTCGTAGTCGGTGAACAGTATACTGTACTGCCCCGCGCCTGGCAACATTCTCTATGATGTAGATGTTGGCTCACCGTTGTGCATGATGGACACGGAGGTGCAGGACCACACGACGGCGAAGTGCTCGTAGTCGGTGAACAGTATACTGTACTGCCCCGCGCCTGGCAACATTCTCTATGATGTAGATGTTGGCTCACCGTTGTGCATGATGGACACGGAGGTGCAGGACCACACGACGGCGAAGTGCTCGTAGTCGGTGAACAGTATACTGTACTGCCCCGCGCCTGGCAACATTCTCTATGATGTAGATGTTGGCTCACCGTTGTGCATGATGGACACGGAGGTGCAGGACCACACGACGGCGAAGTGCTCGTAGTCGGTGAACAGTATACTGTACTGCCCCGCGCCTGGCAACATTCTCTATGATGTAGATGTTGGCTCACCGTTGTGCATGATGGACACGGAGGTGCAGGACCACACGACGGCGAAGTGCTCGTAGTCGGTGAACAGTATACTGTACTGCCCCGCGCCTGGCAACATTCTCTATGATGTAGATGTTGGCTCACCGTTGTGCATGATGGACACGGAGGTGCAGGACCACACGACGGCGAAGTGCTCGTAGTCGGTGAACAGTATACTGTACTGCCCCGCGCCTGGCAACATTCTCTATGATGTAGATGTTGGCTCACCGTTGTGCATGATGGACACGGAGGTGCAGGACCACACGACGGCGAAGTGCTCGTAGTCGGTGAACAGTATACTGTACTGCCCCGCGCCTGGCAACATTCTCTATGATGTAGATGTTGGCTCACCGTTGTGCATGATGGACACGGAGGTGCAGGACCACACGACGGCGAAGTGCTCGTAGTCGGTGAACAGTATACTGTACTGCCCCGCGCCTGGCAACATTCTCTATGATGTAGATGTTGGCTCACCGTTGTGCATGATGGACACGGAGGTGCAGGACCACACGACGGCGAAGTGCTCGTAGTCGGTGAACAGTATACTGTACTGCCCCGCGCCTGGCAACATTCTCTATGATGTAGATGTTGGCTCACCGTTGTGCATGATGGACACGGAGGTGCAGGACCACACGACGGCGAAGTGCTCGTAGTCGGTGAACAGTATACTGTACTGGCCCGCGCCTGGCAACATTCTCTATGATGTAGATGTTGGCTCACCGTTGTGCATGATGGACACGGACGTGCAGGACCACACGACGGCGAAGTGCTCGTAGTCGGTGAACAGTATACTGTACTGGCCCGCGCCTGGCAACGTTCTCTATGATGTAGATGTTGGCTCACCGTTGTGCATGATGGACACAGAGGTGCAGGACCACACGACGGCGAAGTGCTCGTAGTCGGTGAACAGTATACTGTACTGGCCCGCGCCTGGCAACGTTCTCTATGATGTAGATGTTGGCTCACCGTTGTGCATGATGGACACGGAGGTGCAGGACCACACGACGGCGAAGTGCTCGTAGTCGGTGAACAGTATACTGTACTGCCCCGCGCCTGGCAACATTCTCTATGATGTAGATGTTGGCTCACCGTTGTGCATGATGGACACGGAGGTGCAGGACCACACGACGGCGAAGTGCTCGTAGTCGGTGAACAGTATACTGTACTGCCCCGCGCCTGGCAACATTCTCTATGATGTAGATGTTGGCTCACCGTTGTGCATGATGGACACGGAGGTGCAGGACCACACGACGGCGAAGTGCTCGTAGTCGGTGAACAGTATACTGTACTGCCCCGCGCCTGGCAACATTCTCTATGATGTAGATGTTGGCTCACCGTTGTGCATGATGGACACGGACGTGCAGGACCACACGACGGCGAAGTGCTCGTAGTCGGTGAACAGTATACTGTACTGCCCCGCGCCTGGCAACATTCTCTATGATGTAGATGTTGGCTCACCGTTGTGCATGATGGACACGGACGTGCAGGACCACACGACGGCGAAGTGCTCGTAGTCGGTGAACAGTATACTGTACTGTCCCGCGCCTGGCAACATTCGTCCTATGATGTAGGGCATGCGGTTGTTCAGCTTGTAGCGGAAGGAGGAGGAGCCGTTGTGGCTCGGGATGCCCACGCCGTAGGTTGTGGCTGGCGATCCTGTCCTGCAAATATAAGGGAGCGGATGAAGTTTTTGTCCTCTTCAAGT
Source organism: Cydia strobilella (assembly GCF_947568885.1). Taxonomy (NCBI): domain Eukaryota; kingdom Metazoa; phylum Arthropoda; class Insecta; order Lepidoptera; family Tortricidae; genus Cydia; species Cydia strobilella. The sequence goes on from NC_086046.1 coordinate 19,595,325, forward strand.
TTTTGGACTGTTACATTAACACATACCGGAAGACGAACTGCCGGTAGGCCTCCAACGAGATGGAGCGACAACCTGGTGAAGGTCGCGGGAATTCGGTGGATGCGAGCGGCACAGGATCGGTCGGAGTGGCGAGCCTTGGGGGAGGCCTATGTCCAGCAGTGGACGTCTATCGGCTGACATGATGATGATGGTGATGATGACATTAACACATTCACTGCCAACGTTTTCGTAGCGCTACGCTCGTTGCCGATCCCAGCGTTTTCCCGCTATGTAGAGGAAAGCGACTACGAACACGGAATCCGCCGCTCATTGTGTTAAGGTATAGAGGAAATTATAGTCTGCCATTGTGTGTTATTGGCACGTGCGGCGCTCACACACAATGGCGCACAATGGCACACAATGGCCGACCGCTCTCACAAAAGAGACAATGGCGTTTGTTTAACAGATTACCGTCTTAAGTGTAAAAATCATTTGAGAAGATGCAGACTATAATGGTGTAGAGGTACTAGAAAAAGACACATGGAAGGTTGTAACGGTTGAAAGCGACTCTTTTGGATTGCGAAGGTAGGTATACTATACGTATAGTTTTAGGCGGTTGAAACCGTTGTAGTATGATTGGAAAATTAGTAACAGTTCCTCTGAGTGTGGTTATTTATTCATGGCATCTGTTTGTTGCACGTAGAACCGATGGCCGTTGGGGCAGAAAGGTTCTCGAGTGGCGACCACATACAAGGTGGGCTGATGACGTGGTAAAGGCCGCGGGAGCCCGCTGGATGCGGGTGGCGCAAGACCGGCGGTCATTGTGGCACTCTTTGGGGGAGGCCTATGTCCAGCAGTGGACGTCCTCTGGCTAATATGATGATGATGATCTGTGTGTTATGTACTTTATGTACTTACCATCTGTTGACAGTGGTGACGGCGATGAGGTAGTACCCTCGTTCGTTCAGTGTCACATGCAGCTCGGTGCAGCTGGCGGTCATCTCCATCAAGTAGAAGGAGCGTTCTACTTCGTACCATGTACCTGTCATCTGTGGGAACAAACGTCTTCGTCAGAGCCTTCACACAGTTAACCTTTTCGACGCCGTGTCAAACACAAAAGCTGTCATCCAGACGCCACGTCACCGAAAGTGTCAAAACTGAAATTGAACTTTATCCATATGCATGTAGATCAGACATACTATAGTAGTTATAGACATGAAACCGAGCGACCAGGGGTAAGAGAAAGACATATTCATGTATTGACAGGTTAATGTATGGCAGCATAATCCTTTTTCTCTTTCACTCTTATAAATTTCGGTATTTCGCCATCGCTTCCTGCCTATGCTGCCATAACCCGACCATGAAAAAATGCCCGGTCGGTGATAAGGACAAAGCATGGCACTATTTTCTCTTTCCTCTTATAGGAATCGCAATAAGACTATCTTTCTCTATCAAAGAGTGTCAGGCCCTTGATGTAGGTCTATGTTACTCTGTGGTCTATGACGGATTAATCGGTCTTTGGCGTTGGACCTGCGGTGCGTATATATATCCGTCATTGGCGTCCAAAAGGTTAACTGATAATAAGCCGTGTCAGAATTGAAACGAGAAAAGCCCAGAATGGCCAGTTACCTAAGTGTATTGCTATAACTAATGTATTTCCTAGACCTAAGCCTGACATGTAACTTGGTGTTATAAATATATTATTTATATGCAGTGGCGTAGGAGGGGGGGGCAGGGGGGGCAAGTGCCCCGGGCGCCATCCAAGGGGAGGCGCCAAAATGGGCAAAAGGCAGCAGCAGGGAAACTTTTGTTAGTCGTTAGGGGGCGCAAATTTGGTGACTGCCTCGGGCGCCATATCCTCTAGCTACGCCCCTGTTTGTATGTACCTAATCTATGACCTATACATGATCCGTCCATCTTGATACACCTGCAAAAGATTAGCCTCAAAGATTATTCATCATACATATTCAATTTAGGGACTGTTTTATGGAAGGTACAGGCGCATTACAAATGTTTTGATTGTCATTTAAGCCCTGGAGCCTAAATTAATACCCTCGAATTCTAAATTTGTTAAAAAAATTACCTACCTTTATATTTAGGTACCGTGTAAGTGACTTGATTTTGTACTGTAAACTTAAATGTCTGGAATAAACGACATTGAAATTGAAATATATAATGGCTAAATACATAACTGTCAAATATCAATTCTTACGTTGCACCGACTATAACGCGTTCAAGATTTCGCAGGCACACACAACGTAGCAGCTACGTGCGCACGAGTGCCTGTTTACATTACGTACGCGAGCGGGTCGTGACCTCCACCCTTTACCTATATTGCAACGCAATTACGCATAAGTGGGCACGGCTTGTTGTGGCGGAACGCTATTGGATCGACGCCAATCCCTTGCAGGTGAAGAAATCTAGAAGCACAAGTCGGCAAGAATATGCACGACGCACTACGGGATGGGTATCATATAGGTCATCCATTGTGTAAATAAAAAAAACCGGTCAAGTGCGAGTCGGACTCGCGCACGAAGGGTTCCGTATCATTACGCAAAAAACGGCAAAAAAACGTTTGTTGTATTGGAGCCCAACTTAAATATTTATTTTATTCTGTTTTTAGTATTTGTTGTAATAGCGGCAACAGAAATACATTATCTGTGAAAATTTCAACTGTCTAGCTATCACGGTTCATGAGATACAGCCTGGTGACAGACAGACAGACGGACAGTGGTCTTAGTAATAGGGTCCCGTTTTTACCCTTTGTGTACGGAACCCTAATTATGTTGCATTACAATGTAGCTATACATATCCCCATTTAGTTAATAACGTAATATAGTTTGTCAAAGGACTGTCACATTTCAAACGTAGACAGAGAGAGTCATACCGTCTTTGTCTTACACTAGTACTAGCGCCCAAAAGAAAGGGATGAATATGATTTTCCTGGTTGTTACTGACTGACAAATTGGTTTGACCAACTATACATATAGGTCACTAGATATGTTTTGCAATAGACAAATATGAAACAAAGAGGTGGCCTATCACATATACTTTTTAAAACTATATTTACATAGACAATTACTTTCTGCTGTTAATTGTGTTTGCTGGAAAACATTTACTTTCTTTTTAATTCTAATAAAACCTATGTATGAAAAAGAAATTTCGACCAAAAAACGCTTGATACCAAATTTTCAAAAAAATCGAAACTTACAATAAGTAGTTTCAGTTCAAATTCCAATAAGTAACGAAACAGCATCCGGCTCGAAGGACCAGTGTTAGGCACCTAAATGTCAACATTTGGATACAATCTTACGTATTTAATACTAGTATTCATTTCTATGCGCATAGCAACACATTGGGGTGTTTAATTGCATTTAAATTTTTAAGGGTCAATGTGTTTAAAAACGAACAACCGTATGTCAATGACTTATTCTGTACTAGGCGAGTGGAAAGTTTAAATAGATTCAAATATTGACAGAAATTGTGTGGTAGTGATTTCGTTGTAAAATGCCAAAAAAACAACAAAAAACCGGCCAAGTGCGAGTCGGACTCGCGCACGAAGGGTTCCGTACCATTACGGAAAAAAACAGCAAAAAAATCACGTTTGTTGTATGGGAGCCCCATTTAAATATTTATATTATTCCGTTTTTAGTATTTGTTGTTATAGCGGCAACAGAAATACGTCATCTGTGAAAATTCCAACTGTCTAGCTATCACGGTTCATGAGATACAGCCTGGTGACAGACGGACAGACAGACGGACAGCGGAGGTTTTTGGGTACGGAACCCTAAAAAGCATATGCCAAGCGGAAAAAAACAAACGCGCAAATTAATGTACTTATTTGCATCCGAACGTTTGAATGTCGGTCATGACGTAGGTAATTAGGTAGGTACCGCCTAGATTATAGAATACTTCAATAGACAATAAGATATACCTTCTTACTACTAGTACATTAGGGTAGCTAAGCACTAATTTTAGCAGCTTAGTGTATTTAGTTCATCAGGTATTTTGGCTACAGGCTAATTAAAAATGCAAGTCAGAGATCTACTCGACAGTCTGATAGAAGGCTAGTTCAATTTACTTACACAAAATTGTTTGAATTCTGATTGACTTGAACGATATTATTAATTTACCTAACTAATAAAGCGAAAGACAAATATAATAGGATCGTATTTGACACCACTACGCCACATACATACACAAATCATAACAAACTGCGCACTTACGTTGGCCATACACATGCAAAGGTAAAAATTAGCGTATGTGGCATTCGACTGTGTAGTGCACAGGTGACCTGCGCAAATATGAAAATTGATATTTTATACCTGTGGGCTCTTGAACTGTACAGGTAAAACTGAGCTTGTGTGGCGTTCGCCTGTTCAGGTCTGTTGTCCAGTGATCGCGGGTAGATTGCGATTGCATAAAAATGTCTCTTAAGAGGAATGAAACGTTAGTTGAATTAATTGAACTTTGTTAATCAGAGCCCTGCCTCTGGCATATTAGAAGCGCAGAACACCATGATATGAATGAAGTGAGAAAGCAATGTTACTGTTAATTTCTCATGAGATATAGCGGCCATTATAAAACTTTTAGAAGGTTTTTTTCATCTATCCTTAGATTCATTCAATAAAATGTCATGGCTTAACTAATTTGTTTCTAGCAGCCATTCCTTACACCACACTTTACGGCTCTTTCGTTTTTTACTTTCTTCGTCTTTCTTGCGCTTTATAATTACAAAAAATAACGTTAATAGCGCTGTGTCAACATGAAGCATAGCTGACGACGGCGCCATGGCTACACAACTGAGTTTGTGCAGGTCTACCGCCGCCGTGTGTGTGCTCCAGCCGGGGTTTAGTTTAACTGTACAGGCAAAACTGCGCAGGTACCCTAGCGTGTATGGCCAGCTTTACCTTTTGTATTTCGAAGTTCGGCTGCTGCGGGTACACGGGGCACATCCCCAGCTTCGTCCCCATCACCCCCACTGTTAGGCTCGTCATCAACACGTTAAACAGCCCTCGCACTCTGAAGTCCCCCATCACTTTTTAATTACTTAGTCTAACTTAGGAACTTGAAAAAAAAGGCGGAAATTCTGTGATTCTACGGGCTAAATTTCTTGCCCTTAAAAACGACGTATGATTCAGAACTTTTTATTTACAAAACAAAATCAAGTAAGAATAAAATCACACTAAAAATCTGCTTATTATATAAAGTAAATTAAAGCCAGCGAAAATCCCTAATAACTTTTTAAATAGTTTTTTTTATAACACAAAAATCTAGGTAAAATCCGTTGATCGACTGAAAACACACCGTCACCCCGTTTTATAATAGGTCTAGTTTAAGAGAGTGAAATTACAGCTTCTCGGATGTTTGTAAAACGGTCGGCTTGTTTGTACAACATTGCGGCGCGCGCGACTGCCGCTGACGTCTGCGCCATTATTCAAATTGTACCGATTAAACATACGATGTGACGTGAAGTTTACTCGTATAGGAAATTAGTTGTGGACGTTTGTCTGTTTACGAACTAAGGGTCGAAGCTGAATAACTTAATTCGAGCGCTAAAGGGGCTTTCAGTAATGACGGACGGCTATGGTGTGAGAAACACGGCACTGATGGCACCCTAGTTAATGTCAACATTTTGATCTTACCGTGTATGCGAGTATTAAAAGTACAGTAGCGGAAAATAATCTATTATATTTTTTCAGGTACTTTTGCTTATTTATTTTGGTCATTTCTCAAAAACGGCCCTAACGATTTCGATGAAATTTACAATATAGGGGCGTATGAAAAAGACAATTCGATCAAACAAGGGTACATTTTAAAAATAATTAGTTTGCCCGAGTTTTCGCGGTAGCCTGGTGGGTATTAAATTGTAAAGTAATGATTCGATTTAATTTTCAAACCAGAGGCTAACGAGGGTAAAAAAGCGATCCAGCTAGGCCTTATTGTTGGTAAGATTAGCCTTTGAGTGTCTTCAAATAAGAAATTCTATATTTATAACAGACATTAATTGGTGTGTTTGAAGTCCCCAATCCGCATTGTGCTAACGTGACTGCCTATGTTGCCACGTGGAGTGGGACGTAAGTATATAAATATATGATCGTGATGATGATGCAATCATGATATAAAGTCTAATTTCACGGATTTTCTGATGAATGCAAGAAAATAGGAATATGATAAGAGTTTTGAATGATTCACGGTTAGTTTCACTAGACTTATATTGACCGGGATATATAGACCTGATAATACCGAATACCGGGAATATCGGGGGCTCATAAACAATTCATAAGGTAATCACGGTCTATATCCCGGTCAATATAAGTCTAGGAATATGATAGATTTTTTGCCACTACTGTAGGTATTTGGAGTGTTTATGTGTTAATCAAAAGTTAATCTTTTAAAATAGAAACTATCGTTGATGGCTGACGGTCGCGTGGTCGTGATGTTGTTATGATTCGTCGTCCAAGCCGCCATAATAACCGTCATTTGAATTTTTCTGTTTGGTTGGATCTCAGTGGTAGCTTATTCCTGCATGTGATAGTACACGTGTCTGTGTATAGATATTTACAAAAGGAGTAATATTACTAGTGTTTTATATTCTTAATTAGCAAAAATAATAATAACATTTCTTTACCAGTCACTTTTCGGTGAAGGAAAACATCGTGAGGAAACCGGACTAATCCCAACAAGGCCTAGTTTCCCCTCTGGGTTGGAAGGTGAGATGGCAGTCGCTTTCGTAAAAACTAGTGCCTACGCCAATTCTTGGGATTAGTTGATAAGCGGACCCATGAGCCACGGCAAAATGTCGGGACAACGCGAGGAAGATTATTTAAAAATTATACTTTCTGCCGAAAGTACTACATAAAGGACATAGGTACATAGCTTAAGACCAATTCCAGTATTATGTACCCGTTATTGCATTATTAAAAGTAATTTGTAATGACGATTAAATGCGAGATTCAGTATTTAGTTCTTAGTGTAGCACATTCGACAGATTATTTTACTGTGAAGCTTAACTATTACGGCTACCGTACATTTGTACTTGTACAAGTATTCGGGGATTTAAAATTATAGCGGACTTTACTCAATCTCGACGCACATTATTTTCCGAACAACATTTCCTAAAGAAAAGGCACAAACGAAGCTAGAGTTTGCTTGTACCAAAGATAGATATAACTCCGTAATAGATGGATACAGTCTAAGGAAAAAACGTGCCTCGAAAATCAAGAAAATTTGATTCTCGTTCAGAGGGCGCTACTAGTTTTGGCCTACGGTCGTATAGATGGCGTTGACGGTTTCGTTTGTTATTTAACAACTTTAACGCATATCAGTGAAAAAGCATGGGTCAAAATCATCAAAATAATTAATGCAAATAAAAAAAATCATTTATCTATATTTAAATACATTTTATAGTATTTTTACAAATCTTCAATTTTAGTTTTAAAGTGTGTCGACAGATGGCAGTGAATTTACTGGGGTTACAAAATTTACTATGACAGTACCGCTCTAGTATAAGTTACTCTATGCTTGTACGCACCAACCCACAGGTGACAATGCATAAGTCATCAACTCATCATAATATATTCCGGGCAGTTTTATATAACGACATCGCATATGCATAGGGCCCTCGTGTCAACCGAGTTTCTTCAAGGTCCTACGAGTAAAACAAATGTTTAACAAGTAATATCATATATTTCATTTTCTCTTAACAATGAATTGTATCACAAACAATATATACATAATACGATAACTATCATAAGTGACATTGAGTAAACTTGTTTAAGCCCCAAAGGATTGGCCCCTTAAATGCCCTATAACTGTACTTTAAAGGGCCAATTATTGAGTTTAACGAGTTTATGAAGTGCGTCATAACCGGCCAAGTGCGAGTCGGACTCGCCCACCGAGGGTTCCGTATTTTTTTAGTATTTTTTGTTATAGCGGCAACAACAGAAATACATCATCTGTGAAAATTTCAACTGTCTAGGTATAACGGTTTTTGAGATACAGCCTGGTGACAGACAGACGGACAGCGGAGTCTTAGTAATAGGGTCCCGTTTTTGCCCTTTGGGTACGGAACCCTAAAAAGCATCACCAACATTTTTAACATTTAAAACAATTTTACATTATCATAATATCTATGTGCGTTTGATATATTTGTGCCATAAACAGACTGGAATAGGTCCAACATAGATACAGAGTTTCATAAGCATAGAGTTAAAAAATAAACAATTACCTGCATCTATGTGCTTTTATCCATGACATAAATAAGAGCGTAGGTCTAATAAACAAAAGTGTATTTTGTAAATAATTCCTAACATTTACAGACATTCTTTGAAGTTGTAAACTGAAACAGATCTAAAGAAAATAAGTATTTTTATTATATTAGGTACATGACATCTATTTCAGACTTTAATTTTATTCATATATACGTTCGTGCATGGCTGTGGCGCCGCCTTAGTGGGTGTAGGACATATTGTTTATTTGCCAGTTGGCAGCTGCCAAATATGTAGTATGAAGATGTCGTCCCACGGAAATTCACATTTTCAGCACGTCGTGAGTTGGCGTCGCTTGTATTTCCCGCACCACCAACTTCGCACATAGTGGTGACTGCTTAAAAACACAAATCAAAATATTTAATAAAATAATTTGATTTGTTCGTTGTCTTTGTTGAATTTGGTGAAATGACACGTGTTGCCCTTTAACTTGCGCCTACTCAATCTACTTTATATGTATGTACCTACTTATGTAACACAAGTTAACACAACCGTTATACAAGCGCCGTAAAAAGAGCCCTAATGTATAGTCTGTGTCCTTAGGTAGTAAAATAAATGCAAACAATGTGTTTTTACATTTTCGGGTATTCGAAACATTTATCAGTTAACCAACCAAATAGAAAACTGCCTAGATCTTTTCCTCATCGTTCTGGATTTAACCTATTTCATTTAATCGTCATATAATCGCCCTATGTTGATCTTGTTTTGATTGTAAACCTTCACTCACTTTGTGTAAGGTCGAATTTTAATTAGCAACACCGAAAAACAAGCGGTTCTTTTTCATATCGCTAATACAAAAATACATTATTAACTTTTTATTATACATCGATATTCTTATTTTGGGCGTACTTATTTTGTATTAATACGCTTAACAGTAATACCAGATAAAGTGTCAGTAAAAATTTAAGTTTCCCATTAAATTGCTCAAATAGTAAAATCTGACTCGGAGAGACGTCCAAGTACCAGTTACAAATATGTGTCGTTTTCAATCAAAAGGTACCACATTGTCGCTTGCCATAAGGACGCTCTGACGTATACGTATAAAGCATAGACCTAGCATTACATAGACCAGCTATACGCGTGCGCCCGTAAGGGATAGACATAGATGACGTCATAAACGTGGGGATACCATATTGGTAAAAATTACCCCAATATTTGATATCACGTTGGGGCGATTACCCTGGAGGCAAAGTTAGCTTGTTTGACGGTATTAAAAAATTGTTAAATAAAATGTCAATGGGCCGTTCTTTTTAGGCGTATAAACAATGAAATACCTCCTATAATTCGCGCAGGTGGTACAAAACTAAACATGTTTAGTTAATAAAACGTAAAATAAAATGTATTATGGGTTTTAATTTAAAGAAATCACAAATCGCAATCACACCAATTAATGTACACCACATTTAATCTTCACAACATTTGTTTATTTATTTTTTGGAATTAGAAGTACGAAAAAACTTCGAGGTCAAAATTACCCATAAAATTATGATATTTTCATCTGGTATCCCTAACATGATTGTTATGCAGCTAAATTAAGAAGAAGTTTAAAAATGGCTGACCTCAGACTCCTACCTACCTACGTAATTTGGGCGGATAATTTTACAAATAATGTTTTGTTAATTTGCGTAAATAATTGTGATATTTTTATTGAAATCGTTTGATTCCACATTGCTTTGAGTGTAACGTAATTTTACGATGTTATTCTCACATATTGCGTTAAGAGGAAGGTGTAAAATACCGTACTTACGTGTGAAAGGTTATGATCTCATATTTTTGCTCAGAGCGGCTATTACAGCCGATTACAGAACAATAAAATTCACCAGTATTTTATCAAAGTTCAAGCATTCAAAACGCTAACCATCACTATATTTGATAAGAGAAAGCACAATTTCATACAAAACAACGATAATTAAACAAGCAACGAACAAACATGACATGTCACGTACTTATTTGTTTGCCACAACCTCGGTTGTGGCAGCGGTGGAAAAGTGAAACTATGACAAGGACAAACAATAACAGCGCTTTCTCTGCTACTCCTACTGAAAGATACATAAGACTATCCCGTTCGGTCATTTTCCCCCACTCCTCATGACCGATCCAGTTATACTAGATTCATGGTATAAAGATACAATCCAATTTCGTCCTTATGGTAAGCGACAATGTGGTACCTTTTGATTGAAAACGTCACATATAATTAATCTGTACGTAAATCATCAACACAAGGTGTTATTTTTAGTAATATGTTTGGATTCTTGTCGTGGCGGATTCTAAACAGTCACACGGTAGTATTGCTATGATCACACCTTCTCACATTTATGATACAAACAACCTTTCCACTTTGTCACCACTCCACTTACAATGTAAACTCGACTTTATCACTTGAATTTAAAGTCTAAATCAACATTTGATGTTCTTCTGAGGATTTTGTAAACTTCGCTTGCAAAGCAAACACGATTTTAACACTGTATCTTAAGGTTTAAATTAATACGGTGGTCCGGATAACGATATAGTCAACAACAACACATTACTTATAATGTAAAATGAACTCTATCACTGTACGTATAAAGTATAAATCACCACTTACGGTTGAACGCGATCAGACTACGCCGGAAACAGCCTCGTATTGCAAAAACGACTTTAGCACAGTACCCTTAAAGTTGAATTCACCACTTGATGTTGAGCGCGACGTCGGATTTTTCAACGGCGTGATATGAGGTGTGCAGCATAGCTCGCGCCTTGTCCGAGTCTCGCCCGTCTAGCCATTCAGTGTATAACCTGGAAGTATGTATGTATGTACGTAAACACTTCGAAGGCAAAAATATCGATACAGACAGATGGCTCAAAAATATGTGAACACGACTTTATTAGAGTTTTGAATGATTCACGGTTAGTTTCACTAGACTTATATTGACGACTTTATGGTCTAAGGTGTAAGAGCGTACACATGTTTTTGAAACTTTGGGAATGTATATATATATTTATGCTCTTGACTGTACATAAGACAGACAGAAAGTATACGATGTACAAAGGCGAACTTATCCCTGTAAGGGATCACTGCCAGTCATAGTTAGTATTCGTTATATTTTACGTGTTTATCTAAAAATGAATGTAAATGTAAACCAAATTTGTTGAGTATTTTAATCCAGACCGAACGTAAATAGTACATTCATTTAAGCTGCGTTTCCATCAGAGATGTGTGAGGATGCGTAGCGAGCTTAGCGAGGGATGTGTTTACTGTTTGTTAATAACCAATACTAGAGCAGCACTGAGCGAGGATAGGTAAATGAAGAGATCCTAATTGGTTTTTAACAAATACATCCCTCGCTACGCATCATCGCAGACAGACAAAGATACGGACAGACACAGACAGACAGAGCGGAGTCTTAGTAATAGGGTCCCGTTTTTACCCTTCGGGTACGGAACCCTAGAAAGCTTGATTGTCATTACCTCCGAACCAGTTTGTTTTCAGCGGGCACTGAAACTGGCAGGTCTCGGTACAGCTGCTCGAGGCCGGCCACCAGCTCGCGCCCGCGAGCGCCGTCCACCGCCCGCACCTGCGCACCGCCGTTCAGGCAACCTACGAACATTATGCATTATCTATTATTATTATGTGTGAATGCACAGGCAGCTTAAAGCCGATACGTGCACATCTTATCTTATCTTATCTTATAGTTTCGGGGGCCCTTACGGATACACTTCGACCCATAGGGATCTTTTGTGCAGTTACCCCCTAAGAAAGATCCGTCCGCTACTCAAGAGCCTTCCCCACCATCTCGTGCACTCAATGTCCACTTGTGTTTTGTAGTATTTAAACTTTATTGCACATAATATATACAACAATGTACAAATGGCGCACTTAATGCCAAATGGCATTCTCTACCAACTAACCAACCAACCACCACCTCTCTGTCAAGTCTGTCAACCATAGACACTTACAATTGGTGCAGAGAAAAAAAAACTATTAATTAAAAGAAAAGCAAGCAGCATTATGCATTATTTATTTATCGTATGGTATCGTATCGTATACACTGTGTTTATAGTATTAACATGCAAATCATAACTTGAATTTAGCATTAAAAAAATATATTGACAGAAGCAAGTACAAAATAGATGTTGAAGTCTCTGACTTGTGAGCTAGGTAAAAACCGTGTGGTGTGTTACAGAAGTCAAAATTCAGCATTCCGTAAGTAGTCGATAGCGTCGCTCGTGAGGTCTTTGAAATCCATGGGTGACCCGTCGTACTTTGTTATGGGTCATTCGAAAACCATGTGGTGCACAGTTTGTTTAGGGTCTCCGCAGTCGCATTTCTCAGCGTCAGTCTGGACTGACGGCGGACTGACTGGAAATGGGGCCAGCCCCAGCCCCATTTTTTACGCAGGTAAGGGAAGTGACCCATTCCGATTCTTATACGGTTTAAGGAACACCAGACACGACGGGCCTCTTTGAAACCACGCGGGAGTTTACGGGGGTCAGAGTGAAATAGATCTGAGGTTTCGTCTTTTGCTGCCCACTCCTCTATCCAGGCGGTTTGGACGTTCCAATCAATTATTATCGGATCCATATCAGATCCAGTTTATGCTTTAGGCGGTTTTCACGTTGGATAAGGATTCGCACGCCGCTCCGGTGTGCAAGCGGAACATCGCAATACATGTGCATATATCTCACTCGCACACACAACCGCGTTATAGTCAGCTGACTTTTTTATTCTTGTAGATAATCGGTTAGGTAACTGTATTCGCATTGTCTATCGAGAGGAAAGAACTAAAATGTGGTATTTTCTATAAAAAGGGACCTTATTGTCGATGGCGCTTACGCCATTATACACGATGCTCCGATATAAATACAATGCCGTGCGACGCCGTGCGGCGTAAGCGCCATCGACAATAAGGTCCCCTTTTATAACAAGGTCCCTTTTTTTATAGAAAACGCCCCAAATATTTTTATAATTTACGTGTTTGGATAGATACCGTTCCTCATTTCACAAAGAGAGCGGCAGCTGACGAACACGTTGCGATCGATTTCACACCGACGCTAACGTTAATGTCAAACGCCAACTCGTGCTTATCGTTTTTGGTTCCTAGAGTAATTAATTCCCAAAGTAACCTCTAACTCGGAGGTTTAATCCAACTTTGCTCGGTTATTTATTATGTGATACTATAAACAAAAAAAGAAGAAAAATTAATATTAACTTAAATAGTAATTTCATAGCTTTCGAATTTCGATATTGTAAGGTAACGTTTTTAAAATAAATAAAAATCGACAAAATTCGATCAAAATTGACACTTGGCGCGCATGATCTTTCCCGTTCTTTCTTGCGAAATGTGACAGTGACAGCGACAAACCGATGGAACGGCCTTAAGATTTCATCTTCTATCGAATAAAAAAGGTGCATTCACCTGAAGGGCACGCCATAACCTCGACGTAGTGATACTGCGACTTGCCACGCTTCATTTTCTGAACCAGGTTCTGTATGTTACGGAACCCGTTGGCGATCGCGAACCGAAGAACCTCTACACCGTCCTTTTCTAGGGTCACTTCTCGAAAATCTGGGTTTCTGGAACAAACAGATTGCTATATTGTTCTATAAAGTGAAACAACAACGACAGATGTAGTGCATAATTGTTGTCATCGTATTTTCACGGAAACGCGTGAACGTGTTATGCTATTTCAGTCAGGCTCAGTACAATAAGTACTGAGATTGACTGAAGTAGCATGACAAACACGAACGTTTCCGAGAAAATACGATGGAAAACAATAAAGCACCACATCTGTACTATGGTACTACTAAACTAAATTAACTAAATAACTATTTTAAGGTGGTTCGATTTTCATACAAAATTCAATCTGCTTTAATTAAGGCACTACACACTATTACTACACAAATATTTGCTCATTTATCTACTTTCGAATATTCGTTTGCGCTAAATTAATAGAAAAACTTTGTTTCATACAGAAATCATACATAAATCAACGTAATTTTTTCATCAATTTTACGTATGTGTGTGTCACAAATGTCGTGTACAAATACGTTGCGTGCGGCGTTGCCACTCTATGACGTTGGCGACGTTGCCTGGCCGACCTGGCAGGATTTGCAGTGCCGTCATGTTTAGTGCATTTTTATTTGACAGTGTTGACACTGACACATAGGCAACCAATTCAAATTCAAAGCAAAATTTCCATTGATTCTCGAAATCAAAGCTTTGCTACGTAGGTGTGAATCAAGAGGCCTACATATTGTTCTCGGGTGGGTTCCAAGCCACTGTGGTATTAACGGCAATGAGATGGCTGATATGTGGGCAAAACGAGCGATTGACATCGGATCAATAAAGCAGGAAATTTACGGTACTGACCTATTGAGTTGTGCGCTATCCAATATGTTTAATACATGGCAGAAGCAATGGGATACCTCTAGAATACAGACAGGTAAACATTATGGCTGTGTACAACCTCGAATTACTCGAAAACCGTGGTTCTATCGTTTTCGTACTTCTCCGAAATGGGTAATATCGACCATTTGTCGTTTACGCTTAGGTAAAGTATGTACTCCGTTATTTCTGGCTATGATTGGTGTCCGTGCGAACTCATTGTGTGAATGCGGGTTGGATGAGGGTAACTTGGACCACATCTTCTTTGCTTGTTCAGGGTGTAGCTATTCACTGTACGATGTATTACCCGAAAATGTTCCACGACCTATATGCTTTAGCTCACTGCTTTGTCACATGGATACTAGGCTTACTTCTATACTCATTAAATATTTACAAACGAACAACATTAAACTCTAAATAGCGTCTTATCTTTTATAATCTAATGCGTCTAATTATTTATGTTTTATTCTATACTTCATATTTATTTTATATATCGTTTTCTTCTCTTCCACTTCCTTCATGTTGGCACTATTAACGTTCTGTCACCCACTTCCCGCTTTTCTACTAATTTTTGTATTCGTCATGTGTTTGTCTGTGATGTTCATAACAATTATTCGTTTTTAGGTTTTCCCAACCACACCTCCCAGACTACCGAACATTCTCCTCACGTGTGAAAGTCAAAAACCGACATTGGCAAATTCACCCCGTGCAAAATTGCGGGGAGTAAAAGCCAGATAGGATTAAAAAAAAAAAAAAAAAAAAAAAAAAAAATCAATTTGTTTGTATAAATTGAAAATGATAGCAACGCAAAGAGTATAATAATATATGTAGCAACGTCTAAATCAAGTTACAAAAATCATCGGTGTTCTGGTCCGCGAAAATCCAGAAAAATTCAGACTCAATTGAAGCGGAATTCATGATGGTGAAGTTTCGTAAGGTAGGTACAGTTTCATTCCTTCATTGTACATTGTAATTTTCTCGTGCCGATCTTTTTAGAAAATAATTCTCACTTCTTCCGTAATAGTAGATATAAGCAGTGATCAATACCTATATAATGTAATTATTACTGTTTTGGTTGCCGAATAGTCAATGTACACATTAGGTTTTTTTTAGGTATTGTGCAAAATGAAGAGGCATTCTTGGAAATAAAATGTTTTCCTTCAGTAGCCAGAAAAAAAAGGACATCCTCACTGCAATAAAGTAAAATAAAACATTTCCTGGGGATGAAAAATTATGGAATTTTGTCTATGAATGAAAAACACAATTATTACTAGGTAAGTAAATGATAAACTTTATTAGAATCCATATTGTTGCTTCATCTTTCTTCCTATAACATTAGAGATTTTGTGCTATCATGATATTATTTTTCTTTCAGGTACAGGGACAACTACGGATAACAAATATGAAAAAAATGTTATTTCATTTGTTGTGTGAATCCATCTACACCAACAAGACATCCACTGCTGGACATAGGCCTCCCCAGGGATCTCCACAACGACTGGTCTTGCAAGACCGGCCAAAATATCAAGAAATAAATAATATAAATAAACATGATAAATATCCCGTTTTCTATAATAGTTATAATTAGAAGGCCATGCAATGTTGTTACTCACTGTACCTACTTGAATCAAAAAAAATATATAAAAAAAGTTTTAATTTTATTTTACAATTGTTACTTTATTATTAGTACATTACGATACAAGTGCGAAAAGTAGGAAATTGGCAACGAGTGGCGATAAATTGAAACACGACCGAAGGAAGTGTTTTAATCGACACGAGTTGCGAATTACCTTTTCGCACGTGTATTGTACAACGTTTTACAGTACATAATTATGGCCCTTTACATTTTCGACATATGCACGTATTGTACTAATTACCGCACTAGGGCGGTAACGTATATGTAGCACCATATGTACTCATCGATCCCACTTGATTTGATTGTAAGATTGTGACCTATCAAATCAGGAAGGGGGGCGGAAAAATTCCAATATTTCACGCTAGTTTGCGTGGTACACTTTTTATTAATTAAGTGAGCCCGAATGTCACTAATAATTACTAAATTAGTAACTAAGTTTTAGGCGTGTGGACGCTAGATGAGATGTATGGCAATTTTATCCCCAGAAATCTTTCTCTAAGAAATGCTCCTAGCAAATGGTGCTATATTTTTGCGGAAACTAATTTTCTTGCCCAGTAGCATTGACCCATTTATTTTTAATATCGGCATCTTGTGGTAACCTACAATAATTAATAATAAAGAAATAGAAAATATAAAACGTTTATTCATGGCACATTGCATGCATTGTACGCATAAGTGCATTAAGTACCTAGTCTAATTATATTAACGATGAAAATATGATGGGTGTAAAAAACAAAAACGTATGTAAAGGAATACGAAGGTTTGAAAGGTTGCCATGAAATGACCCCGACTTAACTTAGTGCTTGATGACCAGAGCTGCCATATTTACTAAGACATTGATTATCCCAAATAATAATTAGAAACGTGTCTAAAATAATAATTTATTACCGAACTACCAAACATCAAACTTGAAATATCGTAACTTTAACTTTATCGATATAAATATCGACATTGCGCAGCATCTGAGTAGCGAAGTTATTTGACATTTAGGATAGCGAATATTCCAGATAAACGTAAAGAATAGTGACAAAGGATTGTGAACTCTAAGTTCTAACTAATAAAATATAGATTTACTTAACGAACATTCGTAAATAATGCAATAGAAACAGATTTTTCGTATTTATCGGATTATATTTAAATAAATAACCACCGGTGATAGGCAATACCTCCACGTGAAAGATTTTTTAAACCGCTGTGATTTCTGCAGCTTAATACTGCACAATACGGCATTTTAAATTTAATTATCAATTTTTGTTAGACGAGCGTACGTACGACGTGAATGTCATTCGAGCATGAAGTTTACACAACAACTGAGCATAGTCTGTGCATAAAGTGAGTCGGTCGCTACTAACTGTCGGATAGACGGGAACGCCCACTTGCCATCTCCATCCTACTCCGTGTTCTGGTCCGCGAAAATCCAGAAAAATTCGGACTCAATTGAAGCGGAATTCATGATGGTGAAGTTTCGTAAGGTGGGTACAGTTTCATTTCGTCATTGTACATTGTAATTTTCTCGTGCCGATCTTTTTAGAAAATAATTCTCACTTCTTCCGTAATGGTAGATATAAGCAGTGATCAATACCTATATAATGTAATTATTACTGTTTTGGTTGCCGAATAGTCAATGTACACATTAGGTTTTTTTTAGGTATTGTGCAAAATGAAGAGGCATTCTTGGAAATAAAATGTTTTCCTTCAGTAGCCAGAAAAAAAAGGACATCCTCACTGCAATAAAGTAAAATAAAACATTTCCTGGGGATGAAAAATTATGGAATTTTGTCTATGAATGAAAAACACAATTATTACTAGGTAAGTAAATGATAAACTTTATTAGAATCCATATTGTTGCTTCATCTTTCTTCCTATAACATTAGAGATTTTGTGCTATCATGATATTATTTTTCTTTCAGGTACAGGGACAACTACGGATAACAAATATGAAAAAAATGTTATTTCATTTGTTGTGTGAATCCATCTACACCAACAAGACATCCACTGCTGGACATAGGCCTCCCCAGGGATCTCCACAACGACTGGTTTTGCAAGACCGGCCAAAATATCAAGAAATAAATAATATAAATAAACATGATAAATATCCCGTTTTCTATAATAGTTATAATTAGAAGGCCATGCAATGTTGTTACTCACTGTACCTACTTGAATCAAAAAAAATATATAAAAAAAGTTTTAATTTTATTTTACAATTGTTACTTTATTATTAGTACATTACGATACAAGTGCGAAAAGTAGGAAATTGGCAACGAGTGGCGATAAATTGAAACACGACCGAAGGAAGTGTTTTAATCGACACGAGTTGCGAATTACCTTTTCGCACGTGTATTGTACAACGTTTAACAGTACATAATTATGGCCCTTTACATTTTCGACATATGCACGTATTGTACTAATTACCGCACTAGGGCGGTAACGTATATGTAGCACCATATGTACTAAAAAGTATTTTACAGTACATATGGTGCAACTTTCTCGCCCTAGTGCGTAAAGAGCACTTTTCATGCATATGTCGAAAGTTTAAAGGGCCATATGTACTGTAAAACGTTGTACGATACACGTGCGAATAGGTAATTCGCAACTCGTGTCGATTTAAAACACTCTCTGCGGTCGTGTTTTAATCTGACGCCACTCGTTTCGAATTTTCTCTTTTCCGCACTTGTATCGTAAATAACTATTTCAAACTGCAAGGGTACGATGATAGATCTCAATTCAATATAATTTAGCAACATTTGGCATTATTAGGTTATAAATTGTACGGAGATGAAATCTATCATTGTACCCTTCCAGTTTGAAGAATACTATAGAGGCTGGGTAGTAAGGGATTGCTTTACTTGTAGAACTATATTTAGCGCTTTAAAAAACAACTGATACCTGACACTTACAAACCTGGACTTCCTTGGGCTAGTGCTACTAAGAATCGTCAGTATTCTCCATCCTTTCTGAGTTGGAAGAACCCAAAAAGGTGAGATTTGTGAAAGTCAGGTTTTTTAATATATGTGGCGTTTTCAACCAAACGGGTACCTACTTATTGTTGTCATATTTCCATAAAGCTTCAAAATGAAATCAACCTAATCGACAACCGACAATGTGGTACCTTTTAGTTCAAAACGTCACATATTTTTATAAAACGTTATAAACTAATTTATTAATAATACTGAATATCTGGGAGAAAAGGAAAACATAAGTAAAAACTCAAAAATGCTCGTTTTCCCAGAGATAAGACCTAGCTAGATCGAACCCCTTACAGCAAATTTCATCGAAATCGTTAGAGCCGTTTCCGATATCACTGAAATATATTTCGGTTATATCGGAATCGGACAAGAATTTGAAGAATAAAAGGTATAAGAAACATAAGATAACACAAAAAGGACAAAAAAAAGTACCCCTGACGTACCAGTCTCGAACCCGAATCCTCTTGCACGTATTTCCACGAACATACCGCAACGCCATTGCAGCATACTTACACTGCATGAAATTGTCTACTACAAGCAATCACGGAAACACTGTTTACATGTGTGAGTAATAGTAGGAAATAGCATGACAGAAACATTCTGTCGACTTTAAAAGTGTTTTTTACACTAATGAAGTATTCAATGTTTATTATAATAGTTCAATATTTATGTAAAGAGTGCGCTAAACATACTTTTAAGTATACAGATACCAACACTATTCCACAAAAAAATAAAACCTGAAAATTTGCGAAAGTGACGCCATCTAGCGGGGTTTAAGCTTTGGGTAACCTAGTCGAACCACCTTAAATCTAAAATAGGCCCTTGAGGCATTGTACCAAGGATGCTGGCGGCATTTCCTCGCTGTATCGCAATGCTGATACGTTGTGCGAGGAAGCCGCCAGCTCTTCGGTGACCAGTTACGTCAACAATATATGTTTTTTTAAATATGATTGTAGTGGCGTAACTGCGCAAAAAGCCCTCGGCTCGAGAGCCAGTGAGCACAAGAGGTAAACGGGACCCTATTACTAAGACTCCGCTGTCTGTCTGTCCGTCTGTCACCAGGCTGTATCTCATGAACCGTGATAGCTAGACATTTGAAATTTACACAGATGATGTATTTCTGTTGCCGATATAACAACAAATACTAAAAACAGAATATGGGAGCCCCACTTAAAAAAAAATTAAATTCTGTTTTTATTATTTGTTGTTATAGCGGCAACAGAAATACATCATCTGTGTAAATTTCAAATGTCTAGCTATCACGGTTCATAAGATACAACCTGGTGACAGACGGACAGACAGCGGAGTCTTAGTAATAGGGTCCCGTTTTTACCCTTTGGGTACGGAACCCTAAAAAGTAAAAATCCATAGATAGAATAATGCAAGTAAAGTAAATATGGGTCGCGATGGCTAGCTTGCGTCAGCGGGGTCAGCGTTTCACAACGTATCGTATTCACGTCCATTGTTCGTAGGAACCGTCTGGAAACGCGCAGCAGCGGACACGCAGTCCGGGCCCCTGACTCAGAGATGCGGCCAAAACACACCCCTGCATACTATTGGTGTTCGGAAATATTTTTGTCCGAAGTTTTCCTTTTGCCAGAAGCATTTTCCAAAATAATTTGATTATTAAACATTTTGAAAAATACTCCATGTAAAAGCCAATAGGGTAGATTAGTCACAATTTCGGAAATTCGATACCTGGCTTAGATAATTTTGTAAAACTTATTTATTAAAAAACGAATTTTATATTTGTATTTAAAGATGGGTATGCATCTGTGTGCATAATGAAGAATCCAGAGGAAAAACGACCACAATCCGTTTTTTTACTCATAAAATAGACAAATTTCAAAGCATTCGCAATTTTTTTATTTCAGGGTGTTGGGCCCAAATACAAATACAAATGTTTATTTCATAGAATATGGTACAAAGATGGTCAAATTACAATAAGTGCGGCATATTCTGCCTCTATCGGCGTAGAAATATGTATTACTTACAACTAAGTTGCTATACCTACTTGATTATTACTAACATGCATATAATATATTTTAATATTTACATATCGAGTTTTTACAAACCTTATAATTACCTAGGTATTGGCCCAGTTAACATAGTACTGCTAATTTATCCCAACAAACTGGAATTGAAACCACAACACACATTGAGACTTGAGACCTAACCCCAGAATACGTTTTTACGTACGTACGTTACGTACAATACGTTTTTGAATTTTGCCAGTCAGGGGGAAAATGGGGCGCCCGCCCCAACTTGACTATTAAGGTGGTTCGACTAGGTTACCCAAAGCTTAAACCCCGCTAGATGGCGTCACTTTCGCAAATTTTCAGGTTTTATTTTTTTGTGGAATAGTGTTGGTATCTGTATACTTAAAAGTATGTTTAGCGCACTCTTTACATAAATATTGAACTATTATAATAAACATTGAATACTTCATTAGTGCAAAAAACACTTTTAAAGTCGACAGAATGTTTCTGTCATGCTATTTCCTACTATTACTCACACATGCAAACAGTGTTTCCGTGATGCTTGTAGTAGACCATTTCATGCAGTGTAAGTATGCTGCAATGGCGTTGCGGTATGTTCGTGGAAATACGTGCAAGAGGATTCGGGTTCGAGACTGGTACGGCAGGGGTACTTTTTTTTGTCCTTTTTGTGTTATGTTTCTTATACCTTTTAGTCTTCGAATTCTTGTCCGATTCCGATATAACCGAAATATATTTCAGTGATATCGGAAACGGCTCTAACGATTTCGATGAAATTTGCTGTAAGGGGTTCGATCTAGCTAGGTCTTATCTCTGGGAAAACGAGCATTTTTGAGTTTTTACTTATGTTTTCTTTTTCTCCCAGATATTCAGTATTATTAATAAATTGGTTTATAACGTTTTATAAAAATATGTGACGTTTTGAACTAAAAGGTACCACATTGTCGGTTGTCGATTAGGTTGATTTCATTTTGAAGCTTTATGGAAATATGACAACAATAAGTAGGTACCCGTTTGGTTGCAAACGCCACATATGTATATTGAAAACCTGACTTTCACAAATCTCACCTTTTTGGGTTCTTCCAACTCAGAAAGGATGGAGAATACTGACGATTCTTAGTAGCACTAGCCCAAGGAAGTCCAGGTTTGTAAGTGTCAGGTATCAGTTTTTTTTTAAAGCGCTAAATATAGTTCTACAAGTAAAGCAATCCCTTACTGCCCAGCCTCTATAGTATTTTTCAAACTGGAAGGGTACGATGATAGATTTCATCTCCATACAATTTATAACCTAATAATGCCAAATGTTGCAAAATTATATTGAATTGAGATCTATCATCGTACCCTTGCAGTTTAAAATAGTTATTTACGATACAAGTGCGGAAAAGAGAAAATTCTAAAAGAGTGGCGACAGATTAAAACACGACCGCAGAGTGTAAATCGACACGAGTTGCGAATTACCTATTCGCACGTGTATCGTACAACGTTTTACAGTACATATAGCCCTTTAAACTTTCGACATATGCATGAAAAGTGCTCTTTACGCACTAGGGCGAGAAAGTTGCACCATATGTACTGTAAAATACTTTTTTAGTACATATGGTGCTACATATACGTTACCGCCCTAGTGCGGTAATTAGTACAATACGTGCATATATCGAAAATGTAAAGGGCCATAATTATGTACTGTAAAACGTTGTACAATACACGTGCGAAAAGGTAATTCGCAATTCGTGTCGATTAAAACACTTCCTTCGGTCGTGTTTCAATTTACTCGTTGCCAATTTCCTACTTTTCGCACTTGTATCGTAATGTACTAATAATAAATTAGTAATTGTAAAATAAAATTAAAACTTTTTTTATATATTTTTTTTTGGATTCAAGTAGGTACAGTGAGTAACAACATTGCCTTCTAATTATAACTATTATAGAAAACGGGATATTTATCATGTTTATTTATATTATTTATTTCTCGATTTTTTGGCCGGTCTTGCAAGACCAGTCGTTGTGGAGATCCCTGGGGAGGCCTATGTCCAGCAGTGGATGTCTTGTTGGTGTAGATGGATTCACATAACAAATGAAATAACATTTTTTCATATTTGTTATCCGTAGTTGTCCCTGTACCTGAAAGAAAAATAATATCATGATAGCACAAATTCTCTAATGTTATAGGAAGAAAGATGATGCAACAATATGGATTCTAATAAAACTATTATTTACTTACCTAGTAATAATTGTGTTTTTCACTCATAGACAAAATTCCATAATTTTCATCCCCAGGAAATGTTTTATTTTACTTCATTGCAGTGAGGATGTCCTGATTTTTTCTGGCTAATGAAGGAAAACATTTTCTTTCCAAGAATGCCTCTTCATTTTGCACAATACCTAAAAAAACCTAGAGTTAGTGACACATTGACTATTCGGCAACCAAAACAGTAATAATTACATTATATAGGTATTGTTCACTGCTTATATCTACCATTACGGAAGAAGTGAGAATTATTTTCTAAAAAGATCGGCACGAGAAAATTACAATGTACAATGACGAAATGAAACTGTACCCACCTTACGAAACTTCACCATCATGAATTCCGCTTCAATTGAGTCCGAATTTTTCTGGATTTTCGCGGACCAGAACACGGAGTAGGATGGAGATGGCAAGTGGGCGTTCCCGTCTATCCGACAGTTAGTAGCGACCGACTCACTTTATGCACAGACTATGCTCAGTTGTTGTGTAAACTTCATGCTCGAATGACATTCACGTCGTACGTACGCTCGTCTAACAAAAATTGATAATTAAATTTAAAATGCCGTATTGTGCAGTATTAAGCTGCAGAAATCACAGCGGTTTAAAAAATCTTTCACGTGGAGGTATTGCCTATCACCGGTGGTTATTTATTTAAATATAATCCGATAAATACGAAAAATCTGTTTCTATTGCATTATTTACGAATGTTCGTTAAGTAAATCTATATTTTATTAGTTAGAACTTAGAGTTCACAATCCTTTGTCACTATTCTTTACGTTTATCTGGAATATTCGCTATCCTAAATGTCAAATAACTTCGCTACTCAGATGCTGCGCAATGTCGATATTTATATCGATAAAGTTAAAGTTACGATATTTCAAGTTTGATGTTTGGTAGTTCGGTAATAAATTATTATTTTAGACACGTTTCTAATTATTATTTGGGATAATCAATGTCTTAGTAAATATGGCAGCTCTGGTCATCAAGCACTAAGTTAAGTCGGGGTCATTTCATGGCAACCTTTCAAACCTTCGTATTCCTTTACATACGTTTTTGTTTTTTACACCCATCATATTTTCATCGTTAATATAATTAGACTAGGTACTTAATGCACTTATGCGTACAATGCATGCAATGTGCCATGAATAAACGTTTTATATTTTCTATTTCTTTATTATTAATTATTGTAGGTTACCACAAGATGCCGATATTAAAAATAAATGGGTCAATGCTACTGGGCAAGAAAATTAGTTTCCGCAAAAATATAGCACCATTTGCTAGGAGCATTTCTTAGAGAAAGATTTCTGGGGATAAAATTGCCATACATCTCATCTAGCGTCCACACGCCTAAAACTTAGTTACTAATTTAGTAATTATTAGTGACATTCGGGCTCACTTAATTAATAAAAAGTGTACCACGCAAACTAGCGTGAAATATTGGAATTTTGCCGCCCCCCTTCCTGATTTGATAGGTCAAAATCTTACAATCAAATCAAGTGGGATCGATGAGCCAGTTTCATGTATGCTTTCACACCATACAATTAATTTGACAATTTAATCAGGTTGTCCCGTCTAGATTGGCCTTAAATGCTGCTACAAGTAAATATATTGTTAAAGACGAATACTTACCTATGTAAGTAATTGCAGATTTGTGATCACAAAATAACAGCAATACCGAGTTAATAGACCTTTAAAGAACTATGATTTTATCTGTTTGACTTTAAGATATATTTAATGTTCACATTAACAACCTAGTTGGTCAATTAATAAGAAACAAATTTCTAGTTAGATATTTGTTGTACTGTACTACATATTATTTTTCATACAATCACGATTATCACTACCTATATTATAATCATAAATAAAGTATCATCTAAATGTGTTAAAACATACGGTAATGAAATATCAATACCTAACTGAACACACAAATATCGATAAAACACTCCGATTACACTGTCCCCTCCCTATATCGTCGAATGGAAAGAAGTTCCAACGGTTAGCTACTCGCAGGCGTGTAGAGGTCTCGAAAACACCAGTGTAACGTGACCGTGAGATCCGTAACAAACCATGCGTAATTAGACCTTACTTATACTGGTTTCTTAGCCCTTTTCTCGCCTGCTAAGTAAGTGATTTTAAAATTATATAAAATAACGCCATCTGGTGTTGAGTAGTTGTATTAGGTGAACGTTGAGCGAGCTTTTGTGAGATGAATGAGATAATGAAAGAGTCGTATGTCATATAGCTTTGACATTATAATTTAAACCGTCACTCATGTAGCCTACAGTTGATATTCGTTCGAGAAATGTCCACCGGTAATAACTTTTTGGTATGGAAAGTTGCTACGAATCAGAGCAATTTTGTAAGTGTGTGACGTATTTTAACGTGGCTATGAATGTGTGAGTTTAGCGACACTGGTTTTCATACTAAATAGGAGTCATTTCACATCCACTAGTTTATTAATTCGTGGACCAGAACACCGATGATTTTTGTAACTTGATTTAGACGTTGCTATCATTTTCAATTTATACAAACAAATTGATGTCACAATAAACATGACCCTATGTGTCAGTGTCAACACTGTCAAATAAAAATGCACTAAACATGACGGCACTGCAAATCCTGCCAGGTCGGCCAGGCAACGTCGCCAACGTCATAGAGTGGCAACGCCGCACGCAACGTATTTGTACACGACATTTGTGACACACACATACGTAAAATTGATGAAAAAATTACGTTGATTTATGTATGATTTCTGTATGAAACAAAGTTTTTCTATTAATTTAGCGCAAACGAATATTCGAAAGTAGATAAATGAGCAAATATTTCTGTAGTAATAGTGTGTAGTGCCTTAATTAAAGCAGATTGAATTTTGTATGAAAATCGAACCACCTTAAAAGCTATGCTTTGTTATCTCTACCAACCTTAAATTCCTATAAACCAGCTCCGCCTTGGTCTCTCCAAACAGCTGTTCAGCAGCGTACAAGAAGATCTGGTCAGCGTAGCCCCCCGAACCGGTGCCGATGTGTCCGCGGAGCCCCGGGCCGGGGGGCGGCTCCCCCCACGGCCAGTCGAGGGGCGAGAGGGGCGCGTCGCCCAGCTCGGTGGAGCCCAACATCTGTTCCAACTCGACTGTTGAATATTTAATATTTTAATTAAGGAATAACGAGGATTTTCAAGTCTTGCAAACCGATTTGTCAGTAAAAAATGGCAGCGAATAATGTAGGCGAGGCTTGATTGCCCATATTGGCCCGATGGTTGACTGGTAAAGAATGCCATTAGGCATTAAGTCCACTATTTGTACATTATTTTTATGTTTTGTGAAATAAAGTTTAAATGAATAGAATAAATATTGGCATATTAATTTTAGCAAGGTCACTGATGTTGTAAAACGCGTAGTCAGTTTGAAGTGGGAAAAACGCAATATTTCACCCACAAAATCGCAATTTCCTTGTTTTCCACGGCTTCTAACTCATCTAAGCGATAGCGAGCGACGTTACATGCTGACGTCACGATGTAATGTAATTTTGTATGAAGCGTTTAGTCAGTAAAGTGCGGGTGCCAGACATTGACCATCATTTGTGACTTTTGTATTGCTTTAAGACAGTGGATCCCATATAGACATTTAATCCTCAAAACAAACCTGATCGACTGATACCATTCATAAAAAATCGAATGGTACCATTATTTTTTTCCTGTTTGGAAGTTAATTTTTTTTTTAACTTTTGATGTATTTATATATTAAACCCATAATTTTTTAAAGTTTCCAATTTATTGCGATAAATTGCTCATTTTCTATCTATTTAACTAGATCTAGTTATAAAATTCAACATGTGGAAAATACCCTATTGTAAGACCATAACTAAAACATGTCACTTACTAGCTGTAATAACACAGTCGACGTCGTGGCAGTTGATGAGGTCGCTATAGAAGTCCTCCCTCGACGCCTCCAGCTTCTTGTCGTAGCAGGGCATCACCGTGACGTGGTACACCTCGCCGGGGCTCACCTCGCGCCGTGAAGCGAGCAGCTGCTTCACGAGCGAGCCCATCGTCTGTTGAGGGGACTTGGTGGTTGAGATGTGGGGGAGGATGAAGGAGCCGTGGGTCTTTTCGGCGTAGCATACCCAGCCTGTGGGAGAAATAAGTTTTTGGCTAAAATTTCAGTTATGGTACAAGCTTTTATCGCTGACTATACTTTTTTTCCACAGGCAACTAATACTCATCGAGACAGTTCTAAAAACCCCAAACACAATTAGGTTTCGTTGTTTTATCACAGAGTTCCTATGGCCACCTCCTATCTTCATCATCAGATCAGCTCGATGGTACCATAATATTGCATTGTCACGCGACTTACATATGTGTGCAAATTTTCAGCTTTATCGGAAACACCGGGAAGTGTGTCAAATTTAACTTGCAAGATTTGACCCTTACAAACAAGTTACATACATATTACATACATACTTACATAGGTACATTGCAAGTTAATAAAAAACTTGTAAAAAGTAGGTGTTTATAACTTGATTTGGTTAACTGTAGTTTTATTTCTGTACAAGTGTCAGTTTCTTAGACCTACGTGGGCAAGTGCTGCTGGTTCTGGTACCGCTGGAGGAACTCCTGCTGCGCTTCCAGCAGCACCAGGTCCTCGGCTACCGTCATGTATAAGACTAAATCTGCACCTAACTTCTTGAAGTAACCTTGGAAGTGATGGCCTTACCTGGGCAAGAGCTGGCCAGCATGGGAAGATGGCGCGCCGTGGGCTCGTGCTGCTGGTTTTGGTACCACTGGAGGAACTCCTGCTGCGCTTCCAGCAGCAACAGGTCCTCGGCTACCGTCATGTATAAGACTAAATCTGCACCTAACTTCTTGAAGTAACCTTGGAAGTGATGGCCTTACCTGGGCAGGAGCTGGCCAGCATGGGAAGATGGCGCGCCGTGGGCTCGTGCTGCTGGTTTTGGTACCACTGGAGGAACTCCTGCTGCGCTTCCAGCAGCAACAGGTCCTCGGCTACCGTCATGTATAAGACTAAATCTGCACCTAACTTCTTGAAGTAACCTTGGAAGTGATGGCCTTACCTGGGCAGGAGCTGGCCAGCATGGGAAGATGGCGCGCCGTGGGCTCATGCTGCTGGTTTTGGTACCACTGGAGGAACTCCTGCTGCGCTTCCAGCAGCAACAGGTCCTCGGCTACCGTCATGTATAAGACTAAGTCTGCACCTAACTTCTTGAAGTAACCTTGGAAGTGATGGCCTTACCTGGGCAGGAGCTGGCCCGCATGGGAAGATGGCGCACCGTGGGCTCGTGCTGCTAGTTTTGGTACCACTGGAGGAACTCCTGCTGCGCTTCCAGCAGCAACAGGTCCTCGGCTACCGTCATGTATAAGACTAAGTCTGCACCTAACTTCTTGAAGTAACCTTGGAAGTGATGGCCTTACCTGGGCAGGAGCTGGCCAGCATGGGAAGATGGCGCGCCGTGGGCTCGTGTTGCTGGTTTTGGTACCGCTGGAGGAACTCCTGCTGCGCTTCCAGCAGCACCAGGTCCTCGGCCACCGTCATGTCTAAGACCAAGTCTGCGCCTAACTTCTTGAAGTAACCTGCAAAACGATCGTATTAAAAAAAAACCGGACAAGTGCGAGTCGGACTCGCCCACCGAGGGTTCTGTACTTTTTAGTATTTGTTGTTATAACGGCAACAGAAATACATCATAGCTATCACGGTTCATGAGATACAGCCTGGTGACAGACAGACGGACAGACAGACAGCGGAGTCTTAGTAATAGTCTCGTTTTTACCCTTTGGGTGCGGAACCCTAAAAATGGTAATTCAATACAAGATCTGAACTTTGGGATTATGATTTTGTGCTTAGTACAAAATTCTCGCTCAGATAGTTTGCCAAAACTGCATCTGTTGATATTGTTTTATAGTATGAATCTTCTCAAATGATTTTTACGCCTAAGACCATAATCTGTTAAACAAAAGCCATTGTTTCTTTTGTGTGAGCGGTGGGCTACCGTGTCTGAGCGCGTGCCAAAGCAACAATGTCGTTTAAAAAGCTGCTGTATCATGGTGGTTTTAAGGTTCAAATCTAAGTGCATGTAACATGTTTTGGTAATGTAGGACCATCAACCACCTGAATGTGGGCGAGCGATCATATTATTACATAGATTTAAACCTTAAAACCACCACGATACAGCCGCTATTTAAACGACATCGTTGATTTGGCACGCGCTCAGATACGGTAGCCCACCGCTCACACAAAAGAAACAATAGCTTTTGTTTACCAGATTAGAGTCTTAGGCGTAAAAATCATTTGAGAAAATTCCTACTATACCACTGCAAATCAGAAAACATAAAAAACCTGCTAATCTGCTAGCCGCTTCTTCGGGCTCCAATTTGTATCGCGCTGCGAGCGACAGCACGGGTTGCGGCGACAGGGAGATCACGATCAAGCACACGTCTTGGGTCACGCCTTTGCTATCTGTGTGTTTACGCTCAGAGAACACCCTGAAATACATAGTTCATTAGACTGAGTTCTTCTCTCCGACAAATGAGGAAAAGTAAGTATTAGACATTCTCAATATAGGTACTTACACCTACCGTTATTATTTTTACGATAGTTACAAGCTACGTAGGTACTATTAAATTGTTTTAAATATGTAGGTAATTTTTTTATGACACATTTATAGTTAGATGTCTACCTAAGTATTTGAAAGAAGCGGCAACCCTAGCATTGTGTCGGCGCGCGCGGTGCGGGGTGCGGCGCGTTGAAGGTCACTCCATTGTATTTTTATGTAGGTATCAAAACGGTAGGTATTTGCGTTTTATTTGAGAGATAAGTATCTGTTCATAAGAACTATTATATAATCTGTGCCTGAGGCCCTGGCCGCGTAGCCAACACGCCAATCTCTTACGCTCCGTAGCGATTGAAATGCAACTGTCACTATCGCACTAATATACAGGGTGGAAATAGATTTTGGATCAGTGAGGGCAGCTACCAGATCCCGTGTTGCTAGGCGAAAATGGTCTTAGGAGACCTTCCTTCGAATTCAAATTAATGAAGATTGGCGTTTACAGATTTTGGAAAAACATACAGGGTGCGAGAAAATGGTCATTTTTGACAAACTTTTTTTTTGATGCCTATCGAAACAGTTTTCTTTAATTTCTGGCTTTTTTGTACATTACCGAAAGTTGACCCCTAGGAAACTATTGATATTGGATATAAATGGAATCGATTGACATAAAAAAAAATACATGTAAAAAAAACTTTTCTTTTTCATAAAAATTGTATGGGGAAAGTTTTTCTCGATTTATGGCTTTTCTAGCAGGAAATTTCTTTTTGGTCCCATACAAGCTTTTGATCCTGGACAGGAATGGGATCGATTGGCATCAAAAAGAAAGTTTGTCAAAAATGACCATTTTCTCGCATCCTGTATGTTTTTCCAAAATCTGTAAACGCCAATCTTCAATAATTTGAAATCGAAGGCAGGTCTCCTAAGACCATTTTCGCCTAGCAACACGGGATCTGGTAGCTGCCCTCACTGACCCAAAATCTATTTCCACCCTGTAGAAGACTGATAGAGAGACACAAAGGGTTTCGTTGTCGAAGCGATAGCGATTGTCACCTTGGCTAGGCCGGCAGGCCCCTATTTCACCACGTGACAGGTGCGACAATTGTCGACATCACTGTTGCTGAAGTCGCAGGCCTCCATAGGCCACATAATTTGGCTAAGGTGTAGAGTTTGTGAAGTTAGGGTTTGTAGAGTTAGAAGCTTGGCTCTACAAGAGATCTGATAAGTTTTTGTCAGTGCGAGCCTTTTATGGTTTCGTCTTGGCAACATTTTACATGAAAATGTTTTTGGTTGGATGACTTATAGAAATTGCACACTTGTTTTAATATTTCCTTTCATCAAATTCTTTTAATTAATCAAAAGTGTACTCTTGTAGAAATTTGGTTTAACGCTTATGTTTAGGAAAGTATAATCATAAAATTGAAGAGAAAGAGGGAGAGAGAATGAGAGACCGTGTATTAGGAATGTTATAGCATGAAAGTAAAGGAAGCGAAAGAGGTATGTCAGGATCGTAGCAAGTTGAAATCCGTGGTCTCTGCCTATCCCTCCGGGAAATAGGTGTGATTATAATGATATTTATTTAAAAAAACATGTTACGTAACGCCTTGTTCCAACCTTGTTTGTTTTACAAGACCCCCCCCCCCCCAATTGCGTTACGTAATATTTGAACGCCTCTAAGTCACTTCTTTCATTACTCACTTTAGTAATTCTTCCTGACTTTGCCGTGTGACTAACACACTCTCCGCAGAAGTGATGCATCCGCTGCACGCAAGACAGTCGGCCAACGTGATCTCCACCTTTTGAAGCTTCTGCTCCCTCCCTTCACTGATATCAAAGTATCCATCGGCACCTATCTTGATTTTGGCACCAGTTTTGGTTTTTGGCTTCTCAATCTTTACTGGTTTTATGCATTCCTAGTGAAACAAGAAAACTCGTTGTATAAGCCTGATCATTCTTGTTGAAATTTGTGGGATTCCAAAGTCGCATTATTACTAATGTAATTTAAATTCTGTAAGAGAATGAATAAATTTGTTTGTGGGTCTTTATTTACAAATTTAATCATAAATTAAATGAAACTGCGGGTCCTGTGTGTCAAATTGTCTGCACGTATAATACTGTAATTAAATAAGTAGATACAACATACTAACTCTTAATAATAAAGCCCCAAGGTGAGTAAAAAACAGTGAAAAAGGAAGTTATAGGTTACCTGCGACGGAGTAATGAAATCGTCGAGATCGGTGAGCTGGAGGGCACCGCTGAAGCGAGACGCCATTTTTTAGTACTGTTTAGGAGTTTAGATTGTTTCCTGAATAGCCTAATAATTACTTTACATAATATTTTGTACTGTTTTGCATAGACACAGACGAATAGACGATTCAGTCCCAATGCAAATAATGCAATCCATTTCAAACTGACAGTGACAAATGACAGGCTGTCAGATGTCATTATGAAAATTCCATAACTATTATATTTTTGCGGTTTTAAAATGAGCTTGAACAGCGTACACCGGAAGTAATTTAAATGCGGCCACGGAAATGTGCGGAAATGACACATTACCCGCCAAATCCAAGTAATACCTACATAATACCTATTTATAAAATAAGATAGATTTTGAATTTTGAGATGAAATAGAAATTTAAAAACGATTAAAAAATTGCGAATTTAAATTATGAATCAACCTAAGTTACTTATATTACTTATAACAAGTTTTATTATTCAGGTTAAAAGTTTATACCTATAGTCTGTCAAGCAATTTCTGTCAGTAGAAAAAAGCGGCAAATTAAAAAAATGTAGGCGCGAAGGGTTATCGTCCCATAGAAAATTTGAGTTTCGCGTCTTTTTTCTACTGTGAAAGTTGTTTGACAGACTATATTTGATATTTCTCTACTTTGTACTCATTTCAATGAAATCTAAAACAACAAAAAAACAAAAACAACATGATCTTTAAAGAGTCCAATTTACGTACTTCACGAATGAACTTGGTCCATGACAGAGCAAGGCTGGCCACGTCCACATCCGCGTCGGTGAGAAAAATCAATCGCACCGCACGATTCCCGCCTCCGTCGGTCGTCAAGGCAACGCGTAAACAGTGGGGAGACGCGAGCCGATTCACTCGTCTGTGCATTTTGTTCGTTGTGTGGTGGTTTTTGTGGATCTTGGAGATGGCGGATGAAGCAGCCCCCGGGGCTCCAGTGGAGAAGATTGTGCACACGTACCCGCTGATTCGAGTGAGTTTCATCTATTGTTATTGACCTTATTGTTTGTTGTCATTCAGGATCTGCATGTCGGCAAGGTAATTGAATTAAGGCTTTACTGAAACAAAATAAGAGTTAGTTTCGAATGACTGGGAAGGCTTTATGTAAATAAAGTGCAGGCGCCAAGATGTCTTCATCTTCATCAGCATCAGCCTAGATTTGTCACTGGTTTTATAAAGCGGAAAATATCAATTCCGATTTGTGTCCTCTCGCTATCTAAGCTAAGGTAGCTAAGTAAAGTTGGGATTTGACCTTTTAACGGTCAAGATTGAAAAAATATACTACATGGCTTCCTGAGTCCTGCTCCTGTAGGTATAACAGTATAAGAAGATACAAAAAGATGTTGTTCTGTAGGCTTGGGAGGTAGTCATTTTTGCCATATGGGCTATATCTAATAAAGTGTGCCCTGTGAAGGGTTAAACAGTTGAGGGTTGTTGTTCACGGTGTGTTCACGTTAGTTTTAGTACGGTCATGCAGGTGAAGAATGTGGTGGGTTTTTAATATTCTTTTATAGGACTGGATTTCCAGCGCAGCGTAGAGTTTTCTATTTCTATGTATACGTAATTTAAGTACAATAGTTATTTGTTTTACAAGGGGGCAAGGTTGTTGTTTAACCTCTCGTACTAGTATTGATACCCGAGTAAGCGAAAGATTCCAAAATTGAAATCGAAAAATGGAATCTTGAGCGTTGCGAGGATTTCAAGGCACGAGGGTTAAAAAAAATTGCCGCCGAGTGAAACACAACATTTTTCGCCACACCAACGCAAGGAAAATACTAACTGTAAAATATCAAACAAAATCAAAGTAAGGTCAACAAGAGGACATTAAATAATAAAGAAAAAACATTTACCAGGCCGGACTTATCTGGACACATGTGGACGAAATGTGTTAAGACTGTTAAGCTCGACCCTATATGATACCCACATAAATTTATTTTTAAGAGAGGGATCGTCTGACACTAACATCATGCGTGCCACTTCTACCATCAACAAAATAAAATCCCCAATGGTATTTCACCATCAGCACGCTCCGAGACCGTTTAACTTAAAGCCCGTGATATACAGCTTCATCTAAATCTAAATTCTACAAAGAGTCAGACACGTACGCAAAGCAATTCATTCATCCAGACATTTATAGAACGCTAATAAGGACGGCGTCCGACATCTATCGAAAGCGGTTTCTAACGGCCACCAAAACAAACAATATAAAACAAAGTTTACTTTACCGTTACAAAAATTTAATAATCAAACAATCTTTGAAGATTTAAAACGAGTTTCATTCATCTTTTAGTCGATAACGACGGAAAAGTTAAGTTAGTAAAGCGGAGCGTAATTGTTTAAGGATTGCCTAAGATTTGTTGGAAGATATGCGTGTCAGTCCAACTCCCAAATATTTGGATGCGTGTGGCATCGATAATAACACGTTTCCGCTTTTCTAACTTGATCGTTTGTTTATTTTTGCTGATGCATGTTGAGCATAAACCAAACCATGTAAGTAAATGCGTAGCAACGTCACGTATTCTCGTGTTTCATAATTAGGTAAATATCCACGAGGTCTAAAACCAGTTGTGCTCTCATCATTAGGTACAGATCACCAGTAGCTTGGTTTCGGTGAAAAAAAATGTCGCCAGGAAGCCCAATTGAGTTAGCGTGATGATTGTGATGAAAACAATTATGTATTGACAAGGTGCGAAGTCGGCGGGGGGAGACTGGCGCTGTTTGTGACAAACACACTTAATCTTTATGGAATGTTCCACACTAATTAATGCTAGCGGCAGCCGTTTGAACTAATTTTACTCCATAAGATTTAACGCCAACAAAATAAGGCCAGCACCCGTCGGGCACATAGCGAATAGCTCAAGCCCCAAACTGAAACATTGTGCCAAAATTTTAGTTTGGTCATGATGATTAATTATCTATCACTTCAGTTTTTATCAAGCATTTCTTTCTTGCTGCCACCGAAACCGGAGCAGCAACTGAAGCAATATTGTCAACTCCTCATGTAAACCTAGTCTAGTAGTATAGGAAGGTACATTACAGTCGGCATAAATAGAAAAGAAACGGCGGTTTAGCAGCGAATGATTGACGGTGACGGCGGAACGGCGTAACGCGATACGTCACGGTTCCGCGCCGGGTTTGTTTTCCCTCGTAGATCTATGTGGATGGTAGACTAGGTAGCTGAAACTGGACATAGAGTCCATAGAGATGCCGTTTTTATATCTTCGATAGCTGTCTTTTATCTATAACTTGCGGATAATTGTAGTGAAACCCAGAAGTGGAGTTATAGTGAAACCCAGCTTGCCCTCAATGCCCCATCCCATACCTGTGCGGTGGGTGCGGCGGAAGAGGTCCCATCGCGCGCTTCCACATCAGCTCGTGTGCTATGACTTTACCGAGTTTGTACTAGGTAGGTATGACTGCAGTAAATAGAACCTGTTTTCCTCTATTTTATATATGTTGTTGTTAAGTCTGCACTATGAGTCTCCGTATATCCAACTGTTACCCTCACATGTTGAAAAACATCGCATATCGACCTATTGGCAGCATTCAAAATACCTGTCAATAGATTACGTAGTCCTAATTATTAACGAATGGTATTTGGGACTACGCAATTAATTCATGATATCAAACAGATAAGGCATTGCGAAAACGCGTAGGTATAATACAGAGGTAGATAGATGATGACCATGCATGCTGTCCGCCTCTATCTGATTCATCTATCTATTTACTCAACTACATCTTGTAGGTAGTTATAGATGAGGCCTCTCAATAGTCTCAATTCTCATCAACTGGACATCTCATTTGTTCGAAATTCAATATTCATCATATCGTGTGCCTCAAACAAAAAATCAATAACTTTTCAATGTTAATTTGACAAAAAAACATATTGAATCGGTTCACCACGAAGGCAATCATCTACGTACCTATTAATTTTATATTGACCCGAGATTCATTGCGGTATTCTGAATATCTACTACAGCAAAGAAACTCTTTTTGCTTTCTTTGAAGTTTTTAATGATTTGGTTAGGTTGGGTTATTTTTTATGCTACATAAGTGTTACATATCTACAGCTCCACTCCACCAGGAGTTTCTTGAGAGGATCACAAACGACCAACAAGGCGTGTTTATGATTAAACATCATATTTTGTTCCGTTCATCATTAGCAGAGGGCTGGAAGGAAGTAGTAGAGGTGGTACCTCTACCTATATATGTATATATTTACGTAGACGTTGTTCTGCGCTCTTACATAGAGCTTGGTATCGAAATTTTTCTATTTCATCTCAATTTTAGTTAGGTAGGTTATTCTATTTTGTAGCAACTAACAAGGTTTCTATTAGTTTTTTGTACAATATGTAAGAATAATTGTATGAGCTGCTTTTGTCTTTAATATTTAAATAAATTGACCTCAATCTACTGAACGGCTGTTTTGCCACTTTTGCTCGGGGTAGATAACTATAGTAATGTCCATCAAAAGTCATCAATCATTTTACCTTATCGTTTTCCATTTTTCCAGCACACGGATATGAGCGAAGAGATGCGGATAGAGGCCCTCGAGCTGTCCGTGACAGCTTGCGAGAAGTACGCCAACAACAACGAGCTGGCGGCGCGCATGGTTAAAGAGAACATGGACAAGAAGTTCGGCCCCGCCTTCCATGTGGTGGTGGGCGAGAGCTACGGCTTCGAGATCACGTATGAGTGTACCACTATCTGCTATATTTACTTTGGGGGGAACCAGGCGATTATGATGTGGAAGTGCTCTTAGAAATATAATTTAGCGATACAAGCAAGGTCCGCGCAAATAGTCTGAGGAATTTCGAAATGAGAAAGCGGGGTGGGCGGGGCTACCCAAGGGTTTGGCCTCAGTGGTGAGGGTTCAGCGCAGCGTTGCGTTCAAGTTTCCAAAGTTTTAAAGCAGCAAGTGTTTAATAATGGACCCCACGCCACAAACCTGGCTCGAACGTCTATTCTGCAGTTTGCACGCTACTGATTCCTTAGATTTCGTGCGCGAACTGTAATGGTGGCCATACACCATCCTTCCTATTGTCCAATCGGCATGACGCTGCAGGCTTGATCCAATCTGCAGTTCGGCTATATACACCACACACGATCAGTTTAAATTGTCCAATCGACAGCGACGTTCAGTTGTGGTAGCCATACACCATCCTTCCTATCGTCCAATCGGCATGACGCTACCGATCCCGGGAGCGCGGTAGCCCTGATCACAGACAAATCTTGACCTGACTGAACTGACGATCCGACGATCGCCGATCGCCATACACGGTCCAATCGGCATGATCCAATTGCCATGATCAAGCCAAAAAGAATCGAAATTCGATTGTGCCGTCAAGTATAACTGTCATGCCGTTCCACTCCCACACGGTCAGTTCAAATTCTATCGGTAGCGTCATGCCGATTGGACGATAGGAAGGATGGTGTATGGCCACCATAACAGCCACTATACAAGGTGTCTATAGAGCAGTGCGTCAGACAGGTTTTTTCTCAGTTTTAGTTTATTATACTTCTCAACGATTAGCCTAAAAAGCGGCAATTGCAAACGCTGAAGCACTGATGTTTAGCACCGACATAAACATATATTACTTCTTTTGTGAGAATATGTTTACAGCATAAAGAATGGCATTATACGTCGGTGTTATTGTTAGCCAGCAAACAAAATGTTTAGCTGTAAAGATACCTAAAACCAACAAAGGTATTTTCTGTAACTATTCTTATTTTTAGTTGTACCTTTGATTACCTCGAAGTGGCTGTTATAGTAATGCCTCGAGACGAAATGTCTGGAACGCCGATCCATTCGTATGTAAATCCAAGCCGCTACAAACACGAGTAGCCTTTATTAGCATAAGTCTGGGTAAATGACTTTTCAAATTGTTTTCTCATAGTTATTTCTGTGGGACACGCGCTGAATAGTGCATACTTTGTTGTTGAAAGAACACGTTATATTTTTTAATAATAATGAAAAATATCAACCGATCAAACAAATTGTATTCTATTACTACTATCATTTGATATTTACCAGCCGCTTTTCGGTGAAGGAAAACATTGTATAGTAATAAGTAGGTACGCAATAATAATGATGTAGGCGGTAAATAAATTATAGACGCTCACCATTATGAGGTCATCCACATTAAGATAGTGCCAAATGCACATAAGTTGCCCAATACAATCAATAAAGAATGTATTTTGATAATCCTGATAAGCATCGTGCGTATTTTGTTACTAAACTGACAATATATTGAGCCTTGTTCACTTATAACTTATAAATAGAGACAAAATTCAATTGAGATATTCTTTAATAGAGGTAGAGCAAGGAACAGATTTGATGAATGCTAGCAAACTTCGTAATTATCGCAAACCATTATTGTAATAGCTCTATAACCATCAAGCAACCTTGAGACCTCTGTCCAAGAACAGGAACCGTGGGCAGCGCAGTGTTTACCATGACTTAGGTACCCCAATCGCCGAACGCACCAGAATAACGGCGACCTTGCCTTGAAAGAAAAGACATTAATTTGTACATACTAGGAGAATATTCTTATACTGGACGTCTTAAGATGATTCGTTTGAAGCTATGAGAATATTCGCCCAGGTTCTATTGTCCATTGAGTCATATCAAGTCGCCAGAAATAATTATGAATAGGAAAACCAACATTAAACAATTAACTTAATTCTTACAACAACAACATAATGTTTGTTTTCGCTTGAAATGTTTTGTGCTTGTTGTATAAGTACTGGGCAGTTTTTTTTACAATAATTTTGTCAATTATACGTACTTTTTGTAATCGTTATGATATTCTGGGACAAGGTACGTGAACGTACAAATCGAGGCCATAACGAGAGATGCATTTTTTGCATGACATTATTTAATAGGTATATTGATTAATATAATAACACTTATATTTATGTGAGTGATGGTGTTGATATTATAATTATTTTATAAATCTACAAATAAATCACTATATTTTGTAAAACGTTGTATTTTATTGACTACATTAATTAATTATTTGAAACATTATAGATTTAGTGAATGAGACTACAAATGTCTAATCACAACACTATTAATATTGTCTGATATTTAAGGGGCCCACTAATTATCAGTCCGCCGGACGATATCAGCCTGTCAGTTAGAACTAATATTTGACAGTTCCGAACAATTGACTGACGGACTGGTAATCAGTGGGCCCCTTTACTGGCTACGAAATATAATAACTAAATACTCGAAGGTCATTGTTCATTTAGTGCTTTGTCACTGTAACACGAAAAATGACGTGGTGGAGACTTTCCATCAATCGTATTTAGAACTGTAAGAAACCCTAATTTTATATTAAAGGAAAAAATGGAAAGCTTCGCCTTTTTCGGCAGAACTTGAACCCGCAACCTCCGCGCGCAATCGATGATGTAATGGTTTCGGTAGATGTAGCTTTACGCTTTACGCCACCCCAAAGGCGTGTATACATAAGGGAAGGAATGGAGATTGGCGAGGTTCTGGTAGGCTTCCGTAGCTCTATTGGTTAAGACCAACGCACGGATTGCGGGTTCAAGTCCTGCCGGAAGCGTAACTTTTTCTATTTTTTCCTTTATTATAAAATTTTGAGTAAAAATCGTAAGAAACCCTATTTTGGAAATTGTATGGGAGTTGTATACTTATCTCAGAGAAACAAAAATAACGGAATGGGAAAAGGTACGTGTAATAAGGACTATAAGAGGGACTCTTTTCGCCAGGCAAAATCGAAGGAACTCTTATTCAATTTCCAAAATCTAAAAAGAGTGGAGGGAAGGGCCTGCAGTTTTCTTATACCTGTTTAGTTTTCTTGACTTCAACTTATAACGTCTTTAGGCGTCGTTAACGTTGGGTTTTAATTTTAACAGCTGTTTGCAATAAAACAATTCATAATAATCAATAGAATTTAATATGTTAAACGATACAAATTCTCATCAATTTCGTATGGAGCTAAAGAATAGGTACCTGCTTGCTTTGCTTGTTTTGCAAACTAACAGGAGTTTATGATAATTATGATGTAGTGGGGTAGTCCAATATCTGTATTTACATTTTTATAACGTATGGATGTGAATTTGCGGGTGAATTTACTCAATGGGGTTGGCCGGTCGAAGTATTTAGCAGATGGCGCCAGCATAGCTTGCCCTGTCAATCCCTAGAATTGTGTCAATTTTTTTATGGAATTTTATGCCCTGGCTGCCAGCCCTTTAAGCCAAATCTCATAGAAACGGGGAAAACTATGATGGCGCCTCTATGCAAACCCCATACTGAACAACGTTTCCGTTTGAAGAGGAATTAATCGAAAATTAAATTTCAGTATAATACAGTCCTAAATAAATGTTGTAATAACAAGAGAAACAATACCTATAAGGATTCCCTACAAGTATTTTTCTTGCCCCAATGTTTCTCTTACCCCATCTAACCTTGTTTAGAACTTTTTCATTCTGGAATTTTTACTTTTTGGGTATACCTATTTTTTTTCTTTTAACCTTTTCGACGCCAACGATGGATATAACCGAACTGCAGGTCCAAC
Organism: Cydia strobilella; assembly: GCF_947568885.1. Lineage (NCBI taxonomy): Eukaryota > Metazoa > Arthropoda > Insecta > Lepidoptera > Tortricidae > Cydia > Cydia strobilella. The sequence continues at coordinate 19,636,143 of NC_086046.1, forward strand.
GCCAATAACGGATTAATCCGTCACAGACCACAGCGCAACATAGACCTACGTGCATATCCATAAAGTTCAATTTCAGTTTTGACACTTCGGTGACGTGGCGTCCGAGTGCCAGCTTTTGTGTTTGACACGGCGTCGAAAAGGTTAAATGTCCAAAACTCGGCAGACGTGGTTACAACAATGGCCAGCAAGTCATACAAACTGGTTTATGTGAAGCTAATTTAATTGAAGGCAGGAATTCTTAGTATTCTTACACAGCGTGTCTACCTACTTACTAATCTACGTCTTTTACATAAACATTGGCACATCACAAATACTCGTTATATGTATAAATAATTAATACTTATTACAATTCGTACGAAAGCTAAATATATAAATTTCACATCGTATCTAGATACGTACATTAAATTTTTATAACGTAGATAATATATGAAACGGTCATATAAAAAATCTACACAACTGATATAGTAAATATTATGTTAGGTATCTAGGTTCTAACAAATGTATGAATAGTTCAACATTTTAGGCACAATCGTAAAATTTCGAGTGTACTGGGTACAAGCACTGGAGGCTACGATACGAAACGCGTCTCTCCGACGCCTCCGGCGATTTCTAAACATTCTACTCCGACGATTTCTAAACATTCTACTTCTAATATTTACGCATACGGATCAACGGGAATCAAATATTTTAAAGAGTTATAAAACGTTAACAGTAAGCAGCGTTCTTTTGCATTAGGTTTATGTGATCGGTCGGTATCAGATCCCATTTTCTGATACACAATATTATAAGAAAGATTTGTTTCCTAAAATGCAAATAAAATTCATGTAAAATAGAGTAAACTAAACTTATGTCAACCCATCTCCAACCACTGGCTTCTTCGATCTCATTAAAAGACGGGTGACATATACAAAAATAGGACCAATGACGGTAGTACCTACCACAAATGGCCAATTAGTGTGTTGAGTCCGTCCAAGTGAAAATCATATATTAGGAATTGCGGCATCTGTGCAGAGTTTGCTTGGTCCAACTCTATTTGGACCATTTTGGTGCCTAATTATTTACTGATTCACACAAGACAAGACAAGACAAGAGACGCCACACCCAGCCAGGAACATGCCTGCTCCGGACTAGCCGGCATACCAGGGGACGTAATTTTATGGGGAGTGACACGCTCTGGGATGGGAAAGGGATAGTTATAATCAGCCGGCTATGCAGCCTTAAGCCAATATTGGAAGGTAGGTGGGGTAGGTTATGTCGTCGAGGGAGAGCGTTGGTGATATGCTTCTCATCGTTTTCGTTTCGGTCTTCGTAACATCTTGTGCCAAGCGAGGCCAATATCATCTTGAGATGCCGTTTGCTCGTCGATTCGAGGTGTTGGTTCTTCTTCGTCTGATTCGCTGTCGGTATCGTCCAGTTGATATATTTCTCTTGCTGCTTTGATGAATTCGCCTTTGTCGTCTGCCATTTGAGCCACTCAGAGGGATGCCGGAATGGAGCTCTGTAGCTATATTTTATGCGGCTTCGAAGAGATGAGGTTTTGGTCGTCTTAGGATGTCCTATAGGTAGCATTTTATCTTCTTGTTTATTTTTTGCCGTTTTGACATCAATTCCCAATCACGCGATTCTCCCCGCTCGCTTGCCTCCTATATTATAAAAAACGAAGTCTACCAAAATGCCCATACTTCGAGCACAAGAGGACGGCACGTTGTCACTTAAACAACACTCATTTAAACAATTCATACACAAATAGCACCACAAAAAAGCACACAAATAGCACCTTACTTGAATTGCATAGCTATCAATTTTGAGTGGTAGAGTCCTCTAATTCCGCGTAGTGATACCCTTTTTTTGTCACTGCACATGTTGTAGCACTGACTGCGCATGCAGGAAATCGTGTAGACAATGCAAAAGGAATTTTGAAGCGTAACGTTGACCACTCGCAGTCAGTAATAATACGATGGTTTCGATAAGTTCTTTGTTCGTTGAGCCCCCTCCCCCGCGTCCGTCGGCCTGCACGTTCGGGATAAACTCAAAACACCGGACAAGTGCGAGCCGGACCCGCCCACCGAGGGCTCCGCACTTTTTAGTATTTGTTGTTGCAGCGGCAACAGAAACACATCATCCGTGAAAACTTCAACCGTCCAGCCATCACGGTTCACGAGACACAGGCCGGCGACAGACAGACGGACAGCGGAGTCCCAGCAACAGGGCCCCGCTTCCACCCCTTGGGCACGGAACCCTATAAACCACCGAGCGGACCCTCATGCGATGCGGCCCCCACCCATCAACAGGGCGACTCCCGAGGAAGGCTCAGGCGTACAATTTGTAGCCTATTAAGTCGTTTGCTTTTAAACTAACTTAACCCCAACAATGCCTAATGTAGTTGTACCTGCAAACACTGTTAAGAACGGACCGTTATTTAAAAGACGTGAAATGGAAAAATCTCACCGGTAAATTGCACTGTTAACATTGCCACTCACTGTTTCACTTTCACATACAACCAACCCACGTTTTTCGAGATAAGCAGATATTTTAGAGAAACGTAAACTGCATATCTAGATGCTCGCGTCGGTAAAAACTATCACGGTCCGGTCAACATCTGGCGACAAGATGCAATTGCGAATGCCATTGTAAAGGGCCCCCGGAACACAACCGACCCCGGCCGCGGTCAGAACCAAACTCCTGGTGCCTAATTATTTACTGATTAGAAAAATATTAAATTCCCGTTTTCCCCACAGATTACATATACCAAAGCTTCACTAACCTCTCCTAGTGTTATCCAATAAGCGTATATACTCACAAGTTACCCGAGTCAGTTCTGAGGCACCATCGGGGGCCATCGACAGTGAACCTTATTGAATAGGAAATATAGTCATATTTGCACTGGCAGATAACTGTCTGGGGATGTGCTTATGGGCTTATTAATTTATATGAATTTCGTAAGGAGAATATTATGTATAATACAGCGAAGAGAAAAATGTTTTAAGAATTATGTTACATTTGTTTTAAGCGTAATGTAGTACGTGAAAATGATTAAAAAATACTATTTAATATAAATGTTAATAAATGCGTTATTTATACTTTAAACTTAAATACAATCTCGAGCAAAAATAAAGTCTGATAATAATCTTATAATTTCTAAAACTATAAATGTATGCTCTGATAAGATTTTACGTGTTAGCATTTAAAATAAAAAATCTTCATATACATATATACTTATATTAATAATACATGGAATCTCTATCGTTTCTTAAGACTGTGCACTTAATATTTGCTTTTCTGTTTTAAATGCTAATTGATGTTATTATGACAGTTACAATTTAGATTTAAAAATTAATGCAGTTTAGTCTTACAACGAAATATAAATGTTACATAATTTACAAGCTTAAACTATTGAAAAATATGTTTTATGATAATGCCAGAAGACCCATATTATTTCAAACAGTTGACAACTGTACTAGCGAAGAAGAAATGGAATGACGAGGCGCAAGCGCTCGATTATAGTGAAAAGCGTTGCGGACTGTCATAGTATGTATTTATTCCCTTGAGATACAGTTTAAATTCTTTTGTTTTGTCGATGTCTGTTTCATTGACATAAGGATTGATTTTAAAAGTTTTTGCTAAACCTAAATTATGTAATGTGCTTTTATATTTTTTTGAAATAATATAACCAAACAAAACCACGTGAGTCCGTCGTTAATTTTTATATGAAACATTACACAGTGACGTCACGGTCTATTTGACTTCTTTTTATACTTCAATCCGATTGATTAAATAGAAATTGTGTTTAAAAATAACTGCCATTTTTGTTTTTCTAATAATTATCTGGTGCTTTATTTCATGCATGGTGTGAAATAATTTATTTTAAATACAGTGTAATACCCTATAATAGCACAATTTAACAAATATAATTACAACAAAAATGCATGTTTGTTAATTTAAATGCTATAAAACCAGGATTTAAAAAGTGGCCCAGGCGACCGTAATTATGGCAGCGTGTGACAAGAAAAAGTTGGTTAACTCTTTAATTCAAAGTATATTTATGTAGGTATATTTTAAGGTATATCCGGGTAAGATCGAATGGAGGATAAGATCGTATGATCGTAATTACTTCCAAAATAGTAGTTATTTTACATCACTAGCACTACAGTGTGTGACGCCATTTCACCTCGCCCCTCTCGCTACATTGTAGTAACAGCTCAGTCGTGTCAGTCATGTGTTACGAACGTTTAAAAACCGGCCAAGTGCGAGTCGGACTCGCGCACGAAGGGTTCGTACCAGTACGCAAAAAACGGCCAAAAAAATTACGTTGTATGGGAGCCCCACTTAAATATTTATTTTGTTCTGTTTTTAGTATTTGTTGTTGTAGCGGCAACATAAATACATCATCTGTGAAATTTTCAACTGTCTAACAATCACGGTTCGTGAGATACAGCCTGGTGACAGACGGACAGACAGACAGCGGAGTCTTAGTAATAGGGTCCCATTTTACCCTTTGGGTACGGAACCCTAAAAATAACTGATTTGCAAGATCGAAGTGATCCCATAAATCTTCCGTGAACAAAATTTTGTACGGTCTAAATAGTGAGCAAAAGTTAGTTTTTCATGAAAAAGACCGGATATTTTCAACTTATGTAACTTATTCTCCTTGCTTTAGATATGACATTAGCTTTTAGAATCTTAGTCCAAGAAGGTTTTTCGGTTTGGTGTCTGGAAAAAATGTTATTCAACTAAGTGTAGATTACTCCTAAACTATTTTATTAAGGGTCATTAAGTGAATTAATAATAAAAGCTTGTTTTCTCTTTTATCATTTACCAACTCTTCGAAAAATAGTCCGGTCATACCCGGGTATACCTTATTAGCCGAACGAGTCACGTGGTCATGTTTACATTTTAGCAATATAGAATATATAAAAATAAATTTGTGACAATGAAGTGTTAGCTTTGGTTAGACCAATACAGCCGAATCGACCCGCACTGGGTATGGCACTTGACTTACATTACTTTACTAATTACAACGAACCAATCATTAATAATTATATTTATATCTCAATTTAATGGCGCGAAACTTAATAATTAATAAAGTTCACAAACAATGTTAGTCTTAAACAAAGATTCTTTGAACTTTGTATCAAACAGAAACGTCTGCGAGCTTTTATATAAAAAGATCCATTGATTGAGGTAAGATGAGTAAATTCTAAGAAAAAAATCGTGTCCCCCGAGTGTGACAGCTGAGGTAGATGGCGCTGTACCGCACCATGTTTTGTGATAACTGAATTATTAAAGGTCAAATTTTGACAAGCAAACTTAATTAAACTCGAAGCACTTTATTCATCTTTATCTTCAATGTAGTCTAATCTCTTCTTATAAAGTCAGCAGCAGAAGTTGCTAAGCGGGCGAGGTGTTCAAAATTACCTTGACACGCTCTTATTCTCTTAACAATAAAGTCGCGTCAAGATCATTTTGAACACCTCGCCCGCATAGCAACTTCTGCTACTAACTGTACATGTAATCGATGAATTTTTGGTCTTAAATAATACAAGTAAGAATGAAGTATTATTTGACGTAGTAGTTTCATTTGACGTTCATAAGCGCATTGTAATATGCCTACTTAAATAATAAACTTTTTTTAATCTTTATAGAATGATGTACTCACGCTTGATAAACCTTCATTATTTTTAATTGAGTAACAAATGTCAAAATATGTGAAACTTTAATAATTATTAAGCTCAATAATAACAACTACCTACTAGTGTACATGGTATACTACAGTAACTTATCTTCTAATAAATTTATTCCTACACCAACATAATTTCATACATTATCGTTTAGCACTTATGTGCAGTTAAGGAACAATTTGTCAGAAACTAAAATTATATTTTTTTGCTAAATAATAACCAATGTCAAATTACAATAAATCGAGTCTTTTGTAAACCATGTTTTTGATTGAATTGAAAAAGCAACCTTAAACCTCGGCAAATAACGTTCATATTTCTTTACCGGGCTATAGACCTTAGTCGCAAATGTCACAATATGTGCCATTTTCAACCAAAAGGGTACTTATTGTTGTTTGTCAGTAAGGCGCTATTTCCATACAGCTTCAATTAGAAATCAACCTTATCGACAAGCGACAATGTGGTACCTTTTGGTTGAAAACGTAACATATAGCCTCATCTCAGACAACATGTCACTGGGGATGTATTTAACATTATTTATATTTACAAGAATTTCATAGCCTTTGATAAAATCTGATTAAATGCTAATATATTAGATTATTTTAAACCGGGTCACTCACGTATTATTAAGTCGACTAGCTCGACATGTTTCGCTCCAATATACGAGGACGGTCCTCGTAAATTGGACCGAAACATGTCGAGCTAGTAGACTTAATAATACGTGAGTGACCCGGTTTAAAATAATCTAATATGTTTGAGTCTCACGGGAGTTTTATAGTTAAATGCTAATATATATATTCTTAAGCAAAAATATAATATAATCTCAATACAATAAGAGTGATACCACTGGGGAGATATAATATGAAATGCATTTAAAAATATCAAACTTATTCATTTTCATTCTTATTAAAAAAAATACTTAATCGAATTTTATCTGAACATAATTCGACCCATAGATTAACAAACACAACACTATTTTAACGCAAACATTATTATTTTCGATTCAATTTATGTAAATACTTTTTAATATACCTAGGTATAATCACGAACACATTTCACTCGGCGAAAATTGATTTCACATCAAAAAAGCAAAATAACTATAAAAATAATACTTTTACGGAAGCGAGTCTTGTACACAACCAACACATACTCGTACTTATCATAATCAACCATATTGGCGGCGAAATAATGTAGCAAAAGTTGTTCATTGATTAAATTTAGGTAAGTAAGTAAATATTATGCTCGGGTCTGTGTTTATTTATGTTATTTATGTCCCAGTTTAAGCGGGAACACCACACATATTTCCAAAATGTACTGAATACACAGAATATATTATCTGAGCTCGTTTCGTGAGTTTTATCTTTTAATACAGGCGGAAGTTTCTGTCAAATTAAATAAGAGAAATACTCAGGAGTTATTCGGCTCATAATCCTAAACTGGTTTAGGGTGGTATTCCAACTGTCCAATTTCTATATCCAATATTTGATCAAATTTCTTTGATGAGGCCCATTCTACTTTATCCAATATCTTGGTCCAAGTTTTTATACTATTTGTGTAGCCATTTTGAATTCAATGTCATTCGTAATATTTGATCAAATGTCGGTGTTTCTAGTAAATTTGATCAAGTCATCCAATTTCTTTGATGAAATGCACATTGGACAGGAAATTTGATCAAAGATGTTGGATGACAACACTGATATTTGATATAAGTTTTGCCAATTTGGCATAACTTGGTAACTTGAATAATAATCACAGCACATAAACTTGCTCCATATTCCTCCATTTCAGATCAAACGGAATACCACCCTTAGCCAAGACAGTTCATACAAGTTCAGTTCAGTTCAGACAAGTTACTAGTCTTAGCTCAACTGACACACTAAATTCCCACTTATGTCATATCTAGTAAACTTTTTCTTGGTGTCGCGGTATTTATCTGTAGGGTCCCGTGTCACATTGACATATTATTTTGATGTTGCCTCCGTAGTAAATCCACTTTTACTTAATTCTACACCATCTAAACCGTGGCGTATCTCGGTGTTCGCTAGGAGTCAACTCCGTGACGAGCAGCTCGGGAGCGCGCGCGAGTTCGTAGGCGGCATCGCGAATTACACTATAAGGTCCACGTCTACACCGCTTATCCGTCCCTAGCACATGTCACAAGAAAGTTGATAGCGCGCGCGAGTTCATAGGACGCTCCGTCAATATGACACAGCAAAATAGTTTTAGAGCAACTCACACTAATAAGGTCCACACCATTTACACCGTGGTGTAGCGCGGTGTTCGCTAGGAGTCGAGATGGAAGTGCGTGACCAGGAGCTTGGTGGCGCGCGCGAGCTCGTAGGCGGCGCCGCGCACGTCGTCGAGCGCGCCCGCCCCCGCGCCCCCTCCCGCGCCCGCGCCCGCGCACCCCCCCGCGCCCGCGCCGCACGCCGCGGTGAGCGCGTCGCCGCCCGTGCGCAGAGAGCTCAGCACCACCTCTAACTCGCAGTCTGAACATGTCTGCGAGAAATTACATTAATGGTAATAACGTTTGGTAAAACGATGCAGTTGTAGAGAAATTTCTAAGGCAAATACGCGTAGCATGCTGATGTGTTGGCGTAAGTGTCGCCATTAACTTTAGATTAAGTTAGGTCCCCGCAGAAAACCAGCGCCAAGGTCCCGACATTATTGCTGAGTGGGGATCGTCCAAATGTTTTTTTTTATGTCTGCATGCGCATGCCTTTCTTTTTTTATGTACTATATAAGAGATGTAAGATGTGTAGAAATACGTTAAAAAACTGTGACCTGTAATACTTTATTACCAATAAATTATGTCTATTTCTATGTCTACTATGTTGTGGCGTTAAATAAATGTATTTTCTTTCTTTCATATATAAGTTCTAATACCTGTCAACATTGCAATGATACACAATAACTTGATTTTATTTACTGTCGGTTTACACAAGTTGTGAGTTATTAATGTTATTATAAAATCATAGCATACAAAAATGTATACTATTCGGTCGATTCGCCATTCGGTCTGTCTGTATCACCATCAAATCCTTATTTTGCACAGAACATACAACTTGATAAATAAAAAACTTAGTACCTGTGGAAACAGTGTGAGTAGCGCCCTAACCGACTTGCGTATGCCCTCAGCACGCTCACTCAGGCTCGCGGGGCCGAGCTCTCGCGCCGCCGCCCACAGTTCCTGATGACACATGTTGAATTTTATAACAAAATCTAGTAACATACATAGCAAATGAGTAATTTATCACAATAATGTAGATATTAAAATAATATATGGAAATAATACAAAAATACAGGACTTGAAAGTTTCAAAATTTAAGTAATTTTTCAACTTCCAAAAAGGAAAAAAGTAAGGGTACCATTCGATCCCTTACATTTTATCCAAGTATACCATTATATACTAAGTACTTTTTACGAACCTGTATGCCGCGCGTCACCGCCTCAGCTCGTCGATGTACCATTTCTGCTGTAGGTAGTACTTCACTAGATTCTAACACGCTCTGTGTCAGCGAGCGATCGAGGCTCGATAGGGTCGTTAGCTGCAAACATTCCAAGTGGATTCTAGGTTTTGGAAAGCTACAAGAAAATCACTAGCGTTTCAGAATACTTCTGATGAATGATGACTGTAAATGTCACGAATAAGTTCCTCAAAATAAATAAAAAAGATTCTTTATATTTTCCTTTGAAATCCCTGCAAATCCTGGTCACGGCACCAAAATGTAACACTATGTGTCCAATTATGCTCAAGAGCCATGAAAACTGGTAACTCTGTATAAAATGTACATAACAAAATTATGATTACAAATTAAACAATCTATTTACACGCCTATATCAACCAAATGACTATTTACTATTATCCAGTGAAGTGTTAAATCTATTACGTCTTTTAATAGACATCACCACACCGTGTTTTATAAATTTAAGTTAGATCAAACTACTTGTAAGGCTTCTAACTACTAAGCGGCTAAAATTAGTAAAATTAATGATTAGTACCTGATGTTTAGTAACGTGCCAGTTATTCTTTGGTCCCTCCCTAGTCTCATACATACTGACCGGTCGCTGGCAGCTCTTGAGGGCCTGCTTTAAGTCCGCCTCTTCGGCGCTAAGCGTGAGTTGGTCTGTCTCGAGACTCCGGCCCCTCTCGGGAGGCTTGCAGGCCGTATCTAAGCCATTGTCGAAGCTAGAAACGTTGTCGGTTATATCTGTTTGTGAGGTTAGGCTGTTGTCGTCTATGCTGTTTGTTTTTAAAACGCTGTTTTCTTTAGTGAGTTGCTCGACTATGGTTTGTAGATTCTTTAGTTGGTTCTTAAGCTCTGTAATTGTAGAATCTCTGCTGTCTAGTTCTTTCTTTAGCGAGTGGACATCTTTGCCGTGTAGAGAAGTGAAGCGGAGATCAGAGGTGGTGGAGTGCTCGATGGGGAGAGAAGGATTGTACGTTGAAGACACGGTCTCACCGGCGCGCGGGTCTAAGCCCATCTGAAGGAATATTTTTGTATATTTTTGATAATTACGCAGGTGCCTGAGAACCTTACAATAAGTAAGTTGCTATAATTAGTAATTATGAAGCAAAGCAATTTTGTGCTTGACTGTGGCCAGTAGGGTTCTTTAAGTGGTTTAAAAATCTAACGTTCGCCTAATGTCTAACGTTCAACGCTTCATATAATTAATAAATTAATTAGATCTTTTTCGCTTATGCGTTATAGAGCTAGGCTGTAAGCGAGATATACTAACGAACCGTTTTTTCTGGCAAGTTATAATAAAAAATATTTTATTTAACATTTATCTCAAGTTGCTATTGATGCTAGGTCTGTTCAGATACTTACATCAAGATCTATGGGTGCGAGCGCAGCGTAATCGTCGTCCGAAGCGACGGAGTCGTAGAGCGGCTCGTCGTCTGACATATGAGATACGTGCTTCAAGTGGCTCGCTGACAGCAGCGGGTTTAGCGGGCCCATTAATGCTGTGGGTACAATTCGGTCTTAATAAGAGAATAACAATAGAGCAGTAGCTAAAGAGAAGCAATTACATTTTTTTATACGGCATATATGTCGGCGGCCGATCGTAAATTACCTGTGTAATGCTTTGATGGTAGTCACATTAGACCAATAGATATTAGGTAGGACGGGTCCGTTAGATTGCTTCAGATGACAAACTGCCCAGAAATAGGAGCCCCGGCGAGGCTCCGTCGACTAAGGCAACGAGACAACCGCGCCAGCTTGTCTGCCTTAGGCTTAGCAGAGGACTGGCACGAGAGATTGACTACCCGTCCCTTCCTAATTAATACAGTTAAAAAAAGGCGGTCGCAGCGCTCCTGTGCTAAGCCCACACTAGTCCGATGGTGTTAGTTCACTTGAACAGTACCGTGAGGGTGCAGCGAAGCGATGTGCTGACGACGAGTAGCGTCCAGCAACACGTCCCGACAGAGGGCGCCGAGTTCCACGCAGGATAACCGCGCCAGCTTCTGCCTGCCCTGGTTCCGCGGCGCTGATAACGCCGGGTTCACTGGGAGGAACACGACGCCGCATCGCTCTAGTCCCGTTCCGCTGGTCTGCCATACTGTGGACACAATAAAGAATAAGGATCAATAGCAGAACTCTAGGTTACTTGTAGCGTTCGGCAAGATCACCAGAATAGATGTTCTAGTATTATAACAAACACATTTAATCAAGAAGGATTTAGTAGAGTAAGACCAAGATGAGTCGGCAGCGATTTTGATAGTCCAGACTATACCACTTTGTGTTATTCTATGAAATTATCTTGCACAGTCTGTGCTGTCGAAATCGTTGCGGAGTTATCTTGGTCTAACTACCTTAATGTAAAAGAATTATGTTATATTCAGAAATTTGTAGAACTAATTTACACAAAACCATTACAAATTATACATTTAAACCTTCCTCTTGAATCACTCTATCTATTAAAAAAACCGCATCAAAATCCGTTTCGTAGTTTTAAAGATCTAAGCATACATATGGACAGACGAACAGACAGCGGAAAACGATTTTGTTTTATACTATGTAGTGAAGCTAAAGTATTTATTTATGAAACTCACTGGCTTCGGTTTCTCTCCGGTCGATTTCGTCATAGATGTCCATTACTAGCTCTTCAAATAAGTGATTCGGTAGCTAGAACAAAAAATATTGTATTATTTAATATCTAATCTATCATAGGCGTAAAATTCTCATTTATCCAGGTCACGGCACAAGGGCGTAAAAATAGTCTATTGATTGATTTCTCAGTTAAAAGTTAAAGGTACCTTTAAGCAGTTCAAGCAAAGCGAAAAGTAACCCAAGCATTTTCAAAAAGCATGTGGTAGAAACTGAGACTCGAACCTTAAGAGTCCCCGGCAAGCTCGGCCGAATTGCACTTATTCATTCATACAAACGTACACACGTTGCACATACAATGACGTGAGGTACTTAGGTCTGTAATTAGTTTATATAGCTCAAGTTTATAAAACAAACGAAATAGAGCAGACACAAGTTTTGTATGAAAAACTTAAATTAGCTGTATTTTTTTAACTATGGTATCTGAAGCTACATAAACTAATTACAGACATAGATATACCTTATCATTGTAAGTACAAAGTTTTAGAGCAATCTAGCTAGTCGTTTTAAAATGAGAGCGGAACTATGTATGTATCGAGATACGAGCTTGCCGGGGACCCTTAAGACTTTCAAATGGTTATTTCAGTCTATAAACTGACTACATATTAAATCACATTTAAAATCGGGTCTATAGCGAGTTTATTTTCGTCGGGTTGCCCCACAAATCTCTTTTTTGGCATGTTTGCTGGGACTTCAGTTAGCCGCAACCACGACCAGTGAAACCTGTGTCGAAAGGTCAGTAAATTGTATGAGACAGTCAGTGGCTTCATATACTAGTTCTACCATTGGGGCGGCGAGTTCAAAAGTGTATGTATACTTACAAGTTGCAATTTTCCCCTCGCAGCCTTAGCCACATCAGTCATCTCGTGCGCATCCGAGGCTCGTGGGACAGCGAAGTGTTTCCCCGTGGCGTGGTCCGGGCGCGAACCGGTCAGGAACTGTATGAGGCGGTCGGTGGCTTCGTATACTAGTTCCACCATTCGGGCGGCGAGCTCTGTGTGCCCGCCTTGTCTGTAAACAGGGTAAAATAAGTTAGGGAGGTGTACACACAGCTGCAAAAGTGCGTACCCATTTATGGACTCATTTGGCGTAAAAAATAGCATATGAGAAATATAACATTTTGCAATTTATGGCCGTCTCCTTCTCTTGCACTTGGCCGGTTTTTTAAGTTACGGAAGGTCTCTCCTAAGACCATTTTGAGATAGCAGAAACTGATCCGGAACTGCCTTCACTAACCTATTTAAAATATACCTGTATAGTATAGTCACTATAGTCAAGTAGCGAAAGTACATGATATACGAAGAATACCTGGCAGCATCAATAGGCGTAAGTCCGTCGCGGTCGCGCGCGGTGGGGTCGGCGCCCCACGCCGCCAGCAGCTCGGCCTGCGCGGGCTGCCCCGCCCGGCACGCCACGTGCAGGCAGGTGTTGCCTTTCTCCTAAAAAACACACATATATTAAATTTACAGAATAAATAAATGAAATAACAACTTTTATAGAGGGTGAAACGCCGGAGTGGGTTTAGTGGGTAGGGCCAAATTCTGCCTCCCTCTCGCCAAGAGAGGGAATAGGAGCGGCGAGTCCCACACACCGTGCGTGCATTCCAACTCCGTCAAAAAAAGGGGCAATAGAATGCAGTCAATCAGTACACTCAAAAATTTAGTGTTTTACTGAAGAAAGGCTTTAAATCGACACAAACAGATATAATTTACAAACACTTAGATGAGTATCAAGTTTTTTTGCTATGTCAAATTTCTTTGTGATGTATCACATCAACTATTTTTTCAATCCAAATAGTGACTGAATGAGGGCTACCGCGTTTAATTTCGCCGCTAGGGGCGCTAGTGTAGATGGAAGTCTTTCAAAATGTCAAATGCATAGAAGTTTTGGGGGTTTCAAGCCTTTTTATATCGGGAATCTTCACTCCTGATTGTATGAACAATAGATGTAAGTGGTTTAAAAAATGTGCCAAATAAATCATATGCAAATTTAAACAGGTTGAAAAAAATGACACATTTAGACGTTAAAATACCTTTGTGTATAATTAGAACGTACTGATTTTATAAAAATAAGCATAGAAGAATTTTGAGATCTGTTTTTCTGGACCTACATCTACAGTGGCGCCAACTGGTGAGCACAAAAACGGTAGCCCTCATTTAGAGCCTGAATGAAATATACAAACCTGATGGTAGTAGTTAGGGTCCGCGCCCTGCGCCAGCAGCCGCATGGCGGTATCGAGCGAGGCGCTCCGGACTGCGCTGTGCAGCTGCCGCGCCAGCTCCGCCGGGGGCTCGTCCCGCCGTGCTCGCAGCACGTAGGCTAACCGGAGGTGCTTCGATAGGATGAACTCCGATTTTATAGGGCTGGAAGATTATTTTGTTATTAAATTACGAACCTTAAACGTATCGCAAAAAAAAAAAGTATTTATAAACGAATTTTCACTATACTCTAAATTCCTCCATTTTTAATATACTCTAAAATGAAGACTATCAATTTAGAGTATATTAAATAAAACTATGAAAACGGATTATATCGCGTATATTGAATTTATAATACATCCCGATGTTTCGAACCCTTTACAGCGTTTGTGGTCGTCGGTGACTGAGGAAAAACTACAAAGTGCAAAAATACCCACATACTAAAAATAATGAACCATCATAGACTATAAACTTTAAGGCTGGTTGTACATGCAGAATCGGTTCATAAGGCTAGTTATACAATACAACTATTTTCAAGTAAAGATATATACGTGATAAAAACTACGCCGGCTCCAATCCGTTTTCATAGTTTTATTTCATGAGTAACTATCGCGGTAACCGAAGACAATATTAGAGTATATTATTTGTTTTAAGTGATTTCAAGTTACAAAGGCTTTTCAAACTTAATTATAAACTTCGTAACAATACATACTTTATTATTATTTTGAGTATAACCTGTTAACAAAGATTTCGCCTTATTGAGGTTCAAGTTAAAGGTTCTATTATATTACGACATCATCATCATTGGCCACAGCATCTTGACATTTGATTGTTGCAGCTACAGTTTATTATGAAGAAGAGGTCTGTGCGCCGTCGGAGATCGGAGGTGCGGCACATCTCTTCCTGTGGCTGTAAAGTCCAATCGCAGCACGACACTTTCTGCCACAAAGATCGCAGGTGAAACGCGAGTCTGTTGGTGGTTCCTGTGAAGCCCGGAGTCTTTTCTGCTTCAAATCATCGAGCCAGACTTCGTCATGACACAAACACATGACCATGACATGACATGAGCATGATGTATTACGACATATAGTAGCAGTAATTAATCATGTTCTAATGAACAAGTTCAACCAGTAAACAGAAAAGCGAGCAAACTTACTGTAAAGGATCTTTAGCTTGCGGCTTCTTGCGGAGATGTTTGGGTGCCGATGTGTCAAGTAGGGAGTGTTCCCATATGCTGTTCACATTCTGAGCGGTGAGAGCTTGGACCATCTGTTAACAGACACAAAACTGTAACTTCCTTATTCACCGAGTCCACACATAGCGAGCATACGCGCGAGGCAATTTCCTCGCGCACAAAACGGCCAGTGTAGACGTGCCTCGGCCGGGGCGGCGCGCGCGAGGCACGTCTAAAATGTCGATACAACACGCGCGCCTCGGCCGAGGCACGTCTACACTGGCCGTTTTGTGCGCGAGGAAATTGCCTCGCGCGTATGCTCGCTATGAGTGGACCCGGCGATTGAACTTTACGGACCTGATTTAGTTAAATTATGTTTTATCCCTTTCTTACAAATATATAAGACAAAATGACAGATAAAGACAAATGATTCATAGCTAATTCAGGCCAGTAACGCGTTTATGAATAACGCCATAAGTGTTTTCTCTAAATGGAATTTGTCAGATATTATTTCGTATATGTTATTATATCTTATTTCATACGCACACTAATCAAATACCATGTTATTATGAAATATAGTTTTAAGTATTGGGTTTGGTTGGGAATGTTACCCAAAGCATGTTACATATTAAAAGTAATATTACAGATAGTGAGTAAGAGTTGTTCTGGGCTATAACCGCGAAAATCGAAGTTCGCAAATTGCGGGCATATTTCCCTGTCACTCTAATTACACCTTCATTGGAGTAAAAGAGAAAGATCCCCGCAATTTGCGAATTTCGATTTTCGCGGTAGCCCCTCTGTTCTTATTCAAGGTGTGTTGCTAATTTGCTTCTTTTTACTTTTTATAGACCAGACTACAGACAGGTAGAAATAGTGGAAATAAAGTTAAGGATTTCTCTACCAAACAGCTATTGCTCTCAAGAAATAAATGACTGTGTTTTACATAGTTTGACTCCTAGACAATAGTTGAGTGTTTTATTGAATGGATACTAATACCAAATTATAATAGTTTATACTATATATAGTAACTAAATTATAACTTATAAGATTTATATGTTTCTCCTTTATAACAACATACAGCTAAGCACCAACAGGAAAACACAAATTTAAATTAGTTAATTGTCCATTCATCAAGCATCAACTGAGTCATGTTAATCCAAGTCCACTCCAAGTCATACACATGACAATACTGTAAATGAACAGGGAGTTCAGTGAATTAAAGTACAGTCAACCAATTTGATTCCTAGCCCATGTCATATTGAAACAATTTGTTTATATTACATGTAGATATAATGCAAATTAGCACGTAAGGTTTAGCTGTTAGTGCTGATTGAATGGAAAACAAATGACAATGAAATATCTATGACAATTCTTATTAAGAATTTTTTTTTAAACAAAAGTACAGTGCTTATTGATTGATGTGTGTCATTTATCCAGTAGTTAAAGTGACAAGGTTTTTTTTGGTGGCTTAGGAATCAAATTGGTTCACTGTACTTTTCATTAGTACTATGAAGTAAATACTTATCATGTGAATGATGTGAATTAAACATTTGTATGGAACTCTTCAATGAAGGACAGGTGCCGGCAAACATCTTGAACATGTGACCTTGCCTGTAAGTTTGTTTAATCATTATTTGCACGATAGAGATGAAAGTACAGTATAAAGTTACACTTTCGTACTGTATTGCCATCTCTGTTACGCAAATAAGAATAGTATTAAACAAACTTACAGACAAGGTCAATTGTTTTAGAAGTTTGCTGCACCTATAATAAACTAAAACATCTTCAAAATGTGTGTATCCATATTTATTACTTAAAAGCACTTAAAAACATTTATAAGTACCCCTAATTTTTGAAGTTGAAGTTTTATTTTATTTTATGTAATTTGTGAAAATCTCTGGCTGGCTTACAGGTGACCCCAAAACGCTCACAAGATAATAATATTATGTACAAGATAAAATAACTATACAAATAATGTCAACCTACCTAATAAATAAATTAAATAACACAATTAACACAATTGTTATGGTTGATTATACACCCTTTACAACATCCATCAAGAAAATTTATAAAAATATTCCCCGAACTTGGAAAATTAATTAGCATTTCCAGTTACGACATAAATATGTTATACTTGTGTATTAATAAGGCTCTTCATATTGATGATAAGTTTGTAACATCTTTAACAAAACAAAATATTTGAGACTTACAGCCAGAAGTGACGGTGGCCAAGTGCCCTGCCGCAGGGACTTGACATGTGATATATGGCGTCCCATGCTGCGGTGCACGCTGCAGCATTCCGCACACAGTAGCAGACCTCGGTTGATCGACGCCCACGACGGATCTATGACAAATAATGTAAGTTATACAACCTTCACAACAATATGGTATATAAATAGTATAGAATATAGATTATGTCACCTAAAAAAATGTTATATTATAATTGGCTTTTTAACTAAGGAGAACTTGAAGCGTTGTTCATTATTCATTATTATAGCATCCTCATGGAATCATAAAAATTGCTATAGAAAGGTTGATCGACACATGAGCCTTCTTAAGATTGTAACACATTTCTGAGGGAATACCGCGTAAGTTTTTAGCTAAAATCCTGAATTGTCGAGACTAGAATCATTGATCTAGCTCCTCAAACAGAGAGACCTCATTTCTTAATTGCTTTTGCCCTTACTGACCCGATGCTCCGCAATCTGCACACACCTCCACCGACGAGCGGTGCTTCGACCGCGAAATCATCATTTTCACTTATATTATGGAAGACAGCAGTCTCTGAAGGACTAACGGTGTAGGAAACTATAATTAAAAACTAGTTAAAGACCACAACTAATTTGATACAAAAATAAAACATTTTACGAAACGTCAAGTCAAATCAAATCAATGCTACCAACAAAGCGATAAAAAAAGTTAGTGATGTAAAAAGTTTTATTTTGGTATCGACGATACCAGATCGTTATTCTATGAAATAGTACCTTCAAATTTAAATTATTTGTGTTATACAAATTGAAAAAAAAAAACTTGCTTTTTGTTCGTAAATACGTACCATTGAAATTTTTCAGGATTTTTTATGAGATAATAAATCTGGAAATCGTGTGAAACCAGCTTAAATGTGCCATAGACCACAACTTTAACTTTTAAAAGATTTTAATGTCACTAACCATGGAAATTATAAACAGCCAAATTTGACACTAAAACGTTACGCACTCTATGGTAATTTAAGTACACGTCACGATCACGAAGAATTTCATTTGGCGTAGCTTAATTAGCCGATAAAATGAAGTTTTCTATTATTTTAGGTATAATAGCTACCTGTTCTTTAGCTCTAGCCGAACAGGAAACTCTAGTTTTAGTAGATAATCTTAATGTTCGGGAGACGCACTCTCAATTCTTCAAGTCTCTTCAGGGTAAGTACTTCGACTGCCCTCCTACTGATAAGATGCCGGTACGAATCTAGTACAAATCTATTGCTTTATCCTACATGTTGGTGAATGGTGAATAATTAGGGGCTATTCTTCGCAGATCGTGGTTATACATTGACATTCAAACTCGCCGACGACTCCAACCTCGTCCTGTCCAAGTATGGCGAGTACCTGTACAAGAATCTGATCGTGTTTGCGCCTTCGGTGCTGGAGTTCGGCGGGCAACTCGACACGGAGGCCATCACCAGGTTCATTGATGATGGAGGCAACTTGCTCATGGCCGGCAACGCGGCCGCTGGCGACATCTACCGGGAGATCGCTTCTGAATGCGGCTTTGAGGTAAATTAATGATTTTTCTGGAGTATTCCCATGTACTAATAAGAATAATCCAACGCATTTTAAGGAATTTTATAAAGCATCTTACAGAGATCCTGCATCATTGATGACCTTACAAAACATCTATTTCCTAGAATGTGAAATAAGATGAGAGTTGGCTGTTAGTAATGATAATGATGATGCAAAAAATCTAAATTATCTTTGGCCACTATGCTCTAGTGCCAGAACTTGTAACTTTTTATGCCCATGAATCATTAAGGACCCCTAATGTGTTATTGTTATTATTATTTCGTTTTAGACAGGCAGCTGATGCTGGTACATCTAAATCATAGTTTACTTAGCACAATTTTAGTGTTTAGATAGTTTTTCAAGTCTATTTTTAAATTGATTCACACTTGCAGCCAAGGCTCGGAACCGTTTTTTTTTTTCATACAAAAAATACCGGTATTATTATGTTCGTTTTCGTTCTTTGGTTATTTCATTTTTAATGGGACAATCTAATAATACGAAGTTGTTACCTAAATACATGATTCAGTCATACATAAAGAGCATAAAATAATAATATTGGGCTATTTTGGTATTTAAAAAAAAACTGGTTCTGAGCCCTGCTTG
Organism: Cydia strobilella; assembly: GCF_947568885.1. Lineage (NCBI taxonomy): Eukaryota > Metazoa > Arthropoda > Insecta > Lepidoptera > Tortricidae > Cydia > Cydia strobilella. Next base: position 19,655,682 of record NC_086046.1, read on the forward strand.
CAGCGTTCACAACTTCAGAGGGTAATTTGTTCCAAGCCTTTACTATTCGGTTTACATTAAAGTTTTTGCCGATATTTGTTTTATGCTTTGTTGTTACTAGTTTAAGGTGCGCGTGTTTGAGTTTCGAGTGAACAGGTCACTTAGTTCTGGAAATGATAAAATATCCACATCTTACATGCATTTGACATTCTATTGTATTTTTATAGATGGATGAGGAGTCCGCTGCTGTCATTGACCACTTCAACTATGACGTCTCTGACGATGGTGAGCACACCAGGATCGTGGTGTCTCCCAAGAACCTGATCAATGCCCCAACCATTGTGGGCACTCAGAACCTGCAGCCGCTGCTGTTTGAGGGCACGGGTCTCATCTTGGATAAGGATAACAGCCTGGTGCTGCCAATCCTGACTGCTGATAGCACTGCTTACAGTTACAATCCTAAAAGCCAGGTGGGACTATTACCATATTATTTATCTATTACAGAGACCCACTTAAACTTTTTTTTGTTAGTTAGGCAATTAACTTAGTGTAAACATCTTTATTATAATAATATTTGTAAACTTACTATGTGTAGCTTCTTTTAGCAAATTCTTATTTATCTCATCCTTGTCGTATCCTCATGGCTGACTGCATGTGGGCACTCTTCACCAGTGCTCTCCAAGCTGCTCTGTCTTGGGCCCAGTGCACGCTAGCCTGCAATGTAGCGTTTGTCCCTGACGTTATTCTGTCCGACCAACGCGTGTCCATGCGTATATCTTCCATGCCATTGGCATTGCCAAGTACACGTTGGGAGCAAACAGTGGAGAGCCTCGCTCTAATATTTATATGGTTATAGATTGTATAATACATGAACAATAATTATATATTTAAATTACTGATTATGTTTGAGGAGTGTTGATTTGTAGCTTCTGTGGCCGAATAATGCAAGCAGATGATTAAACTAAGCACAAATGTAATATCAACACTTTTTTTTAGGTTAAGGAATACCCACACGCCGTTGGCCGCAAGACTGTCCTGATCGCAGCGCTCCAGGCCCGCAACAACGCGCGGATTATTTTCAGTGGCTCTCTCTACTTCTTCTCTGATGAGGCCTTCAGCTCCCCTGTGTCTAAGATTCATGTAAGTTGATGGATGTAATAATACTCTGTCACTTGGCAGTAATAAGTTTATCAGCAGAATAAACATTGTTTCCTGGTTTTGGCGTCCATGGAATTTAATTACTTCCCGTTTAGTGTGTAATTTGAAAGAAGTGACACCACAAGGAATCTGTATCTTCTTTATGAGCAATAAATATAGAATCATTGAAAGTGAAAAAATATGCTTGACCTAATTCTTTCAGTGTATTTTTGTAAGTTAGATTTGATGGCTGTTTAGGAAGTCATAAAAATATTTCAAAAGTTATTGTCAAATAATGAGTTGCTCATCTTCTTTCAGGGCGACAAGATAAAATCCGACGTGTCCGGCAACAAGGCTCTCGCGGCGTCGCTCAGCTCTTGGGCATTCGGCGAGCGCGGCCGTCTGCGCGTGCGCAACGTGAGCCACAAACGCCAGGGCGACCAGCACTCGTCGGATACCTACACCATCACGGACACCGTCGTGAGTATTAAGGCTCTATAGTGTTGTAAGTGTTATAAGTTAGGCCGCGCCCACGGTTGTAGTTGTAGCGGCGTCCCTCAGCTCGTGGGTGTTCGGCGAGCGCGGCCGTCTGCGTGTACGCAATGTTAGTCACAGACGACCAGAACAACAAAAATCAGGCAAACTACAAAAAGGCGCAAAAAAATTACATACACTCGGTCAGGTCAAACGTTTGCGCGCGAAGGCTTCTCGCCCTAATATAATGCGGTGGGAGGTGGGATGTATGATGTTGTAAGTTAAGTCCTAGTTGGGCCTTAATACGTCCAAGGCTAAAACAATCCTTGTTTTGTAATTAGAAAGCTGATAGACTTGAGTTTTTAAGAGTCAGCTGAGGCCTAACTCAAGACTCAAAATTAATTAAATGAAATGAAACTCGACATTACCCACAAACATTTATTCCACAGGTCTACAGAATCGAAATCGACGAGCTGAAAAACGGCAAATGGCAGCCGTTCGACGCCAACGACGTGCAGCTCGAGTTCGTGCGCATCGACCCGTTCATTCGCACTACGCTGCAGAAGAAACCGGGTGGCGTTTATGAGGCCGTGTTCAAGGTGCCTGATGTGTGGGGCGTGTACCAGTTCAAGGTGGATTATGATAGGACCGGGTACACGAGGTTGTACCATTCTACACAGGTGAGATATTGTATAATTAACCATTTATTTCACTTTACAATTTAAATAAAAGGATAACCGCAACATTTGGTGCCGTGACCAGGTTTTTTTTTGTTTTCATTACGTAATAAGCGCTTTCATTACGTTGATAAGCATTCTTAATGCATTCAAAATCTAATAAAAACTATTAGTTCGTGAAGTAAAACGGCAGAATTCATGCCATATATTGTCGATAATCAATGTTCAAGTTGTGGGTCATGGAACTACATCAGGATTACAACATTCACAGCGAAAAGTTAGCCAAATGTAATAACAAGTTCCTTCAACCGTTTTTGTGGCAGCAGTGGTAAACTTCTGTAAAAAATAGGGGACATGTTCTTTAAAGTAATTCAAAGTTATCATTGCGTAGTTTACCTTATACCTTTTATGCTACAATCATATAGCCTTTTACACTACAATCATTAATTAACTTTAATTTTGCCTCCAGGTGTCAGTGCGTCCGCTACAGCACACACAGTACGAGCGCTTCATCCCCAGCGCCTACCCGTACTACGTGAGCGCCTTCTCCATGATGATCGGCGTGTTCCTTTTCTCCTTCGTCTTCCTCTATTACAAGGAGGACTCCCCCAAGGCCAAGAGCGAGTAGGGTTCCTACTGAAGTCAATCAACTGTTTTATGTGCCCAGGGCAAGGACCCAAGAGGTTGAGATATTTGAAATACAGTTGACTGATATCATTGAATGAAATACACCAAAAATTGGTTGATCCTAGTTTTTATATGAATTTAAGAATGAGTGTTAGTTAAGTTTCTGTGTGTGAGGCACAAAATGTATGCTAATAATAAAGATCAGTTTTATATGAAAAAAATTGTTTGTTTCCACCCAAATAAATCAGATCCTCCAAAACTTCCAAAAGAAAAGTTGGTAAAAGGAAGATTTCGAAAACTCAACACATATATTATTATATTTATTATACTCTTTGTACTACTCTTTGCAAGAAGTACTCCGCGCACACATAGAAAACGACATGAATATTTGTGATTTTTTGCCCGACTGGAATCAAAAATACCCAAACTGATTCATAACTGATTGGAAAATAAAACCTCATTTCGTGCTCCAGATGTCGCTACAAATATCGAGCAGTTATATTCTGTTTTTTTATTCCGTAGACTAAAATGACATTTCATGTGGTACTAAGAAATGTCATGTCTTTAGGAACTTCCAACAAAAACATATCGAACCACAGACTTTTTTTCAATAATCTAGGCGAGGTTATTTTACATAGATTTTTTTCCTTCTTTTTAAAATGCTTTCGAATTTTGTAAATACTGGAAAAGTATTTCCGTTCACTGTGGAAAAGGAATTCAATATTTAGCTAAAAATGGAAACAGAACGCATCCATAATTGACAATCCGCTTCCTTCACCCGAACGCAGTGTTAAAAAATGGCAATGGCATGTCATACATGGCTTTTAGAAATTTAATTTGGTTAAAAGGACATAGTTTACGCGTTCACTGGTTTACGCATATTATATTAGAAACATAATTTTATTCACAATTAAGCTTTAACTTAGTGCCAAGTAAATGCTTCAAATAATTAGGTCTTGTAAACATTGCGGGTAATTAATGTGATTCGTGTAGGCAGTGTATTGATGATCCCGTATTTGTTAAATATCGTTGATTGTTAGTGTGTAGTGTCCGTTATCGCATCAAGAAATCGTGTAATGTGTATGTTTTGAACCTCGTAAGCCGTTGTACCCAGGAGAGCTGCAGCAGTGATGTGTTTACAACTCTAACCGTCCCGTGAGTATGATGTCATTGTAGTGCTTTCCATAAAAAACTGTGTTGGCTTGGTGCCCACCCGTTTTCCTCTGAATACGACAATTCTGATACTGATTCGCGAATTTATCCACGCGGAATAAGCGCAATGAACCTCTAGGTTATAGTGGTGTCCCAGTTGCATATGTGATGCTAATGAGCTCTATGGCCAAGTGAGATCGGGCCTCACAACTAGTTTTGTTTTTAAATATTAGAGACGGTGGAGTGAGTAATGTAGTGCTTGTTGAAATTACAGTGTTTATATGTGAATTGTGTTTGATGGTCTGATGTTGGAGGTTGCTTCTATTGTAGAGCATAGGTACCTATTAATTCTTTTGTTTTTGATAACATAGATTACTCACCTTAACCTCTGAGTTAGATGAGTGATAAGAGACATGAATGAATGTGGAACTAGACTACAGTGTTCACTTGTTGCATGCAAGTTGTGACTTTGACCTATATTCTATTTGTGTAGTTGCCTATGTTATCTACACGACTAGCAACAATTTTGTCAGTGATTTGTGATTTTATCTGTGAATATGTATTAGATTTGAAAATATTTTAGCTAAGGTTTCCTAAAATATCAAATCTTGCTTGTATTACATTTCTAACATTTCAAATATATTATACTCCCATTGTATCAGAATGTAAGAATATTTAAAAAACTTGACTGTTGTGTATGATTTCTAAACATAATTAGCCAAACAACTGATATTAAAACAGAAAAGGACTTTTTTCTAACAAGCACTTTAAGCTTATTAACACAAAATTTTAGTAAAATATAATCTTATAAAAGGCAAAGCATTCAACTAATCCATAAATTTAAATCATCAAGTAATTTATTCTGTTAGATAACTAAATCTGCTTTCTCTTTTACCATTTTTACTGGACAAGATGATTAAAAACCAACTTTTATGATTGACAGAAAGTGCAACAGTGGCAATGGATCCGTCTCGGCGGCAGCGCACCCACACTAAGGCCACTGCGGAGGAGCAGGCTCTGGACCAGATTGCCAAAGAGGTAAGTGGCAATATTTGTGTTTTAAAACACTAACTATTTAAAAACTTCTGATATATGTGTTATAGTATGTTTAATTTGGAAAAAGTATTATTATTCATAAAACCTTTTAGGAGAATATATTATATCCTTAGACGGTTGGCAGTATACAAATAGAAAAAAACATAGGCTATGGCCCTTATCAGTCCGCCGGTAGATATCAGCCTGTCAGTTGGAAAGGAATTGACAGTTCCGAAACAACTGACAGGCCGATATCGCCCGGCGAACTGGTAATCAGTGGGCCCATTTAGAATGTACTGGTAAGAGAATATAGCTGTCTCAGCCTTCCTTTTTGCTGTTTGTGTGTTGTGCACACAACACATAGCAAACAGGGATTAAATTAAATAATTGAATAATGCAAAACGTAATTATGTATCTTAAAGTATTACAAAGTTATTGCCAAACACACAGGCCTGTTGCACTAGTAAAAATGTGGTTACATTCCATTATTATAACAATTAATAAAATTAGGTTACACAAAACTGAAACCTATTTACATCAACAGTTCCTCATTGTTAATCATTCTACCAATACACATTTAAGGAAAACTTTTTTATATTACCTGCACATTATTTTCTTGTATATTTCACGAAATTGACAATTAACGAACTTACTGGCTAAATTAGTACTGACACTACAATACCCCCTTATCAATTGCACTTAAATTAGTACATGATTGTCTTTTATCACCTCATAAGTGGTCATCCATTAATTACATCACATCACATGTTTAGGGGGAGGGAGGGGGTCAAGAAAATGTGACATGGGGGAGGGGGAGTCACGAACTATGATGTCACTTTAACTTCATCAGTATCCAAAGATTTATTTAAATTATTTTATTCGCTTTACAGTTAAATAACCAATTTTTGGAATGAAAATTGTTATTATTTTTTTTATTTTCTTTTCAATAGTTTTAGGTTACAAAATTACTAATATTAAATATATTGATAAAATATTAATAATACTTTTAATTCGATTTGCCGATTTCGTTGAAAAAATGTGACGTCACACCAGGGGGGGAGGGGTTTGCCAAATGTAACCAAGTGTGAGAAGGGGGGAGGGGTCAAAAAACCTAGAAATTCGTGTGACGTAATTAATGGATGACCCCTACTGATAAGATTAATTATGTGTGGGCTGTATGAGACAGATAATGGTCTCACCCAGTAAAGTGACTCATACAGTAAAGGTGCTCAAATATAGGTACCTGTGTGACTACCTAGGTTTCACTAAATACTGTTGGAGATTCCAAGATGGGTCACTGAGATATTTTAAGTTCTAATTTGTCATTCCTTTTGAGGATGTGGGATCATTAAGAGCCCATAATTCTGAGACATGCCAAACTTTGGAGGGCTATATGCAGATATTGTATACCTAGAAGCTGTGCCTAGAAGTTAATAAGACTCCTTATCCTCAACCTCTAGGAACACCAGGTCAACAGGCCAACAATCTTATGCAGGGATTGGAAACGCGTATTTGCTCCATACAAAAATACCGGTATTATTACGTACTTTTTCGTTTTTTGGTTTGTTATTTCATTTTTAATGTGACTATCTAATAATACAAAATTGTTACCTAAATACATGATTAAATCCTACCTAAAGAACATAAAATAATTCTAAATATTGGGCTGGTTTTTTAAAAATACCGCTTCCGAGCCCTGCTTTTAGAGTGTAATAATAATAATAAATCCGTTTATTAAAGATAACGTAGGTCCAACACATTACAATGTAAAAAACACAATTAAAAATAAACGAAAAATAAATAAATTAAAATCAGAGCAGCAATTTAAAAAAAAAATTCAACATTACTGACATTTATAAAAAGAATATAGCCATGTCAAAAATCTAAATAAAACATTATAATATTAAATGTAATATGAAACTTAGTATACTTACTATGGGCAGTATGGGCTATTGATGTTCCAGTGTCCAACGGATTTAAAATTGCGGAGAAAATACAAATACAAAACTTTATTTTCCAATTTCAAACCCACTGCGGCGCACGGCAAAACTTAGCGCATTTATTTGTATTAACCTCGTATTCCGGGTTAGATAAATACGCTATCGCGCATTGTTTCCAACAACCGGTGAAATTTCATTAGGCTGCGTGTCCACCAGAGATGTGCGAGGATGCGTAGATAGAATATTGTCCATGTGATCTGTGCTGAGCAAGGATAGGTAAATGAAGAGAGAGATTCTATTCATTCTATTGGCTGTTAACAAACACGTCCCTCGCTACGCTTCCTCGCACATCTCTGGTGGAAACGCAATTGGGATTGCCTTTGTTTTGTTTTGATTTTAAAACTAACCATAGAGTAACTTATACTAGAGCGGTACTGTCATAGTAAATTTTGTAACCCCAGTAAATTCACTGCCATCTGTCGACACACTTTAAAACTAAAAATAAATATTTATAAAAATACGATAAAATGTATTTAAATATGGATAAATGATTTTTTTATTTGCATTAATAATTTTTATATGATTTTGACCCATGTTCTTTCACTGGTATGCGTTAAAATTATAAATAACAAACGAAACAGTCTACGCCCTCTATACGAGTGTAGGCCAAAACTAGTGGCGCCATCTGATCGAGAATCAAATTTTCGTGATTTTCGAGGCACGTTGTTTCCTTAGACTGTATCCATCAACTAACACAACCACAAGTGTTTTCTAAAATACTTTTATATGAAATGAACTGGTGGTTGCTAAACGTTAAAGTTAACGCTAATACCTATTGATTCTGTTTCTCGTTCAGTAATAAAGTATTATAGAACTTGATAAAGACCTCAGATGTTTTGACGCGCCGCGTCGCGTGTCGGCGCGGACGCTCGGTGCGCACTGTCACCTGCATGCGTAGGTGCGACACTGCCACAGAATAAGACGCGATCGAAATAGCCTCTTCCGCATAACACCTTCGCGCCTGTCTTGCCCAGGAGTTCCAAATATCGTCTTTCTACGTTGTAAAAGGCGGCATCGTCATTTATTGGTCCTGCACAACACTACCATAACCGGAATGACACATCACTAATATAGGAGCTTGTAGATCGGTTTCGGGCGTGAACCACGCTATGTACTATCTAAGACTAAACTCCCTTTTGTGATTCCCTAATAAATATTTGTTATAATGGTGCTCTGGTGTTTTTACTCTTACAGTTGCGATTGTTTTAAAAAAGATATAATTATTGTCGTCAGTGATTGAAGGTCGTAGCTGTGTAAGGAAGTAAAACACTGGACTAGGGAAATGCTGAATAGTGTTGCGGGAACTTGTAGGGCAAGTAATTATTGTCTAAAGCACCGAAACCTTTTATTAAATGCTTTATAACGAAAAGGAGTTCAGTATTTACAAGTTATCAACCTAAATTACATACCTTATTGAATACGAGAGTGTAGGTAATTTGTTTACCGATGCATTAAGTTGATTGGATTAAGTGATACTTTAAATTTGACACTGCAATAAAAACACACCAATTTTGTATAGTGGTACAACCGTACAAACTAGAAAACCCTCGAAATCCTCACAATGCTAAGAAATGCTATTCAATCCAACTATGCCGACCACAATCATCTAATGAACATTAATTTGCCATTTGGATGCGGCATAAAGACATCTTAAGGAAGCTATAAAATGTGGTGTTTGGGCTGCGGGCCTGATGAGGTGATGAGGCGTATCGCACGTTTCGCAGATCTGTGTTACTTTGTAGGGATGTATCAAATAGGTATGCCGTACTTCAAAGATTGAACACACAAATATTACACTGCAAATGGTATTTCAAAACTTTCCTGCATTATCATCCAGCAAAGATACCGATATCCAACCTATTGTTGCCAGTATCCGCCGCTGATAGCCCTGCACGATGTCTATTTGTGTAGCGTGCGCGACCGCTCTACAACGCGCAAAGCTTTTGGTATAGCTCTGCCGTGACCCTTATTAACGATACCGATATGAAACCGTGCTATTGTTGCCATCAGTATCCCGCTCATTCCGCTAATAGTTATCGACCCAATTATCCGCCGCTGACAGCCCTACAAGATGCGATCTATTTGTGCAGCATGCGCGACCGCTCCACAACGCGCCCAACCGAAATAGTCACTTGTTTTAGGTAGTCGTGACCTTTATTTTTATTACTTAGGCAATATAGTTAAATGAAAAATTCAATGCACAATGCACATGGCTACTGCTCGTAGATTAGATCTGGACCTCTAAAGACTTCATCTCTGTCAGTCTATTTAAGCAGAGCAATAGAGATCTTAGAGTTTCGATGTTGTCGGTAGCCTCCCAGCTCACTGGAATGATTGAAAATTTACAGAATAGTCTTTTCAGTCTTTCTCATTTAGTTCGAGGTTGGTTTTTCTGGTCATATTGCCACGCTAGGTCAAAAGTTATCTGTCGGGTATCATCTAATTGTTGTAGTCCAGGTGTACATGTACAATCCGAAAATGAAATGTCTCGTTTCTTTGATCTTTAAGCCTCTTCTGGGAAGAGGAGGAGGAGGAGATTTTGATATAAATGCGACTCTAAAATAGTATGATTTTGAGTCTTCGACAAGAAACGTTTAGAGAAATGATGGGCAGTGCCCTTTGTCTTGTATGGCGGGGACACGCAAATTTAAAAAAATTGAGGACACTTAATTATTAATTAAATAACGTTGAGCAAACCATTAAAAAAATAACATGACGGAACTAGATAACAAAGTAAGCTGTGCCGTGGGAGTGGGATAGTTACAAAATGAATAGTGTACGGATTTTCTTCGTAAAGTAAACAAAGAAACTGCGATGTAAGTGTTGCTTATTATCGTGACCCTTTATAAACCTCCCAGTTCAAAGTTGTGTAAGATTTAATTTGAAGTAATAAGGATTGAATAATATAATTGTCTTGTTATAGTCTCAAAACCTGAGAAATAGATATCCCACCAAAACATTTTCATGAAAAATGTTGCCAAGACGAAACCATAAGGCTTGCACTGTCAAAAAGTTATCAGATCTCTTGTAGAGCCAAGCTTCTAACTCTACAAGCCCTAACTTCACAAACTCTACACCTTAGTCAAAATATGGGGCTTGGTCGTTTCAATAAATCAGTTATGAGTGCTGGTTGCTTCACAATTTGAGGTAGGTAAATAAATATACATACCTATGCAGAAGCTCTACAGCCAATTTTTTGTTCAATCACATATTTATTTGGGTTTGAAATGTGCTTATAAATTATAATGTATGAGATATAATCTAAAAACCATTTTTTTGGAATTTTTGTAAATTTTTCATTTCAATTCTTGTCACTATTATCACACGTTAGATATTGATAAAGATTTTTTCTGACAATACAAATGTTGCTATTCGTTTAACCCTAGTTATATGGCATGTAAAACAAAAACTGGCCAAGTGCGAGTCGGACTCGCCCACCGAGGGTTCCGTACTTTTTACTATTCGTTGTTATAGCGGCAACAGAAATACATCATCTGTGAAAATTTCAACTGTGTATCACGGTTCATGAGATACAGCCTGGTGACAGACAGACGGACTGCGGAGTCTTAGTAATAGGGTCCCGTTTTTACCCTTTGGGTACGGAACCCTAAAAACGCAACTTGACTGCGCTAGAAACTACATAAAACAAATGATCAATCAATTCTCCAGCACTTACCTCAACCTAGATCTCTCCACACGCAACACCCATTACTATTCCGATCTAATAAACGTAGAAACCCTTTACTTACCTCATATACACTTACGTCGTTGTTCCATTGAGTATTCAGCTTGTCAGTTCACAGGACATTACGATACGATTCCCGAAAACTCGTAACGTGGGCATTTTAGTACCATGTCGCTTTCGAGTATGTATTGAGCGAGAATATAATTTTCAAAGGAGTTACAGTGATATGGTACTAAATTGTACAAGATGTGAATGAGCCCTGTTTAATCCTAAATGTTTAATGTAGGCGACAGACAGAAAAAGGTGGCGGCAGATTGTCAAAGAGAAGCTTTTCCCTAGAAGCGGCCACGTCCCTTATGATGAGGAAACCGATGTGAGGAGGAAATGTAGCAGTTTTTTATCATCTATCCACCTAGAAAATTTTGTATCGTAATGCAGTGATTAAAAATAAATAGATATAGGTACCCCTGATGCATGTACACGCGCTTGCACACCCTGGTTGTAATGTTTGGATTTATATATCAGATATTACACCTCTTGCGTTACATGCCCTACGCATTACGTTACGGAAACGCAACGCATAATATCACAGGCCGATGTGTCTTCCCTAGAGTTGTGCCATTCCCGGTAACATTCCTCAATTTGTATGGGGAAATTTCTCACTCGGTAACATTCCCCATGCAAAATGGGGAATGTTACCGGGAACGATACAACTCTAGTCTTCCCTAATCACTTTATATTTGTTTAAGGCGATTGATCGGATAGGATGGAGATGTATATTTATTCAACAAGCTTTCTTTGCACATCTATTTTTGATTAGAGTTTTGTCGCATCTAAAGGAAAGTGTTATGGGAAAGTCAGATCTTAGAAAGTTTTGCGTCTGCAGTCCGATTGGGCGAAAGTCAGTTTATTTAAAAAATGTAAGAGTAAACTTGCATACGCAAACCTGGTGTAGGTTTATTTGACGTTCATAAGCGCATTGTAATATGCCTATCTTTATCTTATCTTTAATATTAACGGATATTTTTGAGGTCAAATGCAGAAGGACGCAAATTGATAAGTTAAAGTGGTATAAATGGTATAATGAAATTAATTTATATATTTATAATATTTATTTACTTTAAAGCTGCAAAAGTACATACTCACTTTGTGAATGAATTCCATTCATAAATACACTTGCAGCTCGCTGTACATATACGTAATAAAGAATATAAGGCCCGAAAAACTATACCTGGTGTTTTAAATCGCATAAATAGGTAATATTCGTAAAACTGGTCACTTGGAATTAATTAATATAATTGTTTCATCTATAATCTCATAATCCTGGTCGAATTACTGCCTTGGGTGAGACTTGAACTCACTGGATCGATACTCCAGCGCTTTGCCAACTGAGCCACCAAGACCTCATCTTTAGTCAGTAAATGTGCCATTCTCAACCAAAAGGGTACTTATTGTCGGTTGTCAATAAGGCGCTATTTCCATATAGCTTCAATTTGTAATCAACCTTATCGACTAGCGACAATGTGGTATCTTTTGGTTGAAAACGTCAGAAATCTTCCCACTATATGGGTCTAGGGGACCCTAGCGACATCTACCGTAAGAGCGTTACACTTCTTTAACGGCCACCTCGAGTTCCAAGTTATATTGGAAATTCACCAGTTACGAATGTTACGATGTGCTAATTCCCATTCTAAATTAATTTTTGATAGCATCGTCCGCAGGCGTTTCTGCTTGTTAAAAATTAACAAGTGTTGTTATTTGTTTGTTTTGTTTTTTTTTTTTTTTTTTTACCATTACTAAGCTAGCCAATCGTATAGAATTAGCATCGTTCGCCTTTCACGTTGCGTGACAGGTCAGGTCACTGTGAGAGCTGCATTTGATTAGCGCTTCGTTTGAATGACCGATAGTGGATCCTGTCTCTTTGCAAGAAGGTTTCCGAATGGTTAGTTAACTGCGTTTGTATGTCAGCAAACACGCCTAGAATGTTGACTATTATTAGCGATAGTGCTAGTAATGTTCTTGCTGAGGTTTCTCTGAATTTCTTGAAATTTCCTTGCTGTACCATTGTTCCAGTTTAATTTAAACTCTAAATTTCAATTCTCATCTACTCAAAGGTTAACTGGAAGAAATCCCTTAAAGGGATAAGTTCGCCTTTTGTACTGCCTATTTCTGTGCCATATTTGTGTTCTATGTCTTTGTACAATAAAGAGTTTATACATACATACATAAATTTATGGTCATGTCATATTTGCATATTTTAGTTCACGCGCAAGTATAATGAAAGCGTAATGTATCTCCGCATGCTCTCCACACCCGCTCCAGAGGAACTACCGCAAAAAACGAAAATCGAAATTTCTTTATCTGCCTCTCTATCGCTCGAATATGCAGATAAAGAAATTTCGTTTTTCGCGGTGCAGTCTGCGGCCGTAGCGCACAGCCTGCCGCTTCCTCAGCCTCTGCATCTACGATTGTCGCGGTCAAACGGTACAATTTTTTTTGTGTTGACCACCTCCTAAGTATGATGCCTAGAAACGCAATGATTTCTCGTCGTTCATGCAACAACAAGAATTTGATTGACCAAAACTGCTGGTTTTCCAACTGAGCTTAAGGATGTACAGGATGTAGGTACTCTTCCCTCTTAAAAATTCATTATTATTTAGTCATTTTTATACGGCACACATTGTATTAATTTCTATTAAGCGACTTATTTTATGTATGCTTGTTCTGTCAACTTCAGAACAATTTCCTAAGAACGGCATTTAAATGCGTTCAAGTCTTTCAACACCGTAACGCAACCAAATGTGCTTTTGATTACACACAACATATTACTACACCAATTCAAATCAGTATAATTTCAACAAACATAAATCCAGTGTTTATACAATCTGTAATGTAGCGACCTATTTGCCAAACGGGAGCAACGGTGGTAACCTAGGGTAAAGGTCGTTGGCCGGCGATCGATCCCGTGTCCCAGTTCCCGGCCGGGCTCTGTACCCCGTACCTTATGCACCTCTTCCACACTCTTAGCTATTCGTAAACCTTATTCCAACGACTTAAAGCCTACCGTTAGTTAAGAGAAGGCTTTAACACTTTCAAAGCGTTCTAAACAGTAAAGCTTTTCAAAGTCTTGAATACGTATGCTAACGACAGAATTGTAAAGGTTTGAACATGTGAATACTTGAGTCTACGCGTTCCAGTATAGTAGGTTTCCATTTGAAATTCTAGAGGTAAGAACGAACAGTAAACTAGCTGTGAATTTTAAAACGTTGATGACGTATGGTATGACGTATATATAAAACTGAGGAACTAAAATAATTAATGTCAAACTACCAACTTTTAACATCGAAGTAGATTTATTTGACTGAATTCCTCTGAAAGCCGGCTCCGATTGGAATTGGATAAATTGAAAGAACGTGGAACTGAGGAGGAACGTGGAAAGAAAGATACCTTAACTATTTCAATTTAAAACTTCCTGCCGATAAATCACTACCAGTCTGCCAGTAGGAACTTTAGTCTATTGATCATGAAACCCGAAAAAACTGTCGCTTTCATTGCCTTATATATTTATTCATGGATAAAAAATGTATGTCGCTAGCGTGTGAATAACTATTACTGAAGAAAAGAATTTAAATTTCAAAGCGCATTGTTATGACCGATTTATTAGTTGATTTATAGTATTTATACACGCCTTTCTACAATCAGGTAGTTCATTAGAGTATAGAGTGGTATGTATATATGTATGTAATACTATCGGTTACTCGGTCTTCTCCAGCTTACGAATGCCTCTAATCACATATCGAGGAGGAACTCAAATTGGCCTCGTAAATAGTTCAATGTTTTATAGGGTACGGATAGTCATGAGGCACCTCGCTGGGTTTGACGTCAGCAGCATCGATCTGTCTAGCCCCTGGCCCCTTTCTCTCGGTCTATGCGCAAAAAAAACTTAATTTAGCCTGGAAAATCGCTATCTAATCAGATATCGAGGAGGTACTCAAATTGGCATCGTAAATCGTTCGACGTTTTATAGGGCTTGGATAGTCACGAGGCACCTCGCCGGGTTTGACGTCAGCAGCATCGATCTGTCTACACCCTACCCCTGGCTGATGCAATTCTCTCGGTTCACGCGAACTGAAAACTTATATTCGGCCAGAACAGAAGGCCGAAAATCTAGAGCAAGAGCAGTGTAGTGTAAAGAACTGTTGTATAATCTAAGGAGAGTTAACTAGATTTAAAATAAGGCACTATTACCCAAGTTACTAGATCATAATCTAGTTATGACTAAAGCATTATTCCCTCTTGCACTTACAGAGTTGCAGTGTGCAAAAACCATAAACGCGATTGTACGAAGGTTCAATTTTATGCCTTACATTTTATGAGTCCACTGATCGGTTCAGTGTCAGTACGAGAATGGCCATTAAATATATTTGAAAATTTCAGCTTCAATTTGCTTATTGTAAATAGCGCATTCGGAACAGGTACCTACCTAAATGTAACAAATATAAAATTGGTTTACATGTTGTGAGTAGTGGTGCATTGCAGATTGATTCAAGATTATGCACTTCTTTTCGCTGAGAAACAATCTTTCAATCTCACAAGAGTTACCCCACAAGAAAGCCGTATCTGGAAGCTGACGTTACGTATCCATGATAAGCGAGGAGAGCTGTTGGTATATCAACTAAGACATCGCGCTATAAGCCAGGGTCAAAAGCCGCGCTTGCATCGATCCAGCCGCGCTCCCGTCCGACCAATCGCGAGTGCAGCGCACTACGTTGCAGATGTCATCTTCCAGCGTACCGCGTGGAAATTAGCACTACCGTATAATTAAAAAGTAAACCTTATTCTATTGGTCTAATTACATGTTCATCTCATCTGTGCATACTTACATTAGAATATAGGCATAAATCTATATAAAAAAAAACCATTTATTTCGGACCACAAAAATCCATAACAGAATGAATTCCATACTACGCTATATATGAATTCTGTATACTACGCTACATAGACCAAGTGAACTACTTAAAGCTTTTTTTTACAAGTGTGTAAATTGAAAGTAAACAGTACCCTCCAAGGTGTTCACGTGCTAAAGTGAAGTGTGTCCTTAAGACATTCACGCTGAATGCATTTCGATGTTTAATTCAAAACAATGCAATTTTGCAATGTTGAGCAGGAAGTGGGTGCGGATGTGCGTTGCGTCATTTTGCTCTTCGGGTTACCTCATACCGTTATTTATACCACTTTTAAAAACCTCGTTGCATTGCATTGCAAGTAATACTCCCTGTTTAACAGCGCGTCTCTCGAAATCTTTTTACGCGTTTAACCCAGTTTGTTTTTATTACTCTAGTACAAGTTTCACACGTTTGACCTACATTTCAGTTGTCATTAAGTTGCACAATGCACGGCTGTTTCATTTGAGATAGAAGCTGCATTTTAAAGTAGCTGAATGCAGTTTTGCGCGACATTGTGCACAGACACAAACGTAAGGGGTAGTTCCCTGGGCGGGCGGCTGGAGGGGCGCTGGGCGGCGGCGGGGAGGGGAGGGCTCCAGCGTCAACGACCGCCACTCGGCACTCCGCGATCGCGAGAGAACGTCAACTTAACCGGCGACTTTCGATATTACAGAACTTGACGCGGATCTGCTATTCCACGCGCGTATTGCATTGAGAACTTAACTTAGACAGTGCTAAAGTGACTGTGACTTTTACCTTAATCGAGTGATGTCGCTCATTGGTTTATTTGGCACGTCCTCGTTTCGCTCACATTGACATAAAGCCGGAAGCTCTGAAATAGACGTTTGCAGACAATGCATCACTTGAGACAAGTTTTTTGTTAGATCGAACAATGCAACTGTGAATTTAAGACTTTCTAATCAATATGGTGAAGCTAGGCCTGGCTATGGTTGTCGGAGTAGCCCCGGCGTTGGTGTCGTGGTGGCGAGGCCAGGCGCCGCCGCTGCTGAGCCCGGGCTCGGAGCTGAGTAGCCCGGACTCGGAGAAGGCGCCGCGATGGCCGCGCCGCTCGCCCTCGCTGTCCGACTGTCTGGAGAGCAGCAGTGATGAGGAGACCGCGAGGTCCATCGTGTGCCACGTTAGACCTAAACTAGTAAGTATTAGTTAAGCTAGATGCTCCCGCTGCTCAGTCTGCTCAACCTTGGTTCTGATTTAGACATGCTTGGCTGGGAGAAGGTCCGTACTCTGTTTGAACGTGATCGTGAATCCAGAAACAAGGCATTAAGGAACTCGCCAATGTCAGGTAGAGGTAGATTGAATTCGGTTGATCTTATTCCTCTTGCGACTATGTTACGCCTACCTAACATGATTTGCCCTCATCACATCAGTCGCTTGTCACTTTATTCTATGGCAATTAGTGAGAAAACTCAGTAATTACCTAATGTTAATCCATTAGTATTACTACTTAGCAAATTGTATTCTCTAAGCTATTAGCAATTCAAATCATGCGGACCGAAGCATGTTTCACATTTTATGCCCTAATAGATTAGTTTAGCAACTTAATAGTAAGTACCTATGTTAATTTATTGACAAGATATAGTTCCGACTGCTATAATGATATACTACTGGGGCCCATTTCTCGAACGGTATTAGACTAATATTATTAG
Source organism: Cydia strobilella (assembly GCF_947568885.1). Lineage (NCBI taxonomy): Eukaryota > Metazoa > Arthropoda > Insecta > Lepidoptera > Tortricidae > Cydia > Cydia strobilella. Next base: position 19,673,061 of record NC_086046.1, read on the forward strand.
TCCACGAACTGTCAAATCGTATGGGTTGCCATGAAAACACACTAATAATATTAGACTAATATCATTCGAGAAATGGGCCCCTGATAGCGGAATTGTAAGATCAATTTCTTTTACCTTTTTTAGATCTTTTGCATTATTGTCAGTCCCCATACACATAAGTGAGGTAAGTCTTGGGTATCTGACTTTCACTTATTTTTCGTTTTTTGGCTGAATTATTGCGTAATATTCCGAACAACTTATTTTATAGCTTCAAACACGAGTCGTTAACGTAATCCGGTTTTTAGAGAGGCCTATATTTCTATAGCTATAAAATGAAACGACAACATTTTTCGTATCATAAATACAGGCAAGGGCATAAATATATATACATTCCCAAAGTTTCAAAAATATGTGTACGCTCTTACACCTTAGACAATAAAGTCGTGTTTACATGTTTTTGAGCCATTTGTCTGGATCGATATTTTTGCCTTCGACTGTACATATCTATCTTTTAAACCATTTCCAAAAGCGACTATTTCAAGAAGTAATATCCTTTAGGCATGTGAGATTGAGTTTCGTCTTGCCAATGTTAACTAAGCAAAGCTTGCACTATTGGTACCTAATGATAAGTACCAATAGTGCAAGCTTTGCTTAGTTAACATTAAACCTTACCGGGGTTCAAACTTAGATCCACCAGATTCGTAGGCTACTTACATAAATTCTTAATAACATAGAAAACACCCATGACTCAGGAACAAATATCTGTGCTCATCGCGCAAATAAATGCCCTTACCGGGATTCGAATCCAGTACCATCGTCTTCACAGGCAGGGTCACTACCCACTAGGCCAGATCGGTCGTCAATAGTCGGAGGTCGGTCGTTAATAGCCGTTAAGGTTTTGATCACAGCTTCAATTGGCTCTAAATTAACATAGTCTTTATTTATTTTTTGCGGAATACCGTTGAATACCTCGAGCTGAATCACAGCTAGTGTCAGCGACTACTAAAATTAGCCGCATATCTAAAGGACGAGTCTTCTCCATTCGTCATTTACAACGAAAATCCTTGATTAATTTCTAAAATAACTCAAAAGACCGTCAGCTCCATAGCCACTAGCTGTTATAGAAATGTGACAGTAACATATCCCGTCACATAACTTGGTGACAGCTTGAACCATTCTTATTCAAATCGAACCGTTTAGTTCCATCTGTCAATCAAAATAGTGAAACTATTGTGAAAAGGGGGCGGTCGAGTGTGCGATGAATTAATCATAGATATCAGCGATCTGCATTTTGCATATTCATAATAGGTTTTATTTGGGGTTCCGTAGCCACAATAGCAAATATGAAACCCTGTATCCTTTCTGTTTGCGTGGAAAATATCTTTAAAATAAGGTGTCTTACTTACTCAAATTACCTAATAAAAATTCATTTTGTACAGTACAATTTAATTTCCGATCCATTTCGTACCTTGTCACAGTGTTAATCAATAGGAAAGTCGCTAGATACCTCATACTATTGTCACTGTGACAAGGTACAAAATGGGTCGGAAATTAAATTCTTCAAGTGTATGTATATACAGACATATTTAGGTTAAATTAAACCATTTATTAGTTCCCTATCGTTGTGTCCCATTTGCACGCATTTTGTTTTCCTTTTTTCGTATATTTTTAATGCAGGAACAGAATCCTTCATTGTATATGTGGTCTACGTGCTTGGTCGATTTTCCACTTACAATTTTTAATTAGGCTACAATACAAGTGAATATGGTTATTACCTATTAGTGTTGATACATTTATGTTAATTTAAAAGTTCTCTGCATAAAACTCCTCACTTAATCGTATTATTGTTTTAATGCTTGCGTTTCTCACATTCTGCGAGACGAGACGGATGTGCCACTTAGATGCACTGCGTCGATAAAAAGAAAACAAAGAATAAGATAAGTATTGCAATGTGGGTATTAAAAAGATGAAAATGCGGGTTGCGCAAGTTCTGAACATGAGATATGTGGACTTTTCACAAAGACGAAATGTAAAAGTCGCTCAAATCCCTAAACCTCCCTGGCAACGGGAAATGCACTTATTTTTTAGCCGCCCTGTATATAAAACTTACGTAACGTGTGCGCGGTGTGCGTGTGCCGCGGCGAGCCGGTTAATATTTGTGATGACGTTCTCCACTAAAAGGTTCCACATTGTCGGTTGTCAATAAGGTAGAATTCAAACTAAAGCTTCATGGAAAAAGCGCCTTATTGACAACCTGCAGTAAGTACCCTTTTGGTTGAAAATGGCACATTTATTGCTAAGGTAATGGCTCCTTTACACTATGGCCCAGCGCTGGACCAGCGAGATGGCCATGCGATGGTTATAGCACCTCTATATGATGGCCCAGCGCTGGACCATGTACCAGCGAGATGGCCAATGCGGTAGTTGAGAGCACGCACTATGGAATGGGCCACCCCCTATCTCTATAGGTACCTTTAGAAAGTAGAAAAACAAATTTATTTTGTTACCTTTATTTACCGACGTTTCGACATAGGTTTCACTGGACGTCCCAGCAAAATGTCAAAACAGAGATTTGTGTGGCTTTGCCGGGGCGTCAGTTAGCCGTGACCACGACCAGTGAAACCTGTGTCGTAACGTCGGTTAATAAAGGTAACAAAATAAATTCGCGATAGACCCGATTGTAAATGTGATTTAGTAGAAAAACAATTCTTCTGTGTACTCTGCCTATACTAATATAGTAAATGGGAAATGGATTTAATTTATTATCAATTACACCAGTAAATAACTGTCCAGAAAGTTTTCCACACAATTCTGAAAGCGTTTCGAAAGTAAACTTGAATTATGACTATTAAAACATTAATTTTACGACACCAATAACTATTATACAAATCGAAACTGACAGTTTATTGTCCTCTAGATTTATTTTCGTTTAAAAATAAATCTGGCATCGATCATTCACCTTTGGTGTTACGAAACCGTGCCCCGGCGCTGGCAGCGTGATGCGTATGCACATGCGTCGCGAAACATCACTCACTTATAAAACCTCCTATCTTACACAGCCTGTCTGTTGAAAAAGAAATCTAGATACGTGGGAATAGAGTCGATTTATGGATGAATAGTAAAAGCTAATCAAGTGTATGTGAGAGTAGTGATTGGAAATGTCACGATATTTGCGTCGCGCGTGCGCATCTCGCTCAATACTTTTGATTCTAAAAGCCGGAATGACTGAAGTACATTTGATTTTGCACGCGATTCTCGTCTTTAATTGTCAAGCTACATGTCCTAAAATGGTTTGAAGATTATCTTGGATTTGGGTTGCTTTTGATGTTTAGTTTCTAGTCGATACCTCGCCGTTAATCGTCGGAGCCGATTAGTTTTTCCATCGATACGATTCGATCGCGTGGCTTCAGTGGAATTAGGTAGCTTTCCGCATTGTTTTGGGCCCGGTTGTTCTTGCATTTGAATCCATATTGAGTTTACCGTTTTTATCGGGAAACGCTGTTCCGTTTCGTAATTATCGTAATTAAATGCTTTAAACGATGGTTAAGACGCGCATTGATATTAAAATGGAATTAGTTAACGGTTCTGTAAACTGAGTGTAGTGGGTCCAATTCCCATTAAACTCATATTAGTCTTAAAACTACTAACCTCATTGTGAACTTATTTTGAGCATTAACATGATTTCCGTTGTATTTTCGTTTGGAGAAAATTGGTCAAATAATTGTAGCCTAAAATTTCTCATTTAAGGAAAGGAGCTCAATTTAGGAAGAACATTTTAATAATGTTTTGTTATCGCTTATGTTCTCCGCATTCTTTTCAATTTCCATAGGATAGGTATTTAGTTTCCTCATTGTACATATAATAACGAAAATACAATGGCTCCCAGATACCTACACTTTTAGTGGATAAAAATGGCTCTAAAACCCCCTGACGACTTGGTATCAAAATTTGCTTTCTTGGGTATATTTAACTGTTAAGTTGACACAAAAGTCAGAATTCAATTGCGGTCAGGCAAAAACATTATATAGACGCTTTTCGTGGTCGTCAAAAGGTTAATTTCCTTTTCAATCCAAATAAAACTGAAAGTTCAGCTCTGTCGATCGTACAGTTAACTGACCGTCGTCCAGAATGCGGATGCCACCATTGTTTAGCACGTGCAACCGGGCCTCACCTCAGTGTGTCGCGTGTTTTGGCGCGCGCATGCGTTTTGCGAGCTCCGTGCGGCGATCTCCAAGTGATATTTATCTTGTGAAAAACTATTATAGTGTCTTTGTCTTTCGGTAAATTAATTCTGTAGTTCAGCTGTACCCAACCTGGCTGTAAATGGCTCACCTGGCAATCCTGACATAGATATAATAGCTCTCCGATTATCCGATTTTGCGACCGCTGAGCCCGGTGACCTCATATCTATAATGGATTTGTAGCCTTTATTTACAAAAAGTTGAGTATGCCTGCTGATCTAACTGTGTAGCTCCGTGAAAGTTTATTTAGTAAAGTGGTCAGTGATCACAATTAGACAATCTGTAGTAGTAAAGGAAACGATATCTTATTGTGAGCTTTTATAAAAGTGCACACATAACATCTTTGAGTCATCTGAGAAATACCTAGGTCTTTCTGAAAATTCACTAAGTTGATCTAATCTATTGTAGTATTATTTAGCTTCTTACCTTCGTATATTCTTTGAGCCAACGTAATCCTCTAGTAATTTGTTAGTTTTAATGACCGCGGATGACCGGACTAAATCAACAGCTGTGAATGACACGACAATCGACAATTAGTCGTGCATAAGTCTTACTCGTACTTCTGCGGCTTGTAGGTACTTTTAACTCGTCTCGACATTGTACTAATCGATAATCGATTCGAAAATTACCGAGTGACATTAAAAAAGAAAGTGATAGGTATTATGTTATTAGTTAACTATTACTGAATGACATAACCAGTTGCACTGTTTTCTGGTGCACTTGTAATTATTATAACCTAATTGAATAGCTTTTAAACATCTTTAACGCCGCTACGTTCTACACAGTTGTTAGTAAGTCACAGACATTAGAGAGTTATACCTCATGATGAACGTCGCGTTGCTATTGTCAGGTGTAGTGTAGAGGCGCACCCGTAACTTAACGTCCTTGTGTCTTTGTTACACGGCGCTGCGAAGGTGGGTCACTCTATTAGTAGTGCTACTTACAGACAAGGACCACGGGAATCTAAATATTTATCAGTACGGTTTTTACTCACTATTATTTTTAGTCGCTTTTGGCGACATGTTTCGGATTCTTGAGTGCACGACGAACAACCGCCGCGGACACTCGTGCCTGAGGATGGATTCCCAAAGAATCCGAAACATGTCGCCAAAAGCGACTAAAAATAATAGTGAGTAAAAACCGTACTGATAAATATTTTGAAATATGTCTCACGATAGTTTAAGTGCGACCACGGGAATCTATTTGTGAACACTATATACACATACCTATACTAGACTGATAGTCTATAATTTTTTTGACTTATAGGACACTATGTCTCCTTGCGGCGAGAGCAGTTTGTAAGAAGCAGTTGCAATTTTGCTATACAAACTGTATGTGCTTCAGAAGACGTAATACTTTTTAATTTCGGAGTAAAATAATTTACTACTAGAATCATAACTACGACCGGCCGCCTTTTGAGTCTCAGCCTCATCTCATAAATAATTAATGAGCTAAAACATTTAGGTATATTCATGAATATATTACTTAATTTTATTTTGTACTTAATATTTTAGTAATAATGTATCTTTTTAATATAATCTACCGAATAGTAGGCAAGTAGGAGTATGTTACAATTCGTAGTAGGTATCCGCAATTAGGTATACATTGTTGTAATCATCTCTGCCACCGTTGAACCCATTTGATTAATTTTACATGTGTTTTATGTCTTCCTCTGATAATTTCAATGTCAACGTAATACCTATTAACACATTTGTTTCATTTTTATTATTATCAAACGTTTGATAATATTTATTGTTTAGTTGTGGTTTGTACAATTTTACATGTACATAAATTAAAATGTCTATGATTATTTTTATACGGCTACAATGGAAGCCATCTTTAAGCTAGACTCGTCTCCAGAATCAGTTTAGAACTTTCTCTTGTTTAAGTTCTCCACCTTTAATTGAGCAAAACTAACAGTCCTCTAAAGTCTAAACTAAATCATACTTTGAATACTTATTCTGTATGCATTGTCTTCCAACGCACGCATCCTTACCTTATTCACACCATAGAGTAACTGATACTAGAGCGTTACTGTCATAGTAAATTATGTAACCCCAGTAAATTCACTGCCATCTGTCGACACACTTTAAAACTAAAAATGAAGATTCATAAAAATACGATAGAATGTATTTAAATATAGATAAATGATTTTTTTTATTTGCATTAATTATTTTTATGATTTTGACCCATGTTCTTTCACTGATATGCGTTAAAATTGTTAAATAACAAACGAAACCGTCAACGCCATCTATACGACTGTAGGCCAAAACTAGTAGCGCCCTCTGAACGAGAATCAAATTTTCTTGATTTTCGAGGCACGTTTTTTCCTTAGACTGTATCCATATATTACGGAGTTATATCTATCTTTATATCTATCTTTGTTCACACTGTTATTAATGATTCTGTGCTTACTCTACATGTGATCCTGTGAGCCTTAAACCCATCCGCAGTTCCGCACATATAGTAATTCCAAAGCAAACCGGAATAGATTAGATGATATAACACTGGCTTGTCTAGAAAATCGCATTCTCTTCGCCGCTGACAACTCGGCCATCTATCATCGTTTATAAAGGCCGTTGCAGATTTATCACTAACAATAGTCGTGTAACCCTTACGTGTCACCTGAAGCTAACACTTCTGCTCCCCTTTATGGCCCTAACAGCTTTACGAGGTCTCCGCGTTGACCCAGATCCGAGACAATGAGACAAGAAGCGTGGCTGTGAGATAGGTACATTACATTTAATCTGAGTCTGAGAGTTGAAATGTAAAATGTGTAGTGTAGGTACAATTGCATTTTGATTAAGGTAATTGTAGAGTAGGATTGTTTTCTATTAGTAAAGCGTAACGCAATAATACGAGTGTTCGCACACTTTGTCAAACAGTAAAAGGACTTAACTCCTCATCAATTAATTATCACTTAGTATTTTTGAACACAGCTAAAGCTTCTGAAGTGTTTATGTACAGTCTCCATCAGATATATCGGAGCGGCCAAGGTAATCTCAAAAATATCTGAACACGCCTCTATTGTCAAGGCGTTAGAGTGCGTATTCAGATATTTATGAGCACCTCGGCCGCTCCTATAAATATATCTGATGGCGACTGTACGTTAACAAAAGTACTTCATTTAATTCATTGCAGGTCTCATTAACGTATTACGTAGGTAATGTTATTTGTTTCCTGGTAACCTGGGTTTTGTTATCCATAATGAAACGATGGAAATTGTGTAAAATCGAAGATCATATACTTATCCGCGTCTCTATCTCTGACGTTGTGATAAACGTTCTCCGAATTTCGAAGTCCGGGTAGCCCCTTAGCACAAAACGCCTACCTTTTAATTTACTGTAGGGAAGACCGTCATAGGGCAAGAACGCTCGTATTTGTATACGTAATACGTCGCTGGCTTATTCAGACAGGAAGAGCTTCACTCCTTCTGCTCTACCGACCTTCTGTAAGTGGAGTATGTGTACAAACAAGAGACGAAAGAGCTTGTAGACGATTTTCTATTACAGACGCTCTTTGCCACATTGACCATTGCGAAAGGCCTACTGCGCTGATCCATCACTAAAAGTGTACCTGTTTGAACCCTGACCTGTGAGGTCTTTTTTTTTTTTTTTTAATGAATTTATTCATATAATACAGTTACACATATACTATAAATGCGCCAAACTGGAGTAACCAGTTTGTTGGCGCGCCGCGCTCAATTCTTACTTAATTAAATGTTTACATTTGTGACTTATTCTGTACCCACACAACCTGCAACATTCACCAGCGATGACTAACCCACAAAATATTACATTTCGAACACGTACCGCCTACCGATCGTTAGCTTCCACATAAATTACGTTTCCTAAATGAACTTCGATAACTATTTTTGTATGTAAAGTCGCTATCAAATATGGATGGATTATCATTGTTTAAATAGCAAGGATTCTTAAGAAGGGACCGGACAACCCTTTCCGCGATAAAAGGCTTTCAATGGGCGTCCCTTAAACACGGCTAACACATTGAAAGACTTTCCAGTTTTAATTTGAACTGCAAGCCCATTGACTACCCGTTACCGAAAAGCTTAGCCAAAAATAAGACAATCCCTTAATAAGGGTTACCCTTATCATTAAGCGCTTTTTATAAAGCTTTCCCTTTAATAATTTAGTAGTTCAACCTTGCGTGAAAGAGACAGGATTAGTATATATCTAGTCAAAGAACGCCGCCGCCGACGATCGCTCGGATTCGAAGTAATTATTATGAATTTGTATTTATTATGAACAAGGTAGACGATTTAAATTAGCACGCTTATATGCTAAAAGGGAAGCTCTTTATATGGCTAACCCTTATAAGCGATATGCAAGGTGTTGGTGAGCGGATGATAAGGGTATTGGGCTACCGATTACTCAAATGGGCTTTATATAAGGGCTTTAAAAGCAAAATGAAAGGGTTTCGTCTGGCAAAGGGTATGGTCACATGGTGAGTTAAGCCTTATGCAAAACCCTTACAAGACTCTTTGTAAGGGATAGCAGGCCGGTCTCTGTTCTTAAGCCAATGTAAACTCCCTTTAATAGGGAAGAGCTCTGGAAGTATGTGATCAATCAAACCCTAATGGTCCGATTTGTGTCTTCCTTAACTTCACTTGCATTGAAAAAGACAGCAATCACCATATTTTTTACTCACATTCAGTAAAGTAATCCAATTGAGTGCGAGTCGGACTCGCCCACCGAGGGTTCCGTACTTTATAGTATTTGTTGTTATAGCGGCAAAAGAATTGCGAAATCTGTGAAAATTTCAACTGTCTAGCTATCACGGTTCATGAGATACAGCCTGGTGGCAGACAGACGGACAGAGGAGTCTTAGTAATAGTGTTCCGTTTTTACCCTTAGGGTACGGAACCCTAAAAATATCAACAGGTAACTTCCACATGCGTTATGCAAAATTGAAGAATGAAGTGCTTTAAACATACTATAGAATAGAAGTATCGTAACAAAAGTAATCTAAGTACTGTCAATTCACACGCTCATGTGGACTCGCATCAAATGGAAATTGATAGAGTGTTGATTACAGATCTTGAGCGGTAAATCGCTGTATTTTTACTCGTAAGCTTCTTAGAGACCGGTACTTGGCGACGTTAACTGCCGGTGTTACGCCTGACCGCCCAGTGATTCATCTACGACCAAAAACGATAGGAAATGCACGTCATGTGTGATAAGAATTGGCGTCTCAAGTTTGTGACTGGCAATTATGTTCTCTTAGCGTGGCCTGAGTTGCGGGAGACTTGCGATTGTGTAATTCGGAGCGTGTTCGGGGCTAAAGTTAAATATGCCTGTGTATCTATAACTGGCCTGGGGTAGACACTTCTCTCTATCTCGTAATTCTACCGTTGACTCTACAAATTCTAAAAAGTATAACTGGGCTAGTAGGCTAGAGCTTCTTTCGTGAAATAAATAATTAAAAAATCTATCTCAATTTGAAGAAAACATCCGCTTTATTACGTTTTAATCTTCTCGTTTATTGGTAACTGATGCTATAGAACACTACTATAAAGAAAAATAAAGTGCCTAGGAAATGTTTCAAGATTCGAGAAAGTGAAAAAGCAATTAAAGTAGGTACCTACCTATAAGACCCGTCAGTCACGATATCAACTAGTCCCGCATCCGCTCCCGCTGCCGCTTCCGCGTCGGCCGCGTAACGGTGCGATACGATTACGACAGCGATATGCGGTTGCAAGCACGTCAACGACAGTCGGCCGCCGGCACCGCCGCCAACGCTCGTGTTCCAAGACCCATATTCACTGTTATTGTTTGTTTACATAAGAGATTTTCGCGCGGAATTACCTGTATCTACTAAAGAATCTAGTGTTTAGTAAATAAACAAAGTGTTTTGTTTTTTTTATATGAATAATAACATATTTGTATTATTCATTATATCAACAAATAATAATGCCCAAGGTGTGATTAATGAAGTGTAGAAAATCACCGATAAGAATATTGATAAGTACTTAAGTTTTTGCTTTATCGCAATCGTACTGCAGTGCAAAAGACGCAGTTCGTATTCGTTTAAACCATTGTTTATTAGAAGGACATTCTTCATTTGGTGTGAAAGCGTTTGTTGACAAACAAACACAATCGCAGGAATGCGTAAACGCTTAGAAACCGCAGTTCCTCGAACATAACAATACTTGTTTACTCGATGAGGCAAATCATGGGTTCCCAGTCCAAAAGCGCAACGCCTGACAATAGCGACGATGAGAGCGGCGAAGCCTTCACCGATGGAGACTTCGGCGACTCTGACGATGAAATTAACGTAGAGTTAGACGTAGTAGAACCTAGCACTGATTCCAAACTTAACGAAACGGTAAATTCTGAGCTGGTAGACATGGAGATCGCACACGGCGCCCGCAACGGCTTCGACGATGCTAAAGTTAACGGGCTTAAGAACGGAAACGCGGAATGTGACGGGATGCCTAGCGCGCGGCGGGACTCACATGGCGACCAAAATCCCTCCATCGTCGGCATTCTCGGCGGCCAGCAGGATCATGTATGTATCAGAAGTATTATTGTCAGTAACTGTACACTGCATCGGCAGATAACGAAATAACATATCATTTAATCAATTCAATCCTGACTCACGTTTTTGCACATATCGTCCTCTCCGTTTGTCGACATTATTCTTTCCTGGATCACGCTTTTACACAGCCAATACCTTTTCCGCTTTTCCCATCTGTAAGTTCAGTTGCAAAATCTTAAGTTGATTAACACATGACTCATTGAGTTTGATTCCTTTCGTGTGGCTAAAGCCCTCTCCCTTTCCTCCTCTTGTGTAAATTGTAGTAGCAAAGCACACAGTAGGTTGTATGGTCACAAACCTGCACAAGGTCGCTGCTATCTTATCAAAATTTCTCTTACGTACCTTTCAGAGGCCGCTCTAGTTTTCTTAAGTCAGCTGTTTGCATAACGTGCCCTGTAATGTAACCAAGATTTAATATTCCTTCAATTGTCGCTGTGTGTTTTACGTGATCTCTAAATTAGCAACTACGGTTGCGTTAGTTCAGCCGTGGATATTGTAAGGCATATGGCAGTGATACTTGTGCGCGTTGCGGTGAGACCTTGTTCGCGAACTAGGCGGATAAAACATGACATTTCCGGAAACCTTACTGAGTTTAACTGCCAGGACTGTTATCCTTTACGTGAGTGTTGCTAAGTTTATTCTAGATTAAGGCCATGTTGATTGAAACTGTCCTTTTGGACTTAAGTTTCTAGGGTTAATTATCGAAACGAACGCCTGCCTTTGCTCATATTTTAATGCAAAATATAAACATTTACTGTTAGCCCTAATTTGTGTCATTACAAAAACTTAATTTACAAAATCTGGCATTAATTAAGAGGGCAGTCGACATGAATAATTGTAGGTAACTTTAGTCATATAATGCAGCTCACAACTAACAAATACTAAAACACTTGTGTTCACTTACTCCAGTGTGCCCGTCAACTCAAGTCGGTTTGCACGTGATCACATGCGTTTTTGTGTGAATTGTCTTATTATAAAGATTCCATCGGATGGTGTTTAATGAGTGAAATGTCATCTCCGGAGCTTTTGCTGCGCGTCGTCGGCAGGTTCCTGCTTCTCTATGTGAGTGGTCCATCGTAGCCTTGTTGCTTGTCATCAATTTATCATGTGGCCCCATTAGCGTAACTTTATTGTATGTGTTTATAGCTAATGATGTCATACAGTCAAGGGGCTTCCTGTTAATCGCACGAATTGTTCCGGGAATAGTTAAAAAAATACTGTAAAAAGTATTCTGCTCTGTGCCATTTTAACTAACGAAGCAATTGTAAAAAACAATTTGGAGATTGGGTTTCTCTAATTAATTAGTTTAGTCGGTTTTGACTGTCCAGTACAATAATATTCTAAACCATGCGGCGTCGTGGCCATGCCTAAAGCGTTATTCTTTAATTTAGGTATGTGCCGTCTGTGATGACCCGATAATGTAAAACATTCCGAAAATATTTGTTTCCGATGAGATCATGAGCTCGAACAAGCGTAATCGTAGGTATAATACAGTGCTATCACAGAAATCAATGTTTCTCCACTCGCGGCGATAAAATGGAATATTACTTCCCTTATGGAATATTACCTAGGTAACGGGGTGGTTCATGGTCCTTTGTCTCTTTAATTTCGCTTATTTAGGTTGCGTATACTTATGTTCGTGTGGCTAAAAGTAAACTTCCATTGCGACGTATCTTCATATAAATAAAGCTTAATTATTTAACGTACTCGTAATAAATATAACTATAAACAAAAAAGAGCAGACTTCAGTATAAAATGCCATCAGTGTATGATTTTCTTAACAGTTCCACTTTACCAAATGATGCTTTCCAAGAGTAAATGGACGAGTTACTATAAAAAAAACCGACCTCACTATAGGTGTGCCGGTGTGCATGAAGAGTTCTCACGATTCCAGTAGGATCCCATGCATTATCAGATTAAAACTGTTTCATATAGTTTCTCGATTGTAGATGTAGATGTGTCAATTGTGTCATACGTCATACATGTGTCTGTCTCAGTGTAAACACTGTAAACAAACAACACAAACCCGACATCTTCGCGTCCGACCGAGCGAAGTGACGACAACTCGTCCGCACTCGGGTTACTCGGGTAATTATTATAATTTATGCGCATAAACATTTCACGTCGTACGGCGAGATGTGGACGCTTCATGCATAACTTAGCTGTTTAAATTTTTGTTTCAATTCGAAATTTTTTGGTGATATATTAATAAAAGTAGCAGTGTCCTAAAATCTTTCATATCGACCAGCTGTCAAGTGGAGACAGTTTAAATAATAGTGGTTCCGTATAATATTGTATGTTTTACCCTTTTAAACTAGCAAACGCATCTCAGGCTAAGGTTGAGGTTCTCAGCGTAGTTATTAAAATTAAATTAAATAATCATTTATTGCAGATCATAACAATCCATAGATTTTGTTAGTTTGTCTTAAGCTAAGTACCTAATACTAGTTATGATTATGACACTAGTAACATTTTAATCAACTTGGGCTGAGGCATTTTGTGATTTGTAAGCTTTATTTCTTATAAATCGAAAAACGAAACTAATTAAGCTATTAAATTGAAAAGCTACTATCTGTAATAGCTACTTTGGATTGTGTTTTAAATTAAGTAGGTATAATACCTAATTTCGCAAATCATCGAAACCGGAATACCAGCAGCGACACTAATATGTTAAAAAATCCGGATCTAATCTATCTATTTTTTGGGGTAGTAACTACTAGCGTAAATGCAAATAAATATACATGTGTAGGTATAAATACAAAGTCCTTATCAATCAACAGTCACAAATGTAACAATGAAACCAATTCATGTATCAGTAACCGTATTGGAATATAGGTGTTAACAACATGACTAACGCGGCATATCGTTCGCGACAGATGGTGTTAATACTGTTAATGCTGTGCCCTGTATATGGAACAACTTTGAACTTTGTTATGTACGCCGTCTGTTTGTGTTAGCATGGTATTCCATCTGTCCAATATCTTCGTCCAATGTACCAGCTTAGAATTTAGATTATGCGACTTAAGCTCTCAAAGATGCCTGAGTTCCTAATACCTCTAGCGACAGACGGCTTTAAATAGAAGTTTGGGAATGTTGTTCGTGCCCTGGTTTTAGTAAAGATTAGATTTTTAAATTTTAGATTTATTTTTTTCACGACAAAAATTACACTATAAATTTGCATCAATGTCAAAATTATGTTTCTCTTCTTATCATGATCGTCAAACATAAAAAAAACATAAATTAAAACCATTCTCTCCCAATTTGGATCGTCATAAAAGTATGTATAAAGTATAAACCAAAACGTGTCAAAAATTGATGTCATCATCATTAAAATATCTGAAGGTTTGAACATTTTGAAACTCCGTTTATTGACTTGTGACCAAAGATAGATATAACTCCCTTGTGACTGATCTGTGCCTTTCATACTCGTACCTTAATAAAAGCTAGCAGCAGACTCACTCGTTCAGACCTTGAATTACAGTGTCCAATGAAGCATCACATATTAGTCACACATTTGGATTCGCAACAGCTTGCACAGTAGTGAGAGGAGCGACCTTTTCGTCCTTCGCCAATGTCCAAAATGACGTCATTCTCTGCGCGAACTCGCAACCACGTGGCTCGGCTTGACATATGTGTACCTACTCATATTTAGCAATATACTTAACTCATAGATGAACCTTATAAGGTAAGCCATAAGGTTTGCGAATGGCCAGTTAATTTTGTCGATGATGGTACACTATGCAGACCAAAATACTATTATGTCCTTAATGATTTAAAGGATCGTAAATTAATTACGTTAGTTTTTTTTATACCACGTCGGTGGCAATCAAACATACAGTCCGCCTGATGGTAAGCAGTTACCGTAGCCTAGGGACGCCTGCAACACCGGAGATATTACACGCGCGTTGCCGACCCTTTAAAAACCTGTACACTCCTTTTTTGAAGAACCCCATACTGTAGCCCCTCGGGAAAACCTCGACAGGGAGCTCATTTAGTTAGTTATGGTAACCATCACACTCGTATCTTAATGTAAACACACAACTGTGTATGTGAATAGAAAGTAGCGTCCACTCGATTAGCCGTTTTTTGCGTTTGAAATTGACCATGTTCTTTCTAAGTAATCTAACTAAGTAGTACAGTTTATTCCGTAAGTGAAGAGTGAGCAGTTCTTGTACGTCTCTGTAGCGGTTCGGGAAATCAATTGAGCACAACACGCCTGTCGCATACTATCAACATGTTTTATATCATTTCTACTTTTAGCAGTAAACGCATCAAAACATTGGAGTTTTTTTCTATTCTAGAAATACTACACTTGTCATGAACAGCATCTTATCGAATTCCTTCCTTATCACTAAACGATAAACTAATGTCTCCTTCCATTAACCTGTGTTTCGATCCTGCTAAAGTCGCTAAACCCTATGACAGGAAAATGAAGAACTAAAACTTTTTTAGGAAATTATATAGCAATTGTGGCTAAAAACTTACGAAAATGTTTTATCGTGTATCGTGTTTAATAGTAGTGACGTGTTAATATTTTCTGACACAGTAATTGAAAAACCTACCATTGCAAAATTACGATCGGAATGTGGTTCGAATGCTTAATTAATGTCATTCGATTCTGGCTTAGCGTCTTATATTGCAACTATAGGTAAAGCATTAAGGCGTAAAATAAATAGTCATAAAATAAGCTATGCAGTAACTAATTGTGGCTCTAATGTCACTTGGTGGCCTTCTGCTTGAAATATTCTATATGCAAGTCTTGCACTGTTAGGAATTCACTTTTGAAAATCGTCTCCGATTTTGGTTTTGTTGTGTAGAACCAAGTAACGTTCTCGTTTTGAGAATATAGAGACCCATAAGCAGATGTTTTGTTCCACATAGAAAACTACTCTATAAAAGTTCAGGATAATAAATTGTGGAATATGTACAAACTTTTGTAAGCGGGGTCTCAGGACCATAGAACATTTTTTATGTTCACATCATCAATAACTTAAGAGTTATTCTCTTGTCGGTGGAGATCTCCCAGCTTTCCCTATCCTGCGCCAGCTCTTTGACTTTTTGATACGACACGACCCCTACTTTATCTTTCACTTGTTCTAAAAAGCTGCGTCTGGGTCCTCTACCCCGCTTGCGTCCTATCCGCCCCTTCCAGGATAGTCTTTTTATGTTTACATAATATTAATTGTTATTAGATAAAGTCGTGACGGCCCGCATTTTTCCACTTTGACCGACTGTTTCACAATCCATCGACCAGAATTATACGCCGTTAGAATCGCTATTGTTTAAACCCAGTACGTCTCTATCTATGCTTCCTGTTGCCCGCATTTCAACGGTTTTATTTATTTTTCACGCCTCTATACTTTGTTGATTTTCAAAAATAATGTAACCAAAATGCTTCCGCTGCGAATTTTATCCACTCAGCCAAATAAGTTGTTGTAAACGTCGAAGATTTCATGTTTTTGTACAATGTACACAACTTACTTACATAAACTTACAGCCCATCAGCGACACGCTAAAATATTTCCAGAAATTTTATAGTCACAGTTAGTAGCATAGCATCGACTAATTCGACGATTCTTGGAAAGACATCACAAAACGTACATTTGATTTTATTTCATTGAATCAATTTATTCACTGTCCAACTTTCGCCAGTACCACGCAGGTTTTCCGCATTGTACCCAAGTATTACAAATTTGGCTTACAATTCCAATTGTTTTCTAGTCTCCAACAGACATAGTATAATGATTTCTGAATATTTATTGGAACGTTAAGACTGTTTCAAGAAGAGCATCTGTATCTAGTCGAGCGGTAAGGTAAGGTCGATTTTTAAACTACTACTTAAATAAATACAACAAGGACTGGCCTGAAGGTCCAACTGACCTTAGTCAGTATTTCGTAAACAAATGTACCTGATATTTAATTCTTAGGATTTCAAAACTGCAGAACCTACTGTAGTCTATTAGGAACTTCAGCTTGAGCAGACGTAAGTAGTTTCAGTACCTAATTTACGTAGTTATTAGCAAACAGGCGTTCGTTTTATGGGCGTGAGTCGGCCTCCCGTCTAGCCCGTTGCCCGTCGAGGGGGTTGCCCCAGCCGTGCCCGCGAGCCTGTATTGACGCAGACACTCCTTAACCTATGCTCGCCACATTTTATGGATGTTGTACTTCACTCGTATCACTATAACTATGCCGTTAATGTGCTTGTCTACTTTAGGGTAATGAAATAAAATAGTAATACCTCTCTTTATTATCACAAATTGTATGATTTAGGAATTGGACACTGGGATGGCTGATGGTCATGTAGTAACGCATCGCGTTCCCATAATTGCCTATACTTTACCTACTACATATATTTTAGGTTCTTTAATTTTAAGTTTTTACACTGCGATTTAATATATTAGCCGTCAGTAAAGTTATATTGCAAAAGGCCATTTCGAGGTCGATAGAAATGCATCGTGATTTTGTTTGAAATGTCAAAGTCACAGAATAAATATAAATGCCACCTAATCGTGACGAAACCCGAGAATTAATTCACCGATCATTGTCACGTGTGTCGTCACGTAATCCTGTTTCTCTGTTAAATCGTTTGAAAACTATCACAAGCTGTAACCCAACGCGCAGATTTGGCACCAACTCTATGAAACAAGAACCCCCTAATCAGCCAGAACACCGAGCATTTAACCTAATTGTCAATGTTGCGTAGACCGACCATCGCCGGAACGGATCGTGTTGCAATATAACATTTAAAACTTTCGCGTTTTGAACACATATTAAATCTCTGTTTTGACATTTTGCCGGGACGTCAGTTAGCCGTGACCACGACCAGTGAAACCTGTCGAAACGTCGGTAAATAAAGGTAGCAAAATAAATTCGCGATAGACCCGATTGAAAATGTGATTTAATATGGATCGCGTTGCATTGTCTAAAAAATAATTCAATGACGTGACGCCTTTTGTTATACATAATTATTATGTATAGCTATTCTTTTCAGTAAGTAACTCAGCGTTATTTGACTGCGGTTTTCCTCATTGCTAATTTAAGAACTTTCAACACTTGGTTACACATTTTATACGGTATTTCCTATTCAATAAGATGGAGGAATGGACGGATGATCTTGAGAAGTGTCTTTAGTATGTTACACTTCACTGAACAAGATATAACTGTATATTTGTATGTACCTATTATTGTCGGCGTTTATTATATTATAGCAGTAGCGCCTTAGATTTTTTTCCTTATGGATTATGATTCCCGTGATTGGATCTTGACGATCCTGATCACTGCGTAACTGTGCAAACAGTGCTACTACGGTTGTCTACTTTCCCAAAAAGCAGATTGCGATCTGAAAATAACACAAGGTTCTATAATCCATAGTCGTTGTCTACATTGCTGAAGGTCGCATTCATCTTGAAGTCATGTAAGTTAAATTCTTTCTCCGATAATTTCCACCCCAACACGTGGTTGATTTTGTTCAAATATTTATGTGGTTCTGTTTTTGTTCCAGGCGGAGCAACGGCTAGCGGCGCGGCGGGCGGCGCGGGCGGAGGCGCGCGAGATTCGCATGCGCGAGTTGGAGCGCCAGCAGCGGGAACAGGAGGACCATGCTGACAAGGCCTACGACATGTATGCCGGTACGTAGCATGTTCTCTTGACAAAAAAAATGTTTATGCTAAAATATTCATATAACGGATTGGCGGACACCACCTAACAAATACAACCTGTCGTTTTGTCTGTTTTAGACACACGCAGTCATCTGATGTGACGACGTCCATTGACTGGGCTTTTATGATGCTGGCTTGTTAGTTACGTTAGTCTCTATAACTTACAGGCCACATCCTTCTTCACCATCGTCTTACACTGAATGATATAGATTGATAGATTTTTCGGCATCCGCTGAACTAACTCGAACGCTGTGTACTTAAGGATTCTTAGTTAAGAATTTGTCTGTGTCTTGCAGAGACGGTGGGGCGGCGCACGGGCACCCGGCTGACGGGGCTCAGCCCCGCGGCGCTGCACTCGCCGCGGCGGAGCTCCGAGGACTCGGCCGATGACACCTTCAACGTCAAGGACCTTAGGGTGAGGTCTACAAACTTTTTAGAGTACCCATATCGCGGTTGAAGGACTTGAAGGGCGAAGAAAGTAAGCGACCGCAACTTCATTTATTGCCTACTTAACATTGTAAATGGCACAGACTTAAGCGAGAAATGCAATATTGGTAATTGCGGTCCGCGCATGAGGTCTGAGAAAAACGGGAGGACGTCCTTTGTGGCGCGGGGGCTTTAGGAAGCATGCGGAGACTCTGATTTTATTTCCACGAACCTCCTACGCGAACATCACCGTCTTCCTGGCATTTATACGCTCTTGGAACATTCCACGAGCTATCTCGTACACACGCATTTTAATTCCCGTGTTGTCACTTTTTTTCGGCGTTTAAAGCAGATATTATTTTTCTGTGCACATTTTTGACCATTTGTCACAGAAAAGGAAACTCTTATACCTGCAAATCCTGAGAAAATTCGCGTTCGTATACGGGACAACGGTAGACAATTTCGTGAAATGCTCCTCTTTATGACCCGTTTCTAAGCGTTATTTTAGGACTGCTATCTGAATGTTTATGTAGAGTTAAGGCAATATTTTTACTTCCAATTCCAGGGGGAGTTGAAAGAGGTAGAAGAAAAGTTCCGCAAGGCGATGATCTTAAACGCACAGCTCGACAACGACAAAGCGGCGCTCGGCTACCAGCTCGAATTATTAAAAGACCGCATCGAGGAGCTACATGAGGAATACGCACAACTACAGGTAACCAACGTCGATAATGATAGACAAAGTCTAATTACAATAAAGTTTAGTTTCAAGTTTGTTACGAGAGACGAATAACTTACTCTTTTTAATCCACAGCGTGAGCACAAAGAAAAATGCTCAGCTCACGAGCGTCTAAAACGCGAGCACACCTCCCTGGAGCGAGAGCTCGGCGCGGCGCGGGACGCGGTGCGGGCGCGCGACCTCGCCGCCTCGGACGCGGGCTTCGCGTTCGTGGACGCCGCGCCCGCGACCAATGGAGACCAGCACGAGAAGCAGGTGTCGACGCTGCCGCCGCTGGCGCTAGTGTCGCACCAGAACGAGAAGCTGCTGAACGACGCCGGCGAGGGAACGCTGGGTAAGACATGTAGTTAGAGTGACAGTAGGAGCCGCTTCAGATGCGGGTTTCGCGTTCGTCGCGATCACAGGACGCTTACAGGGCGGTTACAGGAGAAGCCGGTGTCGACGCTGCCGTTGCTGGCGCTAGTGTCGCATTAGAATGAGAAGTTGGTGATCGACGCTGGCTAGGGAAACATTAGGTAAGACTTGTGGTAGTTGTGGTAAGAATGGTCGCTTCTGACACGGGTTTTGCGTTCGTCGATGCCGCGTCTGCGACTAACGGATATGAAAAGCAGGTGTCGACGCTGGCGCTAGTGTCGCACGAGAATGAATAACTGCTTAATGACGCCAGCGAGGGAACGCCGAGTAATACATGTAGTTAAAATATAACATAGGTGGATATAAACACTGGGGGATGCCGCTTAAAACATCTGACAAAGGCCTATTAATATTGGGTTTGAAAAATTTACTACTTACTTTGGATGTCGGTTTAAAAGTTGAAATGATAGTTTGATTAATTAAATGCGTTATAAATGTTATAATATAAAACGTGTATGTTTCAGATGTCCGGTTGCAAAAGCTGCTCAGCTCGAAGCAATCTCTGGAGGGCGAGGTGCGGCGTCTCAAACTGCAGCTCAACGAGGAGCGCCACAACGGCGTCGCGCGCGCACACGACCAGGACCTCGAATCCGAATGTGAGTGCCACTTTTATTTATCTAATTATATAAACTTAAAACTAAACACTATTTTTGTGACTTTCGATTTGAGGGTTACGAAACGCACGTTCAGAGTGTCAGGTATGCGGACACTCGACGCCGACGCCCCGAACGCGGGGCGGTCGGACGGGTCGGGGCGGAGACGGAACAGTCCTCGTGAAATGGGCTCGACGCGGTCCGTCAGCTGTGTTGGATTTATGACATATAAATAGTTTATAATCGCGTGACGTAACGCGTAACGCTTTTATGAGCAGCCAGAAGGTGTCGCAAAAGGCACGGTTGGCTGTGCATAGAGGGGTGCTGGTGCCTACACTTATGTATGGTAGCGAAAGTTGGGTATGGCAGAAGAGGCATCAGAGCCAAGTGAATGCAGTGGAAATGAGAGCGTTGAGAAGTGTGTGTGGTGTGAGATTACAAGATAGAATTAGGAACAGTGTGATAAGGGAAAAGTGTGGACTGAGCGAAGATGTAGTGACAAAAATTGAGAAAGGTATGTTGAGATGGTTTGGACACGTGGAAAGAATGAGTGAAAGAAGGCTAACAAAGAGAGTGTATAAGGGAGAGGTAGAAACGGGAGTTGGAAGGGGCAGACCTCGGCGGACTTTCTCTGATCAGATCGGGGAAATCCTGAAGAAAGACCAGGTCAAGAGCACCCTAAACCGGCGAGCGTGTATGAGGAATGTTATGAAAGTGAAGGAAGCGAAAGAGGTATGTCAGGATCGTAGCAAGTGGAAATCCGTGGTCTCTGCCTACCCCTCCGGGAAATAGGCGTGATTATATGTATGTATGTATGTATGTAAATAGTTTAGTGAATAATGTTTGATCGTGTATTTCAGTGGAGGCCCTCCGCAAGTCGAACGCGGAAGCGAAGGCGGCCCGGGCGCGCGCCGAGGCGGAGGCGGCGCTGCAGGCCGCGGCCGCCGCCCGGCTCGGGGCTCAACTACAGCGGCTCAAGGCGCAGGCCGACGCCAGGGACGACGCCGAGGAGCAGCTCAAGCAGGAGCGCCGCAAGCTGCAGAGGGAGGTGCGTACTCCACACTCACACTCACACTCACACTCACACTGGGGCAGCGGCACGAGCTGACCTTCCGACTAGCACGAGGGCGACTAATCTAACGCAAACCCGTCCGCGATCAATAAACAGAGGTCGAGCCTCCGAAGCGCGCCCCGAGGCTGCTCCTCGATCTACTCTGCAAGAAAGCTTTCTTTACACGCCTGCCTCCTGACATATATCTAAAGCCGGGCCCTCCGTCCCAGAATTAATAATAGTACTACCGCGATTCACTCTCTAACAAA
Organism: Cydia strobilella; assembly: GCF_947568885.1. Taxonomy (NCBI): domain Eukaryota; kingdom Metazoa; phylum Arthropoda; class Insecta; order Lepidoptera; family Tortricidae; genus Cydia; species Cydia strobilella. The sequence continues at coordinate 19,694,986 of NC_086046.1, forward strand.
ACGCGTTTATTACGACAGATATGACCGCTAGATGGCGCATGTGCGAACGGGCGCCCGTTCCGTAGCGCTGCGCGGCAATTGCTATGGCTAGACCTCGGAACTGGGGGCGGCCGCATGTACTTGCAGAGCCGCGACGATATCGCGGAGTGAGTCAAGCCTGCCTCCGTTCTCTAGGAATGGTGCTAGTTCAGTAGTAGCGTTAGACGGCGCGATTGGCTCGAATTCGTATGCGGGCACCCCGCTGTCCTGGCCCCATCCTTATTGCCCGGTAGGCCCATCCTTAGATATATGTCGATGCCTGCCTCATAAAATCATTAATGGAGCCGAACACATACTTTAGTATTTCCAAGCAATGAAAAGGTCATAGATAAACAGCATCCTTTCACCGACGTACCAAAAAGCAGGTAATACTAAAAACGCCGTTCTATAACTTTGATATGTTTTCAGGAAGTCGTTGACTTCTGGGCCGTTATCAAAAATGGCGATAGTTAACGGTACGGTGCATTTGTGCGTGCCCCTAATACTACCTCTCCTCGACTGTCATTTCCCCCTGTACATATACACTGATAAAAATTTCGTCAGACATTGTAATAAAATAGTAGATTATTAACCAAGGGATGAAAGGCACTCATTTTTGCCGAGGTATTTTGGTGCTCGAACGCAGTGAGAGCGCCAATAGTCCGAGGCTGAAATGATGCCTTTCACCCGAGTTAAACACTCTACTTTTCATTTCGAATACGAGGAAAGTAAAGTGCATGTGTTTTTTTTTAAACATGAATAAGTATACATTTTTATAATATTTCTTGAAGGTACTTTCAATTAACAATTAAGGCAAAAGTATCGTTATTTATGGAATGAAAAGTCAAATATCGGAATGGAAATTGTATAACAAATCCATTTAAACTCTAATTTCAATTGTTTATCGTACAAAATATTAAAAAAATCGTACTTCGAACGTAAAATGCTCTAGTGCAGACACGTATCATTTTCTGCACACCTTTTAGAACAACAATGACCCTCTTTCAGAGCATGAGAAATGAAAAAAAAAATACATAAGAACCAACTATGTCCGCGTAACTCATTCAGCGGTGGACTATTCCTTAAAGTCGAGTAGAAGTTAATATAATCATATAATGACATGTACAATAACAACCTGGTCTCGGTTGACATTTTTAACGAAAATCGTGCAAATTTCAAACGTAAAGTAAACTTACTGTTATGAAGCATTATGTACCTACTTCCTTAAACTTTGTTTCATCATATTAACGAAATAATTTTGGCCCAATACAAACTTAGCCTTACATTCATCATAATAAATGTGTAGTTCTCAAATGTTATGTGATTGAATCTTGTCAGCACTGTAATTACTACTATAATCGTCAGTGTATCATTATTAGTTTAGTACCTATCTACTATACCTACCACACATGTTATAAGTACCTCAATCCGACGACAATGCCACTTATACACTCTTGATTTATAAATCTTAGTGGGAATTGTCTCAGGATGTAGGTTGCACCTATTAATGTAAAAACCATTCTCTTCGTTTTATATTATCTTCCTATGTCTGTTTTTTTCCCCAATAAAGAAAAAATAAAAATAAAATAAAATGATCCAGTGTCGTGAAACACTAAATGATTTTATATCCACTAAGTTGTATATAAATAAACCCAGCTACTTACGTCACCTAATTTTCGCATGATGTAATTTACCCTGATGTATGTGCCATATTCAACCAAAAGGGTACTTATTGTCGCTTGTCAGTAAGGCGCTATTTCCATATAGCTTCAATTAGAAATCAACCTTATCGACAAGCGACAATGTGGTACCTTTTGGTTGAAAACGTCACATATAACTAGTCGTTAACTATGTGATGACCCGTTTATGTTAAAATACCTTAAAATATAGTGGTACGTGTGTCGCAAGTCCTTTATGTAAAGACATAAATAAAAATTGGTGTAAATATTATGAACACATTACTAATTTACTTGTAAATATTAAATTTTTCTACATCTGAAATATCCTTGTCCATTGTTCTTGATCGTGCCTAATTTTTTAGTACCATCAGCTACACACACACTTAACCTTTTCGCCGCCACGTAAATGACTCAATCAATGTTGATGATGACGTCAATGATGTGCTCTGAAGAATTGTTTGACATGATGCCAACGGCCGCTTTCTATCACCGCACCGCTCGCCATCGGCAGGGTGTTCATCCTCACACCCTAGCACCTAAATGGTCGCGTACTGTGCGGTTTAAGAGGAATTTCCTCCCGCGTACGCTTCGGCTGTGGAATGAGCTCCCTGCCGAGGTTTTCCCGAGGGGCTACAGTATGGGGTTCTTCAAAAAAGGAGTGTACAGGTTTTTAAAGGGTCGGCAACGCGCGTGTAATATCTCCGGTGTTGCAGGCGTCCATAGGCTACGGTAACTGCTTACCATCAGGCAGGCCGTATGCTTGATTGCCACCGACGTGCTATAAAAAAAACCAAATGAAGTATATATGTATCATTATTCATCAACGCCATAAATTGCAAGTCGTAGCGTGTGGGGCACGAAATGTACTGACTTCATATTAAGTCAAACTCGGCGAAAAAGTTAACTAACATTTCCTCATACTTTTACCTTATAGCAAACAAAATACTAACATAACTTTAAGTGTGTTTATGTTATATTTTCATTTACTAAAACACCTATTTCTATAAATTTATACCGATCACAGATTTTTGAACTAAAACAACCTTTCGGAACTCATATAGCAACAACTAAAACATTTATTTCAAAATTTCAGGCCCGCGAAGCGCTAAACCGAGTGGAAGAGTTGGAGACGGAAAACAGCCACCTCACCAAGCGGCTCGACAAGCTCAAGAATGCCAAGTCCGCGCTGCTCAAGGACCTGTGACCCGCTCCAATACCGACCTTAACCTGAACACATACGGTCCACTTTACAATGGAAGAAGCTGTGGCTTCGCCCGAGCCTGTGCGTTTAAATATGAACCCTGCTGCGATGGCGCAGTCTTAATTACAATACGTACAGTCTACATAACATTGGAAATCCTCAGCAGTGGCTTCGCCCGAGCCTGTGCATTCGAATATGAACCCTGCTGCGACAGCGGAAAGTCTTAATTACACCTACAGTCTATATTAAGATTTTCAGCTGTGGCTTTGTCCGAACCTGTGTTCGTATATGAACCTTGCGGCGACAGCGCAAAGTCTAAATTACAATAAAACAAGCGGGAATTATGACTTATGCCCGGCCCTGATCAATATCAATCTTAACCCAACGACGTAAAGTATAAATTATAATGAACTCGTGCCCATGCCGCAAATTCTAAATTTGTAAAAATCAATCGTATGGTCTTGCGTCTCTGTGCTCAGTTAACATGAATCCAACCTTAACGCCTGGACGTAAGGTCTATATTTAAGTAATTATATATTTCGAACTGCGCTAAAGTAATATAAACCGGCATACAGTTAAGGTATAAAATTAGTTGAAACAATAAGTCTACTGTTCTCATTTATGAGGTCCAAGTTAACGCATATGTATACAAAATGCATTTTTACTCAGTAAAGTAGCCTTTTCATGACGCGGCATTTGTAAAATTTATTTTTAACAGTCCAATACTGTTCAAATGAATTTTCTCAAATGATTTTTACGCCTAAGACCCTAATCTGTTAAACAAAAGCCATTGTTTCTTTTATGTGAGCGGTCGGCCAAGGTGTCTGAGCGCGTGCCAAAGCAACAATGTCGTTTAAATACCATTACGAAAGTTATGCATGCATTACGAAAGTTATAAATTACACGTGAAACGGTTGGTAAAACTACTTTCACGTCAATGTCACGCCACTAATTTCGTAATGTAAATTCCGCTTAATGGCTCCTCTACACGATCGCCCAACGTAGGCCAATCTAAGGGACGCATTTATGCGTTAGAGCGAGCAAGTGATATTGCTATCTCATTTCCACCGCATAGCTGCGTCCCTTTGGCCTTGGCCTACGTTGGCCGATCGTGTAGAGATTACTCGCCTGCAGTTGGTGCTCTAATGAGGGGCGCGCAGTTCCAAAATGGTGGTTTAATCTTTAAGATATGGTTTTGGAAATGAAAGTCCATATGAACAAGCCGTGACATGTTATACACCCAAATAATTTGGTTGTGTTAGGAAACATTTAATAATTCTTTGTAAATTGCTTGATAAATGTTAATTTTTGTAAAAAATAATCATGTGTATAATTAATAATTTGTTTTAATGATAATTATTTATTCCTAATGCATTGAATTATGTTCGTATTTTTCTGTATATTTTCTATTTTATTTTAGAATAATGACAGCTTGCCGATATTTCGCTTCGCGTACTAAATACTAAAAAAATATTTTATTACTTGCCATTCGGTATCACAAATTTGTTTTATATTGCAATAAAATGGGTAATTTAAGAGTTAGTTCGAATGAAAGAGTGGGAAGGTTACATAGTTAATAAAGGGGGTAAGAGACACCCAATCAGAAAAATGGGACACGTACATGCATTTACTATTATTCGGATTATATAGTTTGGACAATATACCTACGTCGACAAACGGAGCAAAGTAGACTTCCCTTCCCCTTCCTTTCCCCTCCCTATCACCCCTTCCCCTCCTAGATCCCTTTTTAGTTGTTATAGTCCTGTCAAAGCTGTCAAAAAAGACAGTACGATTCCCTAGATAGAAAGGTCCTTATTGCACATGAAACCTAAGGACCCTACTCTGATGGAAAGCCACATATAATCAGTCGGTAAGTTCTAAATCGTACACAAGCTGTAATATACAGTACCGGCCAATAATATATCACCTCCATTTTTTACGGTATAACTTTTATTTATTTATTTGTGAGCGACTTCCACCTCACTGCTTTAGGTAGTCTACTAGTATTTCTTTATATGGGCGATGAGAAAAATTGGTCTCATGTAATGGTTTTTTCAGTTTTTTCAACTTAATTTTTTTACTAGAGGTTTTTTTAGTAATATGCTGAGTATCCTATTGTAATTCACAGTATTTCATTGCAATATTAATCATATTTGTATAAAATGACTAGTAAAATATGCAATCTACAAACCAAACTATATTGTTTACTCTATACAAGCTCATACAAAAACACTCAAAGGTGGTATATTATTGACCGGTACTGTAGATAGAATTTTGTCATCTATCCCCGATATTAATTCTGTGATATTAATTGGTTGATTTATAAATGTATAAAACGATTGCTCAAAACGGTGTCCCACGTGATGTGATAGCAGATTGAATTTAAACGTCCACCGAGCGCGGCTCGCAGTTCAGTGAGATTACATACATATTGGAAAGTTACCAAACCCTACTCTTACTAATTTACAGAGATTATTGAATAATAAAGACTGTTAATCTCCATAGAAATTAAATTTCCTACTAAATAAAAGAGTTAGTGTCTCATAATACAATATACACGGTGGCTAAAAATAAGTGCATTCCCGTTTTGGGATTATACTAAGCAACTTTTACTATGGGACCATCTCCGAAATTGTGAAAAAAATTTGGCTGTTCCATTTTGTATGGGAGGGTAATTTTTTTATTCGCGATTTCGTGGTTGGTCCCATTGTAAAAGTTGCTCAGTATAGTCCCAAAACCTCCCTGGCAACAGGAATGCGCTTATTTTTTAGCCACCCTGTATATACTTTTTATTGCACACCTCCATAGAAGAAAATAATAAGTAACCAACAGGCGGTCTTATCGCTAAAAAGCGATCTCATCCAGACAATCTTAAGTCATATTATGGATAGCATTTATTACGCTTGTACTCATTATCAAATAGATAATGACAAAGTGGCCAAATATAGCAACAGATCTTTGTTACCAGATCTGTTGCTATTAATTTGGTCACTTGCCTTTCTATTTGATATCAACTGTATTAAAACCCACTAGTGAACTCATTGAGATATAGTAAACTAAACGGCTTCACCGCAGAGACCTAAATTTTATGGCCTAAATGCAAAACTTGACATTGACATTAGGGAATGCAAACCGGTTTTTAATTGTGGGAAAACCGGTTATTAACCGAAATTTCAACAAATAAAAACCAGTTTGCATTCCTTAATTGACACTTCACGCCAATAAGCAGGTACTGCCATCTACAGTTCACCAAGGCAAAATTATAAAAACTTTATACAGAGATTAACAGTCTTTATTATTTCCTCGTCTAAACTAATGTCATGAATGAATTTAATATATAACGAGATGAATGCTCGCGGATGTTCTATATATTTTGATGGGTAGAGCAATGTGGGCGATTATGGACCTTGTTGTACATGTAATATAGTTGTAATTCGATAGTCATGCTCACATAACTTAACCGTGCCATCGCGCACCAAATTAATGTATTAGAATACAATTCGATGTGGTAGTTCTCTGTAGTATTCATGTTGCGGTTAGGCCGCGTACACACTGTACTATATTCAAAAATAAAGATTCATTGGAAAGATGTGTAAACTTCGTGCTTCAATTTTTGACATCTGATGTAGATGGCGCTGTAGGAGTCGATAAATTATGCGGTAACTGGTTGTCAAAAGTTGACCTTTTACAATAGGGAGTATTACTGCAAAGTTCTGCCACCAGAGCGCATATCCTAAACCATCAGGTGGGATCGTGGTCAAACGCCTGCCTATTCATCATTAAAAAAAAACCATAAAGTAACTTGTACACACTTCGCTTTAAAATAGTTTTTTGACAAGTTTTTACAGATAATTTGTTGCGAATAAATATGACATTGATGCATCAAGACGGTTTGTTTACAGGGACTTACCGCGAAACGCTAAAATTTAAATTTCGTTATCTGCTTCTCTATCGTTCGAATATGCAAGTGTGATAGAGAGGCAGATAACGAAATTTCGATTTTCATATTTCGCAGTAGACCCTTTTAATGTGCTAGTAGCTCCCCCTACGCAGAGTTTTGCAATATATTCCCTATTCAGTGACCACAAAACATGGCGCCGTACCTTATTCTTCAGCTGTCAAACACGGAGCACGATTTTTTCTCAGAATTTACACCTCTTTCTAAATACGAGTAAATGCAGTGTGCTCGCGGTTTTAGTGATATGCTTGTCAGATGTTTTTATATACGGTTGAATGGTCGAATGAAGTATAATAAATAAATAATGGCGGGTCGTTTCGGCCCCGTAGAGGTAGAATTTTATATGCCACAAATATAACTGCACCTGCATTTAGAGGCCTCGTGCATTTGCATGGTGTAAATCAGGAGTTCTCAACCAGCAATTACGTAATACCAAACTCGCGTAGATTTTCTTTGTTTTTGCAACATTTAGAGAAGGCATGGCAAAAAAGGTTGGGGACACCTGGTGCAAAGTATTTAGTCGGTATGAAGTCTTGTATTAAGCGCTGGATTCGCAATTATGTTTTTAATCCATCCTTTTGACCGATTTTGTTCTTTAAATGTTGTCTGCTAGAGTTATGAGCTGCAAACGATAATGAAACTTAAGTTAAAGTTGCATTTCGAGAGTGATCTGTGCGCGCCTAAGGCTGTCGCTGAAATTGAGACTGCAACGTAGTAAAGTTAAGGTACATTATTGTTTGTATTACAAACTAGCATGCAATATTACAGGAATAAATCACCCTCACTAAGTTGTAAGTAGGAATATCAGTTGTACGACCCCACATCGATGCGAAACTATTAAAATTTAATTATAATCACTAATAAATGTTTAGTTAGGCGTCGGTGTGAGGTCCAGTGAACGATGTATGTATTTTTGGTGCTGCATTACTAATTTATTTTGTTTTAACTACGACTGACATGAAGCGAGACTTGACTTAATAATGTATAAATTTGGATACTTTGAATAAACTTCGCTCTGATATCGTAGTTTCATTTTACACGATCAATGCGCCATTAAGATAGTAGGCTATGGTTTTAGTACCCATAAAATGTAACACCTTTTTTTTTACCTATAGTCACAATAAAATATATTATGATATGAAATGTGATAAAGTAAAAGCTACCCTTTTGTGAGTACCCTGCCAATGGCGGCGCCTTTAAACTTTGAGGCAGCAGTGGTAGCTTTTTTAAGAAAATAGATGCCAACTACTGGGGTCCTACCGCCAAAAACGAAAGTTCGTTATCGTTATAAATCTCTAGAAAAAAAACGATATTCGTTTCGCGGTAGGGCCTCTGATTCTTTTCAGTGCTACGAAGTAGGACAAAATAAAGTAACATCGACAATATTTGCAAGTACATACCTACAGTACAGTAATATCACATAACTAAGCGGATGAGAAATATTACCAGGGATGCGAAACTCCTCGCTTCGAGCAAACTCGGCTCCGTATTGCTCCGAGCAATTATTAGGGTTGGCACAACTTGACGTCCCTTTGCGTACACGACCGCAGATGACTTGAATTTTGACAACCCTAAATAGCCGAAAGGGATAGCATGATTCGACCCTGAACCGCTGTTTCAATAATAAAGCAAGTGAAGAAGTGAAGGCGGCTTGTCGACCCAGCACAGGTTTACTGTGCGACCCAGTGTACGCTCGCGTCCAATAGGTACTGAAACATACTGCGAACTTCTACGATTGTTCATTCGTCAATTTGCATCTATTGCTCGAATATGCAACAGCCATGAGAGTATTAAATTGGTACGAAACATCGGACTAGGGCAAGGTTTCCCAAACTGTGCGCCGCTGCGCCCTGGCGCGTCGTTGACAGTAAATAGAGGCGCCGCTTTAAGGCAATCCTGAAAATGTTACCTATCTATTTCGAATAGTCTAGCTGGGTTACCTAACCGCCGAGATTAAATTTTGCAAAGTTTAAAATGCGCCGCGGACTGAAAAAGATTGGGAACCCCTGGATATAAACATTCATGTCCAGAAAGAAACTCAGAATAACATCTTAATACCATTTTATTTATTCAAGTAATTATAGTATGATGAATTAAACTGATTATTTACAGAGTAATGGTGCACAAATAACATGAAATTAACAAACTTAGAACTAGCACAAAACATTATCACTTTCTACTGTGGTTGAACTTACATGTTTAAAGAAAAGAAGATTTTAGAATCAAGGACTAAGAAACATTTCACTATGTAATGATTGTGTCAGTATTAGCACACAATTTAAAAAACTAAAAATTATATGAGTAAAAATGTACTTTAGAAAAGTGTACCAAAATAAAATCTTAAAACACATTTAGAGTAGGTAGTTGCTAAGCATGATATCGATATTTACAGTGACACAATGTATACACTCATAACAGTATTAAAAGAGGAAGATACGACACGCTCCGAACTGACTCACAATAATTATAAATAATGCGTCACTTCACAACGTGACTATCTCGTAGACTACAGATGTTCTACATATGTGCCGTTTTCAACCAAACGGGTACTTATTGTCGGTTGTCAATAAAGACGCTATTACCATAAAGCTTTAATTTGAAATCAACTTTATCGACAAACGACAATGTGGTACCTTTTAGTTGAAAACGTCACATATTTCCAGGAACGCTCCGCGTAACTTGCTTTTGGATTTTGAACCTATTTTACATGTTTAAAAAGATGCAATTAGTTTTCTATGCACTAACAGAAACGCACTTAAGTGACCAGAAATATGTCTTATCTCTTTGCAATACGGTTTATGATTGGCCAGCCAATAGTTACAGCTCCACAGCTTTAAAAGGACTGGCTTAAGATTTGAATAGACATTTCGCGCCAGCTCTACGAAAATTTTTTTAGTAAAACATGTATTTACTTACAACATTACCTATTAATGTGGCTAGTATATTTATGTTGTGTTGTGGGTCCTGTGGTTCATCTCTAGTAAAACCTGAGCAACATCAGTCATCATGTGGCAAGTAGTTTATATAAGCAGTATAAAATAATTCATTTTAAAAATTATCATTTAAGCATCTATAAACTCAAGAACTTTATATTAGTACATTCCACATGACACAAAAACAATATTTTATAATTTTTTATTGGCTTAGGATACTAATTCCTGCTCTGCTTGGTAAACAATCTTTTGTGCATCAAATTATACGGAACCAATATTTTGGGGATTCTTTATTCATAAGAAAATAGCTGCATCAATCAGATGAAAAGGCATCATTATGCATTTAACTATGTTCAAATTTGGCAGTTTACTTTATTAGAGACAAAGAGCATCATATTTTCCTTGTTTCTTTTTAAATATATACTTATAAATTTCATTCTCAGATTCTGCCTTTGTAAATATATTTTTCACCTCAGCAGCTCGAACAAGCCTACTTTCGTCACTCCCTGGAGTGAGGAAAGTGCGACTTTCCTCACTCCAGGAAGTGAAACAAAGTAGCTTTTTAATTTAGTGAAGGCCATGAACTGCCACTTCATACTTTGATAACATTTTTTTTTCTGTATTATTCTGTGTAATTCGAAATACATTTTAACCATTCATATGTTCTCACTACTGAGGTGAAAAACTATGTGTGCAACACAAGAGCAAAGTTATTTTACATCTCGTGTTTTTGAGTCCCTCGCTACGCTCAAGATTCTAACTTAGAATCTTTCGCTTTCTCGGGACTAAAAAAAAACACTCTCAAGAAAAACCAACTTTTCTCTCTTGTTGCACAAATAACTATTTTTTGTCAGGTGTAAATGCTGTTTTGCTGTTTACCAAATTATGTGTGGATGTATGCACTTATAGGCTTTTACAAAGGGCAAAAGTCAGTGCACTTGACGTCTACATTTTTGATGCTAATTCCTAAAGTTCCTAAAGTATCTGTAACCACTTTGGCTTATCCCACACAATCTTAAATTAAGATTGGGAACCTCCATAATTACTAAATAAATTCAGATCATGAATATTGTTCATACCTTAGTAGTAAAACCAGTTTTTTTAAATCTGTGTAAAGCCTAAGTTAAAAGAAAAAAAAAAACATTACAAACGGTTTAGAGCAAAAACACTGCTCTATACAATATTTTACACCCTCAGAATGTATTTAGTAACCATATAAGTTCAGAATCCTAATTTAAAATTAGGTGGGATGGCAATTACTGTATAAAATATCAGAGCTAAAAACATTTCCATATTATGCTTGGAGCCGCCTACGTGGCATGTTGGTTGGGCGTAAGGTTGCCTTGCTCGGGGCTGTGCTTCTGCTTTTTCCGTTTCTTTTCCTTTTTCCTCTTTTTGCGCTCCTTGGCGTCGTCGTCGTGACGCTTTTGCTTTTTGTGCTTCTTTTCGTACGTGTCTGGGTTGGAGGAGTCTGAAAAGTAAGTTTTTGTTGTAGCTATGTTAATAAAATACAATAAATTAGATGAGATATAATTAAATATCATAAATTAGAAATAGAGTCGGGCCAAGCTAACTCTGTCATCATAGAAATTTGACATAATTACATCATCATAGAAATTTGACATAATCATTATCATGACAATTGACAATGTCATCATTAAAGTATGAACATTTTATATATCACTCCCTCACTTTGTTCTATTCAAGTTGGTGCAAAATTAAGCCACATTCACATTTGTCTGTCATGTTGTGACGGGTATAATTGCGTTCACATTTGTCTGATGCCTGACGCAACCATATTAAATGTATGAAACCAATACCCGTCACAACACAACACGAAAGACAAATGTCAATGCGACTTTAGTTTAGATGAACTCCAGCCTTAATCTAAAATATATAGTTATTCATTTATTTAAACTGTGTTCCCCAATACATGAACATAAAATGATGGATATTAACAAAACGCATTCTGTACAAGCTAAACAACTGGCTTAACAGAAGATATAAAACTGTTTTTTTTATATGAGCATGGTTTTAGTTTTAACTTGCTTAATGTTGCATTGGGTTGGATGCCGGCAAGAAAGGTGTTTGTGAACTTCCCAAATGTTTAACCCTTCATAGACACAGATATTTGCATAGAAATCAACAAATTTTGACAAGCCTTCATATGTTTTACTATTAATCTTATAAAGAACAAGGATTGGTTCAAAAGTTATTCAATTAAGTTTTAAACAACAATTAGGGTAGTAACCACATACCTTGCAATGGAGTATCTTGACCAGGCGGCACCCCATCCTTATGTTTATGTTTCTTGTGTTTGCTCTTATGCCTCTTTGGTGGAGTGGAGCTAACATAGCGGTACTGTTCAGGCAGAGGCCCAGGATGCAGGCGGAATCCTGCCAACTGTGCACTTGTAAGCGGCAACAGCTCCTTGCCACCTATAGGCCTCTTGGCTATTACCGAGCCCAGGGTACTGTTGTCTTCTTGCCCCGGCCCATCCACAATGCCTGGTAGATTTGGTAAAAAGGAGGATAAAGATTCTTTGAGCTTCTTTCCATTAAATTTACTATATGAATGCTCAAGACCATAACATGCCATTAGGTTTGTAGCTCCAGTGAGTTCACATTCTCCTGCAACGAAATGAAAGTTTTGCAATTTAAATTTTATATCCTTAAAACGAGTAGGTACTTTGAAAAAAGAAAACACTGCAATACGCATTAAAGAAACTCTTTAACTTGATAATGTCTTACCAGGAGGTTCTTTCATTAAATAAAAAGGTCCGCTATGTACGATAGAAGGATTTTTGCCGAGCTGAATGGTAGTCTTGAGAGTGCCAGAGGAGTCCTGCCGAGAGACCACTGGCGACCTACCGCCCCTCGGCGAGGACTTTGGCGAGTATGGTTCCACCTTTCTAAATTGATCAGACATCATCTTGCATTATCATTATCTCCTAACAAACATAAAATTAAGATATACACTAAATAATATTAAAAACCACCACTATATAGCTATACACCCTTCTCTTCTCCAGATTTTTGACAAATCTGCAAAGTGCAAATTGCAAATGCGCCACAGATAGGACACAAAATTAAAGCATCAAGCAACTAGTGTTGTAATCTGGTATCTTAAAATTGGTTTCTTTTTTGAGATTAATGAATTATGAAGAAAATGAATAGTTTTATTGTTATTACAAAAATATATTAAAAAATTAATGAAAGTATCATATTACACATGCAATATATAAATATTTTAACAATTTGATATTTGTCTATGGTAAAAACCACGTGTTCGTAGTGCCTTTGTGTAGCCTCCCATTTCATAAAAAAGTTAAATTTAAGAAGTTAAAATTTAGTCTATGCTTCATGAATTAGCTTCTCGTAACGCGTTTCTTATTTCTCTCCAATGTATTGGGAAATAAACAGCGTAACGTATTTATATTAATTTAATTGTGATTGTTTACGTTATGTGAAAACAGAATAATGGTTGTGCAATGTGAAATAAGTGGCGTGACGGACCTAAATGAACGGCTTTAGTAGGAGCATTCCTCGCTCTGCGAAGTGACGCCATTTTACGGGAATGATCAGCTCGCGGCTGCCTCATAATAAGCCTGATGTAAGGAGCGCTTCGCTAAAACGGATGCATGGAAACGAATCTTTACTGTTATACTCGTACTGGACGTACGATTTCAGAGGTAAAGTCATTATATACAATGTTATCATCATGATAAATATTTAAATAATGCTTCGATTCCGCCTCTCTTAGTACGTCTTTTGTTTCTAACCAGTCAAAAGTAAGCACATGTTTTAATTTTTTCAGAAAACTATGGAAGATGGTAATAATGCCAATACGAAAGATGATAAACACGCGTTAGCGTCTTTGGCGAATTGTTACGATGAGAGGAGCTTTAAATTTACTGCAAATGGGCACGATCTGGAAGACGGGCCGCCCAGCCCGCCCCGTGAAGCGCGCGCCGAGCCCGCAGCCCCGCGCCGCGCCAGCGCCGAGGCGCCGCACCCAGACAGGATCAGAAAACGTATCAACCCTTTGCGAATACACCTTGGCAAGCGGCCTTTTGTGGATAACTCCCAACAGTATTGTGGCACAGTGAAAAAAAAGAGACCCTCTGTAAATAAACCCATTGAACCAAGTATATTACCCAGGAATAATTTACCCAGAGTTCCTAAATTAATACCAAAACGCTTACACAATGTTACGCCTACAGTTGATAACAGTGCAAATGATAGTGAACACAACAAGCCTGTGCCCCGGCTGGTGCCAAAAAGTCAGCTGGCACAGTTCAAGAAAGGTAAACTGGAAAAGGGATCACAGTTGAAAGAATATGCCCAAAGCTTAGGATTACAACCAATGGTGAAATTCAAGTGTCGGAAATGCTGTTCCATGTCATTCAAGACCCTTGCTATGTTGAAAGAACATCAACTGGTATGTCGGGCTCAAGCTAAAGAACCTGCGCTGAGTCCTGAGGCAGCTCCAAATATAGAAGCAAGCACTGGAGGCCCATCCAGGGTAACAAGGAAGGTCTATCTCTGTTCAGCATGTGGTACATATTATGAAAACTGGAATTTGTTTCTTCACATGAGAGAAGTCCACAACAGACACATCTGCCTGTTTTGTCTAGGAATGTTTTCAAAAGCTGAGAAACTGTCTGCACATTTGACCAATAAGCACAATGTACAGGAATTTAACTATGAAACCAAGGAAGACTTTTTAAATGTTTACAATGGGACTCTGTATTTGATGTGCTGTATGTGTGATGAGATTTGCAGTGAAAAGGATGACTTTTTCAACCATGATTGCAACAATGTGAAACCCAAACCAGTGCCAGTACTTGTTAGTAAAAATGCAGTGAAACCCAACAATGTTACAAAGCCCAAAACAAATGATTCATCAGTTAATGGACCTGCCACAGTAGCAAAAGAATTGACCAAACATATTAATGATAATAGATTTGACAAGAAAGAAATAGTTGAAGAGAAATTAGAGACGGTGACATCACAAAGTAGTAAGGTTTTACAAAATACAAATGATTCTGAGACAGTACACAGTGACACTAGCATCAGCTCTGACAATTCCACATCATCTGCCAAGGACACCAGCAAAGATACAAAAGATTCCGGCATGGAATTAGATAGTTCTAGCACTAAACCCACTAGTCCTCTCCAAGCAAGAGAGCCAAGCCCAGAAATACACAATGATCATCACAATGGAGATGATAACTCTGAAACCTCGGAAGAAAGTGACTCTCAGACTGATGAAAGGCATAATGAATATAATTCATCTTTCATACCTCCACCAACAAAACCTGAAGAGCCAATTTGTCCACCTGTTGAGAGGGAAAAGGAAGGCATAAAATTGAAATTAAGTTTGAACAATGCAAATTCGCCAGTAATTATTAATTCTACTGTTGATCCCACTGTTGGGCAACATAGTGCCAACAAGCCACCAAGCAGAATGAGGAGGCCTCCCAAGAGGTATGAAAAGGATGCTCCTCCACCACAGCGGTCTGAAAAAGATACTCCTCCTCCTCAGCGGTATGAAAGGGAAACCTTTGCTCCTTTCCAGTATGAAAAAGACATCCCTGACACACCTTTTTTGTCAAAAACACCATCAATTAAAATGACTATTTGTGATAAAGCTGATATCCCATTTGTTAAAACAACTGTATATGAAAATGATCAAGATATCACATTAAAGGCTCTTCTGAACAATAATTTAGAAAACACTACCAAAACTCCAGAATATAAGCCAGAAAACACAGTAAAAACCACAATTTACGATAACAAAGTGGAGGATGATAATGCTATGAACAGGGTGCCCAAGTTAACTGTGAGAGTCCCTAAAGAACTTTTGGACAAGGACTCTTCCAGTGACGATTCATCAGATAGTGATTATGGGGATAAGTTAACAGTTGATGAAAATCAAAAAGACATAGAGCCACCACTTGTACCTAATGAGAGTTTAGAAGCAGAACCAACAATTTCGGAAAACCCTGTACCACCACTGGAGAATGTCAAGGAAGAGCTTGACCCAGAAATAGAGGAGCCAATACAAGTAACAGATGATATCCCTGCTGATGTAGTAGCTGAGCCCAAGACTGAGACAACTGATGATGTAAATGTTGATGTTAAAATTGAAGATCCAACTGAAGATGAGCCACCATTGATTCAGCTGAATTTAGATAGACCATTGGATAAGTACCCACTTAAAGATCTACTGAAAGTTTTCTTGGCTTCCACAATATTCAACTGTGTTTATTGCAATCATGTGCGGAAGATTGCAGTGAACTGTGAGCATTTATGCCTGCATATGGTGGAACAGCACCGCTTCTGCGCCACAGTGGACAGCATCACGGCCGAGGAGCTGCTGCCGGAGACCATCACTGCCAAGGTGCGCGCCGGCGCCGCAGAGCTCAGTACCGTATACATCAACTTGGACTCGTATGACAGTGTTGACAATAGTGAAGGTCTTCAGTTTGACCACATCTTTGAATGTTTTCAGTGTTTTTTTAAAACTCCTGTCCACAAAGATCTCTATTTACATAATCGGAAAATGCATCAGAGAACAATTTTGTTGTGTGTTATGTGTAAATCTAATTTTTATAGTTATAGTGAGTTATTATGTCATTTATGCCCTGGAACATATGATTCTGAGTATGAAATTAAGTTTAGATGCTGCTTGTGCAATGTAGATTCAATACCATCGTCATTTAGGTTAATGGTGCACCTTAGGAAGATTCACCATGCATGTAATGTATGTTTAGAATTCTGCCACAGTCAATCGCGCCTTTCTAACCATGTTTGGAAACATAAACTGCACCATTTATGCTATCGCTGTGGTATAGCCTACAGAAATAAGCCAGATATAACCAAACATTTATTTTGGAAACATGGAACAGAAAGTGTCATGTGCAAAAAATGTATGCAAAAGAAGTGGCCTCATGTGTACCACTTTTGCACACCTCCAACGGTATTTGCGTGTGATGAATGTAACTTGCAATTCACAAGAGCTGTGTATCTGAAAGTCCATAAGAGATTCCATTCTGAAGAGTTTCCACATGTCTGCACCGAAGAAGGTTGTACAGAGAAATTTGTTTCCAAGAAGCTTCTGAAGAAACATGGCGATGAACACATAAAAAAATTATTTACAGAAGATCTGAATGCAGAAAAACCTACCGCAGCTGAACAAAATCCCGCCGATAGTAAAGATCCAATTCCTGTCATAGATTTAGTTAATGATAAGCTTGAAGAAGCTGGAACTTCTGATATAAAATCTGAGCCGGGCTCTGAACTATTATCTAAAAAGTCTAAGAAGAAGAAGTTAAAAGACAAGGACGCATTGCTCTTGGATGTAAACCTGCCAGCTTTAAATCTCTCAGAAAGCGACAGTAGTGACGAGTCAGACAGTGGTGGTCCACCGGCTACGGCACCGGCCGTGGTGAAAGATGAGAAAACTGCTGATGAAGAAAAACCGGAAATTATAGATCCCAGTATTGCTACGACAGACACAGTTGACTCAGCCGCAAATGTGGCTCCAGATACAGTAGAAGAGGAACCTGAACTTGCTGAGGTGAAACCTGAGCATGAGAAAGTTTTGGAGATCTATCACAACTTGCAAAAGTATCAGGCTAAAGCAGAGAAGGAAAAGACACCGCCATTAGTCCCCATCAGGAAACATGTTTGTGAATCTGACCATGATTACTGCTTAGTACCAAACGATTTAAATGGTGACGAAGATATGTTTAGTTTAGACAAAAAGAAAAATAGAAAATCTCCTAAAAAGAGACATGGAGATGTATCGTCATCGAGCAGTAGCGATAGTGATTCGAGCTGCTCCTGCGGCTCCAACTGCAGCTGCTCCTCCAGCAGCGGCTCCTCGTCGTCTAGCTCTTCAGATTCCGATTCATCAGATGAATCTGGCAATGAGAAGAAAAAGAATAAGCAACTACGGAAAACGCTACCCAATAGAAGATTAAGCAATGGATCCAATGTAGATGTAATGGGAATGTCAGAGACGCCGATACTAATTCCAGAAAAGCCTGAACCGCCTATCAATGAAACAGATCTCGAGACCGACGAAAGTGAAACTGATGAAGAATTTTATGACGAGCACCCGCAGAAACTAGCCAATAAATTACATGCGGAGAAACGAAACCAGTTATTACTTCTAGCGTCTGTCGCTCCGTCGGACGGAGGGTCTGTGTCGGCAGAGCCGAGCCGCGCTGCCACGCCAGTCAAGGAAGAAATCAAGATAGAAAGTGAAATAAAACAAAAACCATCGAGCAGTAAAAAGAAAAGCAAGAAGAAAAAGAAATCCAAGAGCTCTAAGAAACATGCCCCCATTAAAGTGAACATTCCTAAGGACATTATTGCCAAATCCGAGATGGGGACACCCGTAATGCCGTTGATACCGAATAAAATGACAATTTCCTTGAAATCGAACACGGTACATATTCCGGAAGCTCCTATACCATCCCCTTCCATGACCCCGACTAGCAAGAAACCGAGTACCCCAACCGCTTCCGTGTCCGATAGTAGCAAGCGCGCTTCGAAGAGAAGACGCGTGCCCAACAAATTTTACGGCTACTGCGAAGACGACGGAAAGCAGCAGGCGACAACTTCGGCATTAAAACCGCATCTACCTCCAAAACTTGAATGGAGAAAAGAGGATTTGCCTTCGCCCGTTACGCATAAAGCTAAGAAAGAAGTGCCTTCAACGACTCTCTCCCATAGAATGTACAATTATCCGGAGCCCACGCATACCCACATTAGATTGACCGCTCCGATCCCCGATCCCGAGCCGCCGCGAATCTTAATGAACACTGAATCTATGGATTCTAGCGATTCCGACTCCAGTGAGGAAGGAGCGTTGGAGATATTCCAGCCACTGGCGGGGTATGGGAGCGGGCCGCAGGCGCCTGCGCCGGCTCCGGCACCGACGTACCTGAACTCGGGCACGTCGAGCCTGCCGTACCCGTTCCAGCGGCCGCCGGTGCGGCAGGCGCGTGAGGGCGAGAGCGTGTACTGCTACTGCCGCTGCCCCTACGACGAGGTCTCTGAGATGATCGCGTGCGACGCCGAGGGCTGCGCCATCGAATGGTTTCACTTTGAGTGTGTCGGCATCATGGTCCCGCCCAAAGGCAAGTGGTACTGCCCCGAGTGTAGGAAAAATCAAAATTTCTCAGGTTACAGATAAGTAAATTTAGGTTGTAAATATGTAACTTTACCATATTGTTATTCTGTATATAACTTATTAATGATGTAGATACTTTAGCTTTACCTGTATTGTATATCTCTGTAGGTAGTCTGTGTAAGTTTTAGGTTACTAGGTCTGAAGAAATGTATCATTGTTACAAAAAGTACATGTTATGCTTGATACCGGCTGTGCGGCAAAATCTGTAACCTGGCAAATTGTTAATGACATTAACCAATACAGCAAAATGGAAATATAAATCCGATTTTTGATACCAACTAGCTTATTTTATTTTATTTGATTTTGTAGTTCCTTCGTTCACATTCAAAGTGGTTGTGTGTCGTGTGATCATTCTTGTCTGTAGAGTATGGGTGTGTGATTACGGAACCCTCGGGGCACAAGTCCGACTCGCACTAATCCGGCTTCTCATCAGATCATGACTTTCTTTTCGATTAATTCGATACAAGCGTACCTATATTTTAAAAAAAACTTGTCTTGCCGGCCGTGCGCCGAACTGGACGCTCATTTTAAATGCTTCACACACAACACAACCTTTTCGACGCCGTGCCAAACACAAAAGCTGTCACTCGGACGCCACGTCATCGAAGTGTCAAGATTGAAATTGAACTTTATGGCCATGCACGTAGGTCTATGTTGCTCTGTGGTCTGTGACGGATTAATCCGTCTGGGGTTGGACCTGCGGTACCGATATATCCGTCATTGGCGTTCAAAAGGTTAATTCAGTAGCTGACGACAGAGATGCAGCTGAGCTGACTGGACTTACCTACTACGTTTAGTTGCGTCCTTACAGAAATAAGTTTTGTGCGTGAAGCACATTAGCACAACCGCTAAAATGAAAAAGGGTAGTTGTATAATAGTTATTTGTTTTACAAGGGGGCAAAGTTGTTGTATAACCTCGTGCTAACATTGATACCAGAGCAAGCAAAATAACCACGAGCGTAGCGAGTGGTTCGAAAAATGGAATCTTGCGTTGCGAGGGTTTCAAGGCACGAGGGTTAAACAAAATTTTCACCACACCACTTTTTTCTCAAAAAGTGATGTTGCATTTTATTCACATGTGAGGCAAAGTAATCAAATGCAAATTTTGAGTGGTTTTCTTCTGTTTGCTGGTAAAATTGACTTTTTAATGATAAATATTTAATAACATTCATTTAAATCGATTTGTTTTGATTTTGTTTGATATTTTACAGTTACTTTATATGTATACAAATAAAGATTGTCCAGTATAAACTTGAACACCGCACATCGGCTCACGCAGTGTGAGAATCGCCTTATTCTGAAGCTGACTGTAGGTATGTAAGTACCTAACTTCGACCACAGAATCTTCGACACAAAGTTTAGCACAATCGGATGAGGTTTAACCTCGAAATCTCTAGAACAGCCCTGAAGTTTGGTATGCACCATATTTTCATAGAGAACGTATATTTAGAGTAAAACGCAAATTTCTCCAGGATGGTACACATTTTCCAAGATGGTTGCGATTCCTCGAGGTCCCCAAATGTCAGTGTGGACTTGTGGACATGAAAGAGAGGCCTTTAATTAACATCTAAATTTCATAACTGTCCGAGAGATTTCGAGGTTAGTCCTAATCCGATTGTGCTAGTTGTAATAAACCACAAACTAATTATATAGTGCCTTTTATCGACCTATTATTTTACCAACCTTATTTTAACCATTTGACAATTTGTCAAAAATAAATAGAAGTCATGTCATGCGAGTAGCGCATTTAATTTCAAGACGAGAATTGCAAAATATCACCATGGACCCCGTATTCGCAGATTACACAGTGTGCCCCAATGACAACAAGTGCAAATTGATGGGTAAGAGAACCACAACACCATTTAATAAATCTAATACCATCTACTAATACAAACTGACCTATCTCACGTTTACAATACCTAGACGTATTAACTAGCATAACATAAATTCGTTCTGGCTTTTCAAACCAACGCAATATATATACCTAGTTGCAGTCGTGTCGTAGTTCAGAAGTGCACATCAACTTCTGCGAGTTGCGTGAGTTTTTGAACTTAGCCGTCCTTTAATTCGTGTAAAGTAAAACCATGATTGTGTCAGAATTTTTTCTACAGGACTACGGGTAAGTACCTATGCGAAAAACTCGTATAGGTATTTAATAAGCGTGATATATATACCTACCTACATTATAATAAATGGTTGCTTTAATGCGGGTTCGAAACAGTTTAGTAGCAGACTGGCTACGGAAAAGTGATCGTAATGCATTTACACACAGTGGTTATTAATGTTATTATAATTTATTTCAACACCTATAAAAGGCGGAGCCTACCGAACCGCGATGGAGTTCATATTACTAGTTTACCACGTAGGTACACACTAACATGTTTTATAATAAATTATTTCCTTCTAGGTACTTTACTATACCTATGCATTGATTTATACCTATGTCCAAAAGCAAATCGTTACAAAAGATGGGTCTAATTGTAACGCAAAAATTACCGACCATCTGGTCGGGTCGCAGGAGACCGTAGACTGTTGGTTGGGACTTGGGCAGCATAATGTCTTATTGTCTACTGCTGGTTTTACTTGTCAATACTAGGGATATCCCGGTGACTGTGCTAATATGACGATGACCTCAATCTAAATAATACACCGCACTTAAACTATCGTGAGACATATTTCATCCATCCATCCATCCTCAGGCACGAGTGTCCGCGGCGGTTGTAGGTCGTGCACGTGGGCGGCGCGGGCAGTGCACGACCTACAACCGCCGCGGACACTCGTGCCTGAGGATGGATTCCCAAAGAATCCGAAACATGTAATAATAGTGAGTAAAAACCGTACTGATAAATATTTTAAATAATAGGTATTTTGATAAGTAGGTTTATGAAGCCGTGTGTCAAAAGTTGCCGTGGGTTGGTAGGTACGAGGTAGAGCAAATATAAAATAATTCGGCCAATATAAAATAACTATACCTATTCTATGAGTCATATATTGTACGCATCTATAGGCTGCGACTGGCAGTATCGCGCCACGCTTGATTTATTATTATATAGGTAGGTACGCGACAACGATGACTGATATTTTCCTAGTCCGTGTTATGTGGAAAATGAGATGATGCA
This sequence comes from Cydia strobilella, assembly GCF_947568885.1. NCBI lineage: Eukaryota > Metazoa > Arthropoda > Insecta > Lepidoptera > Tortricidae > Cydia > Cydia strobilella. The sequence continues at coordinate 19,717,101 of NC_086046.1, forward strand.
CGTTATTCAAAATGAGATGATGCACATTGTTTGTTGTATGCCTTCTCATAATGTAGAAGGTACTATGGCAGTTAATAGTTGTAAGTTACATATATCTTTGGTTGTAACAAGCTTCATAAATTTCATAATACAGTCAGCGCTCAGCGTCAAAAGTATCATACCATTCTCAAATAACTTAAAAAAAGAGATAGGTTTTTATATGTAGAACATTTCAATTGTGACATGTAAGTCTTGAACGCGAACTTTCGTAAAGTATTCCAAGGTGACAGATTTCGATCGACAGATCTTTTGGTGTGTTGTTTCATCCACTACTATTGATGCCGATTGCTGACTGACTGTACTTATATAAACTAACAATGTTACGAGTTACTTAAAAAAACCGGACAAGTGCGAGTCGGACTCGCCCACCGAGGGTTCCGTACCTTTTCGTATTTGTTATAACGACAACAGAAAATAAATACATCATCTGTGAAAATTTCAACTGTCTAGCTATCACGGTTCATGAGATACAGCCTGTTGACAGACAGACGGACAGAGGAGTCTTATAGTAATAGGGTCCCGTTTTTATCCAAGTAGGTACGGAACCCTAAAAAACATACTTCGGTCATTTGGCCTGGTCCCTTACCCGTATATTTTATGCGTGACGCCAGTTTTAAGTCCGAAAGAGGTGCTAATGAGTTTGTCAATTTGCTTCAATAAGCTAAGCAGTTTTCTCTGGCATTGCTTGAGAGAAAGCATGGTGGACAAGATTCAAATGAACCGACTTAAAATTAAAGATCGCCTAAGTTAAATAAACGCGTTTATACTACACTATTTCTTGGACAGGCCGGTGGTGGACTTAGGGGGGTAGAACTGGTACAGGGGGCAGGAGAAGCAGAAGTCCTCTGAGAGATATACTTAAATATAGACTTAATATAGGGCCCGAGAAATAGAGTAGGTATCTACTTTAGTATTAACTGTAGAAGAAGAACTCTTGATTTAGGTATACGTGTTTATCTATTTATCCTAATTTATTTGTGCTGTCCACGTCCGAATATCCGTAGGTATGAGACCTACTTATATAGTATAGCGTGTGATTACAGCGCCATCTATGTTAGCTGTCAAACTCGAAGCAAATATTTATTAGAGGGCCTTCGGTAAATCTAACCCCCAATTAAGTACTTACATAGTAGGTATTAGGTAAATTTCGTTAATGCTGCCGCAGCAGTTGATAAATCTTGTATGCTCTACAGTCAGTGTACCTATAGGCCCCTCCAGACTACGCGGCGCGAAGCCGCGAACGCGAGTGTGGAGTCGATTTCGCTGATTAGCGAACTAGACTCCACACTCGCGTTCTCGGCTTCGCGCACGAGTGTGGAGGGCGCTTATTGGCTTCTTCAAACGTCACCGATTATCGCATGCGATTTGCAATACATTGCGGCATTTGATCGATCGATTGAATTCGTTGCTCCTACTTAGCCAGCAATTACCTAAAATTGCATACCATTTGTTTCCCAGCACTCTTGCGTCTCTGCTAAGTTTCATAGAGGTACGTTCCACCGAAGCGTTCCTCACTGCCGCTGCGTTTGTCCAGTCGTCCTCTTGACAGTTGTTTTTAATTCCAGAAAACGCTGCTCCGAAGTACGAGTACGATGTGATGAGGTTAACGACCACGAAACGTAAGTGCTACTTATATAGTTTGTTAAAATTGTGATCAAATAAAGATGTAACGCGAAATCAAACAAAAAGTATACCCCTATATTCGTCAGGTACGTAACAACCTAAACTTAGTAATTACTACCACAAATTCAAAACCATAGTGAACCGTGCTAGTAACAAAACAAGGTTGATTTTTGTTTATATAATAATTTTTTGGTCACCTGTTGACATGAGTATATTTTGAAATCTTTATCCTTTTTACTTGAAATCAAGCAAAGCTTGACAAACTAGAATCTTGCGCTTTCTGTAAGCATACATACAGTCTATTAGCAGGAGTAGTGACGCGGACCAGTTGTTGCAAATGACCTGCAGATTCTCTTACCCTTCTGAACAGTAAGTTTGTATTTAGATTTAGATTATGTACCTATTTTGAACGAGTGGCCTGCTCAGCTACTTTTACTGCAGTTTACGTACGCTTACGCAACGTCTAAGCGAACAACTCGCGAACGCGAAGCGAAGCGGCGTGGCGGGCTCACGGTGTTCGCGTTCGCAACGAGATCGCCCACGTAGGACACGTTTCTATAGGTATCAAATCAAAGGATTGATTCACCCCGCGCCGCATCGCTTCGCTTCGCGTTCGCGTGTTGTTTGCCTAGGTAAAAAAAATTGTACGCAGCGTTACCCTCATTAATATCAGCAGCATGAAGTACAAAATGAAGAAAAAAAATTATCATTCATTTCTTCGTGCATTTTTTTAACAATTTTGGCCTAAGTAAACTTTTGCGATTTGATTTGATGCTTTGGTAGGATCCACGCAAACGAGTAATTTGTTTATAATAGATAATAACTCCTATTTCGATAAATAATTTTAAAACAGGTATATATAATAATAATTTTAGGTAGATCAACTAAGAAATTAAGTAGCACAATGTTTTATAAAAACAACGCTTTTTATTAAAATAACATCAGAAAGTTTAATATGCAAAAATAAAGGCAAGTGTAGAGGCAAAGGCACAGCATTCACTGTACACAGTTGTCGTAGAGCTTTATAAACTCAGCTCAGCTTTAAACGAAGGCTAAAAAAATGCACCTACTTGCCCAATAAGTAAACACTTATAGGGTTAGCTAAGGTTTACGGTTAAAGCTAAGAGCTGGTAAATGATTACCCACATACTTACTTATTATTATTTATGTATTCATCCTTAACATATCAACTTAGGTACTTTTGCACTGAAAACATTTTAATTATAATTTGTGAATGCTTATCTTCTACTTATATTTACTTTAGGGTGATATATAGTTGGTCAAGCAAATCTTGTCAGTAGAAAAAGGCGCGAAATTAAAATTTTCTGTGGGACGACATCTCTTCCCGTCTACATTTTTTTAATTTGCCGCCGTTTTCTACTGACAAAATTTGCTTGGCCAACTATAAAAATATACATCTATAATATCACGTCGCCGTTATTAAGTTGAGCGCTTTGGTATTCTGTTTGTTCTCCAACACCCTACCGATTACCACGGCAGCTCAGATCCGTCGTACTGCAAAAACCGGCCAGTGTCAGCCTCGCCGAGCCGCTCCACCGTGGCGAAAATTCCAGCGATGCTCATGTCCACGTCTAGCGGCGCGTTCTTGCCTCCCATGTCGGTACGCACCCAACCTGGGTGCATGCTTGCTACTAGGATCTGGTCCTTCTTGAGATCAATACTCATGGATTTGGTTGCAGCGTTGAGGGCCGCCTGGAATAATAAAAATAAAATTAATTACTTTTTTACGGCATCGGATTCATGCCCTTTGCGCGTTCAAAATTACTGAATCGAGAAGATGTAAAAAAAAGTTTCGTTGGGGGCCTATTCTGAAATCATGAAATACCTATGTGAAATACGAAGATAGTGAAGTGCCAAACGACTGAAAACCGACTAGTCACTAAGACTGTCATTATAGTCATAACACACTACCGCACCGCGATCGACCTTGGTGCGGTAGTGTGTTACCGTATGTATTAGTGATTACTTGATTAGTGTTGTACCAAATAGTGAGTACCTAATCATTTAAATAATTTGCCCTGAACACAGACCACCCGGCGGTTTTCTGTGGCCCTGAAGCAATTGAAGTAACTGAACTGAAGGGAGTAGCAAGTTTAAGACGACAACTATTTAGTTTCATGAGTTATTTAACATTTGCAAAGACTGGGATGAGAGGTCAGTAAATATTTATTTCATCAATAAAAATAACCGTAAGGTACCTTTGAGCACCGGTAAGGGTAGAACCCGCCCTGGTCGTTTTGCGCGATAGATCCCAGAATTGAACTCATGTTGATAACGGCAGCACGATGGACGCCGAAGGGCTGGTCTTTGTTAGCTTCAGCTGCTTGTTTCAGTAGTGGCAAGAGGGTCTGAAGACAGTAAAAGAAGATTGCAGAATCCAATGAATAACATTCAATAAAAAGCAATGAACAGGTGGCTGTGGCTTTGTGCGTTTTTTGGCGGCTCTACTTTGAGCTTTGAATAGTTTACCTACCAAAAACTTTGCAGAAAAAAGTACAAATCGCGAGTTTTACTCGTGACATGTAACTACAGTTTAAAAAAAGTCTTTTAGCTTATTGCTTCAATTCATTCTAATTAATTTCTAATACTATATCGACAGAGTTTTAAGTGCTATAGGCACATATAGGTATGTATTACTTTGTAATGTTTTATGGTTCACCTTCGTAAGCATGATGGGTGCGATGGTGTTGATCGTGAGATTATCAAGTAACTGCTCAGTCTTCACAAGGTTAAGCTTGGTAAACTTAGTAGATATCCCAGCATTATTGATCAGCAGGTTCAACCCGCTCGCACCCACTACTCCCGAGATCTGCGATGAAATCTCGCCATAGCCACCCGTATTTGCCACATCTGTAAATAACGATTTCAAAGTAGGTTAAAGGGGCCCACTGACTATCAGTTCGCCGGACGATATATCGGCCTGGCAGTTAGAACAAAAATTTGACAGTTCCGAACAACAGACAGGCCGATATATCGTCCGGCGGAATGATAGTCAGTGGGCCACTTAAGAAAAAGTGTTGCATTAAGCTCGCTCCAGACTACGCGGCGCGAAGCCGCGAACGCGAGTGTGGAGTCGATTTCGCTGATTAGCGAACTAGACTCCACACTCGCGTTCGCGGCTTCGCGCCGCGATTCGCGCATGAGTGTGGAGGGCCCTTGAAGATTAATTTACGTTTTTTTACTGACTTTTGATGGCATTACCTAAGTTCAATATGTGAAGGTTTTTGTTTTCATGTGATAATTGTTTAAGTTCCTGCAAAAGAAAAATAAAAGCGATTAATTATAAAAATAATTAGTTTTCTTTTCTTACATCTCGCGCATGATGAAATATAGTTTCAAAGCAGCCGCGCTAACTTTTGACTCCAATACCGGCAACACCAGCGACGGCTATTCGAAGTCATCGTAGCGCAAACGGATTTAAATTGATACATTCTTCAGTTTCAGTTCTTTATTTGTTTTCTTAAGATACAAGTATCACTAATAAGCCGCTCCAGACTACGCGGCGCGAAGCCGCGAACGCGCGTTGGGGTCATTTCGCTGATTAGCGAATTAGACTCCACACTCGCGTTCGCGGCCTCGCGCCGTGATTCGCGCGTGAGTGAGGAGGGCCATTTATGATTAGTGATTGCGTAATAAGGCATTTTGTCTGATAATAACAAGTTAATAAGTATCTAGTTGCAATAAAAAATATTTAATAAAGAAAGAAGAATCTAGATTATTGTGAAATCTTCGACATTCGTCACAAGTGTAACGTCACTATTGGTACCTATTCAAGGCAAGTGAAGTGACGTCAGCCGGTAGCGATTCGTCGTCTCGTCTCTTTCACACGTTCCTATAATTGAACTACAAAAAGCACTCCATCGGAGCCTTCACATTTTCATTGAAGTACTCGCGAAGTATAACACGTATTTTACCCGTTTCGTGTTTAATTCGTTTATTTATTAAGTGAAATAACAGAATATTGTGGAAAATATGGCACCAATAGGTAAGTGTTATCACAAATTTTAGTATACATACCTCAGATTCTTTGCGGCATGTTGCGAATATTGTTTCTGCTTTGTTGTGTTTAGTGAGATATTTCACCATACCGAGTCCTAAGCCTCTGTTGGCTCCAGTAATTAGCACAGATTTCATTCTCGGGATTTTTAACCGGTCGGTTCACGGAAATAACTTTAAAATCTGGAGCTACCCGTAGTATTGCCGTAGTATCAATGTAAAGTTGCTTGTGTGTGAAAGGATTTTCTTGTCTGTCACTATCGAGTTTACGACGTTTACGTCAACATGACAATACTCAACAAATTGTTAAAGTTAAATAATTTATCTAATTCGTTTTATCGAGCGGATCGGACGGTGGTAATACGTGTGCGAAGATCGTTCAGCAGTAGTAAGTGGCTTCGTATAATTGTACTGTTGACCTTGAAGGGCCAGTTCGCCGCCTAACCTCATCTCATAGTCCAATGAGCAAACTACCTTATTTTTACTGTTAAGTCATTGTGGCTGGCTATTTTCTTCTTGTGATTTTTCTAATACCAATTTTAAAATGCCTTTTATGATATTTTGGATATAGCCTATCCTTGTAGTATCTGTACCTGTAACCTGGGTTGCACAATTCACAACATTATTGATTCCAAAAGTAAATGACAAGACCTGTGGGTTTTTAGATGATTTAGCAACTATTTTTTTTCCTCATATTTATCTGATTATGATGTTATCGTGACTAACCTTCCTTTGAACTCATGAAAGCGTCTGTTACCACGATTTAGTGATTTAATTTGGTTATTGGTGTCATCAGGTTGCGGAGTCCCTTGTTGGCCTAAACGTAAGACCAACTCAATTGCACCCACTGAAAGTATGACTCCAGGTATAATCTGTATTGGGAAGATGGTGTGTTTGCTCACTTGGAGCTCATCTTTGTGTCTGTGTGTGATCCATTGGAAACACTTTCACTGTAAAAGCATCATGTGTCTTGGGCAAAAGTTGCTTTAATTTGTTAATAAATCACTTAGTATTCCATTGTGCACCTTTTAGATGGGACTTTTGACTATGATTTGGCGGTCATTGGTGGTGGGTCCGGAGGCCTGGCATGTGCCAAGGAGGCTGTGAACCTCGGGGCGAAGGTGGCGGTCCTGGACTTTGTTACCCCATCGCCGCTGGGAACAAAATGGGGCCTGGGTGGCACATGCGTCAACGTTGGGTGCATACCAAAGAAACTGATGCACCAGGCCGCGTTACTTGGAGAGAGCATTCATGTAAGTCACTTCTTGAATATTTATAGATGTTTAAATTGCACACTGTGTTTTGAAATTGAGAATAAATTTAAGTGTTTAATGTGGATTTGTCCCTTTTGCAAAATACAGTGTAAATTATAATTAAGTTATATTTATAGCTTCATTCCATGTGATTAATAGAGAATTATCTTTGGTTATAGGCGTTGGTAAGTGGCGATTTGAAGTGGCTCCCACCCTCAACCTGCTCCTCCATAACTCCCTGGAATCCCTAACACTGGTTTAATCCTTTCCTTAGCTTCTGATATTGCCCATGGTAAATGATGTATTATAATTTTTTTTATATATTTCACCTGAAAACTTAAAATAATAGGACTTCTACATATATTTGTGCCAGAATTATTTGAGTAGTATGTTTTCTCATTCAATACCACCTAAAATTGCTTGCTTGCTCTTAATTTGTGTAGTTGTGCGATTTTATAGACTATGTCTGAGACATTGGTTATTGACATAAGGTGGGATTCATATTTATAGGTAAAAAAATACTGTGGCTTTATGGTCATGATTTTACCTAAACCACAGATAAGTATAAAATTCGGCCAAGGTAATAAAAAACCAGCCAGGTGCGAGTTGGAATCGGCCACCAGGGTTCCATACAAATTTAACTTTTTTTTTTATTTTATCTTTATTTTTTTATATTTACAAATTTACAGTTTGCAAATTTTTCTCTGTATTTGTAGTGGAAGACGATATTACTTGCCTAATTTCATAGTTCTAGGTCAACGGGAAGTACCCTATCAATTTTGATTCCGACTCAGACGGACAGACAAAGTTATTCTATAAGGATTCCGTTTTTTCCTTTTGAGGCACAGAATTCTAAAATCGGCCGCATTGCCTCGGGCGAGGTCTCCACCGACCGAGCTGCTTCGCGCGGCTAGGTGTGGACCCGGCTATTGAGTAATAAACAGGGTGTCAGTTAGTTTATAGCAGGTGCCAACCAATAATTACTTTCTATAATAAAAGACGAAAGCACTTCAAATAATTAGTCAATAAAGTAATACAGCACGCATAACACTCATAGGAACATTGAAATTACTGAAATTGCCAGCTGCAATTTGAAAACAACATAATTTTAGAATAGGTAGTCATTCTGATAATTTTAATCTGTTTGCAAATTAGTTTTTATACCAACAATACTCAAGAGACATGATAATCAAACAAAACCAGCCAAGTGCGAGTCGGACTCGCGCACGAAGGGTTCCGTACCATTACGCAAAAAAGTCACGTTTGTTGTATGGGACTTAAATATTTATTTTATTCCGTTTTTAGTAAGTAAGTGTTTGTTGTTATAGCGGCATCAATTGTGAAAATTTCAACTGTCTAGCTATCACGGTTTATGAGATAGAGCCTGGTGACAGACCGACAGCGAAGACATAGTAATAGGGTCCCGTTTTTACCCTTTGGGTACGGAACCCTAATAAAAATAACCCAGGTATATTCTGTTTTCATGTTTTGCATTTAGAATATGTATGTAACAACATAACAAATAGTAATTTATCATTTTAATGGTTCATACAATTGTCAAGTTTTTTTAATCAATTAGAATGGACATGCTGGCTGAGAAGATTAATTCTAATTTATAAATTTAGGGCTTATATAGTTTCTATGTTTGAATAGGTATGTTATAAGTAGTTGAAATTCCAGAGCTATTAAGTTTACACTCATGGACACATTTAGAGGAACAAAAAAAAAGAATAATTACTAATTTTGAAATTACTTTAGATGCTGTAATCCAGTAATTGTGACGTTTTCAATCAAAAGGTACCACATTGTCGTTTGTCAATAAGGTTGATTTCTAATTGAAGCTATATAGAAATGGCGCCTTACTGACAGCGGCAATAAGTACCCTTTTGGTTGAAAATGGCACATTTAAACTTTTTTTTTCGTTACTCTAAATTTACCCATGAGTAGGTATATATTGCTGATCCCTTTCATCCAAAACCCATCCATGCACAGTCGACAAAACTATTAGCTTACTATTACCTTATAAACTGTTGTAGACTAAATCATATTCATTTTTTAAGAATTTTGTAATTCTAATTTTTCGCTCTAGCCGTCCAGAAGCTTCTGTTTAGGCTGCCTATCCATTGATGCAGTTATACATTTTGGTGAATCAGTCAATGTTTTCTATAGAACAGCTGATTTTCTTTTCGGGGTTGGCCCCATACTAAAATGTGGTATTTTCTATAAAAAGGGTACCTTATTGTCGATGGCGCTTACGCTATTAATAACGAGGCTCCGATATAAATACAATGCCGCGCGACGCTGTGCGACGTAAGCGCCATCGACAATAAGGTCCCTTTTCATAGAAAATGCCCCAAATTTGTTCAGTATGACCTACAATATGCACCATGCACCCCTCAGAGTATGGTCAGAGATAACAATTTCACCTTGTGTTTTACCATAGAGTAACTTATACTAGAGCGGTACTGTCATAGTAAATTTTGTAACCCCAGTAAATTCACTGCCATCTGTTGACATACTTTAAAACTAAAAATGAAGATTTATAAAAATACGATAAAATGTATTTAAATATAGATAAATGATTTTTTTTATTTGCATTAATTATTTTTATGATTTTGACCCATGTTCTTTCACTGATATGCGTTAAAATTGTTAAATAACAAACGAAACCGTCAACGCCATCTATACGACAGATGGCCAAAACTAGTAGCGCCCTCTGAACGAGAATCAAATTTTCTTGATTTTCGAGGCACGTTTTTTCCTTAGACTGTATCCATCTATTACGGAGTTATATCTATCTTTGGTTTTACGTACCTACACAACTCACAAGTGTGGAACCCACTCGCAGATTTAAGTAATTTGCCAGGTCCAAATAAATCTTCTTTTACAAGTTTAATTTGCTTAAATACGCCTTACGGTACTGGCTTCGGTGGGAAGCAGCCATAATAAGATATGTAACTGTAAAGTGTAAACATCTGAGAATTTTTTTGTACGCAATGGGATATTGTTTCGTTGCTAAGGCGTATTATAAAACGTACGAATGTATGATTGTATGAAAACTTCGGATTTTATATTGTACGGATCATCGTTTCTTTCTTTTACACCTAAAATTCTACAGTTAACTGTAACTAGGGCCCGCTATCAACGTGTTACGCTCTACACGATGGGCCATCATACTGGCCCACTAAGATGGGCCAGCGTGTAGAGAGGATAGTAAAAAAAAGATAAAAGATATTTATTCGTGTCGATCACAACATAAGTATGAACATGTACAGACAACAACAGCAAGAAAAGAAGAAATCATCAAGTGTGCATCACGAAATGGACACAACTCAGCATAATGCTAATGATAATGCTATACGAGGGTTGATCCTCGTAGCACTGTCGCAGCAGTGCTGTCGGATAGCTTATAGCGCGGCGGGATGGCGATTGGATGGCCACGGTGTCGGTATTTCGTCCGCACATCAAAGGTAGTGGGCCAGCGATGGTGCGTACGCATCTAGACGTGGCCCATTCCATAATGCGTGACTTTTTTAATTATGAATTGGAAGCGACTTGGAATTTTTTTTAAAGCTCCTAGAGTCAAACCAAGATAAGTCTGCAGAGATTATGACATTTTTGACAACACACGCAGTGCAGGTGTTTTTATAAACGTCAAACTTCTATGAAATTATGACGTATAAATAGGGACTTCCGGTTCGAACGCCATCTTGATAGTAGCCTTGTGATTAATTACTTTGTTTTTTGCTCATTAATATTGTTTAAAGTGTAATATCGATAGCTTTATTATACAGTAATCTAATGTAGTAGTGTGCAGTGAATGGAGAATTAATCTCAAAGCGTGTTTAACCACCATTTTGGAGTCAACGGCCGGTAGTCCACGTGCTTCTCCTAAAATCCAGCTATCGGTTTTACGTGTCAACTACAAATAATAACTACCGAACAACGTCGTGCTCTAAGAGCATTTGGTATTTCTACCTCTAACCGTGTCTGGCTAGAGCCCTAGAGGCCCATTATTTTATTATTTACCGTACACTGGCTGAAATATTAATTCGATCCCACGTGGATCCCACTTTGACGTTGGCGAAATCATCGACAGTATCGATGGAGCCATACTACCTAAAGATTGATTGACGTATAAATAACACTGGCACTGCAGAATTTTCTTGGTCTAACTCTTATAGTAATAAAAAAAAATCAAACAAAGGGGCATAGCTGTGGGTCAATACCTATCGTTCTTTAGAAATAAAGTTACGCGAATCAACCGTTTTCCGACAACAGTTTTGTAACGCCCACCGGAACTAAACGCCAGTCTCTAGCAGCCATCTGAATTTGTGCTTTATCTAATGGGAAGAAAGTTGAATTTCGACTAATAAGTTTATTGAGGCTAGTGATGGCATAGAGTCCTAGACGAAGTATCATGATCTCACACAGACCACTTTTTCTGTGTGATCTTATGAAGCCAAGGACGCCGATTAATATCAAATTGTCGTTATCACATCGTTTTGATAATTAAACATATTTTTACCGTCGCTATATTTTTACATGTAATAAAGTAATAGTGGTGTTTGTACTTGCCGTCGATGAGTAGTGTGATAAGAGGGGGAATATATTTCGTAACGACAGGTTAAAAGGATTTTAAGGTCAAATTATACCAGAATACCAGATGCACATGCGTAAAACCCTCCAAAAATATATTGCTTTTGGTATGTATGTATATATGTATGTATACTCGTAATACGCATACGCATTACGCCTCTATTGTCAGGGCGTTAGAGTGCGTGTTCAGATATTGTGACCACCTCGGCCGCTCCGATATATCTGATGGCGACTGTACAATGTACACTCCGTTTCAATCTAATTAGATTTTTTTATAAACCAAATACAAAAAAAAAACCATTTCTTTTGATTAATCGCTTTCTCAAACAAACGAAACTCACCCCTATTTACTGTACAACAAAGTTTAAAATAAAAATAAGTAAATGTTGTATGGTGGGTTGGTGGGCCTTACGATTTTATTTGAGATTTTCTATGAAAAGGCACCTTATTGTCGATGGCGCTTACGCCGCACAGCGTCGCGCGGCATTGAATTTATATCGGAGCATCGTTTATAATGGCGTAAGCGCCATCGACAATAAGGTCCCTTTTTATAGAAAATACCACTTTATTTAGCCAAGCAAAAGTTTGATAAATAGGTACGTACGATGACTGATAGTTTTCTTTTCTGGCCTTCAACAGTTCGAAGATCGCTATATCGATGTCAAGTCAGTCAGTTCGAACAGTATGATGATTGATGACAATGTAGACTTGAACCAGACGCGGCGTACTTGTCTGGCTGTTCGGCCGGTCGTATAGTGTATGGCACACCTTTAGTTTACAGGTTATGAGCACTTGTTTCTGTAGTAATTACATTCTAATGCGTGTTATCAGATTATTACATAGATTATGACATTTATGAAAATACAATAGTCTCTATCCTGTATGTAGAGATTGCAGCGTGTGGATAATATATGTATAATAAACTTTAGTAAAGAAGATTAATTTAGGTATATCGTAATAGGGAATATTACGCGAAACTCTGCTTAGGGGGCGCCACTACCACAATCTGAGGGTCTATCGCGAAACAAAAAAATCGAAAATTCGTTATCCATTAACATCTCTGTCACTCTTGCATATACGAGCGATAAAGAGGCAGATAGCGAAATTTCGGATTCGCGTTTCTCGGTAGGTCCTCTGTAAACAAACCGCCTTGATACATCAATGTCATATTTTATTATCTCTGAAAACCTATCAAAAACCTGGTAAAGGTATGTATAAGTTACTCTATGGTTTACTAAAAAGGCTAGTGCTGCACTCTGGTGGCAGAACATTGCAGTAATATCCCATTACAATTACGTTAAAAAGATGTTCAAACGACACGCCATAAGCTAATCAATGCTAATTAAGCTAGTTGAACGAATGAAGACGGCGAGCGTGCAATTTGAATTCAGGATTAGGTAGGCAGGTTGTCCGTTTCTCGCGCGCGACTCTATACATCTAGCGCGACTTCAAGTATGGACTAGCGCGCGAGAACACAACTCATGCTACACCGCCAGCTCCAGCCTATTCTCATTTCTTCTCACCCCAAACCCCAGTCCACACTAGCCACTGGGACGAAATAATTCCCACTTATTGTCACTGGGGTCTACTAGGACTTCCCAGCTGTCAGTTAGGTAACACGTGGACCTTTTAGTCTATTTATTACCACAACATAACATGGAAAAAGGAAATATACATGATAGCGTATTCGGACGTTATTCTAGAGACTTGTCAATCGAACATTTGGTAGTGTACTATCACAGAATAAGTAATAATTGTACTATCACAGGCAGTGTTAATATTATTTTCATCACACTCCCTCACTAAATGTGGAGTTGCACGCAGGCTTAGCGGGAACTATAGAAAAAGCGTTTTCCCTAGGGAGTTATGAAGTTTCTAGTATTATGATTAACAGTTTTTTGTCTTTATACTTCATTTTAGTATCGCAATTGTGATTAAAAACATTGTGTGTAACTCGGGGCGTAATAATACTGCAAACGAGAGTATAGTTAAATTATAGTATAGTTATTTACGCCCTATGTTGCACAATGTACTATGTGTGATATACCTAATATATCCTTGAAATTATCGATGGCATAAACTATCTGTGCTTTACTGACGATAATTTTGCTTCGCGTATCTTTAAGGTGACGTCATGCATATATCGCGTTGTTCTCATGTACATAATATTATATTACATTTATTACAACCATATGTTATCCTTATCTAAAATTATATTTGGATCGCAACGATTGCAAGTCACGGTGTAAATCGCAGTACTGACTTGCCATTTATATAAATGCGTCACTGATGCTAAATTAAGGCGGTTCCCTGAGCCAGAAGGCGAAAAATCTCCTTATATGATCCTGTTTTTCTAAGATGCGTTGATATTCGTAGACGTGGAAAAAATATATGTAGTTCTTGACTATATTATCTTTAATATCATAGCTTCCGATACACGAATTATGACACTTCGCTCGATACAATTAATTCCCAAAGTAACCTCTAACTCGGACTTTTAATCCAACTTTATTCGGTTATTTATTATGTGATACTATAAATAAAAAAAGAAGAAAAAGCAATCTTAACTTAATAATTTCATAGCTTTCGAATTTCGATATTGTAGGGTAACGTTTTTAAAATAAATAAAAATCGACAAAATTCGATCAAAATTGACACTTGGCGCGCATGGTTTTTCCCGTTCTTTCTTGCGAAATGTGACAGAGACAGCGGCAAACCGACGGAACGGCCTTAACATGACAGTCACTAATTTCAAATCAATACCTTTGTGTTTTATGCTGAAACTAGAACAAAGTTTCGGTCAGCCATTACTAAAATGACAGCATTTTAAAAAGTTTTTAAAATTTAGGTATATCATAAATGCGGTCTTATGAAATACACGCTTGTATACCTGTTTACTCTTTATAAATCTGGATACGAATACGACTGTTTTGTAATAACTGTAATACCTACAGCATTTAACAGTGAGAAACACTATCGTGTACTTTTATTATGTACCTATGTTACAACTTCTTGAATAAACGTCTTTTATTATTATTATTATTATTATTAAATGCCTAAATCCTATGTTATGGATGGTACAGAAAGGATGCAGAATGGCAGAATTGTTGCAAAAGTGACCGCTTTCAGCTTTAAATAATAGTTCCTAATCTACCCGGTGGCGCTAGTTAGGCTCTGGGACATGAGTATAACATGAACCATATAAGGCAACAAATAACCCGACCAAATTACGTAGGTTGTTTTTGGTAGTATTTCGGTGTATGGTGGCGCCGCCTAATTACTGTTTTTTGATGGACACTTTTCATACATAGAGATTTGGCTCCTTTATATAGTCTCCATGTCCTATGTCGAAGTATTTTTAATATTGGCATTAGACTTAAGGTTTCATTTCACCTGGCTTTTGTTTTGGGGCTTATTTTTTACATTCTCCCTTTAACCTTTGAAGCTTTAAATAAAAAATAAAAAAACAAAAAAAAGAACACCGTAGACTGATATTAATTAATTTTAAGTTTTGTTGTACTTACTAACACTAAAAAACACTAACACTCAAAATGATTCGAAATAAATAATTGAATTGAATTGAAATCGGTATAAGACATACAATATCCAGCTCATTTCGCCGTAGTCTGATACAGAACTTCGTGTAACTTCGTACCGTCGGCAATACGAGCACGCTCGATGAAAAATTCTAAGCGGCTAAAAGGTTGTTACTCGTACTCTGGAGCAGTCTTACAAGAGCTATTTCACACCGTACAAATTGTATGTGTAAATTGTATTATGTATTTCATTTCATTATTGTAAGAGAGTAAACAAATGTAATAGCGGCAATAGGGAATAATACGCGAAACTGCGTAGGGGGCGGCAGGGCGCCACTGCCACAATCTGAGGGTCTATCGCGAAACAAGATGAAAATCGAAATTTCGTTATCTAACATCTCTGCATATTCGAGCGATAGAGGCAGACAGCGAAATTTCGGATTCGCGTTTTCTTTCCGGTAGGTCCTCTGTAAACAAACCGCCTTTATGCATCAATGTCATATTTTATTATCTCTGAAAACTTGTCAAAAACCTTTTAAAGGTACAGTATGTATACATTACTCTATGGTTTACCAAAAAGGCTAGTCCTGCACTCTGGTGGCAGAACATTGCAGTATAATATCCCCTATTAAACGAATATTAAATAAATGGAATGAAGCTATAAATATAAATAACAGTATGGTAGTCTAGTCTACTATTAAAATGACATTTATTTAAATAAATGTTAATTTCATTGGGACTTTCGGAAGTGTTGTAATTCCTTTTGTATACTGAACTTGTTCTTATTATTTAATTTAAATAAATCAGACGCAGATTTTTTTATTGGGCTCCTCTGAGAGATCCTATTGAAATTGATTACTATATTTTAGTACATAGTCAATTTAGATTAAATGATATTAAAAATCCAAGATTGTTTGATATCGTAGAATGCGGTAATAAAACCTGTAACAAACGAAGATGCATATTATTAGAAGCACTAGAATTTGCCAATGGTCTGGCTGAAAATAATTTGCTTTGCCTATTCTATTAATGTAAATGATGTAACTAGTTTTTGTTAGAGCTTCCTTGTTACCGTGCTCTAGTCATAATGTATACTCTGCTAATATGTTTTATTTATTTTATGGTGACAATTCGTAAAACCTCATAGCGCGCGAAGATAAGGTCCAGTTTACTCCAGTCGCCATCAACTATTACGGGGCGGCTCTAGAGTGCGTGTTCAGATATTTATGACCACCTCGGCCGCTCCGATATATCTGATGGCAACTATCCACCATTTGTCAATTAAAAGGCTTGCTCTATTAGTATCAGAAATTTATCTCATTGATTTGACGCCAATTCTATTACTCTCCTCGTACATAAACATCGCGAATAATGTACGGTGTTTGTACATGCCTCAGTTACTTTGTCGAATAGTGATGAATGATTTACTCAGTCGACTATCTGACATCTGACATATAGTCCACAATTTCAGGAAGCGGTGTCATACGGCTGGCAAGTCCCAGAAGTGAACGCCATCAAAATCGACTGGAGCGCCCTCACTGAGTCCATCCAGAACCACATCAAGTCCGTCAACTGGGTCACCAGGGTGGACTTGCGGGATAAGAAGATCGAGTACATCAATGGACTTGGAGAGTTCAAGGTTAGTCTTAACACTACAATAAATAGGCTAGAATTTGCGCAGTCTGAACAAAATCGGGCTTGGCCCCATTAGTGAGTTGTGTTACGCTGCGTTGCGTTGTTTGACTGACAAATTGGTTAGACCAACTATATATTCAGTTGACACGATTCTCTAGTGGCACAGTAGCAAAACTGACTTCAAATGCTCTTTTCATTTCTACAGAGCTACCCCAAATAGTCATTTCATACCGTAAGAAATAGTAAGTGTAACTGTGGTATGAGTTTCCGTATACGTGTATAAGGATGCGAATTTTTTAGTCGTACTTCCAGAATGTCGAATAAATCAATGGGCTCGCCGAATTTAAGGTAACAACATCAACCGTGAGTTGGGTGACATGTACCAAGCCTGAATGCAATCGGCGAATGACAACTCGTACTTAGTATAAATATTTGTGACGTTTACAACCAAAAGGTACCACATTGTCGGCTGTCGATGAGGTTGATTTCTAATTGAAGCTATATGGAAATAGCGCCTTAATGACAAACGACAATAAGTACCCTTTTGGTTGAAAATGGCACATTTTATCTGCTTTACCGATCTTCTCTCTCTCTGCGTGAATGACTTCTGTCTCTTCAAACCTACGAGCATTTGACTGTTGAATTTGAATTGTTGTTTGGGCTATTAAATGAGGATTTCAATGTTTTTTGTTTCTGAGAAGGTAAGCCTTGATTCTGAGATTTCTGAGCATTGACTATTAACTTCCCAGGACCCGCACACGGTAATAGCGACCCTAAAGAACGGGACGAAGAAGGAGCTGACGGCGCGCAACGTGGTGATCGCGGTGGGCGGTCGGCCGCACTACCCCGCCATGCCGGGCGGCCTGGAGCACTGCATTAGCTCCGACGACATCTTCAGCCTGTCGCATCCGCCCGGCAAAACGCTCGTTATTGGCGCTGGATGTATCCTTTATGATTTTATATCTTGTGTTTTCACGGTAACATCTACATTTAGGTACAGTCAACCTTGTCGCTTTAACGACTAGATACGTTAATACCTAAATATTACTTTGCTGATCCGCGAAAATATAACGTGCTAGTCAATCAGTGCTAATGCGTTATACTTACTTACGTATTACATGCAATTAATGTTCCCACACTCCCGCCGCAAAAATAAATGCGCAAATAAATATAACAAACCACCACCAAAATAACAACCGCCGGATATACGAAAGTATTTTTGCCTTAGCTGAAATGAAGACCTTCACTAACGCTCGGTCAATAAACGGAACCTTAATTCTGTCAGACGAGAAAATGAGTAAAAATATGTCTAGTGTGACTTAGCCAGAAGATTTAGCGTTTCATTAATTTTATTTTCATTTTTAGGGTTCCGTACCCAAAGGGTAAAAACGGGACCCTATTATTAGTAATCCGCTCCGCTGTCCGTCTGTCACCGGGATGTATCTCATGAACCGTGATAGCTAGACAGTTGAAATGTTCACAGATGATGTATTTCTGTTGCCGCTATAATAACAAATACTAGAAAGTACGGAACCCTCGGCGCGCGAGTCCGACTCGCACTTGGCCGGTTTTTTTGACTACGTGGCGTGTTGCTTGAGGTAAATGAACTGCAGATAAATAATTACATAATTTACCTTCTAAATTAACTGTTGGATTAATCCGCCAGAAACGGGTTATCCCACTGAGTAGAGGGTTTAAATTATGAGTAAGAATCCCATCCGATACGTAACCGAGATAAAATATTATATTTTACGTACGAGATAAAATACTATAGGTAAAAACGTACGTAGTTTACTTCGAAAATACATTAACATTTCTTGTCCGCTGTCAGGAAACCATACTATGCAATTGCATACTTGGGTATATTTATATTACCTAGTTCTTCTTGTAGTAATTGTTCTTATAAGTACCTACTACCTAGTCTTATGACTCACTTGATAATAGGTCTGAATGATTGATGAGTCATGAGTGGCTTGCATATACCACGCGGATACGATTTTTTATATTCGCATGTCTATCACTTAGAACCAAGAAAGAAAAAGGCCAGGTCAAGAGCACCTTGAACCGGCGAGCGTGTATGAAGAATGTTATGAAAGTGAAGGAAGCGAAAGAGGTATGCCAGGATCGTGGCAAGTGGAAACCCGTGGTCTCTGCCTACCCCTCCGGGAAACAGGCGTGATTATATGTATGTATGTATGTGTATCACTACGAATGACACTACGTTCTATGTGCCGCGGTAATTATAACATGAATAATCGAATACTGATCACGTTCTTGTATACTGTAGTTTATAAATATGTTGTTATGTAATGAAATGCTTGTTTGATGTAGGTTTTCGTAGAAAATTGTTGGTGCAGGTTAGGTATACAAATATTTAATATAATTTGAGTTTGACCAACAATGTATGTATGAAAACTAAAAATAACTGAAGTAAATAAATTAAATCCACATAAAATTCGGATATGCCTCAAACTCGTTTAACCTCAAAAATCTTTGTTACCCATTATTCTTAATAACTGATGTTAAGTAACAATAATTGAACTTTAGAAGCTTACGCCAACTTATAACGTTATTTTGCTCAACTTTAAATTTACCCATCATCTTCCTCGCGTTATCCCGGCATTTTGCCACGGCTCATGGGAGCCTGGGGTCCGCTTGACAACTAATCCTAAGAATTGACGTAGGCACTAGTTTTTACGAAAGCGACTGCCATCTGACCTTCAAACCTGAACTAGGCCTTGTTAGGATTAGTCCGGTTTCCTCTTGTTACAACATATTTTAGAAAGCGACTTCCTTAGCCAACCAAATAGACATCGGCCTCGAGTGCGCCGGCTTCCTCAACTCGCTCGGCTACTCGGCTACCGTGCTCGTCCGCTCCGTGCCTCTCCGCGGCTTCGACCAGCAGATGGCCGGCATGGTGGTCGCCGAGATGGAACAGCGAGGAGTCACCTTCCATCATAGGACCATCCCTCTGGCGGTGGAGAAGCTAGAGGATGGGCAGCTGAAGGCGCGCTGGGTCAACACTGAGACTAAAGAAGAGTGAGTATTCTACACACTTCGACCAGCAGATGGCCGGCATGGTGGTCGCGCGGTATGGAACATCGAGGAGTCACCTTCCATCATAAGACCGTCCTTCTGTCGGTGGAGAAGCTAGAGAATAGGCAGCTGAAGGCGTGCTGGGTCAACACTGAGACTAAAGAAAAGCATGGCATGGTGGTCGCCGAGATGGAACACAGAGTGCGTTGAGTTCCATCATAGGACTATACATTTGTCAGTGGTTGGTCGACTAAACAAGAGTGACTACATCGCAACAGATAAAAAAGAATCACGTTTTTTTCTTCACCAAATTGTTGGTAATTCGATGACATAGTCTATAACTATATTACAGACAACTAATCATTCTTAATCCTTTTTGCACCGAGATAAGGTCTATTTACCAATTATTATTATTATTTGGGGCGTTGTGGGCCTTTGAGTGTCACGTCGACCAAACAGTGATCTATTGTGACGGCCCTTTAAAGCTCATTACTAATGCCCGTTGAATCCAGAAAATTCCAGATTCTTTGGGCCGTAATGTTCTGTACCTCATAGGGTTGCAGTACGTGCCGCCCTAAGTAGGTACTTCTTTTTGACATTAGTGGTCCACAGGAACAGAGAATGTGCATTGCAGTCTCCTCTGACTCCTGGCAGAACCTGCATGTCGGATCTTGTATCTTTCCTATTTGAAACATGTGTTTGTTCAACTTGCAGTGTCCAGTCAGTATTCTAGTCACCGCGCAGGTTTTGTGTCTTTTGAGCCCTAGAAGCTCCTTAGCAACTTTGCTGTTGAATCCTTTAATTAGAGCTTTCGAGTGTTTTTGTCCTTTGACGAACTTCCACCAATCGATTGCTCTCGTTTTTTCTAAGTTGCTGAGCAGAGAATATGCATCCCGTTTTGTGGTTCCACAGAACGGTTCTGGGCCGACCAGGGTTGTGTCTGCGCCCTTTCTAGCAAGTTCGTCCGCTTCTTCATTTCCGTTAATGTCGGAGTGCCCTGGTACCCATCTAAGTATGACTTTGTTGGAGTTAGCCAGTGCATTTAGGTTTTTTTTACAGTTCTGGACTAGTTTTGAGTTTGACTCAAGTGAATCTAGTGCCAGCAGAGCAGCCTGGCTGTCTGAGTTGATGTAGATATGTTGGTGTCTTAGGTTTTTATCCAGGTTGATCTCCGCACATTTGTTGATGGCGAAGACTTCTGCCTGGAAGATTGAGGCCTGTGTGCCCATGCTGACGCTAGCTCTGAGCTTAGGTCTTTCACCATAGATCCCACATCCTACATCATTGCCTTTCTTGGAACCATCTGTGTACCAAATATGGCTTCCCTCCTCAACGTACATTTGGCCGTTGGTCCATTTGTCTCTAGGAGGTATTTCTACTGTGAACAGTTTGATAAATTGACATTCTGTGTGCGTGTCATCAGTGGGCATGCTAAGGGTTTTATTTGCAAAAACCCAGGCCTTCAGTTTGGTTAGTGCTTGAGAGCGCCATTTTGGCCTGTTTAGCGTGCATATTCTGTAGACGCACTGCTTGGCCTCCTTTTGCACCTGCAAGTGGAGTGGTAAAATGTCCAGCAGTGCATCGAGGGCCGCCCCCGGTGTCGAGGAGAAGGCGCCTGTTACTGTTAAACAAGCCATGCGTTGCAGGCTGTTTAGAGTATCTATTGCCGTCTTTTGGCTGGTTTTGTTACACCAGACTGCGGAGGCGTAGGTTATAATGGGCCTCACTACCGCTGTGTATAACCACATAGCAATTTTGGGTCTTATACCCCATCTTGCTCCTGCCATTCGACAGCATGACCACATGGCCATTTTCGCTTTTTGTATAATTTTCCTCAGGTGAGCGTTCCAAGTTAACTTTTGGTCGAAAGTAACCCCTAGATACTTGACCTCTTCTGAGAACGGTATTATTTGTCCATTAAGTCTTGGTTCTGTAAGATTTTCAAGCTTCCGTTTTCTTGTAAATGGTACTATTACCGTCTTACTCGGATTAATGGACAGGTCATTTTCTCTACACCATTTGAATATTGTGTTTAGAGCTCCTTGCATTAGGTTGGATATAGTGTGGAGGCAAGGGCCTTTGACAATGACTACAAGGTCGTCGGCATATCCTTGTGTGTCATAGTCTTGGCCTGACATAATTGCAAGAAGTTGGTCCACTGCTAGGGTCCATAATAGTGGGGATAGAACGCCTCCTTGTGGGCACCCTTTTGTGGTATAAAATTCATGCTCTATAGTATTGAGGGTCAGAGTGGCTACTCTGTTCGAGAGCATGCTATGTACCCATCTGGTGGTGGTTTCGTCTACTCCCTTTGATTTCATACCATTAAGTATGGTCTCTGTGGGCGTATTATCGAAAGCACCCTCGACGTCAAGAAACGCGCATAGAGCGGTTTGCTTTTCCTCTAGGGTTTTCTGCACCTTGTCAACCAGGTCGAGTAGGGCAGTCTCCGTAGATTTCCCCTTTTGGTAAGCATGTTGGTTTACACTTAGTGGTCTATCCACCAGGTATTTCGCTCTAATGTGCTGATCAATGATTCTTTCCATCGTTTTGAGTAGGAACGATGTTAGACTAATAGGTCTGAAGGATTTAGGTTGTGAATAGTCCTTTTTCCCTGCTTTCGGTATGAAGCGTACCTTGACCCTAGTCCATTGATCTGGTATAATTCCCCACGCAAAACTTGCTCGGAATATTCTGGCCAGATGCGGGAGGAGGAGGTCCTGTCCTTGCTGTAAAAGTGCTGGAAACACTCCGTCTTCTCCTGCCGATTTAAATGGTTTAAATTTTTCCAATGCCCATTTAATTTTGTTTGGTCTAAAGATATTAGTTGCCAAATTCCAGTCGATATTGCGTGCCCTGTGGATTTGATTATTCCTTTGGGCGCATAACTGTGTGTTACTGGTTGTGTACGAACCGGGGAAGTGGGTGCCTCTGAGCAAGTCTAGAGTTTCCTCTTCTGTGCTCGTAAAAGTGCCATCTGGTCTTTTAAGAAGACCGAGATAGTTGGTCGGTGTCTTGGAAAGTATTTTGTGAATTCGCGCTCCTTTGTGAGTTTGGGCAATCTCTTCACAGAACCTTCTCCATGACCTCCTTTTTGCCTTCCTGATTTGTTTATTATATTCAGTCAACGCTCTACCATACCTTTCCCACTCATTCGGCGTGGTCGAGTGATTGAATATGCGACGTGTAGACCTACGGAGGTTTTCTAGCCTTTTGTTCCACCACGTCGTTGTGTTAGTAGTTTTTGCCTCTTTCAAAGGACAGCTTTGTTCGTAGGCCCTAAGTATGCCTTCAGATAATAGATTAACTGTCAGGTTGAGAGAGTCTGGTGTTTTGACATATTTTGGTACATCCTTTAGACGATTTTCCAGGTCAGCCTTATAGGCTTCCCATGACGTTTCTTTTGGATTTCTACGCGTTAGTGGTTCCCTATCTAGAGAGTCCTTAACACTGAACAAAATATGTCTGTGGTCCGACATTGAATTTTCGCTGCTGACACGCCAGTTGGCTAGGCAGCTTGCCGCCTTTTCAGTAGCGAAGGTTATATCTAATACTTCTTGCCTAGCTCTAGTTACGAAGGTGGGCGTGTTGCCCTTATTCAACAAGTGCAGACAATTGGTAAAGATAAATTGGGATAGTAACTCACCCCTTTTGTTGATTCCAGTGCTCCCCCAGATGGTGTGGTGGGCGTTGGCATCACAACCCACAATAAGTTCCGCCTTTTGTGCCTGAGCGTACTCTAGCACTTTAGTCAGTTCTTCTGTGGGGTCTTGCTTCTCTCCGGGCAGGTAGGCGGAGCAGACTATTACCTTCAGTGCTCCTCTCCCTTTGAGATCGACGTAGGCAGCTACTATATCTTCACTGCATAGCTCTGTAACAGGCAAGAGGTTAATATTTTTGTTAAATACGATGCAGGCTCTCGGTTTAGCTCCTTTTTCGTAGATTAGTACCTTTCCTGCTCTGTTGAGTCCTGTTGCCATGGACTTGGTGTTTATCCATGGTTCTTGTATGAGGGCGATGTCCAGGCCATTTTCGCCAAAAAGCTTCTCTACGACCGCTGTGGCCGCTATGGCGTGGTGGAGATTGGCCTGAAGGAACATCACCCCCCTACCCCTGGTAGCGTCTTTTTTATTTGCCACGGCGGTGGGCACTGCCGTGCCCTTGGTGGCTTCCTCCGTTCCCTCTACCCCTTGGGCGGTTTTTGCCCCTGTAGCCTCCCCTGTTGGCGAGAAACCGCTGCAACCCCGGAGGTCCTGGAGTGGGATTGGAAGTGGAAGGAGCCGCACGCTTTGGACCTGAAGGCACCTTTCGGGCGGGTGTTTGGGTTAGGGTGGTGGGAGGGGCAGGGTTTGCAGGCTGCGGTGTTGGGTTTTGGGTGGGTTGCGTTTCGGGCTGTTGGGTCTTAGGTTGGCCCTTTAGCCGAAACTGGACCTCCCGGAAACCTAGGTTTGCCTTTAGGTCCTTTTTTTTAAGATTCTCCACCGACACGTCGTCCAGAGACAGGGTTACCAAAACCCCACCCTTCTCGACTTTGGTGTGGAGAGTCTTCCATAACTCTGTGTGCAGCCCCTGGTTCTGCGCATAGAGTAGAGATAGCGACTGCTTGACCATGGAGTCGTCTATCTCAGGAATGAACACCATCCCTATATTAGGCTTAGGAAGCTCATTTTCAGGGATGACCCCGAGGTTGGCTTCCGGCCATGGTTTTAGGGTTGGTGTTACTTCCTCAAGCCAGGCTTTGGATCTTTGGTCACTGCATGTAATGAGTAACCAACCTGGCTTGTATGCATAACCCTTGAACTTTGGTCCCTCATCCATCTCCAGAGTCGCAATCTTTTGCAAGATGGTATTGCATAGGGACCCCAACTGCGCGACGTTCATCGGCTTGGAGTCCTTGATTCCGACCCGGACCTGGCTAAGGACCTCGTTAAAGGGTTGTAGAGGTTGGGGTTGGGTTAGGGGGCTCTCACTCACCTTTGGGTTCTTGCTGGCGTTCCCCTGCGGTGATTTTTCCTCCGAGCGCGGCCGTTTGGCCGATTTCGGCTCGGGTTTGGAGTGTGAGGACCCGAACTTGTATCCCAACTTTTTAAGTTCCGCGAAGCTCTTTGCGGACAGTCGTAGCGCCTCCTCGTGCGCAACTCCTAGTCCTCTAAGAGCTTTGTAGCGGCCCTTCGCAGAGCCCGTCAATTTCTTGACGGACTTACGTGTGTCAGGGTTGGGAGCCTCCGTTGGGATGTTTGGGCAATGAATATCGCTCCTTTCATCCGTGTCGACGCTCTCCACTCCCTCCATGGCTTGCTCTGATGTTTGGGCAGAGTTTTCCGCACCTACCATCAGGGGCATTAGTTCCTGGCATAGGTCTTCCAGGGTACCTTCAGTTTTATTATTAACGTTCTCCATACAAATCCCACGAGAAGCTAGGGAAAAATGTGGTCGGTTCCAGCAGAGCCCCGCTTGCCGGAACAAGGCAAAATACTCCTCGAGGTTGCCCGGTATCGAGGGTCATCGTTAGCGGCTGAGCTTCCCCTCAGCCACGCATCTCTCGGCACGATTGTTCCACCTTAGATTGGGGATTTTTTAAAGAGGTTGTCTCCTCTTGGAGTGGAGTAGGAGAAGTGGTGTGAAAGGAAGCCTGGGGTTTGCATTCCGGGTCCCAAATGTGCGGAGGATCGTTCCGCACATTCAGGCTCCGGACTGCAAACCCCAGGAGAAGGGAAGGTGAGACGGGAATAACAGACGGGAAATGACGTTTTGGAGCATGGGATTACAGACAGGAATTCTAGGGTAAGGAAAGGAACATCTGGCGGGTGGGGATGCCACATCACTTGGCGTGGCCCACACCAGGCGGGGCCCTCATACTTGGCTACTAGTGATCCGGGGTATGTTGGTAAATGTAGCGACGCCCGTTACGACCACTAGCATTGCCCGGGGGAGACGACCCACCCACAAGTGTAACCCTGGGTGAGCTCGGCCCTGATCCGCGGCGGCAGATACAGGGCCGACGGGGACGTGTATGACGGACTTGAGGTGTAGGCCAATAGCTCAGCGTCGCATACCTGAGCGTACCTACCCCTCCTCCCCCCCTTTACCAATGGTCGGTTCAATGTATTGCTGTTTGGAGGTACAAAATATAGACGACGAAGTTCTAATTATAATTTAATGTGTTTCAGAGGCGAAGATGTTTTCGACACAGTTCTGCTGGCCACCGGTCGCTACGCGCTCACAAAACAGCTCAACTTAGAAGCCGCTGGAATCACAGTATGTAATAATAACTTACCAATACCCTAATAAAGTAAATTAAAATGTTTTAGACACTACTTTTTTAAACTATTTTCTTCTGTGGATAATAAACAATTAAGTTGCGTCCAGATTTGGAGTCCCTTCTTATAAAGTTATTAAGAAATACACGCTAGCAGTTAGCGATTTTTTCACAAACCGTTTTTCTACGCCACTCTAGTGGCGTGTTCGCCAAATCTGTATAATAAAGATACCTCAACTTATTCGATTAAATAGGGATGTTGACCATTTTTTAGAACTGTTTTCGTTTTATAGATAGACACGTAATTATTGCAATAATTAATTTTTATTTATTAATTTTTAATATAAAATCGACTTTAATTAGTTTAGTGTTTAAATTTCGCGCAAAAACCCTACAAGCTGTCACGTGATCTTGATGACGTAACGATGTGATAAACAAACTGCTGTCAGTGCCAGAGGACCACCGGAGTCGTAGCACGGTACGCTTATCACCATGCCTGTCACGTTCTAACAAGTATGCGAGTGCGAAAGTGAAGGACTTAGTGATAGGGGAAACCATGCTGCGCGGGCTAGTTTGACAACTTGTCTGTGCGTGTTTTCGCGCTCCGATTTGCGTTTGCAGTACACGTGATGCTGGGCATTATTTTTAATACTTTTAATTAATTTATTACGCATATTTACACTTACAATAGTTATTTGTGCAACAAGAGAGGAAAGTTGTTTTTTCTTGCGAGTGTTTATTTTGAGTCCCTCGCTACGCTCAAGATTCTACCTTAGAATCACTCACTTCGCTCGTGATTCAATTATAGAATCTTTCGCTTTCTCGGGACTCAAAAACACGAGATGTAAAATAACTTTGCTCTCGTGTTGCACACATAATTTTTCACCTCAGTAGTGAGAACATATTAAAGGTTAAAATGTATTTCGAATTACACAGAATAAAAAAAAAAGTATTATAATATGTACGATACGATACGATACGAGACGAGACCGGACCGGACCGGACCGGACCGGACCGTACCGGACCGTACCGTACCGTACCTTACCGTACCGTACCTAAAAAAAAAAACAACAGTCGTACATAAAAAAAAGTAATAAAAGTATGAAGTTCATGGCCTTCACTAAATTAAAAAGCTACATTGTTTCACTCCCTGGAGTGAGGAAAGTCGCACTTTCCTCACTCCAGGGATTGACGAAAGTAGGCTTGTTCGAGCTGCTGAGATGAAAAATATGTTTTTCAGCATTCTAATATTCCCTGCTATGGTAGAAACATAACATTTTATATATTCGCGATTCATGTCAACATCCCTATTAACGATCTTAACCGTTATTTCTTAACTTTCCAGACGTTATCACCAAACGGCAAGATCATCGCCGATCACGAACAGACCAACGTCCCGCACATCTACGCGGTCGGCGACGTGTTAGAGGGCCGACCTGAGCTCACGCCCGTCGCCATACACGCCGGCCGTCTGCTGGCTAGGAGGGTGTTCGCTAATGGGACCCAACATATGGACTACGAGAATGTGGCCACTACGGTGTTCACGCCTTTGGAGTATGGATGCGTTGGGCTCAGTGAGGAGGCAGCTGTACAGAAGTACGTTAGTTATTTTTAGCGTATATGGCATATTTGTGTATTGTAGAAGGCTGTCTACTGGCTAGGAGAGTGTTTATGAACTATGAGAATGTGGCCACTACGGTGTTAACGCCTTTGGAGTATGGATGCGTTGGGCTCAGTGAGGAGGCAGCTGTACAGAAGTACGTTAGTTATTTTTAGCGTATATGGCATATTTGTGTGTTATAGTAGGCCGTCTATTGGCTAGGAGAGTGTTTATGAACTATGAGAATGTGGCCACTACGGTGTTCACGCCTTTGGAGTATGGGTGTGTTGGGCTCAGTGAGGAAGCAGCCCTATGAAGGTAAGCTAGATGTTATTCTGTGTATTAGAAAGCCGTCCTGAGCTTATTACTGGAGCCATCTATGCTGGCAGACTCTTGGTTAGGAAGGTATTCGAGGGTATTTACGTGTTAGAAGGCCTTCCCTGAGCTCACTCCCGTCGCTATACACGCTGGTCGGCTATTGGCTAGGAGGGTGTTCGCTAACGGAACACAACATACCTATGGATTATGAATGTGAGTCCAAAACAAATACATACCATACATCGTTAGAATGTTATGTATTTGTTTTGGGCTCAATGAGGAGGCAGCGTTACAGAAATAAGCACGACATACACGGCGGAGAGAGAACGGACGACTGTCCTTTACCGTTGACTATTTTCGTGATAAAAACCATCACATGTGTTTCCTCGGGACTCGAACTATCTGGATACTGAATTTTATGAAAATCGGTTTACCGGTTTATCCCATATAGGCCTAGAATTAGTTTTTGGTTTAAACTCCTTGAGGTTATAGACTTTGTACTAATTTTAATGAGTAGGAGCAAGTATTTTTCCAGTGAGCGAGTGAGTCGGTCGGTTTTAATGTGTATTTTATAAGGACCTTGACAAAATTTTGCAGTCATGTTGCTATCATGCTTTATACGACACGATCAATGTTTGAATACACGATTTTAGACCACTACACACATACAAAAAGTTAAGCATGAAGAGGTAACAGAAAGAGTTACTTTTATTTATAATACTAGAAGGGATATGGGAGTCGTAGTATGTAATTATATAGGCACATTTTGAATCTATAACCTCTGTTCTCTAAAAAAACATCGTGTTCCTCCGCAGACACGGCGCGGACAGCGTCGAGGTGTACCACGCGTTCTACAAGCCCACGGAGTTCTTCATCCCGCAGCGCAACATCCGCAACTGCTACCTGAAGGCCGTGGCGCAGCGCGCGGCGCCGCAGCGGATCCTCGGCCTGCACTTCCTGGGGCCCGTCGCCGGGGAGGTCATTCAGGGCTTCGCTGCTGCTATCAAGTGAGAAGATATTCATTTCGAATTGCACGATTTTTTCACGTTTTTGATAATAAAAGTGACTTAATAGCGAACAAGGGTTCATTCATTAATTACGTCACACGAATTTCGAGGTTTTTTGACCCCTCCCCCCCTCCTTGTCACACTTGGTCACATTTGGCAAACCCCGCTCCTCCTGGTGTGACGTCACATTTTTTCAATGAAATCGGTAAATCGGTATTATTAATATTTTATCAAAATATTTTTGACAAAAGAAATATTAGTAGTTTCATAACCCAAAACAGATTAGGAAAGAAAATTAAACGATTATCGATCCAAAAACTTATTATTTAACTGTACAGCGAATAAAATAATTTAAATAAGTTAATGTGACGTCACAAAGTTTGTGACTCTCCCCTCCCCCCTGTCACAACATGTCACATTTTCTTGACCACCCCCTAAACGTGTGATGTAATTAATAGATGACCCCCAAGCAAATAATTAAAACAAAATGTGGATTGTTTGAATAACTCACGCACCCGGAAGATGTTGCTATAATTCGCTACGAGTGTTCTTGCAATCGAAGTCACATTTCATTCGAAACGTTAACTCGTAAGAAATAAATAAATGCTTCCCACCGACGCGGTATCGTGTCTCTACTTAACAGTTTGTGAGCCTCCGTGACCCCCTGGGGCGTCGAACGAACGACGGCAATATTGCTATTACAATCTAACATTTACTATTTCCAGATGCGGCATCACAATGGAGCAGCTGATGAACACGGTGGGCATCCACCCCACTGTAGCCGAGGAGTTCACCCGCCTCAACATCACCAAGCGCTCCGGCCGCGACCCCAACCCCGCCTCCTGCTGCAGCTAGAGCGGGACCACAACAACACAGACAGGGACGGCCGACACACACACACACACACACACACACAAGAGCGATATCGATATACATCACACTCAACATTATATTCACATTCACTGCGACGGCAAACCGTGTCACAAATGGGGGTTACCTACTACAACCTCGAAACATTTCTTGTCCCATGTTTCGTTAGACCGAACAAGTTTTTTCGAAAACCGTCGGATTTTCAGTAGGGTCACTAATTTAACCTAATTGCTTCTACAAATGTATGGTTTTTAAATAAAACGCGTTCGATCTAATGAAATTTTCTATAGTTCCTATAGGATACCCGCAAAATGGGTCATAAACGCATACAACAAAAGTTGTCTCTTCTATTCCCGAAAGTTATGGATTCTGGAACTTAGTTCCCGGCTGTGACATATTGTTTGCGATTGTCCCCAACGTAGTATTGGACCAAAACTGTGAATACTTGTTTTACCAATGTTTTCGGGAATAAAAAAGAAAAATTTGATACTAAATCTGTGTATGGGCCCCCAAATATCCCGTTTTATTTAGACGGAGACGAGCGATAGCGGTTATGCCATTCAGTTTAAAATTTGAAGTTAGTATTGATGTCAAACAAAACAAAGTTTCAACAGGGGGCCGATTTTTGAATTAAGAGCGCACGATTTCGTCACTTGAAAATCTATGGGAAATGACGAAATGCTACTTTTGAAATACGAGCAATAAAAATTGGAAATCTAAACCACTCGTTTTCAATTTTGTTGGTAGAATTTAAATGCCTATTAGTGGAGATAGTATTGAACGAAATACACGAAATCGAGCGGTCGAAATTAAAAAATCGGCCCCCAGAATTAGATCACATCCGTTAATCTACGTTCGAATATAAATCGTGATTTGTTAGCGCAGAAATTTGGCACAATGTATGTTATATTTGATTGGCTTACGCTGGATTCAAACATTAAATGTTAGAACAATGTTGTAACATAACATAAGTATTGTGATGGAATTGTTTTGTATTTGGATCTGATTAGCTCTTTCACAGTTTTTGTAAAATCTTATCACTTTTGCACTATTAACAAATATGTCTCACTTCAGACCCATATTTATTTATGAACTCCAGACTGTGAAATTGTTAGAATTATTTGTTGAACAGGGTTTTCGGTTTGGGCTGCGCTACTTACACATACTTACCGTGCCGTTACAATACCCTTCATGAATAAGGAATTTAATATCGAAAATTTGAAAACATCGAAAGTTATCGCAAATGATATTATTAATCTTATCGACGCTCGAATCAATACTAATAGCAAATAAAGTCTTGCCTTGTAAAAAGACGATTTGGGGTGAATTATTGAGCGTTTAAAACGCTTAGTATACACTCTGTAGCGAAATTAAGTTGGAAAATATATTGTAGTTAGAAAACTTGCACAATTATTTATTATGAAATGAATTGATCAAATTGTCTAGTGCAATGTAGCGTAACTAAAAAGATTATACCTTAAAAAACTAGATGGTATGTATCTTTCTTTTAATTCTTATGCGGCGAGGCACTAGAACTAGAACAAATTTTACTAATAAATAATAATATTATCGTTGTTGCAAACTTTATGTATCATATCATTTGATGTCGAGCCTCACCACTTATTATTGTGATACTGCTAGTGTCTGCATCTAATATCGTCGCTATACTTACTCAATCTCATATCTACAACAATCATTTGATGGAAATGTCGCTTTTCTTTTGTTCGGAATACGGGTGTTTTTGTCATCAAATGAGTGTTGCAGATACGAGGTTGAGGAAGTATAGCGGCGATATGTTGATACAACATCATATCTAAATATGTTGGGTGAAATTTGACCAAGTCAAATAATTAACAGTCAAAGTTTTTTTTTTTGTAAATTGATGTAATAGACGACGACACTAACAAGTATATCCTAAGCTTTTCATATCTATGGTAATAGAAATAAAACTAGTTGATTACATCCATTTTAATGATATAACTTACACAGTATTACTTCAATAGAATATCACAAATTGTTTGTTTACCACGATGCGAGGCTGCACATTCCGCATATTAAGACGTATTAAATCAGTTGATGTTATTTTTCATTTTTATGTGATTGTACTCTTTTAATAAAGTGATATATTTTTAATGAATATTTTGTACTCTTTTAACCCCATTTCTTCTCGATAAGTTTGGAAAAAAAATCGAGTCTGCGACTTAGGGCCGATATAGACCGACTGCAATTTGTATGGGAACTGCAACCCGACTGCAACGTCGGCCGGCCCGGCTCTAATCATCATAAAACGCCAAGGACTCCTATTTGTAGATTGCAGAATCAAGAACGTCTTGTTGTAATTGTGTAGTTTGTGTACACTGTAAAATCGACCTTCAGGCTTTTAAGTAAGTTTTATTATTCTGCCTTTCTAGTAAAAAAGATGTTATCTTAACTTTTTGGACGCCAATGACGAATATAGCGGCACCGCAGGTTCAACGCCAAAGACGGATTAATCGGTCAAAGACCACAGAGCAACATAGACCTACGTGCATGTGCATAAAGTTCAATTTCAGTTTTTACACTTTGTTTGACTTTGGTGATGTGGCGACCGAGTGACAACTTGTGTTTGACACGGCGTCGAAAAGGTTAAATGTTTGCGAGAAATGCCAATTACACGTTACAAACTTCTGGCTGCAATGCATCGGAGTGCAAAGGCAGGGGGAATATATTTTCGATGATTTTGAACTTTGTTTCAAGGTGATAGGGTTCAATTTTGCGTAATTATTGACGCCCTAATGTCTTGTAAAGGGTTAACAGACCATTGTAAACCTTACTCCAATGCGATAAGGTCTATTATGGTTAGTATGTGTTGCATAGTACAGCGGCGGTATAGTCAGTCTTGATCTGCGCAGTAGGTAAACAGCGGGTAGTAGGAGGTGCGAGGGGATTTGTGCGTTGTCTAAGTACCACAGTCGAATGAAACAAGTACCATTGTTATCACAGTTAACTATTTTTAAACCTTATTCTAAAGACACAAGGTATACTTTTTACACTGTGGTAATGGGCAGTTAATATGTTAGGCGGTACATTATATCAGTCTTCGTTCTTGGTGTACTGCTCCATATCTGGCGTGGGTTGGCAAGGGAACCAGATCTGAGCCGTGAACAGCGGGTAGTAGGGGTGCGCGCGGACCTGAGCGTTATCGAAACGCCAGAAGCGGGGGCCGCGGAAGAAGTACGTATCTGTAACATATAAATTAACCGACTACATTCAAATGGTGGCGAGAGACCGACTCTACTATGGGTCAACTACCATCTACTCTAAGAAATGTTGTATTGTAGTTTAGTAAATATAAAAGACAATAAAAAAATACGGTCGAATTGATAACCTCCTTTTTGGAAGTCGGTTAAAAACGATCTTAATACTACGCCGCGTATATCCTCACTGTTGTAGCTTAAATGTAATGGGTTGATACCTAAATAAATAACATTTTTATTTATTAATATTTACATTTTAGTTTGAAAATTATCATTGCAAGCTATTTTATAATATGGAGGATAGATTTATAATTTCGAACTGTAAAATTGAACTTGCCTGACCGCAGTCACGGGCCATCTAGTGAGCCCTCCGAGAGGGTTTAATAAAATACCTAAGTACTTGGCGCAAAAGTTCCCATTCTTATCACAATTTCAATATAATGTCTGTAATAGCGGAGGACTACTTACCTCCCTTCCAAATAATAGCGGAATCCACAGGGTACGGGAGGTCCCTCCATGCTGACATGCTTTTAGGGTACCTGTTGAAATGACAAATATGTTACAGCTAAAGTCGGGTTATACAGATATACTACATCGACATAAAGTAAAAAAGGTATACTAGTAAAGACACATCAACTATATCATTTAACTTTCTCTTTCAAGTTCTGTGGACCCGCCACTGATAGATTTTAATGGTAGTCTTTAGTGAAAGTTGGCCTATAGGAGTGGCCGCTGCTGGGGCAGAAAGCTTCTGAAAAATCTAACTCGCTTAGAACTTAGGTTTGTCTCATTTCAAATTGCTGCGTGTGGAGAGGTAGCGAGTCATTTACCCTTTATCCATAGTCCACGTGTCCTCATTGAATCGCCAGAAGCGCTCAGAGTCTATAAGGTATGTCTTATTGTTGTAGTTGGACAGGAAGACCGTAGTCAGCTCCCGCAGGCGCCCGGGCAGGCGGTAGTCTCGGAGGCGGCCGCGCTTGATCAAGCGGAAGTTGGAGCCGAACTCCCAGTACTGCTTGTCTGTAAGGTTTGTTATGTCAATCTACTGCACTGGGCGCTTATAGCTTAGTACCTACCTAACTTGTGCATGCTACTTGCAACAACAACCTAGGCTTTTACTTGCTCCGCTTTACTTGCTTACTTTTTTTTTTAAAAATAAATATTAAATGTTTTGGAAAAAGTAGGACACAGATTGTTAAATTACCTTTGAATATGACGATGTTTCCATTCCGTTTCTCGTAAATGGTTCTAACTACGTCGACGTGTTCTGGCAAGCCAATAAACACGTCGTGGAAGCGCTTCGGATACCCTGGATCAATCTCCTTGCGATCGCTCAGCACCCACATCCACTGTGAACAACGTTTTTAACTGTGGATTAATTACCATATTTTTAAGTATACTTAGAAAATCTGGACTAGGTCTTTTATTAACCATAACCAAAGCACAGACCAATCATTATTTACTATATATCGGTCAGAAATATGTGCACTCCTGAAAACATGACACAACTAGCGGTCATGTACTGCTGCCATCTATAATCCACACGGCTCCCTGCCATCTTGACCATATCATCGATCAACCTTTTTTTGGAACCGGTGTCTGGTTCGTATCGGTATTCAACCTTTCTGCCCCAACGGTTAAAGGCTACATGAGCGATGGGCCCCACCGCGCACTATATAGCGCTGTTTGGCTCACATCACATTGTCGGCTTTCCCCGAGTCCAGGCGAGCTATGAGTTAGGTTTATGTTGGGTTTATGTTACCTCTTCTTCGAAAACATAGATCTTCCCCTGCAACACCTGAATGGTGTCGAAGTTGGTGTAGCACAGGTCGGGGACGTCCTCCTCATCAGTAACGCCAGGGTCTAGGGAGAACCGCGGCGCCATCGGGTTCTCTGTTTGTACGGTGAGAGCGGAGGTCGCGGCTTGCTGGTCTTTCACTATAATAAGAGAAATTGGATGCAATATATAATACGGATCCCAATGCGGGTTGAGAAGAAATGAGTTGCAATAAGGTAAGTAATACTCAGTAACTCAGGCTAGTCAGGCTAGATTGAATTGAACATTAAATTAACGTTCAAATCATACACATATCTTCCAAGCTATTAGCCAATAAGCCTAAGAAGTGAATGGTACTAGCTAGGCTACGTCGTTATACTAACTATACAGCGCCCTCATGCCCAAGATATCGTCCTCGTACAGGCTCTGCACCCGCGCCCGGTAGTATGGGTACATGACGGAGGCCCTCACGTCCGAGTGCGCCAGGCCGAGCGCGTGCCCGATCTCGTGGACGGCCGCGGCGAAGAAGTCCGTCGACTCCTCGTCTTCCTCGTCGTCGGCGGGGTACTCGCTCCAGATCTACGGAAATAGAAAATTTTGCATTATCGACTGCATTATTATCGGCCGTTGAGAGATATAAAAGTTTCAGCTCAGCTAGACGTGTAGGAGACGTCTACAGTCAGAAATCCCTTAAACTCCTATTACACTTTTCTTTTACGTTAGACAAACAGAATTGGGTTACTTAAAAAGAAGTTAGTACCTCATCATCGTCAAAATGCAGATCACCAAGCGGAGGGCAGAAGGCGTGCGCCACCACCTGCCCTGGGCCGTCGAATGGAGACCTGTAACATTTGTATTTATTAAATGAAATACGGAGTCTTAGCTATCAGCTCTGTTTTACAAGACACTGGACTCACCCGTCCCCGTGGTCGAAGGTGACGAAAGAGACCTCAATGTCGGCCTTCCCCGTGTCCAGGCGAGTGAAGGTGAGCCCTGCATGCGGCGCCCATACCGCAAGCGCGGCTGCCATCTGCCGTTCCACGCGATGCTTCTCTAGCGTTCTGGAGCCGTTGAGCACCCTTAAAAACAAAGTAATTGAGGTGACGCACTGGCAAGAAGAACTGCATTATCCTAGTACCCAAGAACTGCTGCTGCTGCTGAACAGTTTTGCCCTGCTGGGTCCCCAATAACCAAGCAAAAGCAATTTAAGTTCGTATCGTAGGTAAGTTCATTACCGTCGTGATATAGCAAATAACCGTATACTTTGGTTACCTGTACGTTATGTGTTTTTTGGTCCATGCTTCACGTGAGACGTATCGTCTTGATCTGGACGATGTGGTAATGATATCTTTGACACCACACCGCTTTTTCTTGAACAACTAAAAATACAACAGTTTTATCAATTTGGGATTAGAATCTGATAGTTTAAAGCTCCTCACTGACTCCAATGTCTGTGATAGCCCGGAAGCCGAGTGGTTTTGCAGCTAAGCTTGGGAGACTGTTAAACCAGCATTCATGCATGATGGTCAATCGGTAGCATTTTATATCCTAAAAAAATTGGCATAATGGGTCAGACTCTAGGGGCGGTAGCGTTTGTCGCGTAGCCTATCTAGGCACATCTGTGCAAAAAATCCTAAGGCTGAACCTAATTGAAAATATAAGATGAGGAGGAGCGGTGATATACATGTACAGCACTAGAGCCCACGACTCAGGTACGTACTTACCAATTGGCGTCAAGTTATTAATTCCGAGATGAAGTGGCAGATCCGTACCTAGGCACTTACTTGTTTCGTAGCATTGTCGATGACTCCGCTGGGCGAGAGGCCAGCGAACGCTTGCATCCGCCGTACCGCCTCGGTGATGGACAGCGGCGTGTAAGAGAAGTCCAGAGACGATGACCCTTCGGCTACTTCTGGCAGGTAACCGTATCGCTTCATGAACGATACCTGCAATGAACAATAGGTACTTTAATATAATAATAAGTAAATAATTAAGTATAGACAACACTGAAAGCAGACCTTTAGCTATGTATAGGGATCCATCAACTTTGGACTCAGAAGCTTAACCAAAAGTTTGTGACTATTCCCGGGAAGATGTCGGGAAAATAAGATTTTTGCAGTTTAGTGTATAGTTTTATTTATACTTGCAAGTAGGTATTAACTATTAGACTATAATATTAGTGCCATTAAATTAAACAGGTAAACGTGTTATTTACGTAAGTACTTCAATTAACCATTGGTTTTTAAAATACTCTCTGCTTTGTTACAATATTAATGATAATGAATAGCTTTGATTGAGCCTACTTCATATACGCAACTGCGAAAGGATATGAGTCAAGTGCATTAATACTCATCAATGTAATTGATAAATTATCAATACTTACTATATTTACACACATTTTCTTCACGTACGATGTCCCCATTTATAATTGGCGCTAAAGTAAATACGGTTACCTAACTGATAAGAAACACTGACCTCTTCCTCCGTAGGCCTGGCATCCTCAACATAGATCGTCCGACACTTCACAGAAACAACCAGGAGCAGACATAACAGCAGACCTCTGCCCATGGCGACGGGACACAAAGCACTGATACCACAAGTGATGCACTCCAGTGACCTTTGACTGCAGATAGTAGCCAGGAATCGATTTGGTTATTGCCCTTAAGGCCATGGCCGTATTGCAGATGTTTAGTTTATTTTCTAAGCATCGTCGAAGGTCTTGAGAGAACCCTTTAGTAACATTGTAACAAATAAGTCTACTTACCTACTTAGCAAATGAAACTCGATTTACAATCTGACGGGATCGGAAGTTAAGTTCCCCTTCTAATCGGTCTTATCGATGGTCTGTTTGCCTATCTATTCCAGTTCAATTTAAAGATATCCGAGCCAGGATTGGTTTCTACCGGACCTCTCGAATACATCGAGATTATCTTAATTTTACAACTGCAATAAGTTCATGAACAGCTTGTGAATTGCAGTTAGAACCACGGAAGAAAGTCCTTATTTCTCCCCCTAACATTAAACCTCATTTCTAACCACCTTGCCATGACTTTTTTAGTGTCTTAACGTCTCTTTGGTGTCAAATATGTATTGTCATTGGAAAACGACATGATATTTTGATGCGCTAATTTCGTAAACAAAAAGCGCTTACAAAATAGTTTCGATATTTTGGCTAGAAACAATGAGCAAGGAAGAATCCAAGATCAAGGAAGACAGTAAGGAGAAGTTTTATTCGGTTCCGAACGTGCGTCCGGATGGCGGGAAGAATTCTGAAGATAGGAGATTGTACAGCTTGTCTTTATCACAGATAAGGAAGCACTCATCACAATTTTCCGACTACCACCACAAGCCGTCGCCTTTTGTAAGATTTGCATCACCACTAGCCATTGCGGTTGCCACGACTCCATATATATATAAGTATATAATTATATAATATACTAAAAGGGTGTGGTTCGCAATCGCTGATATATTTTCTGAGAATTCCTTTCTTTGTCATACTTATTTAAATAAATAAAGAAAGAGAAAGTGTTTCAGAGCCTCCGGTGGATAACAGGCTGGAACCCGAAAGCGGGCGTGATCAACCTAAACTCGCGCGGCAGCACCACGGTGTTCTACGCGGCATGCAACTGCGGCATTCTGTACAACTGGACCACCAATCAGATGAGGATCTTGCAGGGACACGTAATTATGAGTCATTTTATGACTACAATTTGTGCATACGTTTCCTCTCTCTCTAGTTTAAAATACGTTTTTATAGCATGCTAATAAAAGTAAATGATGATTAATACTGATTATGGTGCACACTAGGGGGTTGCACCAAACCCTCCGAATTTTATTGTATGGGAACTTTCATAGTTGACTGCTGAGTGGCGTTGATCAGTCTGGCAATCGTGGTTGGTGCAACTGGCCTTTAGTCAAGCTCAAGCGAGTGCTGACATTTTTTTTATCTTACCGTTATTCAACTGGATGACATATGTGATTCCGAATAAATTGCCTTTAATGGCGCTTAACTCAAAACACCATATTTTAGTCTTATCCGAATGAAGGCAACCTAGAGTTACTTGTAGAGGCATATGGTGAACTGCATCGCAGCGGACGGCGACGGAAAGTGGCTGGTGACTTCCGACTGCGGTCCTGAGAACCTCATCACTATCTGGGACAGCGATGACTACTTCCCGAACAAGACCTACTTCCTTCCACATGGCAACATGCGGGTATCGAAGGTGGCTTTGAGCCAGGACTCGAGGTTCATGCTGACGCTGGGATATCATGAAAAAACCGCAATTTTTTGGTGGATTTGGTCGTCTGGGCAAGAGGAACCGCATGGTAAGATTGGTTTGATTTAATCTTGTAAAGATTCTGAGTCTAGAGTCGAACGAAATCAATAGAAGGAATGAAATGGAAGGTTGACTGGTAGAGAATGCCTTGTAGCATTAAGTCCGCCTTTTGTACATTTGTATTTTCTTTTGTGCAATAAAGATTAAATAAATAAATGGAATTATTTAATACATTAGAATTAATTTGACTGGTTTTAGCTGCCCTAAATGTCGACATACCTAAAGACGGTGTTTTGGCTATGGAATTTAATCCGGATAACACTTGGCAGTTTGTGCTTATGACGAAAACCGACATTTGGATCGGACTTTCTCAGGTACATTTTCTTCAATATTTCATGTGTGTTTTAGTATTCTGCTCATTCGATCGAATTGACATCAATCACACCGAGTTCTTACTTAATTTATGTTTTAGAAAGTTTTCGTCATGGAGAGAGGTCTTCTCAAGGAAACAGATGATTACGAGTTAAAAATTCGAATGGTTGAGAAAAAACCAGAAATAAATATGGCATTTGGGAAGCTAACTTGCTTCACGTTCGTGAGCATCACCTCACAAATCCTGGTGGGCACTTCCAGGGGAGCTATACACGTGAACGGTTATACTATAGAGTACCAGGAGAACATAGAACCTAAGAGTTTCGAGTTTTTGAAGTTCGTGAAAGCGCTGAAATTGGAGGACACTAAGATAAATGTTATTAGAAGTATTGATGGGTAAGCGCTTTTTGTAAAGGTAAAGTTAAATTGTTAACTAAAAGGTAATTGTATCACCCCTCTTGAAAGCCAATGATAGGGGGTAGAGCGGGCCTTTGTCCACAATGTTAAGTAACTTACATAAGGTCCACGAATGGTGGGCTACATAGCGTCGCTGTTAGTAATTACTAGGTAGTGGACTTAGTTTATATACTTCATTTAAGATAAGATCCACCACCATCAAAACCAAAAATGTCCATGGTAATTCTACTGTCGAGTCATATTCCCAGGGTCATAGTGACGGGCAACAACGGTGGTCAGATCCGCTTCTACGACGAGCAGCTGAAGCTCCTGCACTGGCTGCAGGACTTGTCCGTGGACCGCGTGCGTTCCATCAGCTTCAATATCTCTCCACGGAGCTACAAAATCATTGACCTTAAATGTTAGTCTTGTGTTAAATTGGCTGAGTCCAATCAGAATCATAAAAAAAGGTAAACCGTTATATAGAAGTAGGTATAGTCCTACCAACAGCCCCAACTTACAGTAAATTACAGTACCTACAGACCCTACAGTACAGACTTACTGATAATGGCCTTTTCCAGGCCGCACCAATCTACAAGGTATTCCCAAAAAAACCAATAAATATTTTCCAATTAATCCAACTTTGATCACATTTCTTAAAAGTCCAATCTAATTTAGTATTTATTTACCTTAAATGGGAATGCTAAATTTGAAATTCTACAGGCGTACGTGGTCGATAAATCGTACTATTAAGTATGCCTGGAAAAGGGTTAATGATCTTATTTGACAGGTGGAATACCAAAAAAATGTCCTTGTTGGGAGAACGTGGAGACAGAAAGGGACCCGGTGACGGGGATTATACGCCAGAAGCTGATCAAGAAGAACCTGCCCACCGACGCCACCACCAGCGGCAAGACCTTCTTGGTTCGGGACTTCATCGTCAGTAAGTCCTGCGCAGTCCCCATCATGATTTGAGTGTTGAGTTGTTAACCAGCAACTTGAAATCCATAATCACTTATATAGCTTGCCTACTTCAAAGAGAAGTTACTAAGGCTAAATTAATTAAGTACAGCTTATTAGCTGCCCACAGGTATGTTTAGCGAATTCCAGAAAAAAAAACATAAAACGTTTTGTTAAACTATGGAACTTATTGCGTTTTTGTATTTATTCTGTTTTGACCTACAGATAAAACCTTCTTTTACAGCTACCGGCAATCAAGGAATTGGTTTCGTTGATTTTGTGACCGAGAAACTTGCCACAATATTGGATTACAGAGTCTCTTCGGCATTGTGTGTGACGGTGCATCCAGAAAAGTGAGTTTTAATTTAGAAATCTAATAAAGTTGCCATGTCGTAAGAGCAGGATGATTTAATCTTCTTCGCAGTGTTGTTTTTCTAGGTATCCGTCACTCTCAATTGATAGATCAAATTCTATTCATTTAAGTATTTATTGATATTTTTTCGCAGACCATATCTGTGCCAAGGTTTCGCAGACGGTGTTCTTGACCTAGTGAACTTTTCTCAACACAAACTGTTCGCAAGGATAGACTTGAGAGAACATTACAAGGTCGTGGTGCCACCTAGTGACGACTGTATAAAGTACGAGTACGAAGTAAACAAGCCGGAGCTGTCGGTGACATGTTTGAAGTATGCACCCTCGGGTGAGGTTCTACGATGTTTTATTGTCTGGTTTTGGCATTCAAATAAATGTAGGTATCTCTTCCAATAACAACTTTTTGGGTTGATGCAAATGCCGCTGAGGTAATTGTGGACGCATCTAAAGTAGATGAATGTGAATTCTTCTCCTCGTCAGTCCCTCTTGATGTACGCCTTCCATTTGCCCGAAATTATCTATATTTGACCTCCTGGTTCTATTGCAGGCTTGCATTTAGCTTGTGGCTTGAACACCGGACAACTGCTGTTCCTCGACCCAGTCACCATAAGGATCCTGACGCAACCGTTTAATGACTCGCAGCATGCCATCAAGGACATCAACTACAGCTGCGACTCTTTGACGCTTGCCTTCTCTGTGAGTTCTGCTGCATGCTTGTACCTCGCGATCTTAACAGCACCAGCTAGTATTCCTCGACTGATTCCACTCGCAAGGATGGTGGATAGGGATAGCAGTCTCCTCCCGCGTTGGGAGTAATCAAAAAGGTAATTTGAATGCACGACCATGATGTGTTGGGTTCGGTTGGGTGGTTTGTGGATTGCTCTCATCTCTTATCATTGACATACGTGTCTAACCATTTGGCGGCAGTTTGGGCTGCGAAAATTCGAAAGTAGGCCCCTCCTTGTGTTCAGTGTGGACCTTTATTTTGTAGGATACTACTAGATGTGCCAGTATATATTTACGAATTCTGATTATTATCCAGCCTCACAACCTGGTTTCTCTACCAACCTTCGATACCCTTTAGTTTCATAAAACTGGCAATTCAAGAGCCCAAATTGGATAATTTAGTTAGGCGCTGGATCACAATATCTAAGTATTTTATCAACTCCGTAATCGCAATACGGTATCTATTCTAGGATGCCGGTCACACAGTATGCGTGTACAAGTACGACTGCAAGGCGTTAGCGTGGACGTTCATCGCCAAACACCGCGCCCACTACAAGGACATTACTGCCGTGTTCTTTACGCCCGTAATGAATGATAATGGGGACTATAAGCTGCTCTCTCTAGGCGCGGACAGGATCATGGTCGAGTATAATATTGGTACGTATTGTAATTAAAAAAGAAGCAACACGACCCTAATCTGAATTTCATGTGTGGCCTGAATTAAAAACTATGTTGTCACTTTATTATAAACTATGTATTTCTATGAACTGGCGCAGTCGGTAGGATACGAACCTCCCAAAGGAAATTTGATTTTCACCAGGGCATCACCATCAGCCATATTCTACTACTACTAGGCAGGTTCTGCTACTGGACTAGGCCCAGGTCAACGTATCAACAGCAATAACACTTGACATTGGTGGACATAATTTTTTTGCAATAAAGTATACGGAGTCAGTCAATAATGTGGAAGGCGGTACAACTTTTATATTGTTTCGTAGGAGCCAGTTCAGGAGAGCACCTGGAAATATTTAGTCTGGATCGTATGGACCAGACGGCGGTTCCGCTCGCCGGGTTTCATTGGCCCACACCCAAGGAGGTAGATGCTGAGAGTCAGCGTACCGACCTGCCTATGATTTTGGTGGCCAATGACGAGGTACCCATTTATTGAATTGAATGATCAATCTGTACGGTCTTCCAATGGGTGTTGTCAGTGCACCAATTCCTTTTCATGGGTTATTAAATTGTCTTGTACGTCATCTTGATCTCAGTCTTACATCAGTAATCGAATACCTACCAACCCTTTGCCTTGATAAATCACATTTCATACCTTCACATACCATATTAGCTC
This sequence comes from Cydia strobilella, assembly GCF_947568885.1. NCBI lineage: Eukaryota > Metazoa > Arthropoda > Insecta > Lepidoptera > Tortricidae > Cydia > Cydia strobilella. Next base: position 19,760,357 of record NC_086046.1, read on the forward strand.
TATTTAATCCATGGGTTCTAATCTCAGGCATTAAATTTTTTCTGACTGCATCATAGTCTGATGATCCTCCTTTACCAGTATAAATACAAGATCGTGAACTACGCGACTGCAATGACCCTGGCCACGGTCCTCGGGCCGCGTTTCGAGAGCCCCGTCTCCAGAATGCAGCTGGTCTCTAGAAAAGAAGAGCAGAACGTGCTGGAGTACATCCTTTTTGCCACCAAGAACATTATCGGGCTGCAGAAATTGCCGCTAGATGGGAATCCTTGGAAGCATGTTGGAATACTTGGACATCCCATACAGGTATGGTATAACGGTTTGATAATTAAATTATATAATATAACTTGCCAAGTGGCCGCGTATCATGACTTACATTATCCCTCGCGATTATGTCAAGCGCCACTTCAAGAATGGAGTCGCACGACAAAGCAAATCATGCTAAGCGGTCTTATCGAGCAGACTACTCACGCAAAATGTGTAATGAGTAATACGAAAATTACTTCGTCCTCTGTATCATAAGGTTTCTTCCAGATTACTGACATGTGTTACCGCGAAGATCTAGGGACGCTTTTTACCCAAGGAGCCAGAGATATATGCATGTGCCAGTGGGCTGCCAACTACAGGTACACATTTAATACAAATCCAAACAGCAGCAGCCTTAACCGTAGCAACGCTCCGGGTCTATTGTGTCAAAATATTTGCTTGGCTTGTTGCAAGAGGGCCTTCAGGAGCGAGGCCCCGAGGGGCTGCCCTCCGCGCCATAGTTTAAGGTCGCCGCTGAATTAAAATATAACATGCCTAAGATGTGCAATCTCTGACTTAGCGATTTCTTCCTATTCTTCAGGGCAGTGGACAGTACATGTCAGCAAGGTGGCATAGATCTCGATCCATACTACTGCCTGATCGAGAACGGACGCCCTGGCTGGCTGTTCCAGGAGATACGCGACTTGTTCTACTACATTCAGATACTGTGTCAGGGCACCTTCTCTCCCACGAAGCGGACGGTGAAGGATTACATACCGATCGATTCGTTGCCGGATCTTATGAGGGCTCTTGGGTTCTTTCCTTCTGAATACGAGGTTGCTAACTATTTTCCAATACAAAAAGAATAAGTAGAGTTACTTACTAGATACGGATTTATTTCCCGCTAGGCTTTATGAGAGTTCTTTCTGATGTTTTATCTTCATCTTCCTAACGAGACCTTGCATGCTATGTCATTGTCCTTTGAATCTTGAGATTTGGCTCAAATAAAGCTCTGCCTTCTAGTGCATTCAAACCAAAGATAGATATAACTCCGTAATAGATAGATACAGCCTAAGGAAAAACGTGCCACGAAAATCAAGAAAATTTGATTCTCGTTCAGAGGGCGCTACTAGTTTTGGCCTACAGTCGAATAGATGGCGTTGACGGTTTCGTTTGTTATTTAACAATTTTAACGCATATTAGTGAAAGAACATGGGTCAAAATCATAAAAATAATTAATGCAAATAAAAAAAATCATTTATCTATATTTAAATACATTCTATCGTATTTTTATAAATCTTCATTTTTAGTTTTAAAGTGTGTCGACAGATGGCAGTGAATTTACTGGGGTTACAAAATTTACTATGACAGTACCGCTCTAGTATAAGTTACTCTATGATTCAAACTGAATTAAGTACTAACTTCTTACCTATTCTAGGTAGAGAACCTCCTAACCGAAGCGAAGTTCAAAGTGTATCAGCCGACGCCCTTCGCGGAGGTAGACTTCGAGGAGTTCGTAAAGCTGTATCTGAACCACCGTCCCGCGTTCGGAGAGGAGCTGGGGAGGGTGCGCAACGCGTTCAGGACCTTCGCGTCGCTTGAGAAGGAGGATTATGTGATGAGCAGGGATGAGTTTGTGGACATGCTCGGGAGTTACGGTAAAATTATAGTATACTTACTTTAGTTGCTTCAAAATGCTTCCGTATAGCGTCAGTTGGAAACATACCTACTCCAATTTATTCATCATCATATCAGACGGAAGACGACTGCTGGATATTTCTTTTTTTATGATATATTAACAAGTAGATAAATCTCCTGATGGTAAGCGATTACCGCCGCCCATAGACATCCGCAACACCAGAGGAGTTGTAAGTGCGTTGCTGGCATTTAAGATAGGAGTAAGTTCTTTTCTTAAAGGTTTGAACGTTGTATTCGTCCGGAAATATCGCAGGCGACACTTTATTCACAATCCCCTACGGATCTCAACAACGACCGGTCGTACCCTGCCCTCAATCAACGGTTATGATCTTATGATTTCATCATCGGTCCGTCTTGTTGGAAACGTTCTCTTGAAGCTGTCTGACCGTGCGGTCATTCTACCTACAACCAACACGTGCCCGCTGCAAATTACCTATTTAGGTAATTCCCGCAACTGTCTGAGCTATGTCAATGACCTTAATTCTCTTGCGAGTCTTCTCACTACTAATGACTTCAGTAGTCCTGAACAGAGTTTATATTTATATTCTCAGATCCTCATTTATAAACTGATGCATTAAGGATCGATGGTGAGACGTCCTTCTTCAGACTTCCACAGTTAAGGGTGTTTCCAATTTATTGGCCCAATGTGCATTGCGTCTCATTCTCTCTTTAAGCAAAATGTGAGACGCAAATACACATTGGACCAAGATTGGAATACCAACCCTAAGGAACATATAAGAAGTTACCAAACTTGTTGTTTCCAGGAGAATGCTTCTCTCGCGACTTGAGCTGGTACTTGCTGTCCATCCTGCTGGGGCACAGCTTCGAGGACCGCGCCAGCATGCCTGAGGATGACTACTCCTTCTTGCCCGAGGTATACGGGCTCAAAATTATTATTAAAATAGTACATTTCGATGCTAGTGCGGAAAATATACCATTACTCCACGAGTACCGAGATATCTTGATACGAGCCGTATCAACGTGGCAAGACTCGGGACGAGTGAAGAATGACATTTCCGCACGTGTATCGAACGACGTTTTTTAATACAGTTGCGAAAAAATAATAAAAACAACAAGTAAGGAAAAAAACAATATCGAATGTTGCCTCTGGAAACTTAGCTTGCAGTAATAAAAAACGCCTCTTCTTTGACAGGCGTTTCGGCAGCTATTCCTACCTCTACCTTCCATACATGAATCTATGCCAGGCGGTCTAGCATAAGTTGCGTTCTCGCGGGCGAGTCCATACTTGAAGTCGCGCTAGATGTATGGAGTCGCGCGCGAGAACGCAACTTATGCTAGACCGCCTGGTCTATGCTTCCATAGCTATTCCGTTCCATTCAGACAACTTATTAAGAACGGTTTTTCAATCTTCTATATTAAAAAATAAACGTGTTATAATGATGAAGAGGTAAGTAATAAAATATGAAATAAGTATATTTTTCGTATTCTTACATAAACAGTAGGTTTTTATGTTGGTTACGACGTTTAAAGGAAATAAGTAGTCATGAATTAGAACAAGTATAAATTATAAAAATAATTGGAAAAAGTAAAAAGCACTAGCTCGCGAATACCAACTTTCCACACGCTAAACAGCTACGTAAAGTAGCACTTTTTGAGCAACTATATTAAAAAACTATAATCACACCTCTATCTTGAATACTTTTTTTTAATTACCAAAATTTGCAATTTAAGTCCATTTGGGGGTGTTTATTATACTTGAAATATCTATTTTATGTATTTATGTAATAGTTATTAAACGCGTGATCAACGTTTAGCGTGTTTATGTCGCCCACAGTATATTTCCATTTCCACAGACTATATCACTTCGTGACCTCCTAATAAACGTCATGGGCATCCAGGAAGTGGAACTATTAGGTGACCAGTTCTCGGCAAGAGAGTCTTTTGGTTCATCCTGGGGCTCATCGGTCACCGGCACCTCTGATGACAGGGAAAGAAACAACTGACTTATATTCCGTATTGTCTTATTACAAATAAAATCTCAATCTTTCACATTTGTTTTCTGTAAATAGAAATGTGACTTCAGTTTAAAACCAAATACTTTCTTATGAATTATTTTGACAAAACAGAGAATCTTATTTGGGTCATACACATGTTCGCGTCTTGCCTGTAGACATCGCAAAGTTTAGAGAATTAAATGCTCATTTTTGAACTGCGTCCAAACAGGCAGGATATAGTTTTTACAGTCCTTAACTTTTGGTATGCTTAGTAGCAGATCTGCTCCATATATGTTCAACTTAAACATGAAGTTGTCTAAATAGCAATTTTTTGACAGCGCATACGAAAGGTTAACTTGATGTTCTGTCTACAGAAGTGACCTTTTTCTGAAAAGTGTTTGACCCATTCTTTTAATGGTCAGATAAAATACAGACCTTCATATTAACACATTCATTGCCACCCAGCCACACAAGACATCCACGCCAGGCCACAAAAATTTAGTTGCAGTAAGTAGTACAACGATCCAGACTATCAAGTTGTCCACCGAAACCATAAAATAACCGGATAGTCGGGTTTTTGGCATTGAATGTGTTAATCTCCCAGGTTTGCTATGTATAATGTGTTTGTGTTAACTTTATTATACATTATAAGTTTTTACCTATTACACATGTTTAATATTATGATTAACGCTAGTCAGTTAAGTACCTTAGCATTCAAAATCCTGATTCCAAAAAGAAAATACTTTACCTGATGCCAGTCTTACACTAACAAATAAGTTACAGATATTGCTATTTTGTACTTGTTTAAGAAAGAAAATTATAAATTTTATTTTTAATAGCTAAATTGCAAGCCAAAAAAGTCGCCTTTTCGTTTATTCTATTAATAGTCATTAAATTTAGATAACAAAAAAATTACATATAACACTGGTGACTTGTTACTTGTTATTCTTAAAAACAGCTTTATATTTTAAACACACCAATGACTCAATAATTTAGGTAGATATTTACAAATAATTCATACAGATTTTAGTCACCACTAGCATACCATTTATAACAAACATAAAACATTTGTCTGTCTTCTTGCAAGTAAGTGTGAAAGAGACAATTTTTTTATGTCTAGGATAAATGGACTGAATTATGGTATAAAATGCGGTTTAAATGCAAATAAAAATGTGAAGCTTTAACCTCCTGACAACCAGCTTTTGAAATTTGCTAGTTTAACCTTATGCTTAAGAGCAGATCTGCTCCATATATATTCAACTTAACCGATTCGTTGCGTGTTCCATTTTCAAAAACGTCTGTGGCGGACGAACAATTGTTTCATGACACGACAGGCATGCCTTACGCTATAGAATATGATGACACGCCTCTCGTGTCATCCGCACCGAACCGGTTAAACATGAAGTTGTCACGATTGCTATTTATATGGCAATTTTTTAACATGCGCATACGAAAGGTTAAATTCAATTCTGTCAAGTTGACAAAAAGTCACAATTTGCTTGGGGCCTATGTACTACGTGTAGGACGCCGGTTGTCAGGTTAAAATAGTGTTGGCCAAACCTGTCAACACTTAAAAGAACTTTAGCACTTAAAGTAAGCTGCCGAGTTGCCTGCAAGCTCGCCTTGCTCACAAGTATTATGTATGGCAGCATTTATATAAATAGTATTCACAGCACAGACATTAAAACAATAGAAGTAAATGTTAATATCAAATAGCACTGCTTAGCCATCACTAGTATGACTAACAAAAGTTGAACCAAGCAAAATTAATTTTATGGCAATTCAATTGGTAAAATGCCAGACTGAATTTGCTTGGTTCAACTTTGATTAGCCAGACTACACCAGCTAGTTGCAATAGTCCTTGCCTCCATGAGGTTTTTATTTCTTGAACTTGCCTCAGTCAGTCTTTAACCGTTTCGCCGGTGTTATGGTGCCACTGCTTTGGGAGTTTGAGTCCTCTGAGAAGTTCATGTGTGTTGAAGTGAACTCTGTAGGGCCCTGAGAGTCACTCACAGTTGAGAAACCTGAAAAAAAAAACATGTTTGGTGTGGCTATAAAATATAGTTTGTCAAAGGACTGTCTCATTTCAAACAGAGACTCTATCTATGTCTTACACATGTACTAGCACCCTAAAGGAAAGGATGAGTACAGTTTTTTTTTTGTTCTTATTTACTGCCAATTTGGTTTGACCAACTATATCTACCAATTTTTATGTGAAAAGGCTTTCATACTAAAAGTTAAATAAACATAGACATCACATAAAACTAAAGAACCGGCCTGCGAGTCGGATTGCGCACGAAGGGTTCCATACCATTAGGCACATACTTTATTTATGGCACAAGTAGTTTTACAAGAACTTACAGGTGTTAGAATCCTCGGCCATTCCGAAGTTGGAGTTGGATGAATCGTGCATCTTTTTGGGGGTCAACGTGTTTTCCTTATTATCGCGCTTGGCCGCGTGCTTCTTCTTCTGCTCGTTTGTTGATATCGGCACCCATTTATATATTTTCATGGTTGTTTCCCCTATCGTCACCCATTTCTTTTCCCTGTGGAATATTTATTTATGTTAGGATAATACATATTTATCGTAAAAAAACGTTTAGAAAAAACTATGCCAAATGCGTACCAATGGCGAACTTTTTCAACAGCTTGCATGACTCTTTTGATGTCATCTTTAACACGGTTTCTAGTTTCGGCGCGTACGGAACGAGACATTGTACTGAGAGTTAGTAATAATATAAACTGTAATTATTAAGTTATAAGTTAAAATAAATTTAAATTAAGTTTCTTAATTCAACGGCGTTTAAAATCATCTGCACAAGGCTTCACTTCACGAATTTCGCCATTATGGTTTACGGTGGGAGGGGGTGAAGGACGTCGCTGGGAGGATGAATTATAAAAGTATAGTAGCTTCCGTCTTATTTCATTACAATAAGGTATGTATTTCATTGCATAAACATGATAGTTACGGTTGTCTATGGCTGCTCTATGGTAGTCTATGACGTCTTGCGTTTGGTTATACCACGGTGAAAACAAAATAGGTTACTGTTTTATCTGTTGGATCAATTTTAGGAACACATAATACCTCTTAATTACTTTAGAATGTACTTAATTTTGTTAAATGATTACAATAGTAAATATTATTAAGATTTTTTGATTTATCTGAAAAGCATTTATTACTAATTAAAGTAATTAATAAAAATTATTGAAGCAGGAACTAAACACATCGATCAAGTGTTTTGATTGGGAGTTACGTTACGACATTAGCAGTTTAGAACCAATCACGTTTGACCCACATCGATATATGAAAACAGTGAAAACATACCAACATAAAGAAACTAGTAAAAAATTAAAAATAGGGAAAAATCATACATGAAAATTTTCTAGGTAATCCCTGCCGAAAAATAATTATAGTTTCCGACTTCCGACTAAATACATTTAAAATGTTGCTCTAACGTACAGGTAAGAGTATTAGATTCAGTGAAATACTAAACAATTTTCAGTGCTACAGATGATAAGTTGATACATTTTGTAGTCAATTTTGACTTATATTTAGCGGCTGTCAGTTGTTTTACGTCTTGTGTATTTTCTATAATAAAATATATCCTGTCTATAAATATCATTGAATTTGTACACAATCATTCACGCCGTTTGGACTGCAGCGATGCGCATTGATTGCGATGATGCAACGAGATGATAAGGTGCAGTTTATTTCTAGTAACTAATGCTTCCGTACTACATAATTTGCGTTGTATACACCTTCTTTCCCACCGTATCTCGATGTTGTGCCTGTTGTGTTGCCCCACCAAACAGATCTGAGACATAACCTCAAATAAGTGTTCCTGGTGTCAGTGTCAGTGCTAGATCTGGCTGCACCCGCCCTCTGGGCGTGCACACCCTGCCCACAGCTCCTTGTCCTGTCACTACTGTATAAGCTTCTTATAGAGCCACAATGCAGCACTGTTTAATTTAATATTCCGTTGCACATTATTATGCCTGTTATTTTTTGTTGCAGTAACCTGCATGTTGTGTTCAAACTGTAGAGGTGATACAGTGACTATATTGTTGCGTTGTCCACCGTAAGGTACAGCTAACGAGAACCGTACATCTTCCCTTTCCGTATGGCTGCATATGTTAATCGAACCATATCCATGATGGCTGGTGATGGGCCGCACAATGTGGGGCTCAACAATGGCAATGTGCGCGTCAACATGTCAAACGTGGACTCCCCGCTACAGATTTTTGTGAGAGCCAAGAAGAAGATCAATGATATATTTGTGGAAATTGATGACTATGTTAAAGATGCTGTCACATTTATGCATGGTAAGTTTATTTTAATTTTAATAGTATTCCCAAGCAAAGTTAACCATGTGACCCTAATATTCATAAAACTGCCTCTTTCTGACAAACAAAAATGTCAACTATTAATGTGAAGGTTACTAAATAATGCTTAATACATCAATCCTGTATTGATCTGTTTAACATGTTAATCTACTTGTTATCAGTGTGGACATGATAACTCGATCAATCAATCAATCTTTAATGTCAAAAACACATGTCAAAAATTGCAATACAAATAAAATTAAAAATACACAACACACAATATAGTTATATATACAAATGTCAAAAATAAAAAACCATTAAAAATCAAAAATACAAATGTCAATAAAATAAAATACACTGGGAATCATTTCATGTTAAACTTAGTATAAAATTCTTTCACCGTAAAAAATGCCTTGTCAATTAAAAACACTTTCAACTTTTTAACAAATAGCTCGTAAGAAGCCGCCTCTTTTATTTCACGGCTCATAACTGTGTAGTGAGTAGTGACAGTAGATCACTATTTAGTTCTAGATGTCAACGGCCTAGATTGCTAGATTGTTATTACTCTCGTATATGGGTGACCTTCACGACAATTACGGTTTGAATGTGTGTCACTTTAATGGGCCGTTGTTCAATTGTTCCCCTCATGTACACTTACAGTGTCTGATGAGATGAATGAGTTTTACAATACTGGCCTACTAAATAACAGTGGTATCCAAAACTGGATTTAATTAAGTGATAGTCAACTTACCTTAAATAAATTTATGTTACTGTTACTTTCATGGTTCTACTTTTTATTTGTGATTTCAAAATAAGCCTTGGGTCTACTTTTTTTTTAAACTACTAGTTTAAATCTGGATACTACGCTTTATGTAAAGTTAAAATTATTTCTCTATGAATAAGGTAATGACTAGAAATTCTGTCCAAATACATACATAGTCTTAAAAATCGGACAGTCATTTAAAATCTCAAGAGAACATCTAGTGATACTTATGAATTGTCAGGTGACATCCAAAAATCAGTAACTACTACCGCAAATTCATAGCCATAGTAAACTTCACTAGTTTCAAAACAAAGTAGATTCTTGTTTAATATTTTTTGTGCAATTAGTGAGTTTTGGTTGGCTCCTGACAAAATTATAATCGTTGTATTTTAGAACTTCATATTAATAATTGGAAATTTTATAAAAAATATGTTATAACCACATTTCACATACTTAATAAATATTTTCAGCCATGTCAGGTGGATTTCACGTACTTAATTAACATTTTCAGCCATGTCAGGCACATTTCACATACTTAATTAACATTTTCAGCCCTGTCAGGCACATTTCACATACTTAATTAACATTTTCAGCCCTGTCAGGCACATTTCACATACTTAATTAACATTTTCAGCCGTGTCAGGCACATTTCACATACTTAATTAACATTTTCAGCCCTGTCAGGCACATTTCACATACTTAATAAACATTTACAGCCATGTCAGGCACATTTCACATACTTAATTAACATTTTCAGTCGTGTCAGGCACATTTCACATACTTAATTAACATTTTCAGCCGTGTCAGGCACATTTCACATACTTAATTAACATTTTCAGCCCTGTCAGGCACATTTCACATACTTAATAAACATTTTCAGCCATGTCAGGCACATTTCACATACTTAATTAACATTTTCAGTCGTGTCAGGCACATTTCACATACTTAATATACATTTTCAGCCCTGTCAGGCACATTTCACATACTTAATTAACATTTTCAGCCGTGTCAGGTGACAACAGTATCGCAACCCCACAGGACGTCACCAATGTGGAGGCCTATGTTAGCAAGGTGCAGGCCATTAGGGAGGTGCTCAAGAGGGATCACATGAAAGTCGCGTTTTTTGGCAGGTGAGTCCAATGAAATGTTATGAGTCAGCATCGCGCACGCAATACCTCGGGACTTGCAGGCGGCCGGGCGTTCATACACTAATGTACGATTGCTGCTTAGCACCAGACGGGCCCGGGCACGGACGGGACGGGACGGGCGGGTTTATTAAGTACATAGTTTTAAAATGTTACAGTTTTACATCATATAAAAAATTAAAAGTACCTGCTAAAGGTAAAAAATACTTCTGGATGGTTTTCGATCCTTAGGGCTTCACAATCATGATTTCAGATATTTCGAAAAGTAAACATCAAAGGTTTTTGTCCGAGACAGGACATGAGAGCCAACTCCTGGAGTACCTATGGCTAATGGTTGCTAAAACGCCCACAGTATGGGCGTACATTCAAACATATTGATCATTTAATTTGCACAGGTGTATCTATATTAGATATTGTAGATACATAAATATTTTGTGATCAAAATTGATTGATTTTGTAATGCTCACGGCTTTTAACCGTGAAGCGGAGCCGTTTTTTATGCACACTTTATACTAGTAAAGGTTGATTTATGAGTTATTAACTAGCTGTTACATTTTTATAGGTGCTGTAAACTGTAAATATTGTTATAACTTTTTGCTTAACATTACATTACATTGATTTGTTTTGAACTTCTAACAAGCGCAGTTATTGTTTTTGTTCTTGACGTAACCAGACCGTACTAATTCGCGAATAAGTAGCTTTTGCGTAATAAACTTCACGCAAATTTAAATAAGGTGTACGGAATACTGTACCTACATTTAAAACAGCTGGCTTAGGCTTCACTTAATCGGCTACCTATCTACCTAACATATCGAATATCGAGAGTAAAGTCGAATCTTGCTGAATAATCGAATTAAGTACGTTGAACACTATGCATTACATAACAGGCGTGTTATTCTCTAGTCTGAAAAACTAATTTTGTCAATATCTCATATTCAATATCTGTTCTCAAGACACCCTCTATGTAAAGATCATATTAGAAGACAATTAGAAGATAATTATCATGACTGTGGAGAGTTATGCGCTGAATACATTGTTCACGGTGCACTCTGCTCACCGAGCCGTTAAATGCCCCCTTTTATACTCGTAGCGGACAGTGACCTCATTGGTTTACGATTTGTTTTGATTGCTACACATGATTAAAAGTATTAAAACTTTATGGGGGCATTACACCAAAATATCACTTTTGTGGGTGACGCATATAGCAGCTACCATCACAAATTGCTAACGCTCCGCCTCCACGTGTGTACGGGGCTCGCTTTCCGCCTTGAGCCCGCCACTCAAACGTGATACTGGCTTTGTTCGGTGTTTGTTATCCACACTGCACTAATAAATATTCCCAAGTATCGCAAAAACCAATCGACCGATTTAGATTCGACTTTCACTTAATTATTTGTCTATTATTGTAAGAACAATTTTTTTTATTTATCTCTTTATCCACAGAACGAGCAACGGCAAGAGCACAGTGATAAACGCCATGCTGCACGACAAGATATTGCCGAGCGGCATCGGGCACACCACCAACTGCTTCCTACAAGTAGAAGGTTCTGATACCGATGAGGCCTTCCTGCGCACCGAGGGCTCTGATGAGAAGCAACCCGTACAGGTATTTAATGAGCTCCCTTGAATAAATGTATGGTTCGAGTTTATAGGTGCCCGGATCCGCAGCCAGTTCTATTTTTGTGTAAGTCAGACAATCTTTATCTCATATAGAAATGTTTTTTCTGAGAAATTGGGACATTAGACGTATAACGCCAATTACGCAAGGAAAGACGTAAACCCTCCTACTTGTATACGTACAACACGTCAACTCTACTGCCGTGAATGTGAAATGGTGTTTAAGAGCAAGTTTGGTCTGGCCAGCGACATAGAAGCTCACGAGAGGAAAAATCCTTGATTGCCGAGGTCGTCATCGAAATCGATGTGGAGGACTATATGTGTCCTTTTCAGTAAGCCAGAAGATCTCAAAGAACTGTCAACCAACTGATACGTTTTTTAGAGTTCCGTACCCAAAGGGTAAAAAGGGGACCCTATTACTAAGACTCTGCTGTCTGCTGTTTGCCTGTCCGTCTGTCAGCAGTATGTATCTCATGAACCGTGATAGCTAGAGAGTTAAACTTTACACAGATCGTGAATTTCTGTTGCCGCTAAAACAACCAATACTAAAAACGGAATAAAATAAATATTTAAGTTTTTAGTTTTCAGAGTCTTTTGTAAAAGGAAAACAGAAAAGTTATCATCATAACGATATCGAGAAAGAGCCCACGATGTACTTACACGAGGAACGGCTTAACATTTGTTTGATTCGTCGTGACCTCCGCACGCCGAGCGCAGGCGCGGTTTTCGTCGACACTGACGTGATGATCAAATTGAATTATTTCCTTTTTCAGTCCGTGAGCCAACTCGGCCACGCTCTGTGCGCGTCGCGCCTGCAGGAGTGCTCGCTGGTGCACGTGTACTGGCCGCGCGAGCTGTGCGCGCTGCTGCGCGACGACGTGGTGCTCGTGGACAGCCCCGGGGTGGACGTCACGCCTAACCTGGACGAGTGGATCGACCAGTACTGCCTCGACGCGGACGTGTTCGTACTTGTCGCTAATGCAGAGTCCACGCTCATGGTTACTGTGCGTACAATGCTGTCCGTTATACTATAGCGAGGGTTCCTCAAAGTACGGCCTTCTAGATCCAACCCGCGAAAATTAAGCGAAGGCCTGGCCGTTGCCTTCCTAATTCATGTTGCCTTTGTCTAAATGTTATTCGTGATCTATGGTCAATATTCATAAAATAAATAAAATAAAATAAAAAAGCCCTTTATTTGATGTAGACACGGTTACATATAAATTTGAAAAATAAAACTTAAACTTAAAATTAGTGTATTAATTACATGAATCCCTAGTGGGTAAAGGCCCCCTCCAGTGCTGCCCGGTCAATATTCATATTTATATGAAATTATATATAAGAATTTATATAAAGTTTTAACTGTATCTTCTCATTTATTTCAGGAAAAAAACTTTTTCCACAAAGTATCGACAAAGATATCGCAACCGAACATCTTCATACTCAACAACCGGTGGGACGCCTCCGCTTCCGAACCTGAATATCTAGACCAGGTAATCGATCCTACTAATATTATAAACGTGAATGTTTGTAGCTTAGTTGGGATCACTGCCAGCTAACTTTTAAGGAAACGAGTAGAAAAATCGAATTAAATAGACAAACTTACGGAAGTCAAATATTTGTCCACGTAACCACTTTGTGATAGATTAAGGGCAAGTAGCACCAACCACAATTGACAGATTGATCATCGTGAATTAGCAGTCAACTATGAAACTACCCATAGTATGAAATTTCTCGCACATTTTATAGGTGACAGACGGTTTATACGAGTTTAAAAGTGTGCATTGTAAAGACCAGCAGCACCAACACCAACTACAACTGAAATACTGTACCTCTAACATGGTTTTTGTCAAAGGTCCGAACTCAGCACGCCAACCGCTGCGTAGACTTCCTCTCTCGCGAACTGCGAGTATGCTCGCCCAAAGAAGCAGAAGAACGCATATTCTTTATCTCCGCTAAAGAAGCGTTGCTAACGCGCATGCGAGAGCGAGAAAAGCCCGTTACATGTGAGTAGGATAGACGTACATATTATGATTTTGTATGCCTTGTAATCATTCCCAAACGTAGACATTGGACTAATTTAAACTTCAAAGTCTTTGATTCAATATCAAATTTTCTTAGTGGTGTATTAAAAAAACCGGCCAAGCGCGAGTCAGGCTCGCGCACGAAGGGTTCCGTACCATTACGGAAAAAAACAGCAAAAAAATAACATTTGTTGTATGGGAGCCCCATTTAAATATTTATATTTTTCTGTTTTTAGTATTTGTTCTTATAGCGGCAACAGGAATACATCATCTGTGAAAATTTCAACTGTCTAGCTATCACGGTTCATGAGATACAGCCTGGTGACAGACGGACAGCGGAGTCTTAGTAATAGGGTCCCGTTTTTACCCTTTGGGTACGGAACCCAAAAAAAATGTAATGTTTAGACAGCCACACTTTTCCATTAATTTTTCAGTTTAGCAAGCCTCAACAAGAGGATTAGGCTATTTGGATGAGGCGTGAAATGACCTTGAATAACAAGGAATGTAAGGTTATGTAGTGTTACAGTAGTAACTTAGATTTTTTCCCAGCGCCCACACTGGTGGAGGGCCACCAAGTGCGCTACTTCGAGTTCGTGGACTTCGAGCGCAAATTCGAGGAGTGCATCAGCCAGTCCGCCGTGCGCACCAAGTTCGCGCAGCACTCGCGGAGGGGCAAGAACATCGCCTCCGACGTGATGGCCAAGCTCGACCAGGTACTGTGTGATACTGTGCTCTCAGTTCGAGGAGTGCATCAGCCAGTCCGCCGTCCGCACCAAGTTCGCGCAGCACTCGCGGAGGGGCAAGAACATCGCCTCCGACGTCATGGCCAAGCTCGACCAGGTACTGTGTGATACTGTACTCTCAGTTCGAGGAGTGCATCAGCCAGTCCGCCGTCCGCACCAAGTTCGCGCAGCACTCGCGGAGGGGCAAGAACATCGCCTCCGACGTGATGGCCAAGCTCGACCAGGTACTGTGTGATACTGTGCTCTCAGTTCGAGGAGTGCATCAGCCAGTCCGCCGTCCGCACCAAGTTCGCGCAGCACTCGCGGAGGGGCAAGAACATCGCCTCCGACGTCATGGCCAAGCTCGACCAGGTACTGTGTGATACTGTGCTCTCAGTTCGAGGAGTGCATCAGCCAGTCCGCCGTCCGCACCAAGTTCGCGCAGCACTCGCGGAGGGGCAAGAACATCGCCTCCGACGTCATGGCCAAGCTCGACCAGGTACTGTGTGATACTGTACTCTCAGTTCGAGGAGTGCATCAGTCAGTCCGCCGTCCGCACCAAGTTCGCGTCATACATCGCCTCCGACGTCATGGCCAAGCTCGACCAGGTACTGTGTGATACTGTACTCTCAGTTTGAGGAGTGCATCAGCCAGTCCGCCGTCCGCACCAAGTTCGCGTCATACATCGCCTCCGACGTCATGGCCAAGCTCGACCAGGTACTGTGTGATTGTACTCCTAGTTCGAGGGGTGCATCAGCCAGTCCGCCGTCCGCACCAAGTTCGCGTCATACATCGCCTCCGACGCCATGGCCAAGCTCGACCAGGTACTGTGTGATACTCTACTCCCAGTTCGAGGGGTGTATCAGCCAGTCCGCCGTCCGCACCAAGTTCGCGTCATACATCGCCTCCGACGTCATGGCCAAGCTCGACCAGGTACTGTGTGATACTGTACTCCCAGTTCGAGGGATGCATCAGCCAGTCCGCCGTCCGCACCAAGTTCGCGTCATACATCGCCACCGACGTCATGGCCAAGCTCGACCAGGTACTGTGTGATTCTGTACTCCCAGTTCGAGGGGTGCATCAGCCAGTCCGCCGTGCGCACCAAGTTCGCGTCATACATCGCCTCCGACGTGATGGCCAAGCTCGACCAGGTATATACTTTTTACAGTGTCTTTCTCATTTTAGCGCTTTTACGGATGCCAGACTGCGCTGCGTTACTGATTTTTACGAAAGCAACTAGCTGACCCAGACCCTGACCATCTAACCCAGAAGGGAAAATGTCTTTATTGGGATTAGCACGGTTTTCCTTTGAAGCTCGACCTAGCGCAAGTAAAGACTTAAGTTACTGGCGCAAGTAGCAAGTACTGAATTAATTTTTATCAAGCAGAAAACGAGCGGTATTACATTTTTTTAGGAAAGGAAAAGACTCGGACCTTGCGACCTTTTGAAAACCGGTCCGATCGCTGATACCAACTTAGCTTACCAGTGAAAACAATTGGCACCTATTTTTATAGCACCCCTGCTGTCTTTAATTAAGGTTCCAATGATTGGGGAAGATACGAACAAAACGGTATAATTTACATCATTAATCGCAATATTGTTTCAGGTGTACAACAACGCTACAGAACAAAAATCCGCCAAAGTAGAGAAGCAACGTATTCTGCACGAACAACTAAGTTCTATTGAAGAGCAGTTGACGACCGTCACCCGCCAGATGAAGGACAAGATCAACCGTATGGTCGAGAGTGTTGAACACAAGGTAGGATTTTATGTTTACGATACAAGGTTCATTACGGTTACGGGATTAGATCGATTTGTATAACACTTTGCTATATGGCGGACACGCTATACATCAAAAATCACTTGCGTTACTATGTGTGAACGGCACGTCTGTACACGCGGTATGCGTCATAATGTGGATAAGTTGCTTAAAAACAGTACTGAGCGGTCGGTAACAGGTCGTCAATCTGGTGTCGCGGGGCGAGGGCATTCAAGTCGGGGCGGGGCGGTGCGTGGCCGTTCTGTATGATAATACTATTCCTTATCATGTGGTTATATTCAATCCTTTGAATATTTTTGGAATTTTTATTTTACTATTTGGAATCTAGATTCTGTAATTAAGTAGACAATTTTATGTGGGTTATATTTACATTTAAGTCCTAATTTATCTTTCTATTCTAAAATGTAAAAAAATAGACACAAAGTTGCACAATGTTGGGATTTTTTTTGCTCTGGAGGAGTTTTGTTTGATCAACTAGAAATTAGGTTCCAGTACATTTTCTTCATTTTTCTGCGTAACTATGACGTTACCATTTCTTTTTCAAACAGGTCTCACTGACCCTCAGTCAAGAAATCCGTCGCCTCGCAGCCCTAGTGGACGAGTACGACACCCCGTTCCGCGCCGACCGCGTCGCACTCGACCAATACAAGAGAGCGCTGCACCGCCACGTGGAGGCCGGGCTGGGGTCCCGGCTCAAGAAGAGGCTCAGCCACGATATAGGTCACGAGATGGACGAGGCGCAGAAGGAGATGGCCGGTGAGTGAGACAGCAGACACAATATCTAGTACGTTAATGAGAGACGAGTGTTATACAGCGGCTTAAGAGAATACGACACACCGTTTCGCGCCGTTACGTGTCGAGGCCGGGCTCGGGGCCGAGTTCATGAAACGGCTCAGCCACACGAGGCAGGTGAGAAATTAGATCCTTCATTCAGCACCAGCATTATTAGTAGAGTAGTCCATTTTACTTTAATTGCCAGTTAAAATAGAACTATATTTCCTAGCAAAATAGGTTTTCATAAGACTAGAGAAAGTGGACGAAAAGAGAGCAACAAAGGCAAGAACTGTATTCATAATTACACTAATTCTGGAGTTTGGCTTCTCGTTCGATCACACTTTTTTTCAGGGATACGTTCATGAAGGTCTCATGTTCATGAAGGATCACGTTCTCGACGTGCTTCGAAGCACTGATCTAATTATAATTTTTCATTCCAGAGCGCATGTACAACATCCTCCCCATGCACAAGCGAGCAGCGGCCGCCACGGTGATGCAGCCTCACCAGCAACCCTTCGAAGTGCTCTACCGCCTCAACTGCGACAACCTCTGCGCCGACTTCACTGAGGACCTCAGCTTCCGCTTCTCCTACGGCCTCACCGCTATTATACAGCGCTTCCAGGGCAGGGGGCATACTAAAACAACGCTTAAGAATGCCCCGCAATACACGCCGGTGAGTTACACTCGTCACGAGGCAACCTATGTGGACTACTGAGGACCTCAGCTTCTTCTCCTACGGCCTCACTGCCATCATACAACGCTTCCAAGGCATAGGGCATACTAAGACAGCGCTCAATAACGCCCCGCAACACACGCCGGTGAGTTGCGACTAACGAAAGCGACCGCCATCTGACGCTTGAACTCGAAGGGGAAACTAAGCACTATCAACATTAAATGATCGAATTTTTTTGCAGATCCCAGCGACGATCACGCCGGCACCCAACTCCATGGAGCTGACGCGGCCCGGCGGCGTCATCGGGCCCTTCAGCGCCGAGGAGTGGAGCCTCGTGTCCAAGTTCGCTCTCGGAGCTCTCACCTCGCAGGGCACCATGGGAGGCCTGCTGCTCTCCGGCCTGGTAATGTACAACACCCACCTGCACCTCGCAGGGCACCATGGGAGGCCTGCTGCTCTCCGGCCTAGTAATGTACAACACCCACCTGCACCTCGCAGGGCACCATGGGAGGCCTGCTGCTCTCCGGCCTGGTAATGTACAACACCCACCTGCACCTCGCAGGGCACCATGGGAGGCCTGCTGCTCTCCGGCCTGGTAATTTATCGACACAGACAACAACTAGACAGACCACATAAGGCAATTGCAGTCACCACACATAACTCAGTTCTGCTCGAATTGTATTATTTGACAAGTATAATTGCGCCTAAGTCCACCTCGTGTTCTTTGTAAACGTTTCATGATGCGGTGTCTGTGATATCTCTAACGGCAACACTCGCACACGAATCCATCCATGTGATACGGCTGCACCGAGTAGATTTCTCAATGTGAACAAGTATGAATAATTTTGATGAGCGATCTCTTACTAAAGGAATCTGGTACCGAACAGTTCAATGTCAACCCCCTCAGGTCCCATGGTTTGACAAAAAGCTAAGCAGGAAGCAGGTAGTATCACTCCTCAGGCTTCGTTCCGGGCACATCCCGTCAAACAAATTCAAGCACCTTATGAAATTAGCTGCATCACCAAACTGTCCTGAATGCAATCAGATAGAAGATGTTCACCATGTGTTGATGGAGTGCGTCCGCAACGAGGCGCTGAGGAACGACATGACATTTATCAAAACTGCCAACATAGGTAGCTGCAACATCGTCCTGGCATCGCCACTATCAGACGAGGCCAGGATGATGTGCAAGCTATACTTAAGAATAATGTACACCACTACATTATTTTTTACCTACAGTAGTATTGCAGTACTTCAATATTACTATAGATCTCAGTACAGGGGTGACATCGTCACTGAGTGACGAAACCCCATTAAAAAAAAGAAAAAAAAAGTATGAATGATTTGTTCTTGACTCATCTCCTGTATGATTATAGCGTTCTAACAATATCTATTTATTTTCACAAATAAAATAATCGTAATTTAAATTCTCCGCTTTTTCAGCTGCTCAAGACAGTCGGCTGGCGCATAGTAGCCGTGACCGGGGCCGTTTACGGCGCCCTCTATATGTACGAGCGTCTAACATGGACGGCCAAGGCGCAGGAGAGGCTGTTCAAGAAGCAATACGTGACGCACGCCAGTAACAAGCTGCGGCTCATCGTCGACCTCACCTCCGCCAACTGCAGCCACCAAGTGCAGCAGTGAGTAGTGTACTGTACATTAACACCCTCTATCTGTATGAGCGACACATGGACCGCCACACAGGGGAGACTGTTCAAGAAGCAATATGTGACGCACGCCAGCAACAAGCTGCGGCTCATCGTCGACCTCACCTCCGCCAACTGCGGCCACCAAGTGCAGCAGTGAGTAGTGTACTGTACATTAACACCCTCTATCTGTACGAGCGACACATGGACCGCCACACAGGGGAGACTGTTCAAGAAGCAATATGTGACGCACGCCAGCAACAAGCTGCGGCTCATCGTCGACCTCACCTCCGCCAACTGCAGCCACCAAGTGCAGCAGTGAGTAGTGTACTGTACATTAACACCCTCTATCTGTACAAGCGACACATGGACCGCCACACAGGGGAGACTGTTCAAGAAGCAATATGTGACGCACGCCAGCAACAAGCTGCGGCTCATCGTCGACCTCACCTCCGCCAACTGCAGCCACCAAGTGCAGCAGTGAGTAGTGTACTGTACATTAACACCCTCTATCTGTACGAGCGACACATGGACCGCCACACAGGGGAGACTGTTCAAGAAGCAATATGTGACGCACGCCAGCAACAAGCTGCGGCTCATCGTCGACCTCACCTCCGCCAACTGCAGCCACCAAGTGCAGCAGTGAGTAGTGTACTGTACATTAACACCCTCTATCTGTACGAGCGACACATGGACCGCCACACAGGGGAGACTGTTCAAGAAGCAATATGTGACGCACGCCAGCAACAAGCTGCGGCTCATCGTCGACCTCACCTCCGCCAACTGCAGCCACCAAGTGCAGCAGTGAGTAGTGTACTGTACATTAACACCCTCTATCTGTACAAGCGACACATGGACCGCCACACAGGGGAGACTGTTCAAGAAGCAATATGTGACGCACGCCAGCAACAAGCTGCGGCTCATCGTCGACCTCACCTCCGCCAACTGCAGCCACCAAGTGCAGCAGTGAGTAGTGTACTGTACATTAACACCCTCTATCTGTACGAGCGACACATGGACCGCCACACAGGGGAGACTGTTCAAGAAGCAATATGTGACGCACGCCAGCAACAAGCTGCGGCTCATCGTCGACCTCACCTCCGCCAACTGCAGCCACCAAGTGCAGCAGTGAGTAGTGTACTGTACATTAACACCCTCTATCTGTACGAGCGACACATGGACCGCCACACAGGGGAGACTGTTCAAGAAGCAATATGTGACGCACGCCAGCAACAAGCTGCGGCTCATCGTCGACCTCACCTCCGCCAACTGCAGCCACCAAGTGCAGCAGTGAGTAGTGTACTGTACATTAACACCCTCTATCTGTACGAGCGACACATGGACCGCCACACAGGGGAGACTGTTCAAGAAGCAATATGTGACGCACGCCAGCAACAAGCTGCGGCTCATCGTCGACCTCACCTCCGCCAACTGCAGCCACCAAGTGCAGCAGTGAGTAGTGTACTGTACATTAACACCCTCTATCTGTACGAGCGACACATGGACCGCCACACAGGGGAGACTGTTCAAGAAGCAATATGTGACGCACGCCAGCAACAAGCTGCGGCTCATCGTCGACCTCACCTCCGCCAACTGCAGCCACCAAGTGCAGCAGTGAGTAGTGTACTGTACATTAACACCCTCTATCTGTACGAGCGACACATGGACCGCCACACAGGGGAGACTGTTCAAGAAGCAATATGTGACGCACGCCAGCAACAAGCTGCGGCTCATCGTCGACCTCACCTCCGCCAACTGCAGCCACCAAGTGCAGCAGTGAGTAGTGTACTGTACATTAACACCCTCTATCTGTACGAGCGACACATGGACCGCCACACAGGGGAGACTGTTCAAGAAGCAATATGTGACGCACGCCAGCAACAAGCTGCGGCTCATCGTCGACCTCACCTCCGCCAACTGCAGCCACCAAGTGCAGCAGTGAGTAGTGTACTGTACATTAACACCCTCTATCTGTACAAGCGACACATGGACCGCCACACAGGGGAGACTGTTCAAGAAGCAATATGTGACGCACGCCAGCAACAAGCTGCGGCTCATCGTCGACCTCACCTCCGCCAACTGCAGCCACCAAGTGCAGCAGTGAGTAGTGTACTGTACATTAACACCCTCTATCTGTACGAGCGACACATGGACCGCCACACAGGGGAGACTGTTCAAGAAGCAATATGTGACGCACGCCAGCAACAAGCTGCGGCTCATCGTCGACCTCACCTCCGCCAACTGCAGCCACCAAGTGCAGCAGTGAGTAGTGTACTGTACATTAACACCCTCTATCTGTACGAGCGACACATGGACCGCCACACAGGGGAGACTGTTCAAGAAGCAATATGTGACGCACGCCAGCAACAAGCTGCGGCTCATCGTCGACCTCACCTCCGCCAACTGCAGCCACCAAGTGCAGCAGTGAGTAGTGTACTGTACATTAACACCCTCTATCTGTACGAGCGACACATGGACCGCCACACAGGGGAGACTGTTCAAGAAGCAATATGTGACGCACGCCAGCAACAAGCTGCGGCTCATCGTCGACCTCACCTCCGCCAACTGCAGCCACCAAGTGCAGCAGTGAGTAGTGTACTGTACATTAACACCCTCTATCTGTACGAGCGACACATGGACCGCCACACAGGGGAGACTGTTCAAGAAGCAATATGTGACGCACGCCAGCAACAAGCTGCGGCTCATCGTCGACCTCACCTCCGCCAACTGCAGCCACCAAGTGCAGCAGTGAGTAGTGTACTGTACATTAACACCCTCTATCTGTACGAGCGACACATGGACCGCCACACAGGGGAGACTGTTCAAGAAGCAATATGTGACGCACGCCAGCAACAAGCTGCGGCTCATCGTCGACCTCACCTCCGCCAACTGCAGCCACCAAGTGCAGCAGTGAGTAGTGTACTGTACATTAACACCCTCTATCTGTACGAGCGACACATGGACCGCCACACAGGGGAGACTGTTCAAGAAGCAATATGTGACGCACGCCAGCAACAAGCTGCGGCTCATCGTCGACCTCACCTCCGCCAACTGCAGCCACCAAGTGCAGCAGTGAGTAGTGTACTGTACATTAACACCCTCTATCTGTACGAGCGACACATGGACCGCCACACAGGGGAGACTGTTCAAGAAGCAATATGTGACGCACGCCAGCAACAAGCTGCGGCTCATCGTCGACCTCACCTCCGCCAACTGCAGCCACCAAGTGCAGCAGTGAGTAGTGTACTGTACATTAACACCCTCTATCTGTACGAGCGACACATGGACCGCCACACAGGGGAGACTGTTCAAGAAGCAATATGTGACGCACGCCAGCAACAAGCTGCGGCTCATCGTCGACCTCACCTCCGCCAACTGCAGCCACCAAGTGCAGCAGTGAGTAGTGTACTGTACATGTGAACACTTTCAAAAATAGACTAGATACACATTTTAGAACTTTAAAAAGTGCAAAATAAAATACAAGTGCTCGATATACACGCATCAGCTCCAAGAGCTGTTAGTGTATCAAATAAATAATAATAATAAGCATTAAGGATGGTATTCCGCTTGTACAATATCTTGGTCCAATGTGTATTTGCGTCTCACATTTTGTTTAATGAGAGAGTGAAAAGAAGTAGGTAATTTTTCGTAATCTAATTGCTTAAAACAAGCTCAGCAGCTAATTAAATGCCTTCACGTAATTCCAAAATAACTCTGCAACGATTGACAGCACAGACTGTGCAAGTGTTATTTATACATATAAGTTTGACGTTTAACCTTTTCGATGCCGTGTCAAACACAAAAGCTGTCATCCAGACGCCACGTCACCGAAGTGTCAAAACTTAAATTGAACTTTATGCTTATGCACGTAGGTCTATGTTGCTCTGTGGTCTATGACCGACTGTGGTCTATGGGCTTTGGCCAACGCCAACCGGTTTAACAACCTACGGTTAGGTTAGTTATTCCAAAAGGTTAAAATAACACTTGCACAGTCTAGGCTATCAAAATGGCTGTAGACTTATCTTGGTCTAACTCTATCAATCTCCTTTCAGGGAGTTATCGACGATGTTCGCCCGCCTCTGCCGCCTGATCGACGAGGCCACCACGGAAATGGACGAGGAGCTCACCGAGGTTCGCGAGGCCTCCAAAATGCTAGAAGACGCGTCCACATCGGCTAAAAAATTACGCAACAAAGCCAACTATTTAGGCCATGAATTGGAGTTGTTTGACGACGCGTTCCTCGCACACAACTGAGTGACACCGCTGTGGTGAGTAAATAATTAAATATCCAGAGAATTAACCAAGATTCCTGCTGTTGAAGTGGATTTCTCTAAGGGAAACGACGAGTTAAGCGAGACGTGCCCCTACGTTTGACTTTTTTAGATTTTTTTATTATTGTATAAATTAGGAGCGAAAAACATACTTCATACAAATTTTTAAATGCTCCTAACTATAAAGGGGCCCACTGATTATCAGTCCGCCGGACGATATCAGCCTGTCAGTTAGAACAAAAATTGACAGTTCCGAACAACTGACATCGTTGCCGATCCGGCGGACTGGTAATCAGTGGGCGTGGGCCCCTTTATAGTAATTAAAATCCGAAAAAATCCTCCACTTTCGTCTTAAAGGTTTCGTCTGAAATATAGGGAAAATGGACAAATTCACTGCCTTTCTCGCCATACATTCCACAATTAATTAGTCCGACAGTCCATTTCTTATCTTTGAAATTTCTAACGGTGGAATATTTTTCCCACAGGTATGGAATGTGCTGCTCACAAAGATCGCCGCCAAGCGGCGTCGCACCGAAGGTACGAGTAAACGTACGTTATGTTCAGTGTATAGTATAGCGAATATAACTCTATGTACATTACTACGACATGTTGTTGTTTTCACACGTTATTTATTAACTTTGTTTTATAGCGATCTAATTACGCGAAGGCTAACTTCTAAGAAACCGTTGAATGTTTGACATTTTACTGGCTTGAATGAATTTATGTTAGGTTTATTGTGCTTCCTTTGTGATTTTAGTTTATTGTTTGCCTCAAACACCGCGGTGCTATCTGTACATACGAATAGAGAAGCTCTCGGACATTTAGTTTCCCTAGCCTCGTAACGCCCTCCGTACAAAGTTTCCCTATTTTTAATTTGAACTTTGTTGTATAATACATTAAGGTGACTTTCGTGTGTTTTAGAAAGCAATGAAACAAAAGAAATGCTACTTTATTTCGTTGTTGTAAGGTTCGAATTAGATTGAAACAGGGTGTACATTGTAACGTACATTGGGCCTTACGAGGCTAAAACAAATTGTTATTGTAATTTTAGGAAATTCTAACACAATCTTATGAAGTACATTTACGCTCCTCGTGTTATCTGTCTGTATGTTACGTATTTATTAGTGTATAGTTATCGCTTTAACTCGTACGTTCTGTAAACGCACGACGTAACTCGTGCTAGAGATTATACGAATTAGTTACCTAAAGGAACCGTAGGACCGGTACTTTGGCAATGCGTTCGCCTGAAGTATTGATTACCTGTGATACAACTTTATATGGCTTTTTAGCGTTTTGCGTTTTCACTACACGATACACTGCAGTGTACTAGTTTTTGATAACTGGTACTGTACTAAATCTGTTTTACTCATAATGAAATTGATAATCAAGTAATGACATCGTCGAGTGACATAGCGCTCAAAGCATTCATATACCGAAATATGGTGGACATGCCCCATAGCAAACATTATCCAATTTAGCGTGAGTTATTCTTATACACTGACCTTATTGTATATGTATTCAAAAAATGCAATCATACCAACTAAATAGACAATGATGGCACAATCGCATTCATTACTTATATTTTTGCCACTGAAATTTTAACTTTTTTTACGGCACCTATTTTCATGTAATTAATGCGATTGTTCTCTGGACTGAATGTCATAGCTAATTTGTAAGTAGGTTCCTAGTGTTGACCGACGCAACCCCGTTACCTTAGGAGGATGTTTAAAATTTGACATATTTTCTTATAGGTATAGAAAAATAGATGAATCAGATTGCTTTTTTATTTATTGTATGTTAAACAAAAAAATAAAAACACTTGCCTTATTCAACATGACATTTATAAAAGCAATATCGGCACTACTTTGAAAAAATCTCGCCAACGACAGATTAATCCGTTACAGACCACAGAGCAACACAGACCTACGTGCATATGCATAATGGTGACGGTGACGTGGCGTCTGAGTGACAGCTTTCGTGTTTGACACGGCGTCGAAAAGAGTAAAAGGCAGTAACTACATACATAGCAGTAACTGTAATTCTGTATGCACGCCATAAACAGATAACACATTATTCTTTTGATTGACAGTAACGAGTATTTTTCAAAATAGTGCCGAAATTCTTTATCTCTTTAGTGAGTGATTTGTTTGGTCTTACCGTCTGTTGTCTAAGAGCTCCTAGCGCTATATTTCCTAAACACAAATTTCAGCATTTAAACAACCGAACGCAAAGTCAACGTTGATTTGTTGAGCTGTTTTATATTATTTATTCACCCATATCTCAAGGACATTCACTTTGAAGGTATCATTACAAAGTGGCTAGTATATGGGCGGTTCATATATATAGTATTTCTCCAACGATAGCCTCGACTACGCCTCTATGTGGATTAACCCTCGGCTAAAGGCAAACTGGCTGGCGGCTAGACTTTTGCAAGAAGCAAGTGCCGTAATGACATTAAAAGTAATCAATATGGATACAAAAAATATCGCCTAGATATCTTAATCAAGAGATTAAGTTTTGGCATGAAATACATATTTTTCGCCCACCTCCTAGCCGTCACAACAGATGAGTACTATCGTCAACACAGTTACCATTCGTACACTTTGTTGCAACGACATAATGGTCTACTTATGGTTAGTTGTGTTGATACTAGTACCTCTCTCGGTTGGAGCTCAATTCTCAGTACCATCAATCGAAAGTTTGCTTAGGTCAATTGTAAAAAAAAAATCAGAAAACCGTATTATTTCGTTCATAAAACCCGGTTAATGAGGGCTAACGCGTATGAATTCACCGCTAGGGGCGCTAGTGTAGATGGTGGTCTTTTCCATAGTTCGAAATGTCAAATGTCACTTGTCACTTTAATGACTGACAGCTTTTCTATAGTCTTTTGGACCACCATCAACAGAGGCGCCAACTGGTGAGCAAAAAAACGATAGCCCTCATTGATGGAACTCGAACTAAAAAAAATCATTTTCTCCCCTAACCGATAAAAAGACGGAATTAACCGGTTATTCTCATTTTTCTTCTTCCCAGACCTTATCCCATTTACTTGGGGTCGGCCCTCCTTCCATTCTGCACGGTTTAGTGCCAGGTATGCGTCCTTTATCCCTTGCTCTCTCAGGCTTTTCTCCACCGTCATCAACCAAGTGGCTGGTGGTCTCCCGCGTCCTCGTTCCGCGACAGGTTATTCTCATGTCTCGGTTAAACTCGTTATCAAACGTGAAAGAGCAGATACTTACTCGTTCTCTCGTTCGTGGACGCCGTCCTCGAAACGTCGGAGGTAAATCTTAAAACTTAAATACGCGATTATGTCCCGTTTTACAATTTAATAATGTATAACAATCGTGAAAGTTTAAATCGGTGTTCAGTCGATGGTAATCAGAAATAAAGAATGGTATTGAGAATGGAGTCTCTTTCTCATCAGTTAGGAGTGGGACGTCAGGGACGTGGTCCCATACATTTGCCACTAGTTTTGGCTTGGTATCACGTATGAAACAATATAAACGAAAAATTTCATGTAGTCAAATGTAAAAATATAGCACTCGATATCTTCTAAGTATGCTCCGTTCTTATACCGCTGTAATAAGATCGCTGTTGTTTACGAATGTTGATTATGTCCATATTTTTATACTAGGCTGTACGGTGCATCGCATATTTAAGCGGTCAATTTATTAAAAAAGTAAATTTTAACGGTAACTTTATTCTAAAATTGACGCTGGAGTTTAAAACCTGTATTTTCTTAAGTGTTAAAATTAATTTAGTCCTTAATGGATTACAAACAATAACACCATTTTGAAAAGAATGAAATCATTTTAAGAGATGTACTTTATATGGTGGATTATAGAAAGGTATTGTTTTATGTATGTACATGTACATTTGACCGCATCGAACATCCGATGCCGAATTGTAAAATAATGAATTTGACATGTTTTTTCGACAATACATCCTGTACAGTGCATCGCATATTTAAGCGGTCAATTTATTAAAAAAGTAAATTTTAACGGTAACTTTACTCTAAAATTGACGCTGGAGTTTAAAACCTGTATTTTCTTAAGTGTCAAAATTAATTTAGTCCTTAATGGATTACAAACAATAACACCATTTTGAAAAGAATGAAATCATTTTAAGAGATGTACTTTATATGGTGGATTATAGAAAGGTATTGTTTTATGTATGTACATGTACATTTGACCGCTTCGAACATCCGATGCCGAATTGTAAAATAATTAATTTGACATGTTTTTTCGACAATACATCCATAGGAACCATGTGACCGATCTTTGATATTTACATTTTGTTGTCCACTGTAATTAGTCGTCATAATTAGGTGAATTTTCTTATGTAAATAATAAAGGATTCCTTTATATAAAAATATTGTTTTATTTATATTTAAGTATAAAAATTAAGATACACTTCTTGAGATCTTGATTGATAAACAATTGAAAACTTAACAAATATAAAATAATTAAAATTACATCACATAATTACTTTAATGATGCAACTATACGCTGTACGCTGCTAATGAAAATAAAAGTATCAAGATATATTGCCAAGAAAAGGGTTAAATAAAAGCTGGGCACCATTATTTGCAATCACAAACAGGTTTTGTGAGGACGGCTTCAAATGTAAATAAAATTGTTGGTACATCAAGCACCATAAGCATATTCTTCAGAGTGATATGTGAACATATGCTTGTGCGAGAGATCCATCTTCTGATCCACGAGCAGTAATCTTGTTGGTTGATGCTGTAAATGATAAAAACCTACAATTAATTAATCTGAACATAAAGACGATTTATTTAACATTTGACGCCGTGTCAAACAAAAGCTGTCACTCAGATACCACGTCACCAAAGTGTCAAAACTGAAGTTGAACTTTATGCATAGCATGTACATAGGTCTATGTTGCTCTGTGACGGATTAATCCGTCTTCGGCGTTGGACCTACGGTGCGGACATATCCGTCGTTGGCGTCAAAAAGGTTAAATGACCAAGTAATTTAAGTAACGCCTTCTGAACGCCAATGACCGATATATACACACCGTAGGTTCAACGCCAAAGACCGATCAATCGGTCATAGACCACAAAGCAACGTAGACCTACATGCATATGCATAAAGTTCAATTTCAGCTTTGACACTTCGGTGACGTGGCGTCTGGATGACTGCTTTTGTGTTTGACACAGCGTCGAAAAGGTTAAATGCCTAATTCAACAACCACATAACGAAGCAAAGGCAGGTTGAAGTAAAGGCACTCGAGGCAATCAATGAGGGCTATCGTTTTTTTGCTCACCAGTTGGCGCCTCTGTTGATGGTGGTCCAAAAGACTAAAGAACAGCTGTCAGTCATTGAAGTGACAAGTGACATTTGACATTTCGAACTATGGAAAAGACCACCATCTACACTAGCGCTCCTAGCGGCGAATTCATACGCGTTAGCCCTCATTCTTTGCTGTATGTAGTCCACCAATGTACGTACCGTAGCGACATCGGCCTTGAAGTTTCCTTTAGTAAACCGCACCGCCCCCCCATTGGCCACCAGTCCATAATGCGCGCACACACTCGCCGCCGCCGCGTCGCTGTCGAAACGCAGCCAGGTACGTAAGGCACTTAGAGGTACTGACAATTGTTTGCTGTTGTATGCAGTGCTTATTACTTGTAGGGCTTGTCTGGAAGTATACAAGTTATGTATCTCAGTATTCTTAGCATAGTCTAAAAGAGCTAAATCAATGAGCACTCTACGCTGTAGTATCGTCATGCAAATTGTTAACAAACAAATCGTAATTCTTATTGCAAAAACATAAATTCCACATACACGACACGGGTGAAAAGAGACATTAAATTTTTTTTAGAACTGTTTTCATTTTATAGATACACGTAATTATTGGAAAAATATTTTTTTTTCTTTTTTATTCATTAATTTTTAATAAAAAAGTGACTTTAATTACTTTAGTGTTTATTTCGAGCAAAAACGCTCCAAGCTGTCACGCGATGGATGACGTAACAATGTGATCAACAAACTGCTGTCAGTGCCACAGGACCACCAGGTTTGACAACTTGTCTGTGCGTGTTTCTCACACCGTGACGTCACGCGCTCCGATTTGCGCTTTGCAGTCACGTGATGCTGGGCATTATTTTAATTAATTTATTACGCATATTTACACTTACAAAAAATTTTTTTCAGCATTAATATTCCCTGCTATGGTAAAAAAATAACATTTTATACATATACTAAAGCTATATATGTATATTAATTTCAGACCTAGATATACCTCGTATCATTGTATGTGCAAAGTTTTATTACAATCCAACACGTAGTTTTAAAATGAGAAAGGAACTCCGTTTGTATGGGAAGGTGAAATTCGGCGAAGCTTGCCGGAGACTCTTAAGGATGAAGGTGCCAATCACCATTGTTAAGGTTCCATCAATAGTCTATTTACCTTTGCAATGTCGGCAGATATAAACACAAAGCACAGTATGTCAGTGGGCACAGGTTATCCAGCTGCTTGCATACTTGATTGAAATTGCCTCTCCAATTCGCTGCTGCTATTTTGTAAGCTAACTTTAAAGCTGCGTGACTGAAACAAAAAGTATTATAAGATGCAATACCTATAGCCTATAGATGGCAACTACGCGTGAGTGAGACGTCGCGTTTCGATCTCTCGCTCCCACTTATGTCGACTCGCAATATCGTGGCTAAGCCATATAGAGACGGACCACGCTAAGTTTTCATGCCAATGTGCTACGTCAAGTAATAGGTTAGGGATATGAATGCATTCTTACTGCCAAGTTTGTGCAAAGTTAGCGTGGTCAAATTGTCTATAAGTGTTTACCAGTATCTAGATTTAAGTGCCCATCACTGTGCACACTAGCGCCACTGCTAAATAGTTGTGATTATTTAAATTTAGCGATAGATACTTTAAAAAACCGGTCAAATGCGAGTCGGCCTCGCGCACGAAGGGTTCCGTACCATTACGGAAAAAACAGCAAAAAAAAACAAGTTTGTTGTATGGGAGCCCCATTTAAATATTTATATTATTCTGTTTTTAGTATTTGTTGTTATAGCGGCAACAGAAATACATCATCTGTGAAAATTTCAGCTGTCTAGCTATCACGGTTCATGAGATACAGTCTGGTGAGAGACGGACAGCGGAGTCTTAGTAATAGGGTCCCGTTTTTACCCTTTGGGTACGGAACCCTAAAAAGGAGGCCGCTATACGTACTGTATTTTGTATTTAAGTACCTTTTGAATACATTTTAATAGTTTTAACCTGTGGTTTTAACGTTGCTAGATTCGTCAATCTATGCGTTTAAAGTTAAAACGGCCGTTTTTGTTTTGAGTTCATAGATCGACGAATCCAGCAACATAAAGACTAGTTTGATGTATTCAAAAGGTACTTAAATACAAAATACAGTACGTAGCAGCCTCCGTTTTTTATTATCGTTAAATTTAAATAATCGCAATTATTTAGCAGTGGCGCTAGTGTGCACAGTGATGGGCTCTTAAGCCAGTTATACACACCCAATAAGGTGATGGAAAATAGAGTAAAATATCCTAGATACTGATGTAGTGCATAATTGTTTACCATCGTATTCTCAGTTTCACGGAAACGCATGAACGTGTTATACTATTTCAGTCAACCTCAGTACAATAAGTACTGAGGTTGACGTAAGTAGCATGACAAAAACGAACGTTTTCGGGAAAATACGATGGCAAACAATTATGCACTACATCTATACTAATATCACAGAATAAATAATAGTACTACCTTTCGACTATTTAGGGTTGTCAAAATTCAAGTCATTATCTTATCTGCGGTCGTGCACGCAAAGTATGGATGGTATAGAAAGGATGCCAATCTCTTATGGCAGAATTGTTGCAAAAGTGACCGCTTTCAGCTGTAAATAATAGTTTCTAATCTCTCCGGTGGCGCTAGTTAGGCTCTGGGACATGACGAGTATAACATGAACCATATAAGGCAACAAATAACCCGACCAAATTACGTAGGTTGTTTTTGCGTTTTTGGTAGTATTTCGGTGTATGGTGGCGCCGCCTAATTACTGTTTTTTGATGGACACTTTTCATACATAGATTTGGCTCCTTTATATAGTCTCCATGACGCAAAGGGACGTCAAGTTGTGCCAACCCTCATAATTGCTCGGAGCAATCTTGAGCCGAATGGAGCCGAGTTTGCCCGAAGCTAGGAGTTTTGCACCCCTGCTAATATGAGGGTTTCATTATCCCAATTTGAATTTAAGTACAAGATTGGCACTGAACTAGACAAATTGGGTAGTTAATTGGCCAATCAAACTGTAATTTTAGTATCTTGGATATAAAAACCAAGTCCTATGTAATTCTAATGCACCTTACCTTTTAAAATTATTTGCTAAATTCATGTATCTGTACATGGGATGCACATCATACAGATTGCACAGTATATACAAACTTTCCACTAATTGGTGGTCACACTTGAAGAAATTTTCCATTTGACTCTTATTGTTAGCAACATTAGAGTTCAGTTTCAATTGCTCCATCTCAGTATTTAAGTCTTTTGGAGCTTGGTCCATGGAATCACTGCAGCTTAGGAACCACTTTAAACACTCGAGAAGCAATTTTTTGTTTAACACTGGATCATATGCTGTTATTGGATATTCACATAGCCTGAAAGAAGAACATATATGTGATGTTTTCAACCAAAAGGAACCACATTGTCGAAACAATATTGAAGACAGAACAATAATTAAACATAAGTTAATTTATAAGTAGTTTGCTTTATAGAAAACTAGTTGTTATGACAAGAGACTTTTTTTTGTGAATAATCAATAGCCAGGTCCATAGTCCACACAGAGCGAGCATACGCGCGAGGCAATTTTCTCGCGCACAAAACGGCCAGTGTAGACTTGCCTCGGTCGTGCGGCGCGCGCGAGCACGTCTAAAAATGTCGATACAACACGCGCGCCTCGGCCGAGGCACCTCTACACTGGCCGTTTTGTGCGCGAGGAAATTGCCTCGCTCGTATGCCCGCTCTGTGTGGACCTGGCTAATAAAGTATTCAACACAACTTCACAGCAAATCAAAGCTTAGTAATTATGTTTCAGAATAGGTTTTTTCAGTAATACTTACTTATAACCAAAATAAACATGGAAGCGTATCATGGGCTCCAATAAATTCATGCACTCATTAGCCAAAAGCCTCTGCACCGTCATGTCCTGCCGCACCGCTCGGAGACGGTCACTCACAAAATCATATATCACCGTTATATTTGTCTCTTCTTTTCGTGCTATTCTGGAAGATATATTGCAAGTGAAATGATTATATGAGATATAATACACAATCAAGTGATTTCCTTAAATGTAAGCAAGGTTGTAGGCGGTTTCCTAACATAAGTATCCACTTTTCTATACAATTAGTAATGGCAACTTGGGTTACTTGGGTACTTACATACTTACTAATGTGCCGTTGGAAAGTTTCGAAAATTTAAAGTTCCACTTGAAAAAATTTCAGAAACTTCTCATTCAGCCTTTGCATAAACATTGTCAGTGCTTAGCCTAAGGGCTGTTTATTTATGACCACTTAAACTTACTTTATACATAATGTATATTCTACAAATAAAATTATAATTATATTTTTTTTTCATACAACTTACTTGAGTAATAGATGTCGTACAGTATCTTGGAGGACCCTATAGGGCCGCAGTAGCCGTGGCACGGCGACCATTGAATCTGCAGCAGACCGGCTATAGCATTTCACCAAAACCTTCTTATCATCTATAACCTCCAAAACATGTACCATTTTGGCCCTTTCTCGCCTGTAATAAGTATATAAGTCAAATATAATTTATCTTATACCTTTAAACAAGCAACTCTTGTATACATATATATATATATATATATATTTTGGCGATCTCGGAAACGGCTCTAACAATTTCGAAGAAATTTGCTATATGGGGGTTTTAGGGGCGCAAAATTGTTCTAGCTCTAGGAAAACGCGCATTTTTGAGTTTTTATATTTTCCGAGCAAAGCTCGGGTCTCCCAGATATTAGATAATATAGATTGATTACACGTAAACATAAAAACAAAAACTTACATTTTAACTTCATCCTCAGGGCACATTGAAAGACAAGTGCCTTTTATAATTTCAGTATCTTTGGATGATTTAGATTTAAATCCATTGCTTATTTTGCTTCTGGCTTCGTTTTTTGGCCTGCAAACAATACATCGATATTAATGTAAGACTATATTCTGATGGTACAATACGAAAAAGTAAATTATGAAACTTACGCTGAATTCACATCTTTGGCAACCACTGTGCTTTTTGTTTCGATAGGTTGGCTTATATTCTTAGTATAGAATTCAAAGTACGACATAATGCATCCAGTATGTCAGTTATTTATACAAACTATAAGCAATACAAGTTTTTTTGAGATTTGAATCAGAATTTCCAGATTTTCACCCACAGTAAAGTCAAAATTCAAAACAAAACATGTCATGTCAATCTGATTTTGAAATATCAATGTCAAAATTGTCAAATCAAGTGGCAGTATATTCAAGCTATTGTTTTTAACACCACTTAGTACGAGTTCAGTTTTGAATACTTACGTAGCTGTGTTACAGTGTCATTCAAACGCTTTTTTAACGCGCGTTGAAAAATCATATCAGTTACATGAAAATAGCGCGAAATTTAAAAATTAACCGGTTGGCCGTTATTTAGTCGTTGGGATATTTTTGTAAGTATGGCTAATTTATAGTTTATAAATAATAAAATAAATAAATAAATATTACAGGGACATTCTTACACAAATTGACTAAGTCCCACGGTAAGCTCAACTGTGTTGTGGGTACTTAGACAACGATATATATATAATACTATTACAAATACTTAAATACATAGAAAACATCCATGACTCAGGAACAAATATCTGTGTTCATCACACAAATAAATGCCCTTAGCGGGATTCGAACCCAGGACTATCGGCTTCACAGGCAGGGTCATTACCCATTGGGCCAGACCGGTCGTCAAAGGACTGTCTCATTTCAAACATAGACAGAGAGAATCATACTATCTTTGTCTTACACTAGTACTAGCACCCAAAAGAAAGGGATGAGTATGATTTTCCTGGTTGTTACTGACTGACAAATTTGTTTGACCAAATATATATAAACTGCGGGCCTACCGCGAAAACCGAAGTTCGCATTGCGGGCATCTTTCTATTTTACTCCATTTCAAAATTGTATGGGAGATATAGCCTGTCAAAAAACTTTACCGCGAAAAAGGCACGAAATTCAAATTTTCTTTGGGATGACAACCCATTTTTTTATTTGACCGCTTTTTTCCACTGACGGAAATGGCTTAACAGACTATACTTCCTACGCGCCTAATTTTTTATATTTGTCGTCTTTTTCTACTGACAAAGCTGGCTTGTCAGAGTATAGCGGCGCTCGCGGTCGCCGGGCACTATTTATAGGGAGACCGACCGGCTTTTCTACGAAAAGTGCTCGGCTACCGTGTAGTGTACCGTGTAGTAATACGCGCTTGTATCTTTTAATATGGTATATAGAGCAAAAAAGTTAATAAATAGGGACAACACTGAATTAATTTATTAAACGAAACAAAAAATTCCACTGCAAATGCATTACACGTTGCTACCCAATAATTTTCTCTTTAAGTTCCTTTAACTCCTTCGCATGTATCCATTTGATGCCCGTCGCTGACGCAGCGCTCGATGGTCGGGAAATAATCCTGGGAAAAGAAAACTGTAATTGTAACACCTCTACACAGTTGGGCAGTTGGCACATCAAAAGGCCCCTCCACACTCATACGCGAATCACGGCGCGAAGCCGCGAACGTAAGTTTGGCGTCGATTTCGCAGATTGTTCACGCCTTCGCGCCTAGTTCCCCGTTTTTTGTCGGTTTATTAGCCCGATTCAATGGAGGCGCGAAGCGCGAACTGGCAAGACTCCACATTACACACTATTTTGACTCATATGTGGCAAGATAAATAATAATTCTATTATATAAAGCGGCTATATTTAAAGGGCCCTCCACACTCATGCGCGAATCACGGCGCGAAGCCGCGAACGTAAGAGTGGTGTCGATTTCGCAGATAGTTCACGCTTTCGCGCCTAGTTCCCCGTTTTGTGTCGGTTTATTAGCCCGCGTCAAAGGAGGCGCGAAGCGCGAACTGGCAAGACTCCACATTACACAATATTTTGACATATGTGGCAAGATAAATAATAATTATATTATATAAAGCGGCTATACTTTACGGTTTTACAACAAAACAAAATGGAAAAATAGCTAAATCACGTATGATGCCATAGATAACTAGCAGTTAAGCTCGATCAGCTGATGCTTTTCCGCCATATTGGCGAGAACCAAACTGCGAAATCGCCGTGAAGTTTGCGAGTGTGGAGTCATACGTCAACGTCGCGACATGTTCTCTCCGCGAAGTCGCGCCGCGATTCACGCACATACAACCCGGTCACAATATCTGTGCACCTCGCTGGAATGTGGCGCCTCTCCCGCTTCCCCTGTCACCTCTCCGCGCACTCCCCGGTGCGACAGTACGGTTAGCATCTTCGTTGCCGCTACACCTCCACATTTCTCGAAAAAACTTTTTTTCACACCGTACCCAGACCGCCGATATGACGTCACGAGGTCAGGTGCACAGATATTGTGACCGGGTTGTAGTCTGGAGGGCCTAAAGATATAGTGATATAAATTGGGTTTGGGCTCATACACACTTGCGGTCAGCAAATGCTCACCGCAATACGAATATTTGGATAAGTAAGGCCCGGTGTAGCAATGTGCGTTTGCATGAGTATGACAAACGGCATTTATTTGGTAGAATGACATGGATTTATTGACCTTGATGTCTTTTGCTTGAAGTGGCTAGACTGGTCAGGTGTGTAATGAAAAGAAAGGTTCTAAGATGCCCAACCATCGTCGAATAGGTAGCAGGTACGTACTCTGTTTTATCTCACATATACAAGGGAGCCCAAGTATCTAAATTTTTAGATTTTCGTGGCCAAAAGGCATTCGAAGATTGATTCTTACTCCACTTTCTTCCCTAGAAGATTCTCTAGCCGAGGCTTGATGAAAATCCATGGGCCTTGGTTCTTGTGCTCTTCTTGACAGAAACAGATGCGGGCCTTCTGGTAGCGGCAGTACTCCTAAAGAAATAAAAAACAGGTATTGCACCATGCCGTAGTGAGGGTTAATGTGCATCTAGAGCGTCTACCGCGAAAAACGAAAATTACTTACTTAAGATCTTTCTACCTGTTTCTTAAAAACTATCCAACGATAGGATAGTAGTAATAACCCCTTCACGCAAAGCTCGCACAAAACGTTCAGCGCACACTATTAGCAAAACTAGCGTGAGAGTTCGCGTCGCATTATTCGCTAGATTTGGACGCAGCGATAGGTAGTTTTTAGGATTCCGTACCCAAAGGGTAAAAACGGGACCCTATTACTAAGACTCCGCTGTCCGTCTGTTCGTCTGTCTGTCTGTCACCAGGCTGTATCTCATGAATCGTGATAGCTAGACAGTTGAAGTTTTCACAAATGATGTATTTCTGTTGCCGCTATAACAACAAATACTAAAAAGTACGGAACCCTCGGTGCGCGAGTCCGACTCGCACTTGGCCGGTTTTTTACTTAAATGATGGAACCTGCATCTGGGAAAATCCTGTACTTAGTGCCTCTCAATAACATAAATCTACATGCAGTCTTGCAGAACAGGATTCAAGGTCTTATGCTTGAAAAAATAAAATGACTACAAAAAATTCGCATGACGAGGTCAATAAAGTCAAAAATGTCTGTACCTACCTTGAGCACAATATCGTAGGGGAACGGATAGATCTGCTCTATACGGCACATGGCGATCTGGTCTTCCATCTTCTTCTCCTTGCGTAGCTCGTCGATGGTGATGGCAACCTTGCCCGAGCAGAAAATCAACTTCTTCACTCCCTCAGGCTTTTGGCTCGCCGGACCACTTTCGACGATCGCCCTTAAAGATGTAAGGATAGAAATTAGAGGACCCCATCACTAAACGCATGGACATTCCTAGATCTAATTTAGAATCTTGAGCGTAACGAGGGACTCTTAAGGTACGAAGTGTGAAAAAACATTGGTCACGTGCTCGTGTGGCTCATACGTACAACTTTTCACCTAGGAAAAGTTAGGAAAAACATACAACCATAGAAATATACACCCATTCACACAAATAACCCATACACCCGCCACCCGCCATACATCCATACCCGGCCTTTTCCATTCCAATTCCAATTGATATTAATTTCGCGTCATTCCGGTCCTGTTATAATACGGTAACTATGATTAAATGCAGAATAAAAGATAAGAAATTCTTAAACGATTTACACGACCCTATTAATGCTACTTACTTATATGTACATTAAATTAACAACACGCGTTGCTTGGGGACTCGAATATTTACAAAACTACCGTGGCTAAGGCGTTGTCATGGATGTATTTACACGTTTAACTTCAATCAAACACCTTGACAAATGAACTCATATCCCTTATTTTTGAAAGGGATTCGTATTTTTTAAAAATTCAACATTATGGATTATTATAGTTGTTTTAAACAAAGTTTCAATTGCGTATAGACGTAGAGTCGAGGGCTTTTAGCAAAATGGAGGAGTATGAATTGAGAAAACTTTTGCAGACGAAAAATGGTTGTCGAATACCAAAAATGCCGCCTATTCCAAATGTTCGAATTATGGAAAATTTGCCTTTTACGCCAACACCGCCTTACAAAAGAGCTAAGGTATGTATACCTCATACGATATGTATGTATACTTCCATATATAGGTATTATTGTATGACAAATAAGCCGACTGTACTTTGTGAATGTACTTTGTAGGCTTCGCGTTAGTATTCATAATCGAGTGATAAGTTTTGTGATACAATAGGTCTTCAGGGACGGAACGGATACCACCAACCAAAGAAGTTAAAGAAAATAAAATTTCTGTTCTCTATCACAGTAACAGTGCATCAGTACACTTATAGCTCACATGTTTTTGAAACAAAATTAATTATAAATTACTAGTGCATAAATACTGTTCTACTTAGTAACACATCTATTTACAGGAAAAAAGAGCTTATTTCCGTCAAGCCGTTGAGGAGTGCGCATCAAAGACTAAAATGAAGATCGCCCGCCCACCACCGCCGCTAGCACAGCTGCTGGATTACGACCAAGCAGAACAAGAGCAGCTCATTGCCACACTGAAGAAGAACGCCGAAAACGTTCAGCCACCGCCCATGCTCAGAGCTTGGGAGAAAAAGATCACTGCCCTCGTCTCTTCCAAACTACGCAACGCCTTCCCAACCCTCACCGAGGAACTCCTCAACGAAAGCAAAGACGAGTGGAACCTCCGCCTCCACGACTTAGCTGTCAAGACCATCATCAGAGATGTGCCTGGAGTCCTACGTAAGAGGTATGAAGAACCATTTTTCAAATTCAAGGGAATTACAGAAAACCACGCGAAAATGCTCAAGTTCCGAAAGAAGCTAGAAGACGGCGCCTTAATCATGCATCCGTTTATAAGACTTATTCTTGAATCATCTGAAAAAACGTTTCCGACTGAGATTATCAATATGGCGAAATATCGAGACAAAGGACCGATAGATTTGGTTGTGTTTAGAACAAAGATTATGGACGAAATCAGGCGGGCAGACCATTTAGTGTCCAGTACTTGGTATGCTATACTCGTTCAGTGGCTAAAGAATCCGAGATGTTTAAAAGGCATACACCCTAAAAGGATCCCCCAGTTCGTTCGTTGTGCGACCAAAATGATATCTATGCAAATACAGGAACTGATGCGCAGATCTGTTGAGGCAATCATTAATGCCGTAAAAGATAAAGATTCCATTCCAATAATAAACTTGATTTTAGATTTCAACAGAGAATTTGTTTATGAAGAATCTCTAGAAACAGTGTTTGAAACTTATCATGATATAGTTAATGCCATATGCTTAATAGCTCAAAGATTGATGCCAATAGAACAATATCTTAATTTACCTTATAACTTTGATGCTCTACCGGTGCAATATAACGAGTGGTTAAATAAAGATGGACATATGAGGTTGCAAAAACATTTAGATATCGTGTTTGATCCACTCATTCGGTATTTAGATAAACTTCGTCTAGAATACAGTATGCTATATGGACCAACAGCAAAATCGGAGCTTTTACAATTTATAGAAGATGCTGAAGAATTTGAAGAGTTTCGAGATAAGATACTGTACTTTCAAAGTGTAGATTCTGATATAACTGCAGTTGTGGAAAATGCGTATTTTAATTGCGCAGTTGTCAGTCAGTTAAAAATGATAACTGGATTAAAAAACAAGGCTTTGGAATTTATTAACGACATTATAGCAGGAATAGTGAAAGCACACAGTGTCGAAAATCTAAATATTTGTAACGAATTCGAAATAATCAAAGATAAAGCAATGAAACAACCAAAAAATGCAGCAGACTTGATTGAACAAGGAGTTTACATTACTCATGCTAAAACAGTATTGGTTGAAGCCCTGAAAGAAAGAATATCAAGACAAATAAGTATCGTTTCAAACCTGTTAGAAATGACATATCTTACCGCTGAACACGTGAAATCCAATACACGATGTGTGAACTGGTTGAAAGATATCAAGCCAATATTCGAGAAAAACGCTGCGGACTTCGAAGCAACTAAAATGGAAATGGAAGATAATCTGATGAATAAAATAACTTACCTTAATGATGAAGTCTTGAAAATGATTCCTTATTTAGAACTCCTTGACAACATGGACGATGTCAACAACACCTTAGAATATCTTGAATATTTACGTAAGTTTGCTTACCGCTTGAGTGACTGTGATAAAGTAGTGTCATGGATAAACAATGAAGAGAAAACGTTTAAATTCCCAATTACCCCTTTTGCTGATTTAGAAGAAGTGAAAGACTTTATATTACCATTCTATAATCTAGTTCATTTAGTTCATAGATGGAAACGTAGCTACTATACTTGGATGGATGGTACATTCGAATATTTAGATCACCTAGCAATAGAACGAGACCACGACATTTACTATAAAGAATTTTTAAAATTGTCAAAAGAGTACAAAAATAAAATCAAGCAACAGATTACCGAGGGAAATGAAAGACGATTTCAGGGATTAGTCGATGATCCAGATGTGAATAATCTTCCGGCTCCTATGAAACTTTGTGCCCAAGCCATAGCTGAGATTAAGGAATGGCGACCAAACGTACAAATGGCTCATATCATGTGCAATAAAGCTTTGATGCAAAGACATTGGGATGAAATGTCTACAATTGCTAAGTTTGACTTGACACCTAATGCTGGCACCACCTTACGGAAAATAATCAATTTTAATATATGGGACGACCTTGACCAATACGAAATAATAAGTATAGCTGCAACAAAAGAATTGGCACTGGTTACTAATCTAAATAAGATGATAGCTGAATGGGACGATATATGTTTCAAAACTAGTGAGTATAAAGATACTGGAATACACATTTTATCTGGACTAGATGATATCCAATGTGTTTTAGATGAACATATTGTTAAAACAATAGCTATGCGGGGTTCCGCCTTTGTTAAACCATTTGTAACACAAGTAAAAGAGTGGTACGACAAAATAGTCAGAATAAATGCAACTATAGAAGAATGGGGAAAGGTTCAAAGTCAATGGTTGTACTTGCTGCCCATTTTTTCCTCGAAGGATATTGTGGCACAAATGCCAGAAGAACGAGTTATGTTCGGTGAAGTTAACACTATATATCGTCGATACATGGGGATGGTTGACACTGATCCTCATGTCACTGAAATCGCCGGAGGACTTGGAGTACTAGAAGTATTTAAAATTGCTTCTGGACTTTTAGAGAGAATCAATGAAGGGGTCAATAACTACTTAGAAAAGAAGAGGCTTTACTTTCCAAGATTCTTCTTTTTATCCAATGATGAAATGTTGGAAATATTATCAGAAACTAAAAATCCGCTCAAAGTGCAACCACATTTGAAAAAATGCTTTGAAGGGATAAACAGATTAGTATTCGACCTGGATTACAATATTTCAGCTATGGTATCAATGGAAGGAGAACAAGTAGAGTTTCTCGAAAACATAAATGTACAAGCTGCATGCGGATCTGTAGAAAAATGGCTTGTTCAGGTAGAAGAACAAATGGTTAAAGCTGTTAAAATGGAAACGGAATTATCTTATGATGAATATCCAAATGTAGGACGTACTGAATGGGTTTTATCATGGGAAGGAATGGTCGTATTATCTATATCACAAATTTACTGGGCTGTAGATGTTCACGAAGCGCTTGATACTCACAAACTAACTGTCCTTGAAACGTTTCACGAACGTTTGACATATCAACTCAACGAAACGGTCGCTATAATACGCCAAAGTGACTTAACGAAGCTGAACAGTATAACTATAAAAGCCCTTATAGTTATAGATGTCCACGCAAAGGATGTTATAAATGAGCTCATTTCTAAAAACGTAACGGAGATTACTGATTTCCAGTGGTTAGCCCAGCTACGTTACTATTGGGAAGAAGAAAGGGTTTATGTAAGGATTATTAATGCAGTAGTTAATTATGCTTACGAATATTTGGGAAATTCTGACAGACTAGTAATAACTCCACTGACGGATAGGTGCTACCGTACCCTAATAGGAGCTTATTATCTACATTTAAATGGTGCTCCTGAAGGACCTGCGGGTACCGGCAAAACAGAAACGACTAAAGATTTGGCTAAGGCTTTAGCGGTTCAATGCGTCGTGTTCAATTGTTCTGATGGCTTAGATTACAAAGCTATGGGAAAATTCTTCAAAGGTCTGGCTTCGTGCGGTGCGTGGGCGTGTTTTGATGAGTTCAACCGTATAGAAGTGGAAGTATTATCCGTCATAGCTCAACAAATTTTATGTATTATCCAAGCTGTGAGAGCAAATTTAGAAACTTTTGTATTTGAAGGAACGAAATTGATTTTAAACCCCGCTTGTTATGTTTGCATTACTATGAATCCAGGATATGCTGGTAGGTCCGAGTTGCCGGACAACCTAAAAGTTTTATTTAGAACTGTAGCCATGATGGTCC
Organism: Cydia strobilella; assembly: GCF_947568885.1. Classification (NCBI taxonomy): domain Eukaryota; kingdom Metazoa; phylum Arthropoda; class Insecta; order Lepidoptera; family Tortricidae; genus Cydia; species Cydia strobilella. Next base: position 19,803,114 of record NC_086046.1, read on the forward strand.
CAGATTATGCGATGATAGGGGAAATATCTCTTTACTCTTTTGGGTTTATAGACGCACGCCATTTGTCAGTAAAAATAGTTACCACGTACAAACTTTGTTCCGAACAACTCTCTTCCCAAAATCATTATGATTATGGAATGAGAGCTGTGAAAACAGTTTTATCTGCTGCGGGGAAATTAAAGAGGAGCTTTCCTAACGAAAAGGAAAGCATTTTACTGCTAAGGTCAATAACCGATGTAAATTTGCCGAAGTTCTTGTCGTTTGATGTTCCATTGTTTGAAGGTATAATATCAGACTTGTTCCCTGACATAACTTTACCAAAACCAGATTATGATAATTTTTTTAAAGCTTGTAACGAGACTTGCGAATTAAATAATCTCCAACCAATGGATTGCTTTTTGATGAAAGTTATTCAAACGTATGAAATGATGATTGTTCGGCACGGGTTCATGTTGGTCGGAGATCCTTATTCAGGAAAAACCATGACATTGAAAATTCTTTCCGAATCACTTACTTTAATGCATGAAAAAAATCAACCGGGAGGCTGTGCATGTACTTATAAAGTAATAAATCCAAAGGCTGTAACAATGGGACAGCTTTACGGAGCATTTGATCCAATTTCGTATGAATGGACAGACGGTATTGTTGCCACGATGTTTAGAGATTTCGCTTCAGAAGACACTCCGACCAGGAAATGGATTGTTTTTGATGGCCCAGTAGATGCTGTTTGGATTGAGAATATGAACACTGTGCTAGACGATAATAAAAAACTATGTCTAACTTCCGGGGAAGTCATGGCCATGACACATGTAATGTCAATGATATTCGAAGTGATGGATCTTGCTCAAGCCTCGCCAGCTACGGTATCAAGATGTGGCATGATTTACATGGAGTCGGTTACGCTCGGTTTTCGTCCATTTTATAAATCCTGGATAAAAACACTTAACTCCTATTGGCTTGAAGACAACGAAAAATTTATTTACGATATGTGCGAATGGCTTTTTGAGCCCATGATCTACTTTGTTCGAAAGAACTGTAGCCAGTTGGTTACAGCAGGGGAGGTCAATTTATTAATGAGTACACTTCGTCTCATTGAAATGCTGATGAACAATGCTATCGAAGGCGAAGAAGATACAAAACATACCAGATGCTGGCTTCAAGCGTCTTTCATCACTGCTTTGGTATGGGGTGTAGGTGGAATATTGAATAGTGATTCCCGTGAAAAGTTTGACGATCTTGTGAAGGAATATTTCAAAGGCGAAAGGGGAATGCCGTTGCAATTAGATCGATTCGAAGTATCTATTCCTCCCGAGGGCATGCTCATTGACCATTATTACGTTTATAAGGGTAAAGGCTGCTGGAAGACGTGGTCCGAAGCTGTTAAGGCAGCTCAGGTTAAAGAACAAATCAATCTTTTGCAAACTGTTATACCAACTCTTGAAACTGAGAAATATATGTTTTTACTAAACCTGCATACAAAATTTGGCCAGCCGTTATTGTTGATTGGGCCGACGGGCACCGGGAAAAGTTTTTATGTCCAAAATTTTTTGATGAATAAAATCGACATGGAGAAGTACACCCCAGGTTTTATAACGTTCACTACAACTACTTCGGCTAATCAAACGCAAGAGTTGGTTATATCTAAGTTAGTGAAAAGAAGAAATAATATGTATGGTCCTACGAAAGGCAAAAAAGCAATTATATTTATAGATGACATGAATATGCCGGCTAAAGAAGAGTACGGCGCACAAGCGGCTATAGAATTACTTAGACTTTTCTTTGACCAGAAACATTGGTACAATTTAAAGACCACTAAAAAACTGTATCTACTCGATACACTTTTTTATGGAGCTATCGGCCCAGTTGGAGGCAGTCGGCAATTGATATACCCAAGAATGCTGCGCCATTTCAATATTTATTCAATAAACGAATTTTCTAAGGAAAGCATGTCAAAAATTTTTACCACTCTTCTTCAACTTGGCTGGAGAAAAAATGGTTTCGGCCAAGACACACAGCCTGTTATTGTAAATATAATAGCAGCTACAATGGATATTTACGACAAAGCTAGTGAGGGATTGCGACCTACTCCTGCCAAATCACATTACGTCTTCAATCTTAGAGACTTCTCAAGAGTCATACAAGGTTGTACATTATTAAGAAAGGAATCGGCTGAGAGCAAGAAGACATTTACAAGGCTTTGGGTGCATGAAATTATGCGTGTATTTTATGATAGACTCGTAGACGAGGCAGACCGTTCTTGGTTTTACGAAGTTCTTAAAAAGTCTACTCGTGACTGCATGAAAGATGTATTTGAAACTGCACTGGATACATACGCAAATGAAGAAGGTCAAGTAACAGAAGAAAATATCAAAGATATGATGTTTGGTTGCTATTTAGACATGGACAGTGTTGAAGGTGAAAGGCGTTACGATGAACTGCCTTCAAAAGAAGCTTTTCTGAATATTGCAGATGCAATGTTAAACGAGTACAATTCTATGCACAAAGCAAAAATGGATATAGTTTTATTTGATTATGCATTAGAACATTTGTCAAGAATATGTCGTCTCTTATCGATGCCTTCTGGAAACGCTTTATTAGTAGGGGTAGGCGGTTCGGGTCGCCAGTCATTAACACGGCTAGCTTGTACAATATTAGGTCAAAATGTTTACCAACCCGAGATTACTAAATCGTATAATGTTAAAGATTGGCATGGTGACATAAAGTTAGTCCTTCGTGAATCAGGCGGTCTCAATAAAGAAACAACATTTTTGTTCACTGATAATCAAATAACTGAAGAAGTTTTCATTCAGAATTTAGACAGTCTGCTAAATTCAGGCGAAGTACCTAATCTATACGGTCTAGATGAAAAACAAGAAATACTTGAGCTAGTACGTCTAGCAGCTCAAGGAGGAAACCGTAACTTAGACATCAGTCCTCTGAAAATTATGGCTTTCTTTGTTGCAAGATGCAAAACTAAACTACATTGTGTATTGTGCTTTAGTCCGATTGGCAATGCTTTTCGAACTCGATTAAGACATTATCCATCACTGGTAAACTGTTGCACTATCGATTGGTACGATAGTTGGCCTGAAGACGCGTTGACTATAGTAGCTCATCATTATATGGGAAAAGTGAATGTGCCTGATCAAGCAAAATCTGCTGCTGTTATAGCTTGTAAGCAATTTCATGTTGATGCCCGACATATTTCAAAAGAATTTTATAGTAAGTATGGCAGAAAAACGTACATAACATCTGCTTCTTACTTAGATTTGATCAAGTCCTTCACGACGTTGACGAATAAAAAACAAAGAGAGCTGAAGGCAGCCAAGCTCAGATATATGAATGGTTTGGATAAACTTAGCCAAGCAGCTGATGCTGTAGGAATCATGCAGAGTGATTTGAATGAACTAAAACCTCGACTCATTATCATGGCCGAAAAATCAGCCAAAATGATGGAAGAAATAGAAACGGAAACTCAGAGTGCTGACAAAGCTGCTGCACAAGTAAGAGCTGATCAAAAAGTTGCTAACGTACAAGCAGCGGCTGCGCAAGAACTTAAGAAAGATTGTGAGGCTGATTTAGCTCTTGCTTTACCGATATTAGAGGATGCTATTGCGGCTTTAAATACCCTTAAACCTGCTGATATTACTATCGTTAAATCAATGAAGAACCCCCCAGCCACTGTCAAATTGGTCATGGCTGCAGTTTGCGCCATGAAAGGTATACCTCCCGATAAAATTCCAGATCCTGACAATCCTGGCAAAAAAATACTGGATTACTGGGGGCCGAGTAAGAGGATATTAGGCGATATGAGCTTTTTAGAGTCTCTGAAAAACTTCGATAAGGATAATATACCCATTGAGACCATGAAAAAAATTAGAAAAGATTATCTTTCTAATAAAGACTTTAAGCCCCATATTATTGCTAAAGCTTCTACGGCCGCTGAAGGATTGTGCAAATGGATAATTGCTATGGATATGTATGATGCTGTTGCTAAAGTGGTAGCCCCAAAAAAAGCTAAATTAAATGCAGCTGAAAAAGAGTTTGCTGAAACTATGGCTATATTAGAAGAGAAGAAGGCGACAGTTGCTCGTTTAGAAGCTAAGCTAGCTGAATTACATAAATCGTTAACAGAAGCCAATATTCAAAAGAAAGCACTGGAAGACGAAGTGCAGTTATGTATAGATAAACTTTGTAGAGCCGAAAAATTGCTAGGTGGATTAGGAGGAGAAAAAGTGCGTTGGACGACAGCCGCAGAAAATTTACAACTATTGTTTGACAATTTAGCGGGAGACATATTAGTTTCCTGTGGAATAATTGCCTATTTAGCGCCTTATACCTTACCGGTGAGGGCTGAAATGACTGAAAAATGGTTTCAATTGATAATCCAACTGGAAATGCCGCATTCGGATGTTTATGTCCTGAAAAACGTTTTAGGTTCTAGTATCAAAATACAAAATTGGTGCATTGCAGGATTACCTAGAGATGCATTCTCCATTGACAATGGTATTATTTTAGATAATTCCCTAAGATGGTCCTTACTAGTAGATCCTCAAGGGCAAGCGAATAAATGGATAAAAAATATGGAAAAATCAAATGATCTCCAAGTATTAAAATTCACTGATGATAATTACATGAAAGTAATAGAAACATCTTTAGAGTACGGCAAACCTGTTTTATTTGATTGCATATTAGAAGACATAGAGGCACCTTTAGATCCGATATTATTAAAACAGACGTATAAGCAAGGTGGCAAAGAGTTTATTTCATTAGGTGACAATATCATAGAATATCATTCCAATTTCAGGCTATACATGACTACAAAACTAAGGAACCCTCACTATTTGCCTGATGTTTTTAATAAAGTGACTTTAATTAATTTTGCTTTGACGAAAGACGGTTTGGAGGATCAATTACTTGGAATAGTCGTAGCTAAAGAACGTCCTGATTTGCAAGACAAACGCGAAAAACTTATAGTTCAAGGCGCAGCTAATAAAAGTGCTTTAAAGCAAGTGGAAGATGACATTTTACGCACTTTGCAGGAATCGAAAGGTGATATTTTAGAGGATGAAACTGCAATTGAAGTTTTGGATTCATCCAAATTATTAGCAATTGATATTATGAAAAAACAAGAAGCAAGCGTTGAAACTGAACGTGCGATTGAAAAGTTTCGGCTTGGTTATAAACCGATTGCTTCACATTCAGCCGTGTTGTATTATTGTGTCACAGAACTGCCAAACGTAGACCCCATGTATCAATATTCATTGACTTGGTATATTAATCTTTACATTTCATCAATCGAGCGTGCAAATAAGTCTAAAGTTTTAGAAAGGAGATTACATTTTCTAAAAGATACATTTACTTATAATTTGTACAAAAATGTTTGCCGGTCATTGTTCGATAAAGATAAACTAATGTTTTCATTTATAATATGCTCTAAATTAATGTTGTCTAGAGGTGATATAGATCATGACGAATATATCTTTTTAATAACTGGAGGAATTGCCGTTAATAATCCTTTGAAGAAGCCTGCTGAATGGCTTACAGATAAAGCCTGGGACGAGATATGTCGAATCGATGACTTACCTTCCTACCGTGGAATAAGAGGCGATTTAATGAGCTCTATAACTTCATGGAAAACAATTTACGACGACATGCACCCACAGAATAAGCCTTTGCCAGACCAATGGAATCAGGCGTTAACCGATTTTCAGAGATTGTTAATAATCAGAGTTTTACGACCTGATAAATTAACCATTGCCATTTCTAAATTTGTGGAGAAACAATTAGGGCCCAAGTATGTTACACCTCCTCCTTTTGATATTGCAAAATCATACGGGGACTCCAACTTTTTTACTCCACTAATCTTCATTCTATCTCCTGGTTCGGATCCCATGGATGCTCTAATGAAATATTGTGAGAAATCAGGATATACAAATCGGTTTAATTCGATATCATTGGGTCAAGGACAGGGACCAATCGCAACGGCAATGATAGAAAAGGCACAATTGGAAGGTGGCTGGGTATGCTTACAGAACTGCCACTTAGCTACATCCTGGCTTCCGGCTCTTGAAGACATAGTTGAAAGTTTTGACTTGACTAACACTGATTTAAGCTTTAGACTCTGGCTGACAAGTTACCCGTCTGACAAATTCCCTCAATCGATTCTACAAGTCGGTGTGAAAATGACTAACGAACCTCCAACTGGACTCCAACACAACCTGAATCGGTCTTATAATTCAGAACCATTAAAAGAACCTCAATTTTTTGAAGGCTGCCAAGGAAAAGATAGAACTTTCAGTAAACTTTTATACGGGATAAGTTTTTTCCATGCGGTAGTACAGGAGAGAAAAAAGTTCGGTCCATTAGGATGGAATATTCAATATGGTTTCAATGACTCCGATTTCCAAATATCCGTTATGCAGTTACAGATGTTTTTGAATCAGTATGAAGACATTCAATATGTGGCAATAAAATATTTGACTGGAGAATGTAACTATGGGGGTCGAGTCACTGATGATTGGGATAGACGTCTAATAAATACACTTTTAGATGACTATGTCAATTCTGGGGTGGTAAGCGATCCGAACCATACTTTTTGTGATATTGGGCCTCAGTATGGTTTGCCCCGGAGATGTGAATATCAGGACTATTTGAAACACATAGAGACAGTTCCTGTGAATCCTCCGCCAGAAATTTATGGGTTGAACATGAATGCAGGAATCACTCGAGACTATTCTATATCCGTGGGACTGACAGAAGCGTTAGTGCTTGTTGAGGGCACAGGAACCGGTGGAGAAGGTGGAAATACGGAAGTAATATTAGTCCACATGTCTTTAGAAGTTTTGTCCAAGCTTCCCGAGATGTTCGATATAGAGTTGGCACAGAAAAAATATCCAGTCGATTACAGTGAGTCTGTGAACACTGTGCTGGTCCAGGAAATGCAAAGATTTAACAAACTGATAAATGAAATCAAAGAGTCACTGCTAGATTTACAAAAAGCGCTAAAAGGCCTTATTGTAATGTCACCAGCTCTAGAGCATCAAGCCACTGCGATGCTGCTCGGTAAAATACCAGAAAACTGGCGCAATGTCTCCTATCCTAGCTTAAAACCACTACCTAGTTATGTTACGGATCTTACAGAGAGACTCAAGATGTTGAAAAACTGGTATGATAACGGTAAGCCTACGACGTTTTGGCTTTCTGGTTTCTTTTTCACTCAGGCTTTTCTTACGGGATCAATGCAAAATTATGCTAGAGCGAAGAAGATTCCGATAGACTTACTGGTATTCGATTTCGAAGTTCGTAATGTTGATTTTGAACATGACTCTCCTAAAGTAGGAGTGTACGTAGCAGGGCTTTTTATGGATGGCGGTCGCTGGGACCGTAAAACTAACACTATTGCCGAGCAATTTCCTAAAGTTTTAAATGACAATTTGCCTGCGATTTGGCTGTACCCAAAATTAAAGTCAAAGTTTGAGGAGGGATCGCGGTATAAATGCCCTCTTTATAAAACTTTAGAAAGGAAGGGGGTGTTAGCGACCACTGGGCATTCATCTAATTTTGTGTTAGCGTTTTTCTTGCCATCTGATAAACCTTCTGCTCATTGGATCAAACGAAGCGTTGCTCTGTTATTACAATTGGATAATTAGAGATTTTACATCGTCATTTATGTCATCTTTATCGTCATACTAATGGTACATTTAGCAGACTCACAGAAGTGGCAGAAGCCAAGTACAGAGATGTGCTTTGCCGAGGGTATTAGTTTCAACTGTTCTCTGTATGTTTGAAATATGTTCCGACATTTAAAAAAAAACTTGATGCTCATTAGCAATGTTCGATTTACCTATTAAACCTTGACAGTTGACAGATTGTTGGTAAATAACTATTGTACGGTAATCATGGCAGTAGTTGCCCGTGATACTGACATAAATGCCAGTGTGTCTTTTTCAATCACGGGGGACTGGGGGACTAAAAAAAATAACATATGCTTTAATCGCTTTGTCACGACGATAACGCGTCAGCGACAGCGTCCATTTGTACCTACGCCTGCTGGTTTTTAGTTAGGCATGATCCGCATGGTATTTAGTAATCATTAATTAATAATCTAGAATTGTAATCTGTATTTATTTGTACTTATTTTTTATTGATAATCAATAAATCGTAGAATAGTAAATGTGTGTTTTCATTACTACTTCTATTATTTCGTTATAATATTGATAACGTTTCACTCGGCAGAGTTGAGTGGGCCAAAAAGGTAAAAGGTGCTTTCAGGTGCCTAATCCAGTTAAAAAAGTGTAGGCCCAGCTCCAGTCCCAACTCTATGTAATTCTCCCGGGTAAGAGTAACCTAGGGCTGAAAATATTGTACTTAATTAATTGGGCGTCTGCTAACTGCCGCGGTTGAACGGAGGGGATGAGCGGGATAACGAAAAATTATGAGGAACGCTAACTGGCGCGGATGCATGCAACGGATTTTACCTACAATGGCAGTGCGTGTACCCGCTCCGTGCACCCGTTTCAGTTAGCGGACGCCCTAAAGAGAAATAATAATTATTAAATACACGCCAGCAGTGAGGAAGGCCATGAATAAAACAAATCTTACCTCTGAAAACAGGTGTGTGGTAGGAAGTCACTAAACGGCGACCGGTAGTACGGGTGCTTGAGGCCGACCTTCGGCGTGAAGAGGATGAGCGGCTTTCGGAACGGCATTGCGATCTGTCGTCGGATCATGTGGAAATAGTTGGCGGGCGTCGTGATGTTGCACACGATCCAGTTGCATGCGCGTAGTTGTTTCACTGCAACACCCATGATGTTAAACAGGATCCAATTTCACCAATGATTTTTTAATGGCATATATAGACTACCACGTGGTTGGAAAGAGGGTGAACTCTTTTCAGACTGCGTGGACCTGTTCCATTCTTTCATAATGAAAAAATTACGTATTGAAGAAAATAATGCTATTTTATTTACTCTTTTCTGTATCTCTCATGTACGTTAGGTTCTATTCCTCTTTTCTAAGACATGTTAAGTTGTCATGTGAGCTGTAATTACAACAACCTGCCGGACGCCGTATCATGCCAAAATATGAAATGGTCAAAAGTATGTAAACAAGAGCAGCGTATAGGGACTCACGGACTAGTTCTTTGTCGTCTAAATCGGGGATGTGGTCCATATCGTCATCCGCTTGCAGCAGGTAGCGCTCCGGTCGACCCGACGAGTGCTCAGGGCCCTAATAACATTCACAATTCAGTCAAGATTTCTCAGATATTTTCCAAATTCTGTTTATAATCGTTAAAAAAATTGCAATGATAAGTTTTTAAGTAAGGTACAGGGTCCTGCGAGTAAGTAATTATTAGCAGGACGCAATTTTAAGAGGGGACCTTTTACGTTATCTCTCCCTACTCTAATTACCCAATAAAGAGAAGCAATACGCTCGTGATACTCGTATTTAGCCTTGAAATAAACTAACAGCTCCATCAATCCCGTGAGGCAGCTGGACTACAAGCCCCGACTGGCAGATCCACTTGCTCTCCGCGTTGGCGATGAAAGTGTCGAAGACAGGTTGGGCAGTGTCAGCGAAGTCTCCATACTGCGCCTCCCATATCGTTAGCAAGCGAGGGCTAGAGTATGAGTAGCCTGCCTCGAAACCCAAAATACCTGTTGAAATAAATATTTTAAAAAAATTACAAGGAAGGAAGGAAGGAATTAAGGAATTACTAACATCCAATATCTGAGTGAAAATGTTATGTCAGTCACAGAGCTATCGGGTTATTTCATTGATCGCTATGTAATGTACAGCTAGCTCCCGGTACTTATATTGAGCAGGTAGGCCGAGTAGGATTCTATAGAGATTATCCCATGATTGAAGTGGATAGTTGGACTCCCTTCAACCTTCATTGAGCAATTTGAAGCAAATTTATACGAGTACCTACTAAATCTGTCGTACATTATCATATTTTCTAAGTTGTCAACCTAGTTGTTGTTGTTATTAGGTTGTGGTGGCAATGTTAATGTAACTCACCAAACTCTGACAACGAGCTGTTGTGCAGATGATACGCGGCCTGGTCAGGGTATAGGAAGTCGAAAACGCGATGAGTGGCGCCGTCTACGCCTTGGTGGTGTAGCACGTGATGTCTGTAAGTAACGATAAAGTTTTGGATATCTTCAGAAGCTTTTCTTGTAGTGCGAGAATAATGATAAGAAATAACAAAAACAATTGAGAAGGCCGGACTGCTCAGCCATAGTCGCTTACGAAATTGTGACACGATGATTGTAAACGCCCTGAATAAAATTTTCTTCTTCTTCATCCTTGTTCTTATCTTGCAGTAGAGACCCGTAAACGATTTCTTCACTTAACCCATATGTCCAATTATTAAGAAAATTTGTGCAGATACCGGTCAAGAAAGCTCCAGACTTTAGAGGAAGGCCTAAGGCACGCGACTTCCAGCCAATTAGTAGCACGAAAAAACCTATATATAGGTACTCCTTTGGATGTTGGTATACCTGTGTGCCATAGTGCCTCTCTCCACGTCTTCGCCGGTAAAGCGGATGTGAATATTGTCTCGGAGCAGAGAACCGTAAGCAAGCGCTTCTCCCATTGCCCAATCCGCTATACCTTCTTTTACCTGCCATACGTAAAACAAAATATTGTTTATTATCAACTCACCTCAAAATTTGAAGCACGCTCTTTGTATTTTTTGAACAAAACTCTTAGTGGTTAAATGTCGAAGAAGATTTGAGAAAATGTCTGAATAGGAACATCTAACACACCCGATCAACGAGAACCCCAAGTTACATTTATTTAAGAAAAAAGAGAAACATTTCTTGAAACTTATTAGGTTTATGGAGATAGAGTTCGGTAAAGGCATACAGTAAAGTCCGTCTAAGATAAATCTGTAAATCAGAAGTTTGGCGCTTCTATATTTATTTGGCGTTGGAATCTAACAAGCAGAGAAATAAATAAAAATACCGCCCTAATAGTTTCTCATCAAATAGACTACCTGTTTCTCCCTGTTCTGCAGGATCCTGGCGAGACCCTTGTGGAGCTCGAAAGCCCAAGGCTCAGGCGCTTTGCAGAAGTGGTTGGCTATAGTGTTGATAGACGTTTGACTGATCCCGGTTGGCAGGATCTGAATAAACCAAATAATATTGCTAATTATTAACAACTAGCTTGGTAGATAAATACTAAAATTGTTCACAACGCCACTTCCATGTTCCAATTGTTCCAACTTAATTTCGTAGAATATAGGTCTGTGATATTGGAGCTGAAGAGCTGAAAGACGAATATTATTCTATCACCATCGAGTTTGGTCAGAATCGTATTAAAATAGAAATAAACTATAATTTGGTCTATGGTATAGTTTCTATCATTGAACTACTAACACCTGTTGATTGTAGCTAACCTCGTCCTAACATGTCCTACAGCGCCGGGCCAAACCCCCGGTTTTATCCTTCGCCCATTTTCATGATAGCTGAAGGTTAAAGCCGGTCTTACCGTGGACAAACGCAGAAAAACAGATACAAACCGTTTTAGGATCGACAGCCTCAAAGAAGCCGGTCCACGGCGTGTCGATCCAGTCCATGATGCTCAGCTTGGTGATCTTCTTGGCGAGCTCGAAGTGCTTGTTCAGCGTGTCCGTGTACTCCTTCTCCCAGCCCTTGATGTCCGCGTCCGACACTGTCCCTTCAGCCTTCAGTTTTTCGCGGTACATTTGGTCCACTGGATTGCGAATAGGAATTGTTAGAATTTAACCTTTCTTTATAGCCTGTCACGTAACGTAAGTACGGATGTGCCGACGAAAACTTTCCAAAATTGCAAAATTTTCCACATGGGAGAGTTTCAGAAAATACTTACAATTTTGTATAGGGATTGAAACTTTCCGACACGTAAAATGGAAATTTCTTATAGGTATTGTGAATATTTCAATAAATTTTGGAGAACTTTTCCAACCTTTTGGAAACTTACCGTAACATGCACATCTGTACACTTTAAGTATATAGTGATTCCTACATATTTGATGATGACTATAGGTACATTTGTGATTTCTACTCGTCTGTCTGTGTAATAAAAAAATCTGGTCTTAATTTAATCAATGGCTTAAACTTTAACCAGTGGCCGTATCGGAAAGTATTTGATGGTTATCGTAATTGACAATTGGCTAGAGGCTAGCTGTTTATCCTGTTTTTAAAGTTCCAATCCTCTTTGTTTTCGTTGGCTGCCTATGTCCACTTGTCCTACTCGTTTTAAGTGCCAGTAATAAACCAGGTCCAGGACTATGTCGAAAACTTATAGCAGTACTCCCCACATCCCTATAATACAGCTTATTAATTAGTGGTTAACCTACCTGTCTTCATGGTCTTAATCTTCTTATACATGAATGGCTGCGTGTACATAGGCTCATCCTCCTCACTATGTCCAAAGCGGCGGTAGCAGACCAGGTCGAGCACTATGTCCTTTTTGAACTTGGAGCGGTACTCAATGGCGATTCGAGCAGATTTCACGACCGCCTCTGGGTCATCGCCGTTGACGTGGATGCAAGGTGCGTCAACGCATTTGGCGAGATCTGCAAGGATATCAAATGGTGTTAAAGACTCTGTATTAAGTCAGTTCCTGAAAGTTAAACTTCATAGCATAGGTACAAGACAGGTAATTCTACGCTGAGAATAGGTCAGATGGAGAGTCAGCTATTCTGACTTTCCAAGTGTCACGTCACCGTGTACCCTGTATCTTTTTCTTCCGGCTGATTGGCTTCCTTAATGCTGAGGATTGTGACAATTTTTATGTTTAAAAATATTTTCGATTTTGTCATCCAATTGTCGCATATCACTTAGCCATGAATAACTGACAAAATAAGTATCCTTATACACAGGATGTGTGTGGAACCCTGTGCGTTGAAGTAATACAAACAGGAACACCCTTACCTGAACCTCAGTGGACCTTATATAAAATGGTACCTGAGCAGTAAGGCGAGCTCCTCGAGAATCGCGGCTCGGTGGTGTAGCCGATCTGGTTGTTGCACACGATGTGTATGCAGCCGTAGGTAGTGAAGCCGGGCAAGCTGGTCTGATGCATCGTCTCGTACACCACGCCCTGGCCCGCAAAGGCTGCGTCACCATGCATTATGATCGCCATCGTCTGGTGGAGAGATCAAGACATTTGGTATGAAGCAAATGAATTTAAAACTCCATAAAACCTTACAGTAGCACAGTAACAGCTGATTTATGTTGTGTTTGTGCGCGTGCGTCTATATAAGATTATTTTAGAGTGTAAGTTACCTACGTGCTTGTATGGGCGATGGGCGTGCTTTTGAAAAGTGGTTCATTTTTATTCGTTTCAGACGGAACAAACATGTGATTTTAAGTGTATCTAAATACCTGTCTAAAAAGAAAAGAAATCCATTTCATGCGATAGCTGTTTACCTACTACTTTACCTTATCCCCATTAGAGTCTCCCTTCCAGAACTGCTCTGCTTTGGTCTTCCCTGCCACCACGGGCCCAACCACCTCTAAATGGGAAGGGTTAGCACTCATGGACACTTTGATGTACTTGTTCGTTCGCCGGATGAAGCGGTGAATGTATGTGCCCAAGTGGTACTTGATGTCACCGGAACCCTATAAGAAATGAATTGATAGAATATGAGTTGCTCAATCATTTTACCTAGTGTAGTGAACAGCATACTGGAATAAGTGATTTTTCATCCTAAACATAGAAGTGCTACTTAACTGACCGGGAGCATCAAGGAAGCAGTTTTGATATAATATTAACAAGCCATCAAATTACACTATTTTTCGAATCTGTGTTTTCACGAGAAAACGTGACAAATTTTTGAGAGAAGTCGTAGCGTACCGGCTCTTTTGGTTCCATAGGTTTGAATTGCGCAAAGATATCCGTCAACTGTTTCCGACATACATTCACCAACATGTTCAATCGTCCTGCAATCAAATAAATAGTAAAGTTGAGGACCTACAGTTGAAGGTCCTTGTCGATAAATGTCTCTGTTAGGCTTAGAACGCACTGCGATTTTTCAAAAGCGGTTCCGCAACCGCAAAAAATGTAACGTACGGCATTCTTTATAAGCAAACGCACTTAAAAGACTAAAACCGGAAGAAATTAATCACAGTGCGTTCTAAGCCTTAAAGTATCTAGATAAAACCGTCAGCAGGTCAGCACTATGAAAGATAGCAGGCAGCGTATAAAGTTTTAAGTTCAAAGGCCATTCCCTCTCATAAAATATTTTTAGACGAAGTGGGAAAATGGATGGCATACGCATACCTCTGTGCTGCATGCCAATGATAATGGACTCCACGCCAAGCCTAGTGCTAGTGTCTACGATCTCTTCCAGCATCGCGATCATGCTCTCGCCTCCTTCTAGACCGAAACGTTTCTCCGCCGGCCATTTTGTGGCGAAGTATTTTTCTAGGCTGTAAAAGCAATTGGAATAAACTTCTGTTTTAGAAAAGCCAGTCAATGATACATGCCAACATGAAACATGGTCGCGGAAACATGATCGCCCTAAATCTACTTGGCGTCGTTCTGTGGAGCAAGAGCTGGGTGTATTGGGGATGGGGTGGGAGGAGGTTACCCAAGCTGTAGGCCGAGCACATGATTGACGCGACAGTATCTCGCCGCGAGATAGACTACCCGTCTTTTACTAACTGTATGAATTAACGGGTAGTCTATGTCGCGGCGAGATACTCTCGCGCCAATCATGTGCTAGCCCGGCTGCCCAAGACCGAAGTCAATGGAAGAACAAGATTCGAGCCCTACACCCCAGCAGGGGGTAACAGGAAATGAAATAGAGAAGAGAGTCAATGATACGGTAGTAGGTAAATATCGGTGGTGAAGGTGATAGTTTCAAGTTAACTAGTAATTTAAGTAGTAAAACTATGCATGTAATGTATACTTAGATATACGGAACGGAGGACAGGGAAGCGCTGATAGACGAAGGTCTACACAACGGATCAGGTGAGTTGCGAAGGTCTGCTCTTAGTGGCAATCGGTGGTTGAGCTCGTTCAGTATTATACTTTTGTGGCTTATAGACATGGTTTCTTACAACACAGCTTTAGTGAGCCTCCTCATGATCAATCGTTTCTCTTCGACCGTATGATCGTAGGAGCCGGGCTTTTCTATCCTGTCACGTATAAACTGGACGGCATCCACGTCGAACAGGTGCATGTACTCGATGCCCATCGAGCCGCAATACACGTATTCCAACCGGTTTATTATTTCCCTAAAACAACATCATCATAACGCTTAGTGTGCGAAAGAAAATCCATCACGTATTTGAACATTTCATAAGTGCGAAAGAGGTAGACTACAAATGAAAAACCCGTGACCACTTCTGAATCTCGTAGCAGCCGCTAGCGGCCGACTTGATTGTTCAAAACGTAAGGTTAGCGGACTAGAAATTACGAAAAGCTGCATTTATAGTCTGCCAAAAAAGAGTAGAAATTAAAAAGTGGCAATACTGTAGTGTCGTCTCGTTTGCTTATATAGATTGATTTAAAAGGGACGACACTACAGTATCTACTCTTTTTTGTCAGACTATAGGAGATACGGTGGGTGGTTCTGCGTGTGCGCATGTTAGAAGATACCTATGTAAATCGTTTCTAACACGCGGGATCAGAAAGTGATTTACGCTTTATTATATCATGTCATAATACGCTAGCTTAGCAAGTTCATAGCATAGCAAGGGAGATTCAAACAAAATACCCGTTTACCATTGATTTAGGAATTTTAGGAGAATTAATTAAAAATAAACACCTTAACGTTAACGCATGCTCAGTTCCGCCGATGGACGTTCTTTCTGGGAGCTCAAACTGCATGTCCATATGTTCCTCTTCTGAAATTAAATTTTTCGTTGGTGAATCTAGATCGAGCGCATGGCCTGATCAGTCGTAAATGAAACTATACAGGCTATAAATTTTACATTTAAGTAGCATAAGCTCGGATGGACCCTACGGTACGTCCCAGAGTATCACTGATATGTTTGAATCGGACTTATGAGATCTCCAATCCAAGCCAGTTTAGCCAGTAACTGGCGGGAGATTGCGCAGGATCGACACAACCGCGCTTTATAACCGCGAAACACTTCCAAGAATTTCCTTCGAATTTGCAAGAACGAGCCACTGGCTCGCACGTCTGTCTAAGACCAAAACTCATTTTGGGTCGCTGCTCCATATGTGGCTTTCCATTCATGTGCAATACCTAAGGACCTTTCTATCTGAATTTCTGTTGAAATTTTAGATTAAAAGGACCTTATTGCAGTTGAAGCATAAGGACCCTTCTGTGTAGAAAGAGTGGAAAGCCACATATGTTTATAACTTTATAGAATAAACATTAATTAAGTTTGTAATTTCGTTTCTTACTTAGAGTGGTACCCAGCTCGCGCACCACGATAGGGCTCTTCAAACCCGTGGTGTCCGTCCCAGCTGATCTAAACTTGTAAATCATTTTTGCAGGTACCCACAGGCTTAGAGGATCCACTTTCGCCAGGAGATGGCCACGTGCCTGTTACGATAAATATGATCTTGTTTGCGGACGATTCGACAATGATAATAAAAGGTGACAAAAATAAGGACTATGAAAATACTATTAATAATTCGCTTAAAACTGTTATAGACTGGATGGGTGAAAACAACCTAGTAGTAAATTTAGGAAAAACAAAATGCATGCAATTTCACCTCCAAAAGTCAGGGTCCTCGGATGATGTTGTGTATTCAGTATTCAGTATTCATTTATTTCTTGCTTCCATGGTACATTTTTGGGTAGTATTTACATATTTCTTATGGTATCACATGGACCCTGAATAGGGTGTAGCAAATACAGATAATTAAATTAAATTACAGTTACTTAACTATATCTAGTGGCTTTTACAAACTTATAACTACGTATATAAACTTTGTATATGATATAACACAAAATTATTACTAGTAACAACAATAATTATAATATATATGTATTACGAGCATATCGATCAATAGGGGACGTAGGGGAGGGGGTAGGTGGGACGACCTATGACTATAATTTCCTTTCTTCCATAAATTCGGTTATTGTATAATATGCTTTTGTTAATAAATGCTGTTTTAATTTCTTTTCAAATGTATTGTTGTTTTCTTCTGATTTGATAAAACTGGGGATATGATTGTAGATTTGTATCGACGTGTAGTATGGGCCTTTTTTATAAATGTCTATTTTTGGTTCTGGTAGAATTAGATCTAAATTACGGCGGGGGTTTGTACTGAAATCGAATAGATGAATATTTTTACGAACAAATATGGCTGACTCTAAAATGCAAATTGAAGGTAAGGTTAAAACTCCTAGTCTAATAAAGTGTGGTTTGCAACTAGTTCTTTGTTTGATATTTACGATTATGCGTATTTACGATTATGCGGTCAAATATAAAGAAGAAAATATAGAACACGTAAATGAAATTAAATTTCTTGGCATTCAAATAGATAGTAATGTGGGATGGAGAGGGCACATATGTAATCTGTGTAAAAAAATAAACCAGTATGTCTATGTCATAAGAAGACGGACAGAAACGGTTTCGCAGCAGTCAGCTCTCACTGCTTATCACGCTTATGTATCCTCTAATCTCAGATACGGAATTATACACTGGGGCAATGCTGCTGATTGTGATATCATGCCTTTATTTAAAGCCCAAAAGAAAATTGTACGAGCTATGTTTAAAGTTAACCAAATGACAAGCTGTAGACCTTTGTTTCAGAAATTAGGCCTGTTACCACTCCATTCTATGTATATTTACGAAGCATGTGTATTTGTAAAACAATATATGGACCGATTCACTGTACATGTAAATACTCATCCTCGCCCAGCTACAAATACGCTAAAAATTCTTCCCCCAGGAAATTGTATTTCAAAAACAAGCTTTTATACAAATACCATCTACACAATGGCCCCTAAATTGTTTAACAAATTACCGGATCTGCTCAGAAATGAACAGCTGTCGACATTTAAGATTAGGTTAAAAAAAATATTAAAAGATAAATGTTATTACAATATTGATGAATTTCTGATGGACACTTTGACAAATGAATGATTGACTTATATAATTACCCATTAATCATTATTTATTTTAAATTATTAATTACAACTTATTGATTATTTTTATTTTAAATAAAGTGACATTTCTAATAATATTGCATGCGCTAGGTAACCAAAATCATTGTACGTCGCAAGACATATTACAGAGAACAAATTGTTTATAACACCTGTATTCATTACCTGTAATGCACAATTGATGAATAAATGATTCTAAATGAATAAATGTAACTTAGGCACTTAAGGCCACCCCACACTAGTGTCTCCGGACGTCGGCGTATAGTCAATTCTATGGCTGCTTCTCGACGCAACGCTGGCGCAACTGCGCAGCGACGCCATTTTCCATAGCGCTGACTAGACGCCGACGGTTAAGACGCGAGTGTGTGGTGGCCCTTACGGCGCTCGGGAGAGGCTAGTGTGGGGTCTCTCTAAGTCGAAAGAATAATATACTTATTCGTAGACACTTTCTGCGAACTTGCTGCTAAGGGGGACAACGAAATAACATATACCTATTCTTTGTCTCTCTCAGCAGAAAGTGTCGAGTGAAAAATCGGATGTAACAAACCCCTGAAACTGGTTCCTGAGCTGTAATAATCTGTAGCAAAGATAGATATAACTCCGTAATAGATAGATACAGTCTAAGGAAAAAACGTGCCTCGAAAATCAAGAAAATTTGATTCTCGTTCAGAGGGCGCTACTAGTTTTGGCCTACAGTCGTATAGATGGCGTTGCAGGTTTCGTTTGTTATTTAACAATTTTAACGCATATCAGTGAAAGAACATGGGTCAAAATCATAAAAATAATTAATGCAAAAACAAAACATTTATCTATATTTAAATACATTCTATCGTATTTTTATAAATCTTCATTTTTTTGTTTTAAAGTGTGTCGACAGATGGCAGTGAATTTACTGGGATTACAAAATTTACTATGACAGTACCGCTCTAGTATAAGTTACTCTATGTCTGTAGCAATGTTGAACTAAGTTGCACCTAGTGATACAATCTGAGGCGCGGAAATCGTTACACAGGCTGGCTTTGACAGGCCTCTGGAGCGATAACAAGCCAAAGACTAAACACACAAACATGGAATGTGACAATTTCATGAAAAGGATTACGAATATGGGCTGCGATAAGATGCAACCCAAGTTTGTGTTCCGTAAGAATTTTAATGTTAAAGTTCCAACAAGGGCTGAATGGACCGAAGGTCTTGAAGCACCAATGTCTGATGAAAATGACATCATATGGTACACAGACGGGTCCAAGACAGATTCTGGTACTGGGGCAGGCATTTATGCAAATGACTTTAGTAGTAGCATAAGCATGGGCAATTACGCCACTGTCTTCCAAGCCGAGACATACGCTATAATTGCCTGTGCACATGAGAATATAGTTAGGCAAACCCAAGGGAAGAATATCTATATTCTCAGCGACAGTCAAGCTGCACTCAAAGCGCTTAAGGCGCCTAGAGTGGACTCTAGACTGGTATACAATGGCATCCAAGCTCTGAACAAGCTTGGAAGGCAAAACAAAGTGCAACTGGTGTGGATCCCAGGGCACGAGGGATTCATGGGCAATGAAAATGCAGATGAACTTGCCAGAGCCGGATCTGCAAACAACCTTATAGGTCCGGAACCATTCGTGGGGCTCTCACAGGGAACCATCACAACGGCTATCAAAGACCTTACTAAGACCAAACACCAGGAAGAATGGGACAGTCTGACGGGTCTAAAGCACTCAAAGCTCTTTATACAAGGGGTAGACTCTGGTTGGAGCAAAAAGCTTTGGAAACTTAGCAAACGGCAACTCCAAATAATAACGGGGGTGTTTACTGGCCATTACGGGGTCAAGGGAATCCTGGCCAAGATGGGGCACGCTGACAACACCGATTGTCGTATGTGTGGCGAAGAGGAAGAGACAATAGAACACCTTATGTGTGAATGTCACGCCCTCGCCAGACAAAGAATGAAGGACTTTGGAACAGGCTACCTGGTACCAAAGGAATTCAAAAAGCTACCCATAAGGTCCATCATCCGGCATATGGAGAGGGTGGGGAAGGCTCTTGAGTAGCGGACGGATCTTTCCTAGGGGGTAACTGCACAAAAGATCCCTATGGGTCGAAGTGTATCCGTAAGGGCCCCCGAAACTATAAGATAAGATAAGATAAGTTTTATTAACTGTCGATCCCTAACAGGGGACCTATCCAAGAAGCCAATCGTTTGCGCTACCACAACGAAACGATGATTAGATGAATATATGAACGCCTTCTGTCTCTCTATCGCACTAATATGGAAGAGTGACAAAGAGACAGATGGCTTTTCGTTGTCGTAGCGCAAACGATTGTCGTTTTGCCCTCAGTTCATTTTCGCTGCTCGGTTTGACTGTTTCTTTAGCGATAAGTATGAGCAAGAGCTGGGGGCCTACTTGGAAAAACGAAAATCGAAACTTTTTATCTGCCTCTCTATCGTTCCAATATACACTTGCTTGCTGTCCTCTGTGCGAGGTTGCTGACAGGTTAAGTTAAAGCAGATATAATAAGATAGAGCGGTACTGGCATAGTAAATTTTGTAACCACTGTAAATTCACTGCCATCTATCGACATGCTTTAAAACTAAAAATGAAGATTTATAAAAATACGTTAAAATGTATTTAAATATGGATAAATGATTTTTTTATTTGCATTAATTATTTTTATATGATTTTGACCTATGTTCTTTACCTGATATGCGTTAAAATTATAAATAACAAACGAAACCGTCAACGCCCTCTATACGAGAGTAGGTCAAAACTAGTGGCGCCATCTGATCGAGAATAAAATTTTCGTGATTTTCGAGGCACGTTTTTTCCTTAGACTGTATTCATATATTACGGAGTTATATCTATCTTTGGTTAAAGGATGAGTTTCCATTGATACGCGCAAAGATAGATATAACTCCGTAATAGATGGATACAGTCTAAGGAAAAAACGTGCCTCGAAAATCAAGAAAATTTGATTCTCGTTCAGAGGGCGCTACTAGCTTTGGCCTACTGTCGTATAGATGACGTTGAAGGTTTCGTTTGTTACTTAACAATTTTAACGCATATCAGTGAAAGAACATGGGTCAAAATCATAAAAATAATTAATGCAAATAAAAAAATGATTTATCCATATTTCAATACATTTTATCGTATTTTTATAAATCTTTGGCCTACTGTCGTATAGATGACGTTGAAGGTTTCGTTTGTTACTTAACAATTTTAACGCATATCAGTGAAAGAACATGGGTCAAAATCATAAAAATAATTAATGCAAATAAAAAAATGATTTATCCATATTTCAATACATTTTATCGTATTTTTATAAATCTTCATATTAAAGTGTGTCGACAGATGGCAGTGAATTTGCTGGGGTTACAAAATTTACTATGACAGTACCGCTCTAGTATAAGTTACTCTACGATACGCGCTTGTCTATTGGTGTTTCCAATTGGTGCATGGATTTATTCCACGCGCATACACACAGCTCTAGCGGAAACTTACCCTAAAACCTTTTTAGGGTTCCGTACCCTAAGGGTAAAACGGAACTCTATTATATACTAAGACTCCGCTGTCCTTCCGTCTGTCTGTCTGTCCGTCTGTAATTTTCACAGATTATGTATTTCTGTAACAAATAGTAAAACAGAATAAAACAAATATTTAAGGGGGCTCCCAGCATACAACAAACGTGCTATTTTTGCCGTTTTTATTGATAATGGTACGGAACCCCTCGTGCGCGAGTGCGACTCGCACTTGGCCGGTTTTTTTTAATTATATTGTATCCTGATTTTCTATTATTGATAAATACAAGTATTTAAAGAGTTTCATGAAATTTGCCTTATATCAATTTATTAGCACTGGACTATAAAGTGGTCCTTCGAACCGGATATACCTACCCCATAATTGTAATACGAAATATGTCCGGTTTATCGCTTTGTTTAATATTCGTAGGCTTTTCTACTTATCTTATAAAAATACTGTATTATATCTGCTTACCTGGTAGCTACGTATGAGTTGCTGGACCGCTAAATGCAACTTAATTTTCTTCTTCATTTCTGCCTCGCTATTCGCACTGGGCGCCTTATCATCTTTTCTTTCTGTTAGATAAAGAATGGAAATTGCAATAAAATAGGCACGTTGTCAATCATGGTCGCCATTGTATCGGTACATAGAGTCAAATCAAGGAAAGTCTGCAGATTTTTAACACTTTTAAAAATTCGACTTGTACAGGATAAAGCATCTTTGTTCAAGCCGAAACGGAGACACTTCGCGCCAGCTCGGTCAACTACAATCCATACTAGTATTATAAATGCGAAAGTGTGTGTGTCTGTTACCTTTCACGCTTAAAGCGCTGAACCGATTTAGTTGAAATTTGGTATAGAGATTAGTTTTAGTCCCGGGGTGCATATACGGTAGTTTTTTTTATCCCAGAAAAGGGGGGTGGAATTTTGTATGGGAAAACGATAAAAAGCAGATTGGGTAAAAAATAAGCTACCCAAATTACTAACACACGCAGACGAAGTGGGCAAAAGCTAGTATGTTATACGAGTAGGTACGTAGTACAACTAAACGTACTGACAGTCGTTGGGCTGAAGTCATTCTCGAACTCCTCAATCTTCAGCTGGGGTCCCGATACGCTGTTGTAAAAATTGTCCCACGACTGTGAATGTTGTTAAAATATGAGTTATTAGTAGGTAGGTAAGTACCTACCTAACTAAGTGTAAGGCCTGAGTGGACGCTCGAAGCGGAGCGTTCAGCGGGGCGTGAAGCGTGGCGTCGGGCTCACAACTTCACAAGTGATTTGAGCAGCGTGCACTAAGGCCGCATATACGCTATACGTTTGCATTTGTTTAACATGCACGCCGCACTCCCCGCCCCGCTGCACGCCCAAATCGAGCGTCCACTCAGGCCTTACACTAAGGGAAATAAAATTTCAAAATACGACTAAGTAATTCATTATTAAGCCTGTCACTGAAAGAGTTCGACTTATCAACACAGCTGAGAGAGTCGCAACTAGTTCCATTCGTTATAGATTGATATAAATCGCAAAAGACATAGTACATAACATAAGCTGATACGTTAGAACTCAAAATTTCACTTGCTGTTTAGACTGCAGAGTGTTCCAAACACTATACATGATTAACTTACAGAATCTATGCTTCCTTTTGTCTTCGACCAATCCAAGTATTGGGCCTCCAAAAAATTGGCATTCGATCCGCTAAGAAACGACTCCGCATTTTGCGAATATTTAGCATTTCTCGGTGGACTCCAATACTACAAATAAATAAAAGTGAAAGAACTAAATCACCACTATAGTCAGGCAGAGCTTGCTTAGATCGACTAAGCCGATTTCTTCCTACACACTACGCTCTGAGTGCTCTGCATGACGGTATAAATGTAAAAGGGCTATTTTGAATAGGTAATAAGGGCTGATTTATAAACGAACGCAAATAGAAGATTGTACAGTCGCCATCAGATATATCGGAGCGGCCAAGGCGCTCACAAATATCTGAACACGCCTCTATTGTCAAGGCGTTAGAGTGCGTGTTCAGATATTTTTGAGCACCTCGGCTGCTCCGATATATCTGATGGCGACTGTACTCCACCCTCCACCAACACACACACATTGTCACATTGGCACATTGGGTATGCTACGCAATCTAGGACTTGAATAGGTAGGAAAAAATGTAGCATATACCTACATTCTAGGGTTCTGTGTTTCTCGTCTACAGTGGCGGATTTGCAGTCTTGGTCGCCCTAATAGTGTAATTTTTTTGCATGCTAGTATTATTATATACGTATAGCAGAATAAGCAACAAATTGTCAGAAATACACCTCGAGACACGAAATAATGTACTTATTCTTTGCAAATAAAGCTATTCTTTTCTATTCTAGGCCCCAGGCCCTGAAGTATGTAATACTAGCCCCCCCTTTTTCAGCACCCATCATATTAGACTGCTGTCCCGAATAATATCTGTACGCCCCTATGCCCGGGCCTAGGGCGAATCCGCCACTGCTCAAAGTCAGTGGCTTTCATTGCAAGGGGATTGTTTCTAGTCTAGTAGATGCCTATGGCAAAATATATTAATAAATAAGAATTGACTTACCACAGGTTGATTGCGTTTAAAAACTTTGTGCTTAGCATACAGGGCAATCGAAGGACGAGATAAAACTACCAAAGACATCGTTAATTAAAAGATTTGATATAATTTTGATTTTGATCGTGATAAAATTGAAATGTAAATATTTATAGATAAATAAATCTAAAATGTGGTTTTGTTGTTAGTGTCTGACATATTAATGACCATTTAATGACGTTTTGAAACATAGAGTGGATTATTCTATCATTCATGTGGCCAGTGTTTGGATTAGTTTAGAACAAGTTTAGAGTTTAAGAAAAAGCCAAGTATTTTTGGTCAACTCATGATGATTTAATCATCGCTACTGCTAACTTAGTATAGGCATAGAGTAACTTATACTAGAGCGGTACTGTCATAGTAAATTTTGTAACCCCAGTAAATTCACTGCCATCTGTCGACACACTTTAAAACTAAAAATAAATATTTATAAAGATACGATAAAATGTATTTAAATATGGATAAATGGTTTTTTTATTTGCATTAATTATTTTTATATGATTTTGACCCATGTTCTTTCACTGGTATGCGTTAAAATTATAAATAACAAACGAAACAGTCAACGCCCTCTATATGAGTGTAGGCCAAAACTAGTGGCGCCATCTGATCGAGAATCAAATTTTCGTGATTTTCGAGGCACGTTTTTTCCTTAGACTGTATCCATCTATTACGGAGTTATATCTATCTTTGGTATAGGTTTAACTAACATAGGCTTAAGGGAATGTACACTAACACTGTCTACCTGGTCTGAAATAAAATAAAATATATCGCATCGTGTTAAAACTCTGAAGATCCTAATAGACATGTAGCGCACCGCATCTTTGAGCTAATTTAGATATGCGTGCGCAGTGTGCGCCGCACGCAGTGGCTTTCCTTTCCTTGGTTACTTACTGCTGTGGCGCGACGACCCGAAGTGGATCTTGGCCTCCGACACCAAAGACCGCCAACAGCCTTTCTTGGTTAGGTTACCTAAAATTAAATTAATTTTCGAGTAACACTAATCTTAAGAGGGGGCTAATAACATTTGTAGTATTTTTTTTCACGTTTTAATCAAGGGCAAATGCCCCGCTCACTACACGCCTAGCTCAAGCGTTCGTTCATTTCGTTATGTCGAAATTGTTATCTGTTATCTGCATATACATAGTATATACGCGCCACCGAGCGACCGGGGAAAAGTGAAAGAATATTCATCTAAAATTTGGGCTGCATAGGATTTTTTCTCTTTCACTCTTATAAATTTCGGTATTTCGCCATCTTCTCCTACCTATGATGCCACCCGGTCGGTGATAACGACAAAGCATGGCACTATTTTCTCTTATAGGAATCGCAATAAGACTATCTTTCTCTATCAAAGAGTGTCAGGCCCTTGGTTATCTGCCTCTCAATCGTTATTAGATTTTTATATTGGCGGTAGGTAGGCCCTCGGATCATACAGCGCGAAACCTCCGAATAAAGCACAAGTGTTCAATGACAAGTAATACTAATAAGACAAACATTTATATTAAAACTAATAATTTATTGATTTAATCAACAAGTATAACACAAAAATTTCTATAATTTTTCACAATTCAATTCAATTCAATTTTTTACGATATTAAGGAAAAAAATCACAGATTACAAACGGGATTTAAAAAAGGTTTAGAAAAGTTTATAGTTTAATAAATCATGTTATTTAAATTTTAATTCAACGCTAAAACTAACAATGTGCTTAGTCAAATGCGTCTAAATTATTAAACAAATCTGATTTGTTCTTACAAAATACATAACGGAATGTCTGCTTACAAGCTACTTACAAAATAAACGCTCAGCTTTAAACGTGGCTAAATTTATCATTGTGTCTTTTTCATTTAGCAAGCTAAATTTAGCCACCTCAAAGAAGCCTTTTTATTATTATATCTATTCTGTTAGATATCTCATTCACAACCATACCAGCTAAGCTAATGTTATCTGAAAATATACTCTCATAGAGGAATCTTTACAACAATACTTAATATAAGGAACAATTCAAACAATATTTCAACATGGTAATAATCTGTTCTGTACATCGAAACATTTGTGACGTTTTCAACGAAAAGTTACCACATTGTCGGTTGTCGATAAGGTTGATTACAAATTGAAGCTATATGAAAATAGCGCCTTATTGACAACCGACAATAAGTAGTCTACGATTGGTCAAACGAGTTATTTATATATTAGTACAAAAAATAAAGCAGCGAAACCCGTGGTTTGCTGATTGTAGAAATATCTCGAGAAATGGCGGTGGACACGAAATTCTCAATGGGAGGAAAAAATAGGCATTACAATTTAAATACAACTTCTTTGTAATAATGTTAATTACAAAAATAGATTGTGGTTAAAAAAATAAGAAACTGGGAAACACCTATGGAAATAACTTTATATGCGGGTTACCTATAATTATAGGCGTAGATAATGTAGATTTCTACCAACACTATTTATAAACTCCCTAGATTTGTTAAAAACCATTTGTTTTAATTTAAAACTTCAATGCATTATTGCATGAAATATTCTTATAAAACTCGATCATTTAAAATACATTAAAAATGCTGCCTAACTAATAGTTATACACTTACAAATCTACTTAAGGCTTTAACAATAGACATGGCCAGTTTAGCATGCTAAAATTAGATAAGCTTACTCTCTAATAGGGAATATTACGCGAAACTCTGCGTAGGGGGCGCCAGGGCGCCACACCACAATCTGAGAGTCTATCGTGAAACAAGAAAATTTCTTTATTTAGATAAAGAAATGTTAGCATCTCTGTCACTCTTGCATATTCGAGCGATAAAGAGGCAGATAGATCGCGAATTTTCGGATTCGCGTTTCCCGGTAGGTCCTCTGTAAGCAAACCGCCTTGATGCATCAATGTCATATTTTATTATCTCTAAAAACTTGTCAAAAACCTGTTAAAGGTATGTATAAGTTACTCTATGGTTTAGTAAAAAGGCTAGTCCTGCACTCTGGTGGCAGAACATTGCAGTAATATCCCCTATTACTATGACTTTACAATGCTAATTACAATTCCACATGTCTTTTGTATTTAGCATACATAAAAGCCATGCCTGCGGCATTTAGTTTCCTTAATCAACATTCAAACCGATTGTTGCATTTTTAACTAAGAATCTATGGACGTAAGGTGTATTTTTACTTAACATGTTAGCGTTATTTCACACCGATTGATGCACTTTCAACTTATAGGCTATATAAGTAAGGTATATTTTTGCTTGGCATGTTCTATATAGTTGGAAATATAACACCGTTTGTTTCATTTTCAACTAAGACGCTATTAAAATAAGGTATACTTTTGCTTGATCTATTTTAGTTTCTTTAGTAATTTTATGTTTCCCTAAGCTCACAGCGTTGCACTTTAAACCAAGAAACTATAGAAATAAGGTGTATATTTGCTTAACATAATACAAACCTAATACAATTGACTAGTTTTAGTCGGCTTTCTTCGCCTTGGCCTTAGCGGCCGCTTTGGGCTTCGTCGGGTAGATCACGAAGAGCGATAGCTGCGCCGAGCACAGCACGAACGCGACTGAGTTTTGGAGCTGTAACGAACACAAACCGTGAGTAGAAGTGGCTAAACGCGCAAGATGTTCATAATGATCTAAACACGACACACAAAGACAACAACTAACTAATTATAACTAATTTGCTGCTGACTGTATCCAAAGAGAATATATAGGATAGACGGGTACTGTCATTACTGTCATAGTAATTTTTTTAGTCACAGTATATTTACTGCCATCTATCGACACACGATTAAAACTAAAACTAAAATATCAAAAAATGTATAATAATTTTTTTATTTGTATTTATTATTTTTATATGATTTTGACCCATGTTCTTTCACTGATATGTGTTAAAATTGTTACATAACAAAAGAAACCGTCAACGCCATCTAAACGAGAATAGGCCAAAGGTTGGTATTGGTGGTAGCGCCATCATTTCCGCGGCACGTTTTTTCCTTAGACTTTATTCATCTTATACGAAGTTATATGACTTTGCTGTATCTAAGACGAGCCCCCGTATTCATGAACGCGCTACAAAGCCTCAATTAGCTATTAATCACATTGCTTCGGCAATGGATATTGAACCTTCTGATAAGAGATATAAAGTGTATAGTTGTATACTTACAACGAGGAAGTTATTCTTCAGAATGATGCCGTATAGCAACCACATGAACGTGACCACGGCTCCAGAGAAGATCATAGGGAAAGGTAAACCCTCAGTACTCTGCCTGGCGATGATGTCTTTCTGCAAAGGATTAAAATTGATTTGATTAAAGTTTAATTTTAATTTGATACGGACAAAGTGCCAAAAATGTGTACAAACTACCTTAATATATGTGCAATAAAGTAGGTCAAATATTTTCAGCATTTTGTCCGTGAACATTACAGGATAAAAAGTTTTTATTATAACAAAAAAAATTAGGCAAGTTATTCCAAATATATTTTGTGCGTTCTAGAATTTACAGTCAAGGCATTAAATATTACCAACCTAGGTACCAAATACCGCCTGTAAATGTTGAAGAAATATAAACACTACACGCCCATACTCCCTCAAGAATAAAGATCGTGTATCACGTCTTTATGTCCGGTTTTATCTGAGCTGACAGTTCAATCGAATGTCAGTCTTATTCATTGAACATAGAATACATGTTTGAAGTGTTACAAATGTGATTACCAAATCGCCTCTGCCTTGCTAAAGGTGCTGAAAAACTCTTACCAGTCTGAAAAGCGGTGACGCAATCAGGTACAACGTGAAAGCGATCAGGATTGTCCCGAGCCTGTTCTCCACGACGGCGGGATCTACTATTTCAGCGTAGCTATTCACTCCAGCCATGAACGGGCCCCATAGACTTAGTTCTAACTATGATTTCACCGACAAAATAACACTTACCAGCCCGAAAAGCGGGGACGCAAACAGGTAGAACGTGAAAGCAGTCAGGATCGTCCCAAGCCTGTTCTCGACGACGACGGGATTTTCAATTTGAGCATAGCTATTCACTCCAGCAATGAACGGGCCCCATAGACTTAGTACCAACTATGATTTCACCGACAAAACAAACTTACCAGCCCGAAAAGCGGGGACGCAATCAGGTAGAACATGAAAGCAGTCAGGATTGTCCCGAGGCGGTTCTCGACGACGGCGGGATCAGCCATTTGAGCGTAGCTGATCACTCCAGCGGTGAACGCGCCCCATAGACCGAGCTCGAACCACGCTTTAACCTACAACAAACAACAGGTTAATATAATTATGAGCCTGATATAATTCTAAACTTATCATTTCAGAAATTTGACGGACTGCACCTTCGAGCAACACCGGCTTCCGACACGTCGGAAGGGAGGAGCCCATGCAATATGTTACCGTACAAATCATTCTGCCATTTTTTGCGGGGGAAACGTGCACATAGGCGCACTTTTCACTCACTACATACAAAATCTAATCTGTAATGACGGCACAAATACATAGAAAATGACATACGCCAAAGACAAATCTTGCACACCTCGATCTCTTTTTGTGTACGGACGAGTCACAACACGCACCGCCATAGCCACAGTTGTGCCTATGCTTCGGCAGAGGGGAAATTAGTACGAATGCCGTCTCCCTTCCGTGTTGCTCGAAGGACTGTACAGTCCAGGCATAATTATATATATATTCCCAAAGTTTCAAAAATATATGTACGCTCTTACACCTTAGACAATAAAGTCGTGTTCACATATTTTTGAGCTATTTATCTAGATCGATATTTTTGCCTTCGACTGTACAGACCATATGCATTGCATTGTCAACATTTGACATTGACTATCAATTTTTAGATTTCTGCCATGGCCCACGCTAACAATGTCCACACTACCTCACTATAGCCCACACTCCCTTATCTCCGGTCGACTACTTGAAGCGGGTAATTTAAGGAAAGCTTAATATTCAACGACGGCTTTGTTTATCTTTTTTCTTTATTAAAGTAAATTATAAAATCATCAGCGGGCATGAGATGGTCATCTTTCTGTCTCACATACCTTTTCTTTCGTGTAGCAGAAGTAGATAGACAAGTAGACGATGCTCAGCGCTATACCGAAGAAGTTGACTCGGATCATCGTATCATCGCGTAGAATGAACCCATACTGCAGGTTCAGTACTCCCCTGTTAAGGAAAATTCAACGATTAACGTGATAAAGTAGGTATATATGTGCCATTCTCAACCAAAAGGGTACTTATTGTCGGTTGTCAATACGGCGCTATTTCCATATAGCTTCAATTTGAAATCAACCTTATGGATAAGCGACAATGTGGTACCTTTTGGTTGAAAATGTCACTATAAAAAAACCGGCCAAGTGCGAGTCGGACTCGCCCACCGAGGGTTCTGTACTTATTAGTTGTTATAGCGGCAACAGAAATACATCATCTGTGAAAATTTCAACTGTCTAGCTATCACGGTTCATGAGATACAGCCTGCTGGCAGACAGACGGACAGACAGACAGACGGACAGCGGAGTCTTAGTAATAGGGTTCCGTTTTTATCCTTTGGGTACGGAACCCTAATAATGGAATAGTGGCTTTATAAATAGGATAAATTTGCAATTGGTACTGTTAAATACCAATATTGTTCGATTGCGGTGAATATTTCCATTAAGGTCAATGTGGGAAAAACCGTCTACAAGCTTTTTCGTCGCTATAACTCTTATTATAGTTTACAATACACATACTCCACTTATAAAAGGCAAAACAGGACCCAAGCTCTTCTGTCTGACTGTGACTAAGCGACGTACGTATAATACGAGAGTTTTAGCCCTATGACGGTCTTGCCCGCAATCAATTTTACCACATTGACCTTATTGTCTTTTACGCCTTTATAGGCAACTTTTTAGGATCCTGTATTTACACACTGCGTTAACAGATGGCTAAGCTGATTAAAAACACGAATTCTACTACCAATGACATTCAACTGCCCAATAAGGGATATTACTGCAATGTTCTGCCACCAGAGTGCAGGACTAGCCTTTTTAGTAAATCATAGAGTAATTTATACATACTGTACCTTTAACAGGTTTTTGACAAGTTTTCAGAGATAATAAAATATGACATTGATGCATCAAGGCGGTTTGCTTACAGAGGACCTACTGGGAAACGCGAATCCAAAAATTCGCTATCTGCCTCTTTATCGCTCGAATACGCAAGAGTGACAGAGATGTTAGATAAATAAATTTTCTTGTTTCACGATAGACCCTCAGATTGTGGTAGTGGCGCCACCTACGCAGAGTTTCGCGTAATATCCCTATTTACTGTCATCGATGGTAAGTTTCGAATTCGACTTATGCGTACAGAACTGTTTCTTTGCGATTGTGATAAAATTAACAATTATACTGTAAACGAGCTCAATATTTCTTACATTTGTTTGTTTAATTACGAATAATGGTCGCCTTACTCCCATTATCAGCAATTAGATATAAGCTTCGCGCTCCCTCGGTTAATTAATAAATTATCACAAGTGATATATTACGGTACGTTATCTTATCAACATAAATTGGCAATCTATTCCTTAATATTGTCAAAGATAGATATAACTCCGTAATAGATGGATACACTCTAAGGAAAAAACGTGCCTCGAAAATCACGAAAATTTGATTCTCGATCAGATGGCGCCACTAGTTTTGGCCTACACTCGTATAGAGGGCGTTGACTGTTTCGTTTGTTATTTATAATTTTAACGCATACCAGTGAAAGAACATGGGTCAAAATCATATAAAAATAATTAATGCAAATAAAAAAATCATTTATCCATATTTAAATACATTTTATCGTATTTTTATAAATATTTATTTTTAGTTTTAAAGTGTGTCGACAGATGGCAGTGAATTTACTGGGGTTACAAAATTTACTATGACAGTACCGCTCTAGTATAAGTTACTCTATGATATTGTAGAATCTATAGATTAGTCATAAATACGCCGCTATACGGCACGTGTTTTCTCTCTACGTTTTGTTTAGCATTACCTATATATCTAGTAATTTCTAGTATTAGAGCACATACTAATAAGATTGTGTAAGATATTTTGCTCGCATCGTTGTGTACAGCGATGGATGTATCCAGCCGCAAAATTGCATGGCCACTTTATGAATGAACTTATTAATAATTTGTCCATGCAATTTTACAGCTCGTTGTACAAGATATTTACTGTGCCTACATTTTGATGGCCAAGGTGTCCGTAGTATTAATCTCTTTTCGATGTACAGACATTTCCTCTTTTGCATTGAAATTCTAAAATCGTCTTTCACTACTTACCCAGTTTCTAGCATAATTCTGTGATAGATACATTCATTAGACGACTAGCTTCTGCCCACGTGGAATGATGATGATGATTGATAAAAACCGGACAAGTGCGAGTCGGACTCGCGCACCGAGGGTTCCGTACTTTTTAGTATTTGTTGTTGTAGCGGCAACAGAAATACATCATCTGTGAAAATTTCAACTGTCTAGCTATCACGGTTCGTGAGATACAGCCTGGTGACAGACAGTCGGACAGCGGAGTCTTAGTAATAGGGTCCCGTTTTTACCCTTTGGGTACGGAACAATAAAAACTATCCTATGTTCTTCCCCGGGCGTCAGACTATTCCCATACCTATTTTTTTTTCTAAATCGGTTCAGTGTGAAGAGGTAACAGACAGGCAATTATTTTCGCTTTATAATATAAGTAGGGATTTTTAGATGTCATTCTTGGCGGTAGCGCCCCAGCCCATACGTTACGAGCGGGCTATAAATCATTTTGTACTGCCTGATTGGCTACGGCCTTGGCCGACAAATACACTTCTAGCCATTATTACAATATACGACAAGGTCAAACTTCCGGTTATTGACACACCTTTCGACTAGATATTTATTATGTAACATTAATATACAGTAGAAACCGCTTATACGAGCATGTTTAACAGGGTGCTAACGAAAAATTACAGTTTTTATATTGAATTTTTACACATTTAAATCAAGGGCAAGTGCCATAAAAAAATTCACTCGGTAACGTCGGAAATTGGAGGACTCTCGCACTTTCCTAGAGGTTTAAAGGTCGTATCGGTTCGGAAATACCGCGGGCAAGAGCTCATTCCACAGTTTAGCTTTATTTTATTTATTTTTTTATTTCTAAGTGGTGAAGATGGAAATGTTGTCGCGTAGAGCGGATGGCGGAAAGAAGCGGCAGGAATTAATCCGAACAATTCTTCGGAGCACCACTAGTACTTACATGACTAGACCGCCGGAGAAGGGCATAAGCGGCACGCCCTTAGTGTCCCCCTGCTTGTAGATGTCCCAGCACAAGAATGAGCCAGAAAACATTTGTCCCATGGTGACCACGGCCGCAATCGTGCCGACGATCTCCTTGTACGGCTGTAGCACGTTTGAGAGAGCCTCCATCTTGAATTCTGAGGAAGATAATTAGTTTCTACATAAAAGAATTGGACACGTCAAAACGAATATGAGCCCAATCTCTTCTGGCTCCATGAGTTTCGTATTTCTGTCGATAGATTCCCTCAATACTCTCAATCACTTGCGATACGTGTAAAGACTAAAGTGTGCCTATAAAAACCGGCCAAGTGCGAGTCGGACTCGCGCACCGAGGGTTCCGTACTTTTTAGTATTTGTTGTTAAAGCGGCAACGGAAATACATCATCTGTGAAAATTTCAACTGTCTAGCTTGATAGCACGCTTCGTGAGATACAGCCTGGTGACAGACAGACGGACAGACGGACAGACGGACAGCGGAGTCTTAGTAATAGGGTCCCGTTTTAACCCTTTGGGTACGGAACCCTAATAAAAAGCACCCATTTAATATCAGCAAACAAATCAAGACTTCCTCATATTTGCGTATTTTTAGCAAGAAAACATCTAGAGAGTCACAGCGTTTATCGCCGCCATCATGGAATCTGACCGCCACACCCAAGCGCGGCGTATGTAATAGGGAGTACTCCTCGTAATAGGGAGGGGCGAACATCAAAAAACCGCTAACAGTATAAATAGATCACTTAACACTGACCCGAGAATAAATCGCCACAACCTCTATTACTTTTACTTAAGCACGTGTATTGCCTTTGGAGCGCGAGCGCTGGCGAGAATCGGAGTCACCTAAAAACATTGCATAACAAGTATGACAACGAAACATTTTTTGTCCGATATTTCGTTTGTCCGAGCGCGCTTTTTTTAAGAGTTGGATTTTCAGAAGGGTCACAAATTTAACCTAGCCTAATCTAATTGTTTCTACACGAAGCCTTTTTAAAATATTTTGACAAATATAGTGATGATTTTTGTTCATGAGAGAAATCTTTTTCGACGTTGCGATGGGATACTAATGTGTTTTCACACACCACTGTGACACTGTGACACGACGAAGGACGATTCGAGGTCATATTTCTGCTCTTCGAGCGTTGTTGGTGTATGCAAATTGTATGAATAATTGAATATTATAAAATTTATTGCCGTAGTCCATACAGCGTTGCGTGACGCGTGACTCATCGTCAAACCCCGGTTTGGCGGGGGTGAAATGCACCAGTGCTAGGTGATAGTGATAATTGATAAGTATTGACTCAAGTGTTATCGATATGCAAAAATTTCAAAATCTCAATAACAAATGTGACTCTTCCTCGAACTAAACGTTATTAAAAAAACATGCCAAAGTTGATCGATATCGATTTTTATAAAGAATAGAATGGAATACATTAACGTCACATGATGGTAGGTTACATAAGAGAGTGTATAAAAGGAGCGGACGAAAAAAGAAAAGGACCGCCACTCAGCGTTATGCCACGGCTGGCCGCAGCGCTGATTTTCGGTAGGGACCTAACTAATAAATAACTTAAAGAGTTAAAGTAACAACAAACGAACAATGAGAGAAAAAACAAAACAACAAACAAGTAATGAGAAAAAAAGAAAAGAAAAATGAGTAGACAATTACAATTTACTGCCGTCGCTTAGTTTAAATAGGTTCAATGTCTATTGCGATTTTGCCTAGTGCGTGAAGGAGATGAAGGAAGTAAGTAATTCAGAAAAAAATTAAAAGGTATGTAGTTGTTGCCGTTAGGTATTTAGTTGTGTCTTGAAAAACGTAATTCGACATTTTGTCTTGAAGGTGTTAAGTGTTTTAAGCGTTCGAACAGGTGGAGGCAGGTTGTTCCAACATTTGGTAGCGGCATATCTAAAACTGCCACGGAATCACAGATTAATAAATAGTTACTACGTAACAGATACATCATTCCCATACAAAAGCGAAAATACCTACGCTATAATAGCCTACAAATTCTTAATAATAATACCATTAATACCTGCTGCTCAGGACGAGAAGAAATGTACCATAAGTACGCGAACAAAGAGTCGAGACTGCCTTGCTCGCCGTGCGAGTCACGTGCCAAAGCGTCATCGTAAGAATGCGCTAGGGTTGTACTGTTACTTATGTTATTATTGTAATATAACAAATGTTGCAAATAAACCATATTTTTTATTAGTCAATCAAATATTTAAAAACAACAATTATATTACCTGACTCAAAAAACTCCTTCATTTACGATTTACCTACTTATGTTCAAAGAAATAAATGGTGACAAAATTCATAAAGATAGATTTAAAATACTACTCGGTAAATACGACAAATTTTCCTTTGTTTTTTGACTTTTACACCCATCTACTGCACAATAATTTCGTGGTTTCGGCATTTCGAAGCGTAGGCGCGGGAAACGCGCGGTGCGAGCGCTCAGGCGGGCGTTCGGCGGCCCTCTGTCGGTTGAATCGTCGACGATACGCCGAGCGGTAGGCATATAGCGCGTGGCCTTTAGCGAGTGAAGGAGGCCTGACGGAATACGGCTGTTTGCAACTTTCATTTGCCCTCGCACTAGCCAAAACTGTCCCCGTTTGAACACATCGTTTATATTTGTATAGGTAGCTACCTAGCTAACATTAATTACCTTTATGTAGTATATTATCTTCGTGTGTGTGACAAATGTCACCTCAATGCTATTTGTAGACTGGCTGAACGCTATTAACTAAACAGGCTAAAATAGATAGAGCCATATACTTAATTGTAACTTGTAATAATACACTGTTTTACCCGAGCCTTCGAATCTCGCAAGTTATGTAAGCGATTGCAATAGCACCAAATGGCACCGCACCTATTTACTTCAGATACTGCCCTCAATCTGTGCTGTGCTTCCTACAAATGATTATAAACGAGTGGCAAATTGAAATTGACACTTGTGCGTCACTCACACACCCACGAGTGACGTCACAGTTCGGAAACGCGCTTGTTTGCACACAGGTGATTGAGAAGGTCGTTTAGAGGTCGTAAAGGGGAGATTGTTACACTGTGGTACATCGTCAAAACTGTTAACTGACAATTCTGAAACCTTATTGCAAAGGAATAAGGGACACCAATGGTCATTTAAGAGACGTACAGTCACCAGCAGAAGTTGCTAAGCGGGCGAGGTGTTCAAAACGATCTTGAAGCGACTTTTATCCTCAAGGACAATGCTGACATCGAGCATGAGCGTAACATGATCGCCCGGAGGTTTGCAAGGTGTTCCTGGGACGTAAAAGTAACGCTTTTTAGAGCGTACTGCATATCTCTGTATACATGCAGCCTGTGGGCGAACTACACTCATTAAGCCTACAACACCCTCCGTGTGCAGTTTAACAATGCGTTCAGGGCGGTGATGGGGCTACCTCGCTACTGGAGCGCGTCGGGCATGTTCGTCCTCCTCCTACAATTTAGGAGGGAATTAAACCTTCTCGGGCCAGAGGTGTAGGGTTGGAGCCGGCGTAGCTTTATCGCGTATAGAATAGAATAGAATGAGATTTTATTCGTAAGCACAAACAAACAAGACATTACATAATACAAAAGAAAACATAAAATAAGATTAAAGTGCCACGAAATGGCCTCATCTCAGCATGTTGCTGGTGACTTCCAGCGCTGATCTTCCGATGAGACCATCAGGTGAGAAGAATCACGAAAGGTAACAGACAAGAATAAAAGAGAAGATACACGGTATACACGGTGTTACTTGAGCCACTGAAAACCTGAGACACCCCAAAAGATTTTTTTTATTTTAAACATCTTGAGTATTTATACTTTAATCCGATAAATAAATAAATAAATATTCCTTGTTTAGTTTTCTTAACAATTCTATTCGAATGGTAATTCTACACAAGATACTTCGTCGTTTTAGTGACATCAAACAATTGCTAGTTACCGTCGTGAACACTGTTAACTGACCATTTGCATACCTTACTGCAATGAGATAAGGTTTACCAATGGCCAGTTAAGGGTGTTGCTTATTGCCAAATAACGTGTCAAATGCTAGTTGTTGATATTGTTGCGTTACAAACTTGTAGACTGACTACTGAGCATGTAAAAATAATAATAATAATAAAAATACCCCCATTAAAATATAGTGCAATCGATTCTCCTATCGATTATTAACAAACTGTTTTTAGGTTTTCAGTGGGTCATGAAACACCGTGTATATACTATATCTTTACTTGAAAATAGTTGTATTGTATTTGTGAACCGATTTTGCATGTATGT
Organism: Cydia strobilella; assembly: GCF_947568885.1. Classification (NCBI taxonomy): domain Eukaryota; kingdom Metazoa; phylum Arthropoda; class Insecta; order Lepidoptera; family Tortricidae; genus Cydia; species Cydia strobilella. Next base: position 19,840,915 of record NC_086046.1, read on the forward strand.
ACAACCAGCCTTAAACTTTATGATGGTTCATTAATTTTGTATGTGGGTATTTTTGCACTTAGTAGATTTTCCTCAGTCACCCGTTGACCACGAACGCTGTAAAGGGTTCGAAACGTCGGGATGTATTATTTGTCAATTTTGAATTTGGAAATTGTAATAAATCACAAATTTAATTTGAAGTTGAGTATACGCGGGAACACGAGGTTATGACGTAGGAAGCTCTGGCTAATTATTACCTATTTATGAAGTACCTAATCAAGAGATAATTCCAAGGTCATCTTGATACTATTGAACTCATACAATAGGAAGATAATGTGCCTTGTAAAGTACAAGTGCTTGCTTGTGTACAAGTCAGTTGATATGTAAATTAAAATTAAAATGTATATTTTATATTGCACTAGGGATTCATCCATTAATTACGTCACACGAATTTCGAGGCTTTTTGACACATTTGGCAAACCCATCCCTACCTGGTGCGACGTCACATTTTTTCAATAAAATCGGCAAAACGAATTAAGCATTATTAATATTTTATACAAAATAAATATTAGTAATTATATAACCCAAAACTGATTAGGAAAGAAAATTAAATGATTAAAAACGATTATCGTTCCAAAAACTTATTATTTAATTGTACAGCAAACAAAATAAGTTAGTGACGTCACAAAGTTTGTGACTTCCCCCTCCCCCTTGTCACAACATGTCACATTGTCATGACCCCCTCCCCCCCCTAAACGTGTGATGTAATTAATGGATGACCCCTAGCGACCCGCCCCGGCTTCGCACGGGTAGTGCCATATTTTAACTAATTTACACAAAACCTTGTTATGATTTTACACGTCGTAATTCCTGATAGAATAAAATTTTCATTAAACAGTGAAAGCTATAATTTGTCATAAGATTAGTCATCATCATCATCATTGGCCTTATCGTCTGTTGCAGACGATTTATGGTGTAACACCGGAGAGACACCGTTTTTGATGGCTAAAATAAGATTAGTATGTCATAAGATAAAGGTACAATTAGCTCAGTATTATAAATGGCGTATTGACAACAAGTGTAATTTTTTTTTAAATTAGATATGTTTTTACGGATTTAAATTGAGTTTAGACAATTATCTTTATGTAAGGCCCAAAAAGTGATATTTGTAATCAAACCTTAATTAATTAGTTTTAATTAAGCAGAAACGTCTACAATCGAAACAACTGCTTAGAAATAAATTGAAAGTGTCAGAATTAAATAAGTTCGTAATTTATTTCTAAGCTCAAACATTTATAAGTTTATTTAATCTAGAATGTTTAAGAGGTTTACGTACACCGGGACAGTGTACGAGTCGGATGGCCGAGTGTTATGATTTTTTAAAAATAATATTACAATCTTTTGGTCACAATTATTAAGCAAGACAAATGCCAAAACTGACAGTCCGGTTCCAACTAATCAATCACGGGCCAGTATAAGAACGCCAATCCGACTTGTTTCCGGTCTGGTTCTAGGCACCATGTTGGTTGCAAAAGGCGGGTAGGATGGTGACAACGCTTGATGAGTGCCGACGTATTGTTAAGACTGAATACTTTGAATATAGTGATAATTAATAAAATCAGTTACAACGAAGATTGACTTTGAATTTACAAAAACCTCCTCAAGAATCACTCTAATGATAGGTGAAAACCGCATGAAAATCCGTTCAGTAGTTTTTGAGTTTATCGCGAACATACAGACAGAAGGACGCGGCGGGGGACTTTGTTTTATAAGGTGTAGTGATTGCACATATTTTATGGTGATGAAACTAAGCAACATATACAAGGATAACAATTGTGTAATTATACCTACAAGATAATAAAACACAGAGTCATGACTAGCAATAGTGACATGGCAAAAAAAATACATTGATGGATTAGCAAAAAAGCTAGTCTTCCACACTCTGGTAACTTGAGTAACTTGACACTTGATAAGGTATGTTAAGAGTAAGAGAGAGAGAAGAGACAAAAATAACGCCAATAAGCATCCAATAAGCCATATAATTTATAGGTAGGTACTATAAAGTTATTTACCATGTATTGTAGATATTTTATTACACCACATTTATTCAGTTGCTAAGTTAAGATATCAAACTGCAAAATATACTTACGCTATAAAACTCCTGGTTAAAACCAACGATTTCAATAAAACGATTTTATATACACTGCGTTTAACTGTTTAAAACTAAGATTTAGCTTAGCACTTAGCAGCACCGACTGCTAAAGCTATAACAATACAAATTAAAACAATATTTTACTACGCAAGGGTTACTGTGACTGACCGACAATGCCACTCGAGACTCGACCACACGACAAAATTGACGTGAAGAAAGTGACATAATGACAATTAGTGACAGCCGAAATTGACAGCCAGCTGGAAAACGTCAAAGACACGTGGCGAACCATTCATCCATTCCTTTCCGTTTGTTTATGGATTTATATTCGTTCGTTCTTTGGTCGATCGTTCCAATCGCATTGCAGTCATTGCACTCTGCAGGAAATTTAAGAAACTGAAGGATCTTATCTATGGTCAACCCCGGGTTGACATTTTATAATTTTCGCGAGATTTTTCCAATTCTACAAATTTTCAGCCATCTGTGTTCTATTTTAAGACTAATGACTGATAAGAGTTTCATGAATTCCTCTGTTATTTTCTGGTGTGTCATGTGTGTAGTCAGCGTGGGGTTAGGCGTCGGTATGAGAGTTCTATGAATAGTGCGGAGGTAGCTTCCTGAGGGTTGTGGTTGGGACAGTTTGGTAATATGCAATGGATATACAAGGGCTGGAAGAAGCGATGTCTGTGGGTGCTGTTAGTGGCAGCGTTGTGCCCGCTGCTCGTGGCCCAGAAGATCGGTGACCCGTACGAGATCCTTGGGATCTCCCGCCGAGCGACACTGGTTGAAATTCGCAAGGCGTACAGGCAAAAAGCTAAGGAATGGTGAGTTTACGCTGCTATCTTAATCGAACAGGGTCTACTTTATTGTGAACGTGACTGACATGGTTCTGTTTTGTGTTTGGATCAATATGTTATGAATAAACAAATGGCGCGACGAATCTGTAAATTTTGGAATCTATTCAAATTGTTTGTATGATATCTTGTTGTAGTTGTGAGAAATAAAATAATTAATTATGTGCTCTGTGAGTTAAATTAGATCCATCTGTTGTGGCATGAGCTTGACCCATATTTGTCATTTTTGATGCTGTTGTCATGAAGTTAAATTAATATAAGGGCAATAAAAATACACCAGATGGTGCACACACACCATCTACAATTGGTGCCTTTTTTGCTCCACAAAATTTTTATAGTCTATAAATTTTTAAATACTCAGTTAAAAGTAAGGCAATTGTGTTAAGAAAGTCATAGAATAAACATAACTACCATTCTCATATTTATGTTTATGATCATTTAACCCCTGGTTGTGATATTATGTTGGCTAAAAAGTTACCTATAAGACCCGTGGATGTGATATCACACATATTTTCATACTAAATAACAACAAGGTTTTTACCAGTTGCTTTTCACTGAAGGAAAACATTAAAATTCTGTCTAATGTTAATATGGAGCAATTTCTCTTCTGGGTTGGAATGGAATGCCAGATGGATGCTTTTGTAAAAACTAGTTCTAGCTCAGAATAAATAATAGTACTACCGTACAGAAAGGAAACTTCCTACAAGACTGAAGTTTGACAGTAGTTCAGGGACGAATCATGCTGTCCCTTTCTAATATATGGCATTATCCCTTTCGGCTATTTATGGTTGTCAAAGTTCAAGTCATTATCTTATCTATGGTCGTGCACACAAAGGGACTTTAAGTTGTGTCAACCCTAATTATTGCTCGGAGCAATGCTGAGCCAAACAGAGCTGTGATTACCCAAAAGGAGGAGTTTCGCACCTCTGCTACTAGTTCTTCATGCTATTATGACAATAAGGAACTAGTCTGGCAAACACAACTTGCCATTCAGTAAGAAGTGTAAGAACCAGGAAAATTTTACTCATCCCTTTCTTTTGGCTGCAAGTACTAGCATAAGGCCCAAAATACACTTGTAAGTTTCACTTACATAAGTAGGGACAAAGCTATTTGTTAGAATAGATAATGATATCCATAATAACAGTTTTGAATGATTCACGGTTAGTTTCAATAGACTTATATTGACCTGGATATGGACCGTGAACAAGATGCATGTAACTGCATCGAAATATTGGGAGCTCGGAAACAATACAAAAGGTAATCAAGGTCCATATCCGGGTCAATATAAGTCTAATAATATTTATCTCACATTCTGTAGTATAGCTGTGTCTCTACATATGTATGTAAAACTTACAAGTGTATCTTAGGCCCAGGGTTTGAAATTTTCCAGATAATTGTAGTCTTTGATAATTATCCCAGGTATGTATGGTGCTATATTTATTTTCTTTGAATTATTTGATAGTAAAAAATAATGATTGGGGCATTTTTTGCTATTGATTAGTTTTTTATTAACCATTGAAATATAAGATAATGATCATGTAACAATCTAATTATATTTCGTAAATTTTAGGTTTTTATCAAATCGATAATTATCAGGCATAAACATCACGATAATTATCAAGATAGCTATCATTGATAATTATTATGCTTACGAACCCTGCTTAGGCCTAAGACAAAGACAGTATGATTTTCTCTGTCTATGTTTGAAAAGACAGTTCTGTGCCAAACCATACATTATTTAGTTTATGTCAATATTTTAACAGGCATCCTGACAAAAACCTTCACCCAAATGCGGAGTCTCGCTTTGTGGAAATCAAGCAGGCGTATGAGCTGCTCTCGGACACAGAGCGACGGCAAGCTTATGACCAGTATGGCATTACAAATGAAGATGAACACCTCTACAAGCAGAGACATGATTACAGTACATATGCTCGGTTCAGGTTAGTATTTGTAAACAATTAGGCTAGATATATGTATATGAATATGTCTAGTTGATGGCCAAAAGTGGAAAAGGGGTAATGGAACATGCTACAAGAGTTGCTTTTTCAGAATGCTAGAAACCCAAGTTTTGGTTTAGTTTTTAACCTAAGACATAGAATGTTATCAGGACAAAGATTGGTGGCTTCCTACCATTCAAAAAAGTATTTACATCTCGCTTTGTGTGGTAGGCCACAGGACAGTGGATGTCATTCCAGATCTAGAGCAGAGCCCAACTGGGGAAGTACCTCCACCTTACAGAAAACCGCAGCCAAATAACACTAGACCCTACTCGTAGTGTTGTGTTCCTGCCGGTGAGTAAGGTTGCCAGAGCTCAACGAGGGAGAGGAGTGTTAGGGTCGGCAACGCGCATGTAATTCCTCTGGTGTTATAAATAATTTAAATCAAATACAAGCCTATAGGCTGGCCTTAAGGCTTAAATTCTACTGGTAATTCTAGGATATTCAGTTCTATTTGTTATTAAAATTCCATTTTATATATACTTCTTTTTTTTAATCAGTCATCATAACTATTACTTATGAAAGCAAAAGAATGTAAATGATTGTATATTTGGCGTGACCAATTTTTCAAGTGTTTTTCAATAAAAAGACATCAAGATCGCTTACCTTCCTTCTAATGCTAACAAAAAACAAGCAAATCTCTTTATAAAGTAATATATTCTTATAGTGATTCAGGTTAATAGACCATCATTCAGTTTAAATTGACTCTCTTCCAAATATTTACTTCCTTCGCCACTTTGATTCGCGGATATTAAATGCTTGGTAAACAAACATCAGTCTGGATCGCTTCTAAAACATTGAACTGATGAGTCATTTTAAAATCGAATTCAATATGATACAGATCTTTGGTGTTTTTTGAGATTGAGATTTTACAGATGGCGCCAGGATAAGTTTTTCCGGTCAATCCCTAGAATTGTGTCAAATTATTGTTTTTTTTTTGGTATAATATGGCGCGGAAGCCAGCCTTTTAAGCCAAATCTCATAGAACAAAACTAGAGAAAGGGTAAAGCTGCAGACGTCCATAGGCTACGGTGAGTGCGGCGGGTATCAGGCGGGCCATACGGTTGTTTGCCACTGACGTGGTATTAAAAAAAGCAATGATGGCGCCATCTATGCAAACATTTGACAGTTGCCAACCCCATTACTGAAATCAACTTAAGTAATAAGCATGCCGTATGGCATTAAACCATGGTCCATGAAACACCTCATGAAGGGAGACCTACCTCTATCACTCAAACGTAGGCTCATGGACATGTGCATACTTCCAGTCCTCACCTACGGTGCTCAGACTTGGTCTTTGACGGAAGCTCAGAAGTCCAAACTCGGGGTTTGTCAGAGAGGTATGGAGCGCAGCATATTAGGTGTGAAACTCGGGGATCGCATCCGGAACACCACGCTGCGCTCTAAAACCCAAATAATACCTAGATGTAGCTCGGAAAGCGGACAAGTTAAAGTGGGACTGGGCTGGTCATGTCTGCCGCATGCCGAATGACTTGAAGGCCAAAATAACCACAGAGTGGGTGCCCCATGAGTCAAACCGGGGATCCGGCAGACCTCGTCGGCGATGGCGGGATAACTTGGACTCCTTTTTGAGCGACTGGCCAGATGTAGCTCAAAACCGGGAGGAGTGGAAGAAGAGGGGGGAGGCCTTTGCCCAGCAGTGGGACACAATAGGCTCGTAATAAAAAAAATATGGCATTAAGTCCGCTTTTTAAAAACGGGACCCTATTACTAAGACTCCTCTGTCCGTCTGTCTGTCACCAGGCTGTATCTCATCAACCGTGATAGCTAGACAGCTGAAATTTTCACAGACGATGTATTTATGTTGCCGCTGTAACGACAAATACTAAAAAGTACGGAACCCTCGGTGGGCGAGTCCGACTCGCACTTGTCCGGTTTTGTAAATAATTAGTTCCACACAAAACAAAAATGTGAAAAACATGATATATTTACATAAGCTTAGTTCTTATGAGGCACATAAAGTAGTAGTCAATCAAACCAATTTGAATCATAATATGTATGTAACTCCGTGATCTCCGTATAGGATGAATAAAGTCTAAGGAAAACACGTGCCTCGGAAATCAAGAAAATTTGATTCTCGGATAGATGGCGCTACACATGTTGGCCTATTCTCGGCTAGATGGCGTTGACCGTTTCGCTTGTTATATAACAATTTTAACACATATCATTGAAAGAACATGGGTCAAAATCATATAAAAATAAAAAATCGTTTATTTTGGATGATACAATCCATATTTTGTTAGTTACAAATATACTTAAATTACTACAAAAAAAAACATTTATCCATATAATACATTTTTTTGGTATTTTTTTACATTTTCATTTTTAATTTTAATCGTGTGTTGATAGATGCCAGTAAGTTTACTGTGACTACAAAATTTACTATGACAGTAACCCTCTATCCTATATATTCTCTTTGTTTGAACTAAACTAGAGACTCCAATGATAGGGCTCGTCAGACAATGCTACATCGTGCAAGACATTATGGCATGTGATCAAGTTGCTTTCCTAAGAGAATGCTAGAAATATGTGCCATTTTCAACCAAAAGGGTACTTATTGTCGGTTGTCACTAAGGTGCTATTTCCATAAAGCTACAATTTGAAATCAACCTTATCGAGAACCGACAATGTGGCACCTTTTAGTTGAAAACGTCACCACTAGTGCATAAATACAGGCGGTTAGTAAAAATGTATTTACTTGATATAATAATAAATAATAAATAAATAAATTCATTTATTAAGGACCAACTTGGATCAATTTGTGTTAGTGACAGTTTTATCTTAAGGCTAATGTTAGTATATACATAATTATTTACTGACTAGCTAACTATATAAAATTCTAGTTTCTAAAATAAATATGTATCAAGCAGCAAGCACATGAATCATGCATAATATATGCAGAGCAAATTTTTTTCTCCCTCCTAAACACAAAATTTGGCAAGCAATTGGCACTTACACATTCGCACACTTAACTCATACCACTCCGACACAGGCACATACAAACACACACGCACACATACACACACGCACATACATGAGCACACACGTTTTTATTTTGATTTTTTATATTGGTCCGATTTATGTTGGTGATTTATTTTGTTTTACTTCTAATTTGTTGCAATTATGATATTCTACTCTTTTAGCCAAGCACGGTAATTTGTTAACCTGCGACCGACCGAGTTCAAGGGTCTATTCTGAAAACCAGCGCTAGGCCCTCTGCTTGGAGTGCTTCGTATATGCTGAGATTGGAGCCCATTGCCCAATCATTCATGTTAAATGTATAAACATTTCTAATTAAATTGTACCTATTTTAGTATTACACAAAACTGCGTATATATAAGACGGTCATACGGCCGATACTCATGTACGGATGCGAGACTTGGACGCTAACACTTAAAGAAGAAAACAAGCTCCTGGTGGCAGAAAGGAGAATACTTAGAAAAATCCTGGGCCCTGTGAGAAGGGAAGATGCCAGTTTTAGACTCCGAAAAAACGTCGAGATTGAAGATATTGTGGCTGCACCCAACATTATAGGCGAGACAAAAGCTTACCGTCTCCGCTGGTTCGGCCACGTTTTGAGAATGGAGGAGGATCGCGGCGTTAAAAGGGCGTACTTGGGACGCCAGGTGGGGCGGAGGCCATCGGACGTCCCAGGTATCGCTGGGGCGATGCTGTTGGAGTAGATTTGAGCGCTCTCCATGCCGATAACTGGCGGGAGATGGCACAGGATCGAGACGACTGGCGTATACTCGTGTCGGAGGCCAAGACTCATTTTGGGTCGCTGCGCCATTAAGTAGTAGTATATTAGTATTTAGGATTTATATTTGTACTTAGTTCTTAAGACATTTTTTTTCGTGGCAATAAATATTTTTCTGATTCCGATTCTAAAATAAAACTAGAAATGTTATTGTTACAGCACTGACCCCTTTGAAGAGTTCTTCGGAAACCACTTCAGAACTCAGGACCAAGACATCACATTATTTCATAAGCTTTCAGTCACTGCTAAGTAAGTCTTTCATTTATTTATATATTTTTTTTAAGTTTTTGGCTAAAGTCTGGCATTGATATTTAAATATTTTAGTTTAAGCATTGAAATTGTATTCAATAAGATGAGTATAGTTGTTGTCGTCCTATAAATATAGTTGGTCAAACCAAATTGTCTGTAAATAAGAACAAAAAAAACTATACTCATCCTTTTCTTTTGAGTGCTAGTACTAGTGTAAGACAAAGATAGTATGATTCTCTCTGTCTATGTTTGAAATGAGACAGTCCTTTGACAAACTATGGTAAATTTGCCAAGAAACAAATTCAACCAATTTTACTATATGACTAGGAAACAAATCGAAATTATTTTATTAAATATTTTTGATTTGTGTTTTCAAGTGACTGCTTAAAAACACAAATCAAAAATATTTTATTCATATATATATTTTAATAACAAAACTTCCGTGAGACACAGAAATATTAATATATTTAATTTTAATATATTTAATACATATATTATTTAAAAATATTTAGTCACACCACTACATTTATATGTACTAAACACGGAAAAAGTGACCAAGCCTGCAGTGCACGTGCAAGTGACTAATGTCCTGACCACAGGCTACAGCCCCGGGGCCTCCACAAAAGAGGAGCCCCCACAATAGAGACTTCAGAAAAATAATTTGGGGTCAGGGTGCTCCTTTGTTGCCCCGAGGCCTCCAGACCTCTAAATCCGGCCCTGCATTTAAGATAAGCTTTACGCCGTTATAGTTAATATGAAAGTCATCTTTTATTTGCAGGCATTTCGAAAACAACATAATGGAGAAATCAGCCCACACTCCAGCCCTAGTCCTCTTTTACACCGACTGGTGTTTCGACTGCGTGCGGGCGGCCGCCTTCTGGAGGAGACTAGTCGAAGCGTTGCAGCCTCTCGGTGTGACGGCGGCCACCGTCCACGCCGGGCATGAGGCGAGCTTGGTTAGGAGGATAGGCGTGCACGGGGTGCCGTGCCTTACGCTGGTTCTCCAACAGCATGTCTACATTTATAAGGAGAGTCTCAGCTCCATGCCGAAGATATTGGGTGAGTGTTTTAAATAAATTTCAACAAATGATAGTAATTCTTTCAGGCGGTTCCCTGAGCCAGAAGGCGAAAAATCCCCTTATATGATCATGTTTTTCTAAGAGGCGTTGATATTTGTAGACGTGGAAAAAATATATGTAGTTCTTGACTATATTATCTTTAACAACATAGCTTCCGATACACTAATTATGACACTTCGCTCGATACAATTAATTCCCAAAGTAACCTCTAACTCGGACTTTTAATCCTACTTTACTCGGTTATTTATTATGTGATACTATAAACAAAAAAAGAAGAAAAAACAATCTTAACATAAATAGTAATTTCATAGCTTTAGAATTTCGATATTGTAAGGTAACGTTTTTAAAACAAATAAAAACCGACAAAATTCGATCAAAAATGACACTTGGCGCGTATGTTCTTTCCCGTTTTTTCTTGCGAAATGTGACAAAGACAGCGGCAAACCGATGGAACGGCCTTCGGTCGTACTCATCATACTTTAGTCAGTCATTCGTCCACTATCATTTATTTACTTACCGCGCCAGTAAGCGGACGCCCTTAAAAAAAAATGTTTATTCGGTAAATATTCGTCATTGCGAACCGAACTATTCGGCCGAATACGAACATTGAAGAATATACCGAATATCCCATCTCTAATTCAATTGTTCATCATCGTCATACATTAATTCGTTTACTATCATTAATTTATTCGATCATTATCATTCATTCGTTTGTTTTTAATAATTCATTCGTTCGTTATCTTTCGCCAGGGCGAAATCGGCCGGAAAAATCATTCATCTTTCAATCATTCATTAATCATCATTCGTTCATTCATTGATTATGATCCGCGAGCGGGCGTGCGTGTGTACGTGCGTGCGTGAATGTGTGTGTGTGTGTGCATGCGTGTGTTACGATATTTGGCCATCACTATCAATAGATGCTGACTGCGCGACTGTTTTTATAAATATTAATAATATTTTCATTGTTACAGAATGGATCCGCTGGAAGTTTCCCTACAAGCTCGTTCCCCGTGTAACTGACTCCTCTCTGACCAGTTGGCTTGGCGACTTTGAAGACAACAAGGTCAAAGCGCTGATCTTTGAGGAACAGCCCACCATGCGCCTACGATATCTGCTCACTGCGTTCCATTATAGGGACCGGGTTTCTTTCGGGTGTGTATAAATAAATAAATATTATAGGACATCAAACTGACTAAGCCCCACAGTAAGCTCAAGAAGGCTTGTGTTGTGTTGTGGGTACTCAGACAACGATATATATAATATAAAAATACTTAATACATAAAAAACACCCATGACTCAGGAACTGTCTGTCTGTGCTCATCACCCAAATATATGCCCGAACCGGGATTCGAACCCAGGACCATCAGCTTTATAGGCGGTCAGACCGGTCATCGGCAGGCGTGACTCAATATTCAGTCACCTGTTGATCTCGAACGCTGTAAAGGGTTCGAAACGTCGGGACGTAGTATAAATTCAATATACGCGATATAATCCGTTTTCATGGTTTTTATTTTGTCTTATTGTACTTTGTCCAGTTTCGTCGCAATGACAGCACGTGACTCTACCAACGTCACCGCCCGCTACAAAGTCCAGCGTCACATTGACACCATGGTGCTTTTAAAAGAGGACAGTCCGGAACCGGCGGCTACGGTCAGCACCACAGAAATACCCACGAAGACGTTGCGAGAACTGATAGAAGCTAATCAGTTGCTTACGCTACCGAGACTATCGTCGCAGGTACCTTATTTATGAATACTTAACAAAATTGTGACGATGAGCAATACGAGATGAAATTTTAAAAATATTTTGAAAAAATAAATAAAATACGATGTAAAATTTTATTAAAGAGAATTAAGTGCTCACTCCATAGTCTCCATACATCAGTTTTGTTACCAAAACGACTATTATTTTCGTAGTCGACATCTAGCGTCAAGTAGCGGAATTATCAGTACTGCTACTCGACAAAAGATGTCGCGACGAACGGAAAGTCTAACGCTCAACGATTTTCAGCTAATATTATAACCTACGAGTAGTAGCACCCGAAAGAAAGGGATGAGTAGGGTAGGGTAGGAAACAGTGGCTCGGAAAAAATCACTCACTCAAGCTAATTCCAACATGATAGAGGCGATATTGGGGCGACTGAGCCACTCACTGTTCGGGCTGAGCCACTGTTAATTTGCTACGGAACCCTTAAAACTATAGGGTCCCTATTACTAAGATTCCGCTGTCCGTCTGTCACCAGGCCGTATCTCATGAACCGTGATAGCTAGACAGTTGAAATTTTCACAGATGAACTGTTGCCGCTATAACAACAAATACTAAAACGGAACAACAAATACTAGTACGGAACCCTCGGTGCGCGAGTCTGACTCGCACTTGGCCGGTTTTTTTGTTTTTATTTACTGACAATTTGGTTTGACCAAGTATAATGTTTCCCAGGCGGTCCTCGAGCACGTATGCCCGGTGGAGTGGCGGCCCGCGCGCCGCCGCCTGTGCTGCGTGCTGCTGTGCTCGGCCGGCGCGGCGGCGCGGCGCGCGAGGGAGGAGCTCCGGCTACTAGCGAGGACGGCGCCCGAGAGACTCCACTACGCGTATGTCTATATGCACAAGCAGCCCGACTTCGTGCAGGCGCTGGCTAATGGTTCAGGTAAAGATTTCATTGCCTATGGAAATCCTGGTCACGGCACCAATTTGTATTAGCCCCCCCGACGCCCAAAAGATAACACTACCCATATGCGTATAATACACATGTATATGCATGCGCAGCACTTTGTAGGCGCTGGCTAATGGTTTAGGTAAGGCTAAGGATGTAAGATAATTTAAATATAATGAAAATTTTGTCATTCAAGCGCCGAAGAAGCTCACGATTCTGAGTAAAATTAACACATATTAATAGGATATACGAGCAAAAAACAATAGTACTAATATTAATAAGTGAAATGTACGTAAAGGGCGATATAAAGAAACACGATGTTACTTCAATGGCGGTGTATTCTTAACTAAAAACATGGTCAAGCGCGAGCGGCCTACCCACATACTTATGTTTATAACTCATTGATTATGCTTACCTACATGTAGTATTGTGATATACTACACTACTTCCCCCCTTACCGATAGGTTCGATCTTGTACGTACCTGATTCCCTATTGTATGTGGTTGCACGGGGGTAGGTACTTAGTTAAGCGTAACTAGGTCAGGCGAGCAACAGCTGTGAGATGACTCATATCGCACGCTATAAGTAAGAAGGAATGTGGTGTTTACATAATTAGGCGTTAATTCTTATTGACTAAAGTTATGACAAACGCAAAATTGTTTAGCGGTTAAATCTCAAAATTGCTAGGAGTAAGTAGTTAAAGTGAGCACTTGTACAGTACCTATTTACTCTCCTCTTAAACCTAAGTTGGTACAATAAAGAAAAAGAAAGTATGGTGACTTAAAACTAGTGCTTATTATTAACAATGGAAAGGTATCATTGTTTAACTCTTATGGGACACTGTTATACTTACATATAGTAGGTACTAACTGCTTTAATAAAATTTAAATTTAATTGTTTTAATTTTGATAATGCGAGTTGTAACACAAAACAAATTGTACTCTATTTGTTAGGCTATAGGTTCAAATTTCTCTGACAATTTTCTTGTAGTTAAGGTCAAGCTAGGATGTCCTTGCGGTATATACATAATATATCTGTTTATAATAAGGAACAACTAAAAAAAAGGTTATTGTTCGCATGTTTACGGATACACGTCTTCAAAACCGTAACGCGTAACAGGCATGTGAGCGCGCATCGGTCTGGGGCTGGTGGCGGGTGCGGGACTGCCAGTCGCCGCCAGGGGGGCTACGTGCACGTCTGGGGTCACGCCGTCGTTGCGTGCCTCGCGCCGGTGGCTAGGCTCGTCCGTCGGCGCCGTGCCATAATCGTGGCGTGCGCGCAATTGATTTGTGTGCCGAGATATCATGCCTTCCTCTGTCTGTGCTTTAAAATTGTTGTTACCTACTGCCTGTACAATTTTAGCCTCAATCCACTTATGGCCCTTACGGAAGTCTCTAGCCCACACTAAATCCCCGACTTCGAATGACCTTCTGTTCTGGGGTCCACGAGCTATTTTTGTTTGCTTATTTTTTTCTATGGTGTCAAACAAACCGGTTTTGAGTAAGTCAAGTCTTGTTTTTAATTGACGCCCTAGCAACAATGCAGCTGGTGAGTCGTCGGTGGTGCAATGTTTAGTGTTTCTGTAATCTAACAAAAAGCGTTGTAAAAATTGATTAGGGTTAGTGTTTTCCTTCGTTGCTTTTTTTAAACATTTTTTTATTGTGCGCACAGCTATTTCTGCCTCCCCATTAGACGGTGGGTGGTAAGGAGCTGACGTGACGTGTGTGATCCCATTTGACATTAAGAATCTTGCGAATTGTTCACTACTAAATGGGGGTCCATTGTCTGAGACTAATTTGGACGGAATCCCAAATCTAGCAAATAGCTCCCTTAACTTATCTGTAGTTGCTTCGGCCGTTGTGGAAGTCATTGGGAACACTTCTATCCATTTTGAATAACTATCTACGACTATTAGGTATGTTTTCGAATTGTATGACAAAAAATCTATGTGTATTCTATCGAATGCCTTTTTTGACGTAGTCCAAGGCACTATGGCTACTCGCGGGGGTGCATCTGCTGTCTCTGCACAGACGCGGCATGAGTTGCACAGCTGCTCGATGTCCAGGTCTATCCTAGGCCACCAGACATAGCTCCGCGCGATACTCTTACACTTGACAATGCCCAGGTGTCCGCCGTGCACCTCGGCCAGCACTGCTGCCTGCAGCGCCGCCGGCACCACAACGCGAGAACCCCATATGAGGCACCCACCTTCTATGTTGAGCTCATCTCGTCTTCTATAATAAGGGAGCAGGTCTGTTACCACTCCTGTCTTCGGCCAACCTGATTTGACGTACTGTAGCACTACATTGAGTGCTTTATCGGCGGCAGTTTCTCTTTTAACGTCGAGCGCGCGAATCGGGAAATTATTTTCTATAAACTGTACAAAGCTGCAATCATCGCTGGCGTCGCTTTGATCAACTAAGGGTAATGGTAAGCGAGATAGTCCATCTGCTATATTGTCTGCTGATTTTACGTACTCAATATCGTACTGGTAGCCCGACAACAGTAGCGCCCACCTGATGAGCCGCCCGGCGGCGGTGGCTGGAATGTCTGCTTTTGACCCAAAAATGCTTACCAGCGGACGATGATCTGTGCGCAGGGTGAACCGCCGACCATATAAGTATGTATGAATTTTTTTTATGCCAAAGACGATACTAAGTGCTTCGCGGTGAATCTGGCTATAATTACGCTCGGCCGCATTAAGCGCGCGCGATGCATATGCGATGGGCCGTTCACCCTCTGCCGTTCGGTGAAGTATGACGGCGCCAACCCCCGCCTGGCTCCCGTCACAACATAGAATCAGTGGCAACCGCTCACTGTAATGAGTTAATACTGGACTATTCGTTAGTGCGACTTTGATTTTGTTGAAGGCTTCTTTTTCCGTTTGGCCCCACTCCCACGTCTGTCCCTTTTTTAAAAGTCGGTATAAGGGCGTCAAAATGTCTGTGAATCCTTTAATGAATTTTGCATAAAAATTGACCATGCCCAAGAAGGATTTTAGTGTAGACGTGTTTTCGGGTGCCGGAGCCTCCAATATGGGCTTAATTTTATCATTGTCCATTCTTACCCCATTTTCAGAAATAATGAAGCCCAAATACTTAACTTCTTTGGCGAAAAAGGTGCATTTCTCTTTACGCAATGTTAACCCCGCGGCTTCAAAGCGATTTAGGACACTTTTTAAATTTTTTATGTGATCGGTTTCACTGTTTCCCGTAATCAAAACGTCATCCTGATAAACTGTCACATTGGGGATTCCGGCAACTACCTGTTCTATGACGCGCTGAAATATTGACGCTGCCGACGCTACCCCATATACTAGTCTGTTATACATGTACAAACCGCGATGTGTGTTTACTACCGTGTATTTTTTTGAATCTTCGCTGAGTTCAATTTGCATATATGCTTCCTTCAAATCCAATTTAGAAAATAGCTTTCCCCCATTAAGATTATTAAATAGCTGTTCGGCCCGCGGAAGTGGATATCTGTCTACTTCTAACACGGGATTGAGGGTGGACTTATAATCCCCGCAAATTCTGAGGCTACCATTGTTTTTGACAACAACAACTAAGCATGAAGCCCAGTCAGAGGAAGGAATCGGCGTAATTATACCTGCTCGCTCCATGCGTTCGAGTTCGGCGTCGACGGGCGCGCGCAGTGCTAGCGGTAGCGGGCGCGCGCGTCGGAACACGGGCTGCGCGTCCGGTCGCACGCGCAGCATCGCGCGCGCGCTCACATGCCTTCCCAGGGACTCGTTGAATACGCGGGGATGTTCGCGCATCAATGCTGACGTATCTAACACTTCACTGCACTTGTTATTACTTTTGTCGATTTTTAACACTGAGTCTGTGACGATGATGTTCATGCCTAACGGTTTGATCCACTCCCGACCTAGTAACGGCACCCCGCCGTTCACGATGATATGTAGGTTTAGTTCTTGTCTCGTATTTAAATACTCAACGTTTACACGTATGAAACCGAGAGACTGGATTAGTACACGATTGTATCCTCGTAATTTTGAATCGTCTTTATGTAATGTGTGGCGTCCGAACAATTTTTTGTACATATTTTCGTTAATACAAGCAACCGGCGAACCCGTGTCAACATGCATGTGCAGCTTCTTCCCGTCGACAATGACCTCGGCGATTACCGGCTCCCGTCCTGTCAGTTCCACATGGTACAGGCCCTCGAAGTCGCCAGTCTGGCCAGGCTCCCAGTCCTCATCTGGATTGCTATATGTGCCGTTATCTTGTCCCCAAGCATTTGCTGTGTCGGTGTTCGTAGTATAATTCATCTCACGAATGTTGGGACACACTCTTTTTATATGGCCTTTTTTTAAACATATTTTACAAACGTACTCCTTGAACTTGCATATGGTTTGGTCGTGACCTTGGTCACCACAACAGCCACACTGTTGCCGTGGTTGTCGTGGGCCCCACGAGCTCCGGGTCGGCCGCGCCGCAGCGCCCGCAGCGCCCGCGCCGCGCCCCCGGCCGGCCGTGGCGGCCGCCGCGCCGCCCCGCCGAGCGAAGCGCGCGCCGCTGCTGGTGCCGCGCCCGTGTCCCGGCGCCGGCGCCGCATATACCGCATGAAGGTCGTGTTCTTTAAAGCTAGACGGTTTTTTGCCTACAACATTTGCGGCGTTTTTGGCAGCGGCCTCCAACGATACCGCCATTTTGTAGGCCTTTTTAAAGTCTAAGTCGTTTTCTTCACAAAACAAACGTTGACGAGTTGTTTCGTCTTTTAGGCCACATATGAACTGGTCCCTCAGGTTATCATCTAAAGTAGTTTTGAAATCGCACGTTGTTGCTAGGTGCTTTAACGAGGCGGCAAACTGGGCAACCGATTCACCTTCGGTTTGTTTTGTTATGCGAAACTTGTACCGCTCGGCGAGATAAGATGGCTTCGGCTGAATGTGCGACGCGACTACCGCGATCAAGTCGTTGAATTTAAGGTCCTTAGGTTTCTTTGGACTGCAAAGATCTACCATTAGTTCGTATGTGGCAGTGCCTACACATGCTATCAGTGTAGGGACCTTCTTCGCGTCATCTACACCATTTGCTATAAAGTATTGTTCCACGATCTCACAATATGTTGACCACTTTCCTTCATTAATGTCGAATGCTTTTAATTTTCCCACAGACATAATCTTTCACTTGCACTATATATCCACTTCACAAAATGACTTGTAGGTTCGCGACTGCGCCAAATGAAATGTACGTAAAGGGCGATATAACGAAACACGATGTTACTTCAATGGCGGTGTATTCTTAACTAAAAACATGGTCAAGCGCGAGCGGCCTACCCACATACTTATGTTTATAACTCATTGATTATGCTTACCTACATGTAGTATTGTGATATATATGTATTTCAGGCAGCGACACATCCCAAATGGAGCATCGAGTAGCCATTCTATGGCGACGCGAAGCCACTCGCATTGAATACGAATGGCTCAACGAGACCTGGCCCGTGTGCTCCAACGGGCACTGTGACGACTTCAGCGAACCAACCAATGTGGTGTATCAGGCGAGGCTGAATGATACGAAACGAGCGTTGGAACAGTTGGTCAAGAGACTGTTGAAGCCTAGTGAAGTGATGGCTTATGAAGCGCATGTTCAGGTCAGCTCAATTTTTAATCTTTAATTTTTAAATTTTAATTTTTGATGTTTTAATGTTTAATTTTAATTTTTATTAAAATAATTTATTGATATTTGACATAAACTGTAATAATTTTTAAGCATGAATATTGATAATCATTGTACATACATACGATCTCTAGATTTAAGTATATTCCGTGCCCTGCCAGGGCCCATGTGAGACCAACTATTATGTAACACCTGTGTACCTACCATGGATGCAATAAATATATCAGTATGAGTATCATCATTCTAAACTGAACCTTAGTGCAACGAGATAAGAGTAGTAATTACGTGAAGGCTGAACTATACGAAACGGGCGTTGGAACAGTTGGTCTAGAGACTGTTGCCTACGGAAGTGATAACTTATTGTTAATGCAACTTATGTGGGAGACCGTACCCAATGCAACTTACGCAGCCTACCGTACGAGATCGCATCATCGGCAGCCAATCAGCGCCGATATCATGACATCTAAAGCCCCTGTGATTGGTCCAGGACGTTGCTACGGAGGAGCCGATCCCCACCTACTCAAGGCATTCGCTATTCACCGCATTACCAGATGCACGCATACGTGCCTTTTTATATATACTTATACCTTTTCTGATTTCTGTACAAATTGTACTAGTTTGTAATTAAAGTATTTAAAACGAAAGGC
The DNA here is from genome assembly GCF_947568885.1 of Cydia strobilella. Lineage (NCBI taxonomy): Eukaryota > Metazoa > Arthropoda > Insecta > Lepidoptera > Tortricidae > Cydia > Cydia strobilella. The sequence continues at coordinate 19,859,948 of NC_086046.1, forward strand.
GTCGTCTACATTATTGCTGCTGAACCCGCTCCAAGAGGCTACGAGCTGAACCTAGCCATATCCACGCGCGTACATAAAGTTTGGACCTTCGACCTCGGATGCAACCAGCGACGTGGCTACAAAGGATACTTGGCAAGAGTAACGCAATCGGCAAAGATAGCCATCGGCAGCTACTCAGTGCTTTGGTAAGGCGAACCAATCAAGAATAGCGGCCCTGTCTCATTTCAGTTGTGATAAACGTGTTCATATTTAAATTCCAGTGGTTGTAACGTGCCGTCTTTGTGATCTGCCTACACGCAAAGGTCGCCAGGCCGGCAGCTGCATCGTTGGCAGTTGCAGGGAGCGATAAGTACCTAATCCGGATAACTGTAAGTACCTCGCTTCTTACATCCTACCGACATGGCGGAAGATAAGGTGTTAAAAGATCTTATTAAAAAGAGAGGTTCTGTTAAAGGTAGACTCACAAAATTCATTAAATATATAGAAACGTTCGACCAAGGTTTATCCATTAATCAAATGGCCGAAGTTAGGCTCCGTACACAAGGCGCTACGGGTTTATATACCGAATTTAATTTTATTCAGTCACAAATCGAAGATGCACTTCCCGAAACAGATTTGGACGCTCAACTCGACGCGCGAGACGAGTTTGAAGCCGAGTATTATAGTATATTGGCCCATGCTGAAAGTTTGGTAAAGGACGAGGTTAAAATCGATACCCAAAAATCGGCGATTGCATTAAAATCGGTTAAATTACCTACCATTTCGTTGCCTAGCTTTGACGGTTCACATGAGCACTGGATTGCCTTTCGAGATACATTTTCGTCATTGGTACACAGCTCGCGAGAAATTTCAGACATTCAAAAATTTCACTATCTCAAATCGTCACTTACAGGAAGCGCGCAATTAGTTATAGACTCACTTGAATTTTCAACCGACAATTACAATATCGCATGGGAGTTGTTATTGAATAGATATAATAATAGCCGCTTACTTGTTCATAATCATGTAAAGGCCTTATTTTCAATGCAAACGCTGCAAAAGGAATCACCGGTGTTGCTAAGGAAACTAATAGATAACGTGTTAAAAAATATACGCGCTCTCAAAGCCCTAAAGGAGCCTGTAGACTCGTGGGACACATTACTTATTTATATGATCGTTTCTAAATTAGATTCCACCACAGAACGAGAGTGGGAGCAGCACAAAGGTTCTTTGTCGGCAGATTCAACTGAGTCAAAATTAACTATTGACGATTTACTAACATTTTTAAGAGGCAGGGCAGACATGCTTGAAACTTTAATCGTAACGCACAGTAAGGCCAATTCGCAGGACACTAAAAAGTATACTAACAGTAATTATACACCAAAGTTGCACTGCAATGTCGTGACGGAAAAACCGCAAGTGAAAACACCTTTCAAAAAACAATTTAAATTATGTCCGATGTGCAGTGAGAAGCATCCTTTATATTCATGCCAGGCGTTTCTGGATTTGAAAATGCAGGATCGATTGCAATTAGTACACGATAAAAACCTTTGTGAAAACTGTCTGCGAACTGGTCATACAGCTGATGTGTGTAGGTATGGGCCTTGTAGGAAATGCGACAAAAAACATAACTCAGTTATTCATCGCGATGAAGTTAATGCTATCAGTACAAATAGTTGCTCCGGCACGTCGAATGCGAGCCAAAATAAACCTAATGAGCCCCATACTTCCACTGCTAAATCTAGCAATTATTCTATAACGAATCACGCACACATTGACAACGGTCAGGTGTCTAAGTTAGATGTCCAATGCGCACAGGCATCATTCGATGATTTCGATGAACCGGTTTTGTTGACAACCGCTATCATTGAAATAGTCGATGATTTAGGTAAAATTACGAAGGCATGCGCGCTTCTCGACAATGGAAGCGAACGGTGCATTATATCTGAATCATTATGCGATAAATTAAATACGCGCGTTATACAGTCCACACGAAGCTTATATGGCGTCGGGGAGGTGCCAGTCTCACAGGACACGCATTTTTGTGAAATTGGCATTAAATCCTTAACTAGCACTTATTCTACGCGCATTAAGTGTTTAGTATTACCACGCGTAACCCCCCCGCGGCCATACCTTAATATGCGCAAAGAACAATTCGTTATACCGGACGGAATCGTACTCGCGGATCCCAAATTTTATGAAAAAAAACCGATAGACCTAATAATAGGGGCAGATAGATATTGGGACGTGGTTCAAGAAGGTATTATTCGCCTAGGTAACGGAGCGGTGATGCAAAATTCGTATTTTGGCTGGTTCGTATCCGGGCGTACATGCAATTCATATAATACGCGCAAAAATACAACGAGCACTAACGTTGTATGTAATTTTATGCAAACTATAGACAAGCAAGGTTCCATAGACGAGCAGTTACGTAAATTTTGGGAACTCGAAGACGCGCCGATAAGTCAACGGGTTAACGAATCGCGCAGTGAGGATGAACGTATTTGTGAGGATTTGTTCATGCAAACCACAAAACGGCTTGACGACGGTAGGTTCTGTGTATGCATTCCGTTCAAACAGTCACCTGAGATTTTAGGCGATACGCGCAAACAAGCCGAACATAGATTCCTCGCACTAGAGAGACGGTTAGAACGTTATCCGAATTATAAAAAAATGTATAGCGACTTTATTAAGGAATATTGCGACTTAGGTCACATGGCGCCAGTAGATTCGTATGGTACGCCACACTACTTTACGCCACATCATGGCGTGTTTCGTGAACACGCCAAAACTACACGCTTAAGGGTCGTGTTCGACTGCAGCTGTGCTTCTACGTCGGGATATTCACTTAATGATTTGCAATTTGTAGGCCCCGCGATACAGGGTGATTTGCTATCCATACTATTGCGCTTTAGGGAAAACAAGTACGTGGCGTGTGCGGATATCGAAAAAATGTACCGCCAAGTACTGGTCGACGAGAAGCAACGCGACTTGCAATTAATTCTTTGGCGGGAAAATCCGTCTGACCCCCTACAAGTATATAAATTAAAAACTGTGACTTATGGCACGAATTCCGCCCCGTTTTTAAGTTGTAGGTGCCTTAAGCAGTTAGCGCTAGAGTGTGATGACCCTGAAATAGCCAGCGTAATTAATGATGATTTTTACGTTGATGATCTTATTTGTGGCAACCCTAGCCAGGATAAATTAAAACAAATTTGTTCAAAGGTCGACAAGGTCTTGCAATCGGGTTGCTTTCCATTGCGTAAATGGATTTTTAATTTCGATTTTGATGAATTTACCGAATCGATGGACTCGTCCAAAGAGTTATCATTAGGTGAAAACGTACAAAATAAAACATTAGGGTTAGGATGGTATAACCGTTCTGATGAATTGTTTTATAACACTAGATTTGAAATAAATTCTAAGCCGATAACAAAGCGCATTATCTTATCGGTTTCGTCTCAAGTATACGACCCTCTCGGCTTGCTTAGCCCGACTATTATGATCGCAAAGGTACTTTTACAGAGGTTGTGGATGTTAAAGGCCGATTGGGACACCCCGGTCCCAAACGACATCGCAAAGGCATGGACACGATTTGTCGCTGATCTTTCGAATTTAAAATCAATTCGCATTCCGCGTTACGTATCAAGTGACAATCCTAAACATTTAGAGTTGCATATTTTTTGTGATAGTTCTATAACCGCGTATGGAGCGTGCGCATATGTTCGCGCTATTGATAATGATAACAGCGTCACAGTCAGGTTATTATGCGCAAAGGGGAAAGTGACCCCAATAAAACCGGTGACCCTGCCAAAATTGGAATTATGTGCGGCTCTAGTAGGGGCACGACTGTATGCAAAAATAGATAGCTCACTTCGCAGTCGGTTAAACAAAGTTGTATTTTGGTCCGATTCCACAATTGTGTTATGTTGGTTACGCACGCCACCTAACTTACTTAAAACGTTTGTACAAAATAGGGTCACCGAAATACACGATTTAACCCAAAATCATCCCTGGTATCACGTCAGAAGCGAAAATAACCCCGCTGACTTGATTTCCCGATCTCGGCCGTTAAATTCGTTGTGGTCTTCTACATTTTGGGAACAAGGCCCAGAATTCCTTCACGATATAAATTTCGAGCCTAACTCTGACTTACAAAATAATAACAATGACGATTTACCCGAGCTAAAGGCGAATGTTACACTTTTTTGTGTACCTAATCGTGATAATGAGGGATGTTTTCCTTTCCATAGATTTTCTCAATTCAATCGTTTACAGCGTGCCGCGGCCTATGTTTTGCGATTTATTTTTAATGCGCGCAATAAACTTAGCAAAAAAACTGGGTCATTAAGTGTAGACGAGTTGAATGAATCCGTTCTGTTGCTAGCTAGGCTGGCGCAGTATGAGTCATACCGAGATGTGCATAATTGCTTATCACGTAAACAGCTGTTAACAAATAAACACGGTGCAAGCCTTACTAAATTAAATTTGTTTCTAGACAATACCAACGTATTAAGAGTAGGCGGCCGTTTAGATAATGCTAGCCAGTTTAGTTACGAGAAAAAACACCCTATTTTAATTTCGTGTAAACATTATTTAGCCGTGCTATTATTTCGTTTCGAACATAAGCGACTGTTACACGCGGCGCCACAGCTGTTGTTGTTTACTATAAAGGAAACCTGGTGGCCAGTAGGAGCTAGAAACTTAGCACGGAAGATCGTTCATGATTGTGTCACGTGCAAACGGATGCAAGGTCAAACATTGACACCTATCATGGGCAATCTGCCTCGCGAACGCTTGGAACCAGGGTATCCGTTCATATACTGCGGCGTAGATTATGGCGGTCCAGTGCTTATTTTGAATCGCAAAGGAAGGGGTGCGAAATTAATAAAATCATATATTTGTTTATTCGTATGTTTAGTAACGCGCGCTATTCATTTAGAACTGGTCGGTGACCTCACGTCTGATGGTTACTTGTTAGCATTAAAGCGTTTTATATCGCGTAGGGGTAAACCCGTTGAAATAATAAGCGATAATGGAAAAAACTTTGTCGGACTAATGAACGATTTTGAAAAATTTCTTTCAAGTATATCTGGCGATATACAAGAATACGCCGTATCTCAGAAAATTAAATTTCGCATGAACCCGCCATATGCAAGTCATTTCGGTGGGATGTACGAGGCAGGTATTAAAAGTTGTAAATACCACTTGCGACGCGTTGTAGGCAACGCACATTTGACATTTGAGCAATTAGGCACGACCTTGACCGAAATTGAGGCCTTGCTTAATTCTAGACCACTTACTCCTATGTCATCCGACCCCAACGATTTTTTACCGCTTAGCCCAGGGCATTTCTTGATTGGTCGTCCGCTAACTGCACCTGTGTGCGCTAGCCTGAGCGACGTTCCTGAGCATCGGTTAACGCATTACCAGAGAGTCGAACAGCTTCGTCAGCATTTCTGGAGTCGTTGGTCGCGAGAGTACGTGACGGAGTTACAAGCCCGATCGAAATGGAGGTTCCAGTCTGACGACCTTAAAGAAAACACGCTTGTCGTCATAAAGGAAGACAATACTCCCCCGCTAAAAGGGAGTTTAGGCCGCATCGTCAAAACGTATCCAGGCAAGGACGGCGTCTCGAGAGTGGCCGACGTAAAGATGCCTTCAGGAGGAACTGTGAGACGCGCTTTCTCGAAACTGTGTCCGCTTCTTCAGCCAGACTGTTAGCTACATCTCCGACCTATTCTTCACGTTTTGTAAACCACCAGTTTCCAAGGCCGGGAGTATGTTAATGCAACTTATGTGGGAGACCGTACCCAATGCAACTTACGCAGCCTACCGTACGAGATCGCATCATCGGCAGCCAATCAGCGCCGATATCATGACATCTAAAGCCCCTGTGATTGGTCCAGGACGTTGCTACGGAGGAGCCGATCCCCACCTACTCAAGGCATTCGCTATTCACCGCATTACCAGATGCACGCATACGTGCCTTTTTATATATACTTATACCTTTTCTGATTTCTGTACAAATTGTACTAGTTTGTAATTAAAGTATTTAAAACGAAAGGCGTCGTCTACATTATTGCTGCTGAACCCGCTCCAAGAGGCTACGAGCTGAACCTAGCCATATCCACGCGCGTACACTTATAAAGCGCATATTCCGGTTAGTGTCATCGTCCTAAACTGAATCTTAGTGCAACGAGATAAGAGTAGTAAATGTAGTAATAATGTGGTGTATCAGGCAAGGATGAATGATAATAAATGATAAATGACAGTCACGGGCACTCTAAATTTCCTATTCCTCCCTAATCGGAGCGTCGGAGCCTTCCGTACCAAAAAAGGTAAAAACGGAACACTTATAGGGTCACTTTGTTGTCCGTTTGTCTGTCAAGACCATTTATCTCTGTTCATCCTAAAATTATAAGAAAATATATTTGACATTTTCACAATGAGCTCTTTCATATGATATAGTTTGAAAAACTTTATTTTTTAATTTTCTCATTTACCCTCCAAAAGTGGCCCCCATTTTAAAAATTCATTTGTTTACGTTACATGTCCGTCTTTGAGTCACAAACTTACATATGTGTACCAAATTTCAACTTAATTGGCTGGACCAATTAAGTTTCTGAGAAAATAGTATGTGACAGACGGACAGACAGACAGACGCACGAGTGATCCTATAAGGGTTCCGTTGTTTCCTTTTGAGGTACGGAACCCTAAAAAAAGTTAAATTTGTACGGAACGTTCGGTGGGCGAGTCAGACTCGCACTTGGGGCCGGTATTTTTAATTTAATCGCAGTTTAACTTACATGTGTGGCAAATTTTTGAAGTGAGATTTTCTCCGAAGCTTTCTTAACGTACGTTTTCTTATAGGAGTTACTGGACGAAGCGGCCCGGGGTCCGCTGTGGCGCGCCATGCTGCTCGTGTGCGAGTGGGCGGAGCGCGCGGCGCTGGCGCTGCGCACGCAGAAGGCCGTGTCGCTGGCCTCCGTGCTGGGCACCGTGGCCGTGGTGCTGGCCGCCGGCTACCTGATGGCGTACCTCATGTGAGTAGGATCTACAGCCATGCTGCTCGTGTGCGAGTGGGCGGAGCGCGCGGCGCTGGCGCTGCGCACGCAGAAGGCCGTGTCGCTGGCCTCCGTGCTGGGCACCGTGGCCGTGGTGCTGGCCGCCGGCTACCTGATGGCGTACCTCATGTGAGTAGGATCTACAGCCATGCTGCTCGTGTGCGAGTGGGCGGAGCGCGCGGCGCTGGCGCTGCGCACGCAGAAGGCCGTGTCGCTGGCCTCCGTGCTGGGCACCGTGGCCGTGGTGCTGGCCGCCGGCTACCTGATGGCGTACCTCATGTGAGTAGGATCTACAGCCATGCTGCTCGTGTGCGAGTGGGCGGAGCGCGCGGCGCTGGCGCTGCGCACGCAGAAGGCCGTGTCGCTGGCCTCCGTGCTGGGCACCGTGGCCGTGGTGCTGGCCGCCGGCTACCTGATGGCGTACCTCATGTGAGTAGGATCTACAGCCATGCTGCTCGTGTGCGAGTGGGCGGAGCGCGCGGCGCTGGCGCTGCGCACGCAGAAGGCCGTGTCGCTGGCCTCCGTGCTGGGCACCGTGGCCGTGGTGCTGGCCGCCGGCTACCTGATGGCGTACCTCATGTGAGTAGGATCTACAGCCATGCTGCTCGTGTGCGAGTGGGCGGAGCGCGCGGCGCTGGCGCTGCGCACGCAGAAGGCCGTGTCGCTGGCCTCCGTGCTGGGCACCGTGGCCGTGGTGCTGGCCGCCGGCTACCTGATGGCGTACCTCATGTGAGTAGGATCTACAGCCATGCTGCTCGTGTGCGAGTGGGCGGAGCGCGCGGCGCTGGCGCTGCGCACGCAGAAGGCCGTGTCGCTGGCCTCCGTGCTGGGCACCGTGGCCGTGGTGCTGGCCGCCGGCTACCTGATGGCGTACCTCATGTGAGTAGGATCTACAGCCATGCTGCTCGTGTGCGAGTGGGCGGAGCGCGCGGCGCTGGCGCTGCGCACGCAGAAGGCCGTGTCGCTGGCCTCCGTGCTGGGCACCGTGGCCGTGGTGCTGGCCGCCGGCTACCTGATGGCGTACCTCATGTGAGTAGGATCTACAGCCATGCTGCTCGTGTGCGAGTGGGCGGAGCGCGCGGCGCTGGCGCTGCGCACGCAGAAGGCCGTGTCGCTGGCCTCCGTGCTGGGCACCGTGGCCGTGGTGCTGGCCGCCGGCTACCTGATGGCGTACCTCATGTGAGTAGGATCTACAGCCATGCTGCTCGTGTGCGAGTGGGCGGAGCGCGCGGCGCTGGCGCTGCGCACGCAGAAGGCCGTGTCGCTGGCCTCCGTGCTGGGCACCGTGGCCGTGGTGCTGGCCGCCGGCTACCTGATGGCGTACCTCATGTGAGTAGGATCTACAGCCATGCTGCTCGTGTGCGAGTGGGCGGAGCGCGCGGCGCTGGCGCTGCGCACGCAGAAGGCCGTGTCGCTGGCCTCCGTGCTGGGCACCGTGGCCGTGGTGCTGGCCGCCGGCTACCTGATGGCGTACCTCATGTGAGTAGGATCTACAGCCATGCTGCTCGTGTGCGAGTGGGCGGAGCGCGCGGCGCTGGCGCTGCGCACGCAGAAGGCCGTGTCGCTGGCCTCCGTGCTGGGCACCGTGGCCGTGGTGCTGGCCGCCGGCTACCTGATGGCGTACCTCATGTGAGTAGGATCTACAGCCATGCTGCTCGTGTGCGAGTGGGCGGAGCGCGCGGCGCTGGCGCTGCGCACGCAGAAGGCCGTGTCGCTGGCCTCCGTGCTGGGCACCGTGGCCGTGGTGCTGGCCGCCGGCTACCTGATGGCGTACCTCATGTGAGTAGGATCTACAGCCATGCTGCTCGTGTGCGAGTGGGCGGAGCGCGCGGCGCTGGCGCTGCGCACGCAGAAGGCCGTGTCGCTGGCCTCCGTGCTGGGCACCGTGGCCGTGGTGCTGGCCGCCGGCTACCTGATGGCGTACCTCATGTGAGTAGGATCTACAGCCATGCTGCTCGTGTGCGAGTGGGCGGAGCGCGCGGCGCTGGCGCTGCGCACGCAGAAGGCCGTGTCGCTGGCCTCCGTGCTGGGCACCGTGGCCGTGGTGCTGGCCGCCGGCTACCTGATGGCGTACCTCATGTGAGTAGGATCTACAGCCATGCTGCTCGTGTGCGAGTGGGCGGAGCGCGCGGCGCTGGCGCTGCGCACGCAGAAGGCCGTGTCGCTGGCCTCCGTGCTGGGCATCGTGGCCGTGGTGCTGGCCGCCGGCTACCTGATGGCGTACCTCATGTGAGTAGGATCTACAGCCATGCTGCTCGTGTGCGAGTGGGCGGAGCGCGCGGCGCTGGCGCTGCGCACGCAGAAGGCCGTGTCGCTGGCCTCCGTGCTGGGCACCGTGGCCGTGGTGCTGGCCGCCGGCTACCTGATGGCGTACCTCATGTGAGTAGGATCTACAGCCATGCTGCTCGTGTGCGAGTGGGCGGAGCGCGCGGCGCTGGCGCTGCGCACGCAGAAGGCCGTGTCGCTGGCCTCCGTGCTGGGCATCGTGGCCGTGGTGCTGGCCGCCGGCTACCTGATGGCGTACCTCATGTGAGTAGGATCTACAGCCATGCTGCTCGTGTGCGAGTGGGCGGAGCGCGCGGCGCTGGCGCTGCGCACGCAGAAGGCCGTGTCGCTGGCCTCCGTGCTGGGCACCGTGGCCGTGGTGCTGGCCGCCGGCTACCTGATGGCGTACCTCATGTGAGTAGGATCTACAGCCATGCTGCTCGTGTGCGAGTGGGCGGAGCGCGCGGCGCTGGCGCTGCGCACGCAGAAGGCCGTGTCGCTGGCCTCCGTGCTGGGCACCGTGGCCGTGGTGCTGGCCGCCGGCTACCTGATGGCGTACCTCATGTGAGTAGGATCTACAGCCATGCTGCTCGTGTGCGAGTGGGCGGAGCGCGCGGCGCTGGCGCTGCGCACGCAGAAGGCCGTGTCGCTGGCCTCCGTGCTGGGCACCGTGGCCGTGGTGCTGGCCGCCGGCTACCTGATGGCGTACCTCATGTGAGTAGGATCTACAGCCATGCTGCTCGTGTGCGAGTGGGCGGAGCGCGCGGCGCTGGCGCTGCGCACGCAGAAGGCCGTGTCGCTGGCCTCCGTGCTGGGCACCGTGGCCGTGGTGCTGGCCGCCGGCTACCTGATGGCGTACCTCATGTGAGTAGGATCTACAGCCATGCTGCTCGTGTGCGAGTGGGCGGAGCGCGCGGCGCTGGCGCTGCGCACGCAGAAGGCCGTGTCGCTGGCCTCCGTGCTGGGCACCGTGGCCGTGGTGCTGGCCGCCGGCTACCTGATGGCGTACCTCATGTGAGTAGGATCTACAGCCATGCTGCTCGTGTGCGAGTGGGCGGAGCGCGCGGCGCTGGCGCTGCGCACGCAGAAGGCCGTGTCGCTGGCCTCCGTGCTGGGCATCGTGGCCGTGGTGCTGGCCGCCGGCTACCTGATGGCGTACCTCATGTGAGTAGGATCTACAGCCATGCTGCTCGTGTGCGAGTGGGCGGAGCGCGCGGCGCTGGCGCTGCGCACGCAGAAGGCCGTGTCGCTGGCCTCCGTGCTGGGCACCGTGGCCGTGGTGCTGGCCGCCGGCTACCTGATGGCGTACCTCATGTGAGTAGGATCTACAGCCATGCTGCTCGTGTGCGAGTGGGCGGAGCGCGCGGCGCTGGCGCTGCGCACGCAGAAGGCCGTGTCGCTGGCCTCCGTGCTGGGCACCGTGGCCGTGGTGCTGGCCGCCGGCTACCTGATGGCGTACCTCATGTGAGTAGGATCTACAGCCATGCTGCTCGTGTGCGAGTGGGCGGAGCGCGCGGCGCTGGCGCTGCGCACGCAGAAGGCCGTGTCGCTGGCCTCCGTGCTGGGCACCGTGGCCGTGGTGCTGGCCGCCGGCTACCTGATGGCGTACCTCATGTGAGTAGGATCTACAGCCATGCTGCTCGTGTGCGAGTGGGCGGAGCGCGCGGCGCTGGCGCTGCGCACGCAGAAGGCCGTGTCGCTGGCCTCCGTGCTGGGCACCGTGGCCGTGGTGCTGGCCGCCGGCTACCTGATGGCGTACCTCATGTGAGTAGGATCTACAGCCATGCTGCTCGTGTGCGAGTGGGCGGAGCGCGCGGCGCTGGCGCTGCGCACGCAGAAGGCCGTGTCGCTGGCCTCCGTGCTGGGCACCGTGGCCGTGGTGCTGGCCGCCGGCTACCTGATGGCGTACCTCATGTGAGTAGGATCTACAGCCATGCTGCTCGTGTGCGAGTGGGCGGAGCGCGCGGCGCTGGCGCTGCGCACGCAGAAGGCCGTGTCGCTGGCCTCCGTGCTGGGCACCGTGGCCGTGGTGCTGGCCGCCGGCTACCTGATGGCGTACCTCATGTGAGTAGGATCTACAGCCATGCTGCTCGTGTGCGAGTGGGCGGAGCGCGCGGCGCTGGCGCTGCGCACGCAGAAGGCCGTGTCGCTGGCCTCCGTGCTGGGCACCGTGGCCGTGGTGCTGGCCGCCGGCTACCTGATGGCGTACCTCATGTGAGTAGGATCTACAGCCATGCTGCTCGTGTGCGAGTGGGCGGAGCGCGCGGCGCTGGCGCTGCGCACGCAGAAGGCCGTGTCGCTGGCCTCCGTGCTGGGCACCGTGGCCGTGGTGCTGGCCGCCGGCTACCTGATGGCGTACCTCATGTGAGTAGGATCTACAGCCATGCTGCTCGTGTGCGAGTGGGCGGAGCGCGCGGCGCTGGCGCTGCGCACGCAGAAGGCCGTGTCGCTGGCCTCCGTGCTGGGCACCGTGGCCGTGGTGCTGGCCGCCGGCTACCTGATGGCGTACCTCATGTGAGTAGGATCTACAGCCATGCTGCTCGTGTGCGAGTGGGCGGAGCGCGCGGCGCTGGCGCTGCGCACGCAGAAGGCCGTGTCGCTGGCCTCCGTGCTGGGCACCGTGGCCGTGGTGCTGGCCGCCGGCTACCTGATGGCGTACCTCATGTGAGTAGGATCTACAGCCATGCTGCTCGTGTGCGAGTGGGCGGAGCGCGCGGCGCTGGCGCTGCGCACGCAGAAGGCCGTGTCGCTGGCCTCCGTGCTGGGCACCGTGGCCGTGGTGCTGGCCGCCGGCTACCTGATGGCGTACCTCATGTGAGTAGGATCTACAGCCATGCTGCTCGTGTGCGAGTGGGCGGAGCGCGCGGCGCTGGCGCTGCGCACGCAGAAGGCCGTGTCGCTGGCCTCCGTGCTGGGCACCGTGGCCGTGGTGCTGGCCGCCGGCTACCTGATGGCGTACCTCATGTGAGTAGGATCTACAGCCATGCTGCTCGTGTGCGAGTGGGCGGAGCGCGCGGCGCTGGCGCTGCGCACGCAGAAGGCCGTGTCGCTGGCCTCCGTGCTGGGCATCGTGGCCGTGGTGCTGGCCGCCGGCTACCTGATGGCGTACCTCATGTGAGTAGGATCTACAGCCATGCTGCTCGTGTGCGAGTGGGCGGAGCGCGCGGCGCTGGCGCTGCGCACGCAGAAGGCCGTGTCGCTGGCCTCCGTGCTGGGCACCGTGGCCGTGGTGCTGGCCGCCGGCTACCTGATGGCGTACCTCATGTGAGTAGGATCTACAGCCATGCTGCTCGTGTGCGAGTGGGCGGAGCGCGCGGCGCTGGCGCTGCGCACGCAGAAGGCCGTGTCGCTGGCCTCCGTGCTGGGCACCGTGGCCGTGGTGCTGGCCGCCGGCTACCTGATGGCGTACCTCATGTGAGTAGGATCTACAGCCATGCTGCTCGTGTGCGAGTGGGCGGAGCGCGCGGCGCTGGCGCTGCGCACGCAGAAGGCCGTGTCGCTGGCCTCCGTGCTGGGCACCGTGGCCGTGGTGCTGGCCGCCGGCTACCTGATGGCGTACCTCATGTGAGTCATCTCCCAGAAATCGTGTATGAAGCAACATTAGGGCTATGCTTCTGCTAGTAAAGTTGATACCAAGAGTAGTGCGGATTACGCAAAATAGGCGCAATTTAAGACCTAAACAAATGTAACCACAAAATTTATAATGAAAACTACCTTATTTGCTAAGAATATCTGCCGAGTGGACACTTTATTTTTTATTTTTTTAAACATAAACTACTGTTGTCTAAGATCAATGAACGAGTTTCGCAATTCAACGTGACAGTATGGGAAGTGTTTTTGTGAAATCATAGTCTAATCTTAAAGATAGATAGAGATAGACAAAAGGTGATTGAACAGGGAGCTAGGCCAGCGTTTGTCGATGTACAATAGTCATCGTGGCCGTGGCTAGGCCTCCTTGGCATGTTAGTTTCGTACCATTACTAACTACTGACTCATCTCCCACACTGCTAACTGACAGTTCGTAAACCTTATTACAAAAGGCATAGTCCACCGATGGACAGTTAAGAGTGTTGCTGTTTGTACAATCATGTTATTCGATCCCTAAAATCTCACTGTATTACTTCTCAAATCTATTTTTCGTTTAATAACAAAAATGTTAATTGAGCTATTTATTACAGTCGCGTAGAAGAAGAGTCCGTACAACAACAGCGAAGCGAGCGGCGTCGGCAAAACGGCACCGCCAAGAAGAACAACAACGAACCGCAGTCAGAGTTGAGGCTGCACGAGCTTAGGGTGGAGAAATACAATGGACTCGTCCGGTGAGTTGTTTTAATACGTGGCAAACTAGCACACTGACGGGTCTCTAGAGGTGTCGACAAAACGGCACCGCCAAGAAGAACAACAACGAACCGCAGTCAGAGTTGAGGCTGCACGAGCTTAGGGTGGAGAAATACAATGGACTCGTCCGGTGAGTTGTTTTAATACGTGGCAAACTAGCACACTGACGGGTCTCTAGAGGTGTCGACAAAACGGCACCGCCAAGAAGAACAACAACGAACCGCAGTCAGAGTTGAGGCTGCACGAGCTTAGGGTGGAGAAATACAATGGACTCGTCCGGTGAGTTGTTTTAATACGTGGCAAACTAGCACACTGACGGGTCTCTAGAGGTGTCGACAAAACGGCACCGCCAAAAAGAACAACAACGAACCGCAGTCAGAGTTGAGGCTGCACGAGCTTAGGGCGGAGAAATACAATGGACTCGTCCGGTGAGTTGTTTTAATACGTGGCAAACTAGCACACTGACGGGTTTTTAGAGGTGTCGACAAAACGGCACCGCCAAGAAGAACAACAACGAACTGCAGTCAGAGTTGAGGCTGCACGAGCTTAGGGCGGAGAAATACAATGGACTCGTCCTGACGGGTCTCTAGAGGTGTCGACAAAACGGCACCGCCAAGAAGAACAACAACGAACCGCAGTCAGAGTTGAGGCTGCACGAGCTTAGGGCGGAGAAATACAACGGACTCGTCCGTTGAGTTGTTTTTTATATATAATACGTGGCAAACTAGCACACTCACGGGTCTCTAGAGGTGTCGACAAAACGGCACCGCCAAGAAGAACAACAACAAACCGCAGTCAGAGTTGAGGCTGCACGAGCTTAGGGCGGAGAAATACAATGGACTCGTCCGGTGAGTTGTTTTTTATATATAATACGTGGCAAACTAGCACACTCACGGGTCTCTAGTGGTGTCGACAAAACGGCACCGCCAAGAAGAACAACAACGAACCGCAGTCAGAGTTGAGGCTGCACGAGCTTAGGGCGGAGAAATACAACGGACTCGTCCGGTGAGTCTTTTTAATCTTCTAATGGTATATTAGTGGCAAACTAACGTGAATGTATAAATTAGCTAGCCAAAATTTCTGTTTCCCAATATTTTTTGGTCCATTCACGCTGTTCCCCATTTTGTTTTTTAACCATTCTTTTATTTTCACAGTAGTTAATTTTATTACACGCGTACGTCCCAGTCGCTTTTTTCCCCAAGGAGTAATATTTCCGAGAACATTTCCATCTTACCCTGAGTCGACGTATTTCTGGGCCGTTTGCCCTTCGGATATCTGAAGTTACCTAAGGAACCTAACCTACCTGCCTATCGACTTAGTGTGACTATCGTGAAAAAAGCGACTGAGACATACACCTATAATCAAATTAACTACTGTAAAGACAAACGACTGGTTAAACAGCAGAATGGGGGAAAACGCGAATGCAACAATAGTAGATTGTGTTACAAGGGAGCAAAATGATATATTTACATTGAATCCTAAACGAAGCGAAGGATTCTATTATAGAATCCTGAGCCTAGTGAGGGATTCAAGTGTGTTACGCCCAAGATGGAAATAATTTTGTTACCATGTGACACATACTGCTTTTCACATCACCTATGAGGTAATTAAGATGTTTAAAAATATTATTTAAGCTAAAAAAATAATGTGCAATTTTTTTTTAAAATAGTGTCCTACAACAGAAAAGTGTTACTTTGATCCCTCCTAGCAGGGAAGAAAAGTGCCACTTTGATCCTTCCTATCAGGGAAGAAAAACCGCTTTTTCGCATTGATGATGTGAAAACAATATTGGGGAACAAACATTTTGGGCAGCTAATATAAACAGCCGCTATAACAACAAATACTGCAAAGTACGGAACCCTCGGTGGGCGAGTCTGACTCGCACTTGTCCGGTTTGTTTTAAATACGTGAACCATTTTAGAATGCTCACAACATAAGTAAGGCTCAGAATATAAATTATTAATGTCATTCAACGTTTGTCAACGCTAACCTACGTGCTCTAAAAGGGAACCTTATCTTGATTCCTTTGCAATAAAAGGTATGTCATTGGACTATACTCGCCTGTTTGTTTTTAGGGTTCCGTAGTATTTAAATTATACGTTCGTCCATCGAGACGATTGAAGTTCACAAAGAGTATGTACAGTCGAAGGCAAAAATATCGATCCAGACAAATGGCTCAATAATATGTAAACACGACTTTATTGCCTAAGGTGTAAGAGCGTACACATATTTATGAAACTTTGAGAATGTATATATATTTATGCCCTTGACTGTACATACCTATTGCTAATGCTATGTCCAAAAAAAAAACAAATAAAGTTAAGATTAATGGGGAGCGTATTCAAACATTTTTTTTTGTTTTATATAGCTCTGTAGACATATACAAACCTCAAACTCGGTGTGATAATGAAGAAACATATACTTGATAACTAATAATAAAAATAAAACGGAACCCTTAGCAACTTTCTCAACTCGTCAAACTCGCACTTGACCGGTTTTCTCTAATGAGTCTAATGCATAAACGAGTTTTGAACGCCTACAATATTTTAGGGTCAAGAACTGATTAATATTAATTATTAATATCATGTCAGTCCATGTCAACGCCAACCTTGCCAACCTACGTGCTCTCGGGCAATTGAAAGTTATCACTTATCTTCTTTTGCAACATTGTACACTTACTCGTAACTTAACTATTGCAAAAGAAATTGTTAAGGGACACTTATATCAACAATGATTGGACATGAAATAAAACTATGAAACGGATTATATCGCGTATATTGAATTTATAATATATCCCCCCCACCCGTCACCCGTTGACCACGAACTCTGTAAAGGGTTCGAAACGTCGGGATGTATTATAAATTCAATATATGCGATATAATCCGTTTCATAGTTTTATTTCATGAGTAACTATCGCAGTAACCGAAGATAATATAATGATTGGACACTTAATACGACACTACCACTTCTGTATAATTATCCTGGAGGGGCGGATAGGACGCAAGCGGGGTAGAGGAAAACCCAGACGCAGCTTTTCAGAACAAGTGAAAGAAAAAGTAGGGCTCGTGTCGTATCAAGAAGTCAAAGGCTCTGGCGCAGGATAGGGAAAGCTGGGAGATACTCCACCGTCAAGAGAATAACTCTTAAGTTAATGATGATGATGATATTAACACGAAACAAAAACCTTTACGCAATACTCAAATTATCACTTTATTTTAACTGAATACATATACGCAAAATGTCCTCAAATCGTAACCATTAAATGTTTTCTCACAACACATTCACTTTGTCAACTCCTCCGGGACAGGAGTGTATTTCAACCCCGTATCATTCAGCATGGTGACCACCCACGCATCCTTAGGCAGTTTCCCTGAGCTGAGCAACTTCACCGCGGCGGCCACATTCGCCCCACTAGTGTAACCAACATATAAACCTTCCTTCTCTCCAAGCAGCTTCTTATAATGCGTAGCCTCCTCATCAGACACACTCGTAGTGCCATCCATGTACTCAAACTCGAATAACCCAGGAACAGCCCCATACCCTGATCCTTGCAGCAGATGACACGGCTTCGTGATAGTCTTTCCGGCTATCGGCTCAGCACCTTCTGGCTCCACGACATAAGTCACCACCTCTGGATTCTTCTCCTTCAGATACTTAGAAACACCCGTGAACGTTCCAGCCGTACCAACGGTGGCTACAAAAGCGTCTACATGCCCTCCAGTCTGCCTCCAAATCTCGGGGCCTGTTGATTCGTAATGCGAACTAACATTGGCATCATTATGGAACTGATTAACGAGGAATGATCCGGTTTCTTCAACTAACCTTAACCCTTCTTTCTCCGCCGCTTCCACATCAGCTAAAGTGACTTTTCCGTAACTACCTTCAACTTGAGGAACTCGGACGCATTTCGCACCAAGCGCCTCCATATGTATAGCTCGTTGCACGCTGTTCCCTTTAGACATAGTAAGAGTCAGGGGATGCCCAAGCACTGAACACACAACAGCTAGACCAGTTCCTTGATTCCCTGATGTCACTTCAACAACTGGGCTCCCAGGCTTCAAATCACCATTCTTCCTAGCATTTTGTATCATGTACAACGCGGATCGGCATTTGATAGAACCCCCGGGGTTCATAAATTCGCATTTCGCTAAGATACGTCCAGGGCCGGGATATAAACGATCCAAAGCTACTATAGGTGTGTTCCCGATCAGTTCCAAAGCTGAAGATTTGATCTCGTTGTCTCTAGAGGGAGCCATGTTAAAAAACGCAACACTTGTCAATGTTCAGCAACACACTGAGGCCGCGTGTAGCGCGCGAAGCTTAAAAAGTCACTGGCGATGTGTGCTGCCTTTATAATGTTATCATTACTAATAGATTGTCAAGGTTCCTTAGTTGCGCGTATTAGACTCAAACATTACCGACACCAAAGAGGATATAATAAGATAGAGCGGTACTGTCATAGTAAATTTTGTAACCACTGTAAATTCACTGCCATCTATCGACATACTTTAAAACTAAAAATGAAGATTTATAAAAATACGTTAAAATGTATTTAAATATGGATAAATGATTTTTTTATTTGCATTAATTATTTTTATATGATTTTGACCCATGTTCTTTCACTAATATGCGTTAAAATTATAAATAACAAACGAAACTGTCAACGCCCTCTATACGAGAGTAGGCCAAAACTAGTGGCGCCATCTGATCGAGAATCAAATTTTCGTGATTTTCAAGGCACGTTTTTTCCTTAGACTGTATCCATCTATTACGGAGTTATATCTATCTTTGCCGACACTGAATTAAACTAGATATAATAAAAAAGGGTATGTTTTAACGCTATGAATGATCTAACGTGACTGACACGCGCGTAAGAAATTGGCAAGTGCGAAGATTCTATAATGATCCATTATTTATAGACCATTGACTTATCAATATCATTACGTGATTACTTTGATGTCATATTAACTCCTGGTAACGATAAATAAATATAAACAGTTAAGTAAACAATTCCACTCTCTTATTAAACTTACTGAACTGTCAATGAACTATGGTATAAAATTGCACGTCATACTATTCTTAGTGTGGTCACAGTTTATAAAACAATACAGTCATCCCAGCAGTCTAGATAAGGCAATTGTGCGGGGTGCGAGGGGTGAGGGGTGGGTCGCGCGCACCCGAGCTGCATACATCGCCATTGTTCTTAAGGCCGTTCCATCGGTTTGCCGCTGTCACTGTCACATTTCGCAAGAAAGAACGGGAAAGATCATGCGCGCCAAGCGAATTTTGTCGATTTTTATTTATTTTAAAAACGTTACCTTACAATATCGAAATTCGAAAGATATGAAATTACTATTTAAGTTAAGATTGTTTTTTCTTCTTTTTTTGTTTATAGTATCACATAATAAATAACCGAGTAAAGTTTGATTAAAAGTCCGAGTTAGAGGTTACTTTGGGAATAAATTGTATCGAGCGAAGTTTCATAATTCGTGTATCGGAAGCTATGTTATTAAAGATAATATAGTCAAGAATTGTATATATTTTTTCCACGTCTACGAATATCAACGCCTCTTAGAAAAACATGATCATATAAGGAGATTTTTCGCCTTCTGGCTCACGGAACCGCCTTAATCAGTCGCCATCAGATATATCAGGGCGGCTGAGCTGCTCAAAAATATCTGGACACGCACACTCACGCCTTGACAATAAAAGCGTATTCAGATATTTGTGATTACCTTGGCCGCTCGGATGTATCTGATAGCGACTGTATTTGTTTAATTTACCACGGTTAAGGTTATCCATTTATGATAAAATGACAATCAAGATAACAATTAACCAGCCCACGAATTCGCATGCGTAAAAGTCTTTAGGCTACAAGTAGGATAATGCCAGTTAAATAGTTGAAGTATTTTGACAACGTTATACTATATCGTTATTACTTTAAAAATCTTCGGCTTTTCATAATTAAATGGGATCTAAACTTGCCAGTCAAAAAACGACCTTGAGGTTTTAAATTTAACATTGAATTTTGACTGCGGACGCGAATCGCGTCCATCGGACGCAAAGAAAAACAAATGAAAACCTTTTTACTGTATTTACTTTTGCTCTGCTTCCTGCCCTGTACTATTACGGTAAACTCCAAGGGCCTGACACTCTTCGATAGAGAAAGATAGTCCTATTGCGATTCCTATAAGAGGAAAGAGAAAATAGTGCCATGCTTCGTCCTTATCACCGACCGGTTGGCAGCATAGGTAGGAGGCGATGGCAAAATACCGAAACTTATAAGAGTATACAGAATACAGAACTTTATTGGTAAAAGCAAATTTTACAGGTCACATTTTACACTTACAAACAAATATATGTACAGTCGCCATCAGATATATCGGAGCGGCCAAGGTGCTCACAAATATCTGAACACGCCTCTATTGTCAAGGCGTTAGAGTGCGTGTTCAGATATTGTGAACACCTCGGGCGCTCCGATATATCTGATGGCGACTGTACATATGTTCGTTAATATAAAGAATTACATATTTCATAACATTTTTTAAACTTAAAAACATTTTTAGATTTAAATATAGTTAACATGTTTTTTTTTTTAAACTACCATGCAGAAGTCAACGACCTCATCGAGTATTTATAAATTCGTCAATGCTGTAGAATGCTTTTTCTATAAGCAGCAGTGAAAGAGAAAAAAATCCTATGCTGCCCAAATTTTATATGAATATTCTTTTTTTTCGGGGGTAAGCCCCCGGTCGCTCGGTGGCGCGTCTATGACTACTTGTATATACTATGTCTATTTTAAACTCTGTGCACTATAAATTTTTTTTTGTATTATATGGCCTGGTTACGAGACCTTTAAGCTAACTAGAATCTAACGTTGTAATGTTCCACAGACTGCTGAAACCTGGGTGCCGCACCATAGTGCTTCTCGTGGACATGCAGAGCCGAGTGCAGCTGCTGTCCAAGTTTCACAAGATCGTGTGGCCGTACCGCAAGTAAGTGCTCTTGATCACGCCCAATGTGCATTACAATGTACAGTCAACTGAAATAATATTACACAACGAAGGCCGCAAAAATATCTGACACTATCTTCCCAGGTAGCAAAGTGACGTCATAATGACGTAATTATGGCGTCGCTGACGTCATAATGATGTATAAATGCTGTTGGGGTTATTTGTAGAGCCAAAAGAGCGTGTCACATACTCAATATCTTTATTGCTAATAAGGAAGAATCCATCAAAAAAATCACGCTTGTTGTATGGGAGGCCCGCTTAAATATTTATTTTATTCTGTTTTTAGTATTTGTTGTTATAGCGGCAACAGAAATACATCATCTGTAAAACTTTCAACTGTCTAAGGTCTGTTTTTTTATTTCGTAGACTAAAATGACGTTTCATGTGTATGACATGACATTTCTTAGTACCACATAAATGTCATTTTAGTCTACGGAATAAAAAAACAGAATATAGCTATCACGGTTCACGAGATACAGCCTGGTGACAGACAGACGGACAGTGGAGTCTTAGTAATAGGGTCCCGTTTTTGCCCTTTGGGTACGGAACCCTAATAAGAATTGTACTATAAACTAAAATAGATGTCGTATATTAAAGAATAAGTGACGAAGCCCTCCAGTGGTGAAGGCCGGATTCGAACCGGTGTCTTTAGCAATCCGGGCTAACGCCTTGAACCCCTAGGCCACCCTGCCACGGCGGAACCTAAAATTATTTAATAAAAAAAAATTGATTTGTTCCCAAAGTTGTGTAAGAATTGTACTGTAGTCGGACTCGCGTTCCAAGGGTTCCGTACATTACACAAATTTAAACAATGTATTTTTTATTTGAAACGTGAGTTGCGTAAGTGAAATGTCTTTAAAAAACCCGTAGGGGTCGGATCACAAACTAAGTAATTAAGTCCGACTCACGCTTGACTGCACATATCTAATAGGTTTTCCTGTAATCTACAGGTAAAGATCTATTTTGTGTATTTTTTTCAAAATTTTAGACCTATTAGTTTCGGAGATAAAGGGGGGGGGGAATGGTAATTTTTTGCCTATTTTCTTGAATAACTTCTAAGTTGTTTATCCTAAAATTATAAAAAAAAATGTATCTGAGATTCTCACAATGAGCTCTTTCATTCGATATAGTTTAAAAAACTTTATTTTTTTAATTTTCTCATTTACCCCCCAAAAGCGGCCTCCATGTTTAAAATTCATTTGGGTCACAAACTTACATATGTATACCAAATTTCAACTTAATTGGTCCAGTAGTTTCAGAGAAAATAGGCTGTGACAGACGGACAGACAGACGCACGAGTGATCCTATAAGGGTTCCGGTTTTTTCCTTTTGAGGTATGGAACCCTAAAAACTAGTCTCAATTGCCTGTAAAACGTCACAGTTGTGCCCGCTACGCAATACCAATATATCTGCGACTCATATTGGAATGCCCTCTCATTGATAGAGTTTGAGGTCAAGGAACAATTGTCTATTATTTGCGAAGCAATTACTGAACAATGGACAATAACTGGCAACAGAACAACGTTTATTGGAAAAACATTCCTCGTCCATGTCGTAACATTGCAAGATAATATATATACGTGTACATTGTGACGTTGTGAAGCAAAAGGTACCACATTGTCGCTTACCATAAGAACGAAATTTGCTAGTATTTTTATACGAATAACATGTCAGAGCGTCTTTATGGCAAGCGACAATGTGGTACCTTTTGCTTGAAAACGACACATATTCTTGTGAATGTATGTGCTCTAACAAAAGAAGTACCTAGGTACAAAAAACCGGCCAAGTACGAGTCGGATTCGCGCACTAAGGGGTACCATTACGCAAAAAATTGCAAAAAAATCATGTTTGTTGTATGGGAGCCCCACTTAAATATTTATTTTATTTTGTTTTTAGTATTTGTTGTTATAGCGGCAATAGAAATATATCATCTGTGAAAATTTCAACTGTCTAGCTTGATAGCTAGACAGTTGAAATTCATGAGATACAGCTTGGTGACAGACGGACAGACAGACAGACAGCGGAGTCTTAGTAATATAGGGTCCCATTTTTACCCTTTGGGTACACCCAGGAACCCTAAAAATGAACACAGTTAACCGGCCATTCGTTAATTTTATTGCAATGAGATAAGGTCCGTACGGAAAGTATGGTGGTGGAATTGTGTTATTGGTATAAATCGCATGATTGTAATCATATATCCCACCAAAAACATTTTCATGTAGAATGTTGCCAAGTCGAAACCATAAGGCTCACACTGACAAAAAGTTATCAGATCTCTTGTAGAGCCAAACTTCTAACTCTACAAGCCCTACCGTCACAAACTACACCTTAGTCAAATTATGTGGCTTGGCCGTTTCGCTACCGTCACATGGAAGTAAGGTGAAAAATTGATTCACTATTCATTATTTTTTATTATACAATAGCTCTTGTAGTAAGGAAACGGCCTTGCCTCCAGATCTGACACTGGGTTTTACGAAATCTGGGTTGATCATTCTCTCTTCGTTGTGCAAGCAAAAAAGCATGAAAGTACACATGCATACAAAAATAGCCTGTACATTGGAAAATTATGAGATCGAAGCGACTTTGAATGTACACAATTTAAATCGGCCTATATGTATTTGTATAATTTGTATGTACTATAAGGGCAAATTAATAAATAATTTGCATTTTTCTTCATCATATATTTCAATTCATCTAAATATGTATTCTAAAATTTCGAGTCATATTTATGTCCTTTTTTATGTAATTAATTGTAAACAAAAGTGTATTTATGTGTAAGTATATGTACGACCAAATAAGAAAGAATTAAGGCAATCCTTCCTTAATGTGTCTTTTCCATTTACAGAAACAAAACCCTCCTCTTCGCGTATCTTCAAGTAGAAAGAAACATTGACTGGTTCCGTCGCATATTACAACTATCCCTAGGAGGGCAAGAGTTGCGAGTCAACGCTAGGAACTGCGTGGGCACAGTGCTGGCACTTAATCCGCACCGCAACTACTTCTGCATATACCACGCCAAGCATCCCGAAGGCGCCAAGCCGCACAAGGTATTCTCGACTCTATTTCAATATAAATAACGTTCAAACCGTAATATCGACCGGTTCCGTCGCTACAACTGTCTCTGTTAGGGCAAGAGTTGCGAGTCAACGCTAGGAACTGCGTGGGCACCGTGCTGACATTTAACCCGCACCGCAACTACCTATACTTCTGCATATAAAAAGGCGCCAAGCTGCGCAAGGTATCAGTCTCTATTTTAAAATTGATAAGGTTAAAAATTCTAGAAACCGTGGAGGTACGGTGTTTGACTACTGCAGCTTAAGCTTCTTGAGGGCACAAAGACACAAAAAAATTGACTTTATTTCAACGGTGTTAAGAGTGTTAAAAACCACGCTAAGGGCACACAAGATATAATACTCTTTAATTCAATGCTAAATATTCTTTTAACTGCCGATACCGGGTTAATTTAAAAATACACTGTACAGGCATTCGATACTTACAAAATCAAAGAGATTTGATATGTGACAATCTAAAAATGTCTTGATATCTTATTTCATTACAATCACTGAAATAAATATGCCATAGAAGACGCAAATGCATCTACTTCGCGTGTCCGAACCCCGACCGAGCGTCGAGGTTGACCGTCGCTCTTTACAGTCCACGCGCGTCAGTTGTTGCAGCCGTACGTCCGTAAAAACTTAAAAAATGCTTCGTTGCATGATAATTAACTGCAACAGCCCAAAAATTGCGATCACCTAAAGGCAAGAACATATTTCCTATCACATATAAGTAATTTTAAAATTATATTATGCGTAAATTTTAAATGACAAAGTCGGCACGCTTACGCTTGGTTTCAATACAAATCGTGGTATTTGCGTCATCTAGCGTATATATTAAATCTGTGATTACAATTATTACAGAGGATGTCCCGAATGACGCGATCGCTGGGCGCGTCAGCCGATCCCGAGGCGGGCGCGTTCATCGGCTTCACGGAACGGGATTCCAGCTCCGACGAGGCGCCAGCATCGCCGTTGCTGCAAGGTACAGTAGAAACATGGACTCGCTATCACCAATTGAGACTACAGTATACATACGAAAATAGCTTAAGTATGTACCCACTACAATATAACAGAGTATATTGTAGTGTGTACTGAACGAGGGTGCGGAGTGTTAGGGTCGGCAACGCGCATGTAACTCCTCTGGAGTTGCAGGCGTACATAGGCTACGGAGACTGCTTAACATCAGGCGGGCCGTATTTTTTTTTATACTACGACGGTGGCAAACAAGCATACGGCCCGCCTGATGTTAAGCAGTCTCCGTAGCCTATGTACGCCTGCAACTCCAGGGGAGTTACATGCGCGTTGCCGACCCTAACACTCCTCTCCCTCGAGCTCTGGCAACCTTACTCACCGGCAGGAACACAACACTATGAGTAGGGTCTAGTGTTATTTGGCTGCGTTCTTCTGTAAGGTGGAGGTACCTCCCCAGTTGGGCTCTGCTCTAGATCTGGAATGACATCCGCTGTCCTGTGCCCTACCACACAAAGCGAGATGTCATTCACAGTGCCCATACCTCTCTTTTGGACGTAGGTTAAGGACACACCCGGGTCCAAAATGTCCGTATGCTTGTTTGCCACCGACGTAGTATAAAAAAAACTTAAGCTATTTTCGAGATTATTAGATTATACTTGCTTAGCTTATTAATGTTTCTTCAAGTGAAAGAGCCCTTGAGTGAATAGTCTCAAATAATAAAAAACCCGGACAAGGGCGAGTCAGACTCGCCCACCGAGGGTTCCGTACTTTTTAGTATTTGTTGTTATAGCGGCAACAGAAATACATCATCTGTGAAAATTTCAACTGTCTAGCTATCACGGTTCATGAGATACAGCCTGGTGAGTTTGGTGACAGACAAAAGGACAGTGGAGTCTTAGTAATAGGGTCCCGTGTTTACCCTTTGGGTACGGAACCCTAACAAAGTCGGCTAATTCAAACATTCTAAATGTGATAAAGATACGCCGGCGGGTCAGAAAAACTTCCTTTTACAACTTTAGGGGCGTTTTCAGCACCGCTTCAGATTATATAGTACATTGTGCAACATGGGGCGTAAGTTAAATAGACTCGAGTTTGCAATATTATTACGCCCCGAGTTACAATGTTTTTCATCACACTTGCGATACAGATACAAAAATGAAGTATAAAGACTAAAAACTGTTAATTATAATACTAGAAACTTCATAACTCCCTAGGGAAAACGCTTTTTCTATAGTTCCCGCTAAGCCTGCTAAAAATTTTTCATCACACTCGCTCAGTAAATGTGGAATTGCACCACATTTACTGAGCGAGTGTGATGAAAAAATTTTTTTCCTGGTTACTACTGTTTTCAAGCGCCTTAAACATGTTTTCACTGTTCCCTAAAAAGCATTTCTATGCAGTTAGTCCTTATTAATTCTAATCGATATTATTCTACAGAAAACCTACTAGACGGCCTGGAGAACTGGCTGGACCGACTGTTCGAAGGCAGCACCCACCGCTATTACATAAACTACTGGCCAGACATGACCTCCAAGTGAACCGTCTGAACGCAGCTCTGCAGGGAACATATATGCTTGATCTTCAAGTAACTTTTTTTTTAATTGGGTAACCAGACCACATTTACACGGTGGCTAAAAAATAAGTGCATTCCCGTTGCCAGGGAGGTTTTGGGATTATACTGAGCAACTTTTATTATGGGACCGACCCCGAAATCGCGAAAAAAATTTTTGACTGTTTCATACATTTTGGCTGGTCCTTTTTCTACGGGTAAAATTTTTTTTCGCAATTTCGTGGTTGGTCCCATAGTATAAGTTGCTCAGTATAATCCCAAAATTTCCCTGGCAACGGCAATGCACATATTTTTTAGCCAACGTGTATGATTACATTTTTTACCTTTTCTTAAGTTACCTAGTGAGATGAAAAAATCAGAAAGAAACAATAAAATATAGTTAATAATATAACACTTTAAACTCTCGCGTTTTGTACACATAATTAATGTCATTACCGGGTTAAATAATGAAAATTAATTGCGTTAAACCCGGTAATGACATTAATTATAGTTAATAATGTCACAAATATAAAAAAATGTTAACCTATACTCAATACTTGAGAGTTACACGGTTATATGGAATAATAATTTGTGGTATTTTCTATAAAAAAGGACCTTATTGTCGATGGCGTTTACGCCATTATAAACGGTGCTCCGAAATAAATAAAATGCCGCGCGACGCTGTGCGGCGTAGCGCTATCGACAATAAGGTCCCTTTTCATAGAAAATGCCCCATTTATGTTTCTGGGTATGTAGCACTTTTTACATGGAACTGTAAAATTCTTAGAAATATAAATTTAACATAAAATCAGCTTCATGGAACTAGTGGTATTCATATTTATTTGTATTATGTGAATGTACCGACTTTCGTATCGTAACGAGCTTAGTGAAGGCTAAAGTTACTCTGAGAACGTTTTTTTACCTTACGTGTATTTATCTGAATAGGCTTCTGATAAATTGTGCACTACGCCTTAGGCCGTATTTTAGCTATTCTGTCTCACAATAACTAGCGTGTTAAGTACAATAAAGTCGAAATGTCATTAATTTCATAAATCATACACACTGAAAATAAGACCGCGAGAAAATAAGAGTAGGGGGCAACGCACGTCAAAACTAAGTGCCATTATTTCGTTTAAAATTTAAGTTATATGTAATGGTTAAATTATGAATTACTATTTTGTTTAACACTGGTTATTATTGATTAGATGAAATAGTAACAATTTCACCAGACATCATTGAAATTATAATCGAAAGTATAACCACAAAAGAATTCTTACCAACACGCTAAACGGAATTTAATACAATGAAATTAGATTAATGATGTCATAATTAATCAAGAAATCTAGTCATTTTTAAATAGGGAAGTATTTGCTGACATTATGTGAAATACAAAATAATGTATTACAGATTTACAAGTTTCATTGGGTATTTTTTTTTAATATGGCGAGGTAGAAGATAGCGTCCGTTACTCGCGTTAAGCACCAGTGATAGGTTTTAGATAGGGTAAATCTATCTATTATTGGCTCTCTCTCCATCTCCAATAATTAGCTCCATGCATGAATTTATTTTTATTTTTGGATTCATAATTTATATCGTTGGAACACCGGAAATGATAAAAATACTTTTGTAAACCTTAACATTATTTTATTAAAAAATATTTAAAATGTTGAAAATTTTTGAGCTGTTGAAACGCTCATAATTTTTGGCGCGAATTCGACAGAGCGTGATGACGTCACACGTTGGGCGGCCCAACTGACGTTTGCTACTAATGACACTAATCTGTCGAACGCGTGACGTCACGTGGCGTTTCGAGCGTTTCGCTCACTAGCTTTTCGCGGGCAAATTTTTGTACTTTTCATTTATAATTTTAAGTAATTAAATGGCAATTTAAAAACGGAAATGCATTTGTAACATGATATAACGGTAACAAACATCCGAATAAAACATATTTCGTTCAAATATAAACTTCATGCATGAGGCTAATTGTCATGAGTATTTGAAGATAATAGAAAACATTGGCCAGTAAGTGGGATTTTGGAGCCAAAAACATATTTGTAGTGTCAGTAACTGGTTATTGGGTACTTTTTATGGTGCCACTTTTTTACCGTGTTTTGTCTTATGCCTTAAAAACACGCTTGATTATCATACGGTCACAATCATATAAATATATGCCATGTAGTTGATATACACTTCGAGTTAAGTACCTACTGATTTTAAATAAATTTCCTACCTAAGTAAATAGCAAAAGTAGATTCGTAGATAAGGTAAGTTAGATCAGGTTTGTAAGATTTTTTAAACTGACATAAAAAAACGTACGATTATGGTTCAGTATAGTCGTGTTCACTCAATCGTCTTCAATAATATTTGTACTGTAATAATAAAAATACCTGAACACGAATTAAAACCCCTTGACAATAGTTTAGTGTTCAGATATTTATGACCTTAGTCGCTCTGACACATCTGAGTGTATGATTTGAGTGGACACTCATTCGAGCGTGCGGCGCTCATATTAAATATATGCAAATACATGCGAGTGACCTGACACGTTACCGTTTGCCGCTTGCCGCTCCGCTGCACGCACACCACTTGGACAACACTTGCGTTAGTTTCACGTAAAATCATATTTTAGAAATTCACGTTACCAGTAAGATCGTATTTGGTGCTAGTCTTACATTTGGAAGGCACCGGTTTTGCAATTTTGAATAACTAGCTTAATAAATAGATTATGCGGTTAGTTTATATTGATAAGGTAATTTAGAAACGGATATTAAATATATTATAGTCCTGTCAAAACGATATTATGGTGCCGCCATCACGTTTGCTTTGGTCAATAATTTAGTTACACGCCAATAATTTAAATAATAATAAAATTTATTTAGCACATATTTCATGTCATATGTTTACGTTTTACCTTATCTACACGGACCTTCTGAAAATAAGGAAGTACTCCTAAATAAGATTTACCTTCCTCACGGAGAGAAATCGACAAGCTATTTTATTTAAATAAATAAGTTGTCGATAACAGGGTGTTTTACCCTACAATTGATGCGTAGAACGGACCATAATATCGAACGTTAATGATTATCAAGTTGAGATTAATAGTTATTTGTTTTACAAGCGGGCAAAGTTGTTGTTTACCCACTCGTGCTAATATTGATACCCGAGCAAGCGGAAGATTCCAAAATTGAACCACAGTTGGTTCGAAAAGTTGGATCTTGAGCGTTGCAAGGGTTAAACAAATTTTGCCACCGAGTGAAACACGAAAATTTTCACCAACACAAGGAAAATACTGACCAAAATATCAAACAAAATCAAATGATGTTATTAAATATTTATCATTCAAAAGCATCATTTAAAAGTCAATTTTACCAGCAAACATAAGGAATTTGCATTTGATTACTTTGCCTCACATGTGGATAAAATGCAACTTTCTCATCAGTTTTTGAACAATCACGACAGCCTTAAACCAGCTGGTACGGTGAAAAATAATATAAATTGATTAATTGTCACAGCCTTCCCCATTTTCGTCTTTCATGATTAGAACTTAAAGTTGATTATTGATTAAAAATAAATTTAAGTTGTTTTGATATAAATCGTAATCATCTTTAACTGGGTATTTTGAATGTATCTTGTGTCCTATAAAAGTATAATCCGAGTATTCGCACTTTTAGTAAAATTTCAGTTAATACATACTTTTTCTCCTTCAAAAATAATATAAGTTTTTTTTATCTCATAGCTATTGCTTAGAGAATATTTTCGTCGATTAGTATTCAAAAGTATTAAGCTCTCTATTCTTGCCTGTATCGGTATTTGTAAAGCTCTGGTTTCCTATGATAGCGGCATAGTATAAACAGGGCAAAGTATGTTATCTTCATACAAACGCACCGCGCGCGACTTGTATGTGTGCGCCATAAGTATCTATGCGTCGCCGCACGCACACTCAAACAAATCTCCACTGGCGCACTGAGAAACGGGTCGAGATTTTGTTTGAGCCTCCATACAAAATACTACTCCATCCATTTAGCCGTATTATTTTGTATGGAACCGGCCACTATGTGACAGAACCGATATCCTAGGAAAACAGAGCTTAAGGGTCTCCGGCAAGCTCGGTTCTCCATACAAACGTAGTTCCGCTCTCATTTTAAAACGAATAGCTAGTTTGCTCTGAAACTTTGTACTTACAATAGGATAAGGTATATATGTCTGTAATTAGTTTATATAGCTTCAGATACCATAGTTAAAAAAATACAGCGAATTTACGTTTTTCATACAAAACGTGTTTTTGCTCTATTTCGTTTGTTTTATAAACTGGAGCTATATAAACTAATTTCAGACCTAGATATACATTATGTCATTGTACGTGCAAAGTTTCATTACAATCCAAAACGTAGTTTTAAAATAAAAACGGAACTCCGTTTGTATGGGAAGGTGAAGTTCGGCCGAGCTTTCCGGAAACTTAATCACGGGTGTACCATGCTAGTCAAAAATTGTATACCAAATATTATTTTTTAGCAGATAATAAGTATTGGAATAGGTGTGAGGTGTGAAGCTAGGCAGACTGAAAAGTATTCGCACGGAACGCTTGCGCCGCACCGCGCGGAACGGCGGAGGCGCGGCGTCGTGTCCGGTCCGGTCGGGTACAATCTGGAAAAAAATAGTAGAAATTAAAAAGCGGCAACACTGTAGTGTCGTCCCTTTCAAATCAATCTAAGAAAAACGGAACGACACTACAGTGTTGTCACTTTAATTTCTACTCTTTTTTGCCAGACTGCACACCGTGATACAACATGCGGTGTCAGCATGGTTGCATTTTTATCACCTGTCACTTAGTTCTAAAACGTGACAGGCATGGTGACAAGCGATAAAAATGCGACCGTGCTCAGCCCGCTGGTCATCGCGTGCCGTCGCGGCGGGCGGTTGCCTAGCTAATCTAGATCTAATTATTAGGCCCACGTCTAAATCGACCACAGGTAATGCCAATAAGGTTTATTTTAGTGACGATTCTATTTTACTGTTGTGTATCTAAGCTATTTCTCTCAATCTTCCTTTATATACATAGGTTTGAAATTATAGTTTATATCAAAAGGTCTAGCATAACTGTCACGCCGGCTGTACACATTCGTCGAGAGCCTCTCGCCGAGACCCAGGTTGCATTTATACGTCATTATGACGTCAGCGACGTCATTATTACGTCATTATGACGTCAGCGACGGCATTATTACGTCATTATGACGTCGCTGACGTCACTTTGCTACCTGGGGAGTATCAGCAATAAACCGACCCAATCGGAGAAGGTCGAGACGAGACAAAAAGGCAGCAGTATGTTGTACAAATGTACACAGTTCTCGGCCTCACTCGTCGAGTATGTACCATCGCCCACACTGTTAACTGACAGGTCGTGAACCTTATCACAAAAGGCATAAGAGTGTTGCCATCGATGGACAGAAGAGTGTTGCTGTTTGTACAGTCGCCATCAGATATATCGGAGCGGCCGAGGTGCTCAAAAATATTTGAACACGCACCTAGCGCCTTGACAATAGAGGCGTGTTCAGATATTTGTGAGCACCTTGGCCGCTCCGATATATCTGATAGTGACTGTACAACCGGCATTGAATTGAATATGTCACGCACCACCTGTTTATATCGCACTCTACGTAATTAGATAGGGATGGATATTTGTCGCGAGATAAACGCTGCCCGTTGTGCTAGCTAAATTGTTATTAATATTAGCAAAATATTATTTCGAATATGATTATTGTGTATTTCTAATAGTTATAATGTACTTTCGATGTATTGTTAAGTATTGGATTATTAATTGTTGATATATTATTTAAATGCCCTTTTGTCTTTTATCTAGTTAGACCAAGAAAATTCCGCAGAGATTTTGACAGCACACGGCAGTGCCAGTTTTAACACTGAGTGTTATTTATACGTCATAATTTCATAAAAGTTTAACGTTTAAAATAGCACCTGCACTGTTTGTGCTGTCAAAATCTCTGCAGACTTCTTGGTTTGACTACTGTTTATATTGTGCCCAAGAATGTGTACCTAAATATGTTAACATGGCAATGTTTTTTTATCTAAAATTGTGGAGCCTACAGCGGACATCGAAAATCTATGTTTCGTCTATTTGCCTCTCTATCACTTGCATATTTGAGCTATTGAGGCAAATAGAACGAAGTGTTTCGCGGTTCTAGCCCTGGATAATCTATTGAAGATTGAACCATCGGTTGACAACCATAGACATGTAAAAAATATTTAAATTCAAAAGTCCTCGTGTTTTAGAACTGGGCTGAGCTGAAGGGCTTATTAGGTACATCTACCTTTTCGTCGGACATTTTCTGCTATTAACGCGTACCCAGGGTTTGCTATCCGGATCCGAAATGTATGAAATCAATCGGATCTGGATCCACGGATCTTCCCATACATTTCAGATTCGTCGTGCAAACCCTACGCGTACCTTTTTCTGGTCCCTCTTATCAGTAAGAATCTGAAAAAAAGGAAGATAATATAAAGCCTGACCAGTAATATATGATCATTGTCGAGAGGGTGCTGTTATTCTCATGTAAAGGGTAACAGTTCAGTATACTATGAAAAATAAAACCGGCCAAGTGCGAGTCGGACTCGCCCACCGAGGGTTCCGTACTTTTTAGTATTTGTTGTTAAAGTGGCAACAGAAATACATCATCTGAGAAAATTTCAACTGTCTAGCTATCAAGGCAGACGGACAGCGGAGTCTTAATAATAGGGTCCCGTTTATACCCTTTGGGTACGGAAACCTAAAAAATTGTTCCAGTGAAATTCCGCAACATGGCGCGTGATCATATATTAGTGGTCAGGCTTTTTAGGTTTGGGAGTTTCGGTTGTCAACCCGCTCGATGATATTAAACATTGCTAATTCATGTTATCTTAGACTGTGTGTTGTATTTGCCCGCGGCAGCTACCAGTAGGCGTGTTAAGTTAGTTGGCTCCCAGGTAGCAAAATGACGTAAAATGACGTCAGCGACGTCATAATGACGGCATTATTACGTCATTATGACGTCGCTGACGTCATTTGACGTCATTTTGCTACCTGGGATATCGACAATGCATTTGGTGATCTTTGTTTGACAAAAAGACAAATGTTTATGTGGTGTTGTATCGTTTTCACATTGCATTATTTGATACGCTCGCGCAAATGGATTGTACTTCGCTTTCGATACACTATCAAATCTATTTAAGCGGACATGGCGCTCACAAATATCTGAACATACCTCCCGCGTCAAATGGGCCCAATGACAGTTCATTTTTATATGGAGTTTATAACAAAACCTCCGTGAGACATAGACATATTTAGCATATTAAAACTGGTCACTCACGTATTTTAAGTCGAAAATTGCTAGACATATTTAAATACGGACTGGATCAAGATCTGATACTGAAATTCTGCTTTCACAACCTTGATGCTGGCAAAATTGTCCCAATGGACAGATGCCATAAGAACCAAGAACTGAACTAACTCCATACCGAGTAGCTTATAAATAAATAAAAAAAGCACGATAGGGAGCACGCGTTGGCGAACCGACGCTGACGCAATGATGCTCCTCCAAGACTTTAATGAACTGTCATAAGAACCAAAATTCGACGCGATCAGATAATAACATTGTCAAGCAGAGCGGTTTTGCATAATTGTAAACCATTGCATGTCATGATGTATTTGATGATGACAGGCATATTAAATATCAGGGATGTTGCGGATGCCGATTTTTTGACATCCGCGGACGCGGATGCGAATATTATGCGGATGTCAAGA
The DNA here is from genome assembly GCF_947568885.1 of Cydia strobilella. Classification (NCBI taxonomy): domain Eukaryota; kingdom Metazoa; phylum Arthropoda; class Insecta; order Lepidoptera; family Tortricidae; genus Cydia; species Cydia strobilella. The sequence goes on from NC_086046.1 coordinate 19,893,979, forward strand.
TTAGGCACAAAAAAACGTCAAATATTACATTTTAGTATTTTTTTTATTTTAAAAACGAAACTTAGTATTTGAACAAGAATATATAGGTGCCCTACAATCGCATTACTATACTAAATTCCAAATAAAACAAACTTTTCACTTCTTGTCGCTGTCCATCATAGGCTAAGTGCTCAATCGACGAATCACAAAAACGAAACGAGATTCCTATTGGCTAATGACGAAATTACCTAGCACCTACGCCGCCGCTAAGATATTCCTGCACCTACCTGTTCCACATCCGCATCAAGCTCCGCATCGATTTTATGCATATGCGGATGTTGAAAATAATGCGGAAGTTCCGCGGTCGCGGATGCGGTTGCGAATATTCGCAACACCCCTGTTAGATATGCGGGAAGTGCGTTGACCTCGCACGCTATGGCAAAAATGTAACGTGACTGCCAATAATTTAACTGATGATTACTGTAATAAAACGGTAGGGAGTGCAATTCGTTCGGCGCCTAAATTGGTATAAATGTAATATGTTGTACTGTTTTGTATTTGTATTGTATTAAATTACCACCATGTTGGGTGTCTGTATATGGGTTGTTGGAAGCTTTCATGTATTCATACTAAATATAATTATAGTATTTAATTATTTTATTGTTAAGAGTCCGTATACGATTTGGAAATGTTAGATAAATTTCTATTCATGTTGCACAATTTTGTTCAAAGTATTTTTTTTTCATATTGCCAGTTTGATATTACAACATAGGTATTTAGGTATCTTAATTGAAATACTTTTTTTTTTATTCCATATAGGGATGATATTCGGATGACAATATACATTCATTATTCACATAAAGTCGAGTGTAATTGACCGTGTCGTATACGGACTTACATTTGACACTAAATCTATCCTTTAATTAATTCCAGTATCGATTTGTACAATAAATTTATTGTTCTTTAAACTTATGTTTTATTTTACTTTCACCTTCATTGAAAAAAAAAGACTAGCATAAATAAATAACTAAATTAATATAATTTGTATAATAAATTACTATCAAACATATTGCTTTGCTAGAGGCTTTGTGTCATAGTAAATTGACTGCCATCTTTCGACACAGGATTAAAACTAAAAATGAATAAAACAAAAATATATATATATATCGATAAATGATTTTTTATTATTTTTAGAACGTCATATGACTTTGACCCCTGTTCTTTCACTGATATGTGTTAAAATTGTTAACACCGTCGCCATCTACAAGAGTATAGGCCAAAGGTATGGCGCGGTCTATTCGAGCATACATTTTTCTTGATTTTCCGAGGTACGTTTTTTAGACTACTTATACGGAGTTACATATGTCTCGCTTAACTTCAAACTCAGGTTAATCCATTCTACCCTCAGCAAATATATACCCTATTACCTTTTCTTAACCCTTAAATGCATATTGTTGCCAAATGCATACAAAGCATTGGACAGCTCACAGATTCCTAGATCCTACATCCGAATAACTAAATAAAAACATTTTTTCCAACCAAAAAATAAAAAATCATGCATTTAAGGGTTAATAGTTAATACCAAAGCGACTTGTATATCTTTGCTCACTGCAATCAGACTTTTCAATGTAGAGTGTATGACAGGGGTAACTTGTGCTTCATAATGAGATAATTTCGAAGATAAGTCACACGAACCTATATAGCTGCCGCCATACAATTCAAGTTACGCTTTAATTCTAAAACAAAACTTGGAAATAACATGAAATTTGACTGGTACGGTTAGACTTGATGATCCATCTAAGTTCAAGCTAATTTGGTTGTCAATACTAACCATATGAAATGCCCAATGTAAAGTAAACCCTAAATGGATCAACAATTAAAATCCGTGACTGTACTAGTTTTCGTTGCTAGAAATTGTAATACAACGAAATTAGAGTGAGAAGTTTTGAAGTATAGTTACCATTTTGAGAACATTATTTCCCATACAAAAGTTTGCTTAGAAATGGCACAACTCTTAACTAGAAAAGTTGAGAAATTTAGTTTATATTGGTTGAACTACCCAAAAATGATTTTACTAGCAATCTTACAAGAAATAAAATGAACAAACATAAACAAAATGCATTTATTCCATAATTAAATAATTACATATTAATATAACAACACAAAATTACAATATTGTCTAAATAAGTGTCTACTGAACTGTAGGAGGCTCCCCAGCTCCATCTGTGTTTGTATATTAGTTTGAACTTAAATCCCTTATCTGAAACAATCAATTGATCCATTAACTATGTATGGAGACTCTACCACAGAATATATAATAGTACCAGGTACAGAAGATTCACTCTAAGAAAGTGCCTTAAAACCTTAAGGTAGCTCATTTTACTTAAAGGAAACATTCTTTTATTTTTAAAAAGAAACAAAACTGCATTCAAAGTTTTAAATTTGCTTGTCTCGCCAGAAAATCGAACTGACTAAAAATTTCAAAAAATAAACACAATGTTTGTGGTATTTTCTATAAAAAGGGACCTAATTGTCGATGGCGCTTACGCCATTATAAACGATGCTCCGATATAAATACAATGCCTACACCCTCAGATCAGGTTGAGGCCGCTCAACCGATCTGCGCTGGAGCGAAAACTCTTTAGGAGTATTCCAGCGTAGCAAAAACCGTCTCGTGTGATGCGGAAGGGTCCTGGATTTTCCCCAGGCTACCATCCCCCCACACAGTCCTACCGCTCTAATTGCCACCCCTGCAATAGAGCCCAAGTCAGGTTCAAAAAAAAAAAAAAAAAAAAAAAAAATACAATGCCGCGCGACGCTGTGCGGCGTTAGCGCCATCGACAATAAGGTCCCTTTTATTTATTTTAAACTTTATTGCACAAGAACTTACGGACTTAATGCCTTTTCATAAAAAATGCCCTATTTTATTGTACTAGTCAATACAGTTAATGTTAATGATAACATTTCTCCAAGAAACATTAGGTCTTACATTCGTCTGTCGTACAAAATATCCATAAAATCGAATATTTAGTAGAATGTTTTTAGACAAGCAAAATAAAAAAAATTAAAAATCTTTGAATATGGTGCAAAGCCAAACATCATTCCAATCAATTTGAAAATATAGAATTCTACCATTATACTCATAAGAGTCAAAAGCATTATGAAACTTAGCTGTCAGTCTTTTTTTAATTTCAATCCCAAGGGTAGAACAGTTTCAATGCAGTGTAAGTTTTTAATTAAAATACTTGAATTAGCAGTTATTATGGATATCATCGGCTTTGTTTCATTACGTTTGCATATCTATATAAAACAACATAAAATATAATTTTACCTGTTAACCATAGACTGATATTCTATGACGAAGACTTCTTGGGATTTAATTGAAATTCACAGTTGGCATACGCAATACCCATGCCCATGCCTATACCAGTGAGTATCGGCCATTTCCGCCTCCCCAGGAACAGCAGGGATGCCAGGGATCCTAGTACCAAGCCACCTCCTGAAATTCAGACAAGCAGAACACATGAATATTTATCCCTTGTAAGTTATCAGGTTTTTTTTAAACTAACTAAATAAGAACAGTAACAAATTACTAACTAATAGTATACTATAGTCATCACATATTACATTATGTCTACACTTGTAACGTAACATCTGTTCCCAACACTCGTAAATTTCAGTTAAGATGCCACAAATAAAGATAGCGGACAGTCAAATGATACAAATACAAATAAAATAAGCAACTGTGAAGCCGATAATCTAAAATTTGGGTTAAGGAGTAGCAATGGGTACATGTAGATTGTTTTTCAAATAAAACATGTTTATTATCATAAAAAAAACATATGTACTGATGAAAATTTTCAAAGTCCTGCATACCCTTTGCTACACCCCAACCAAAATTTGCAAAAATTACTATTGGGCCTCGGTGTGAATTTTCATTCACCAGTGACCAGTCAGTCACCAGCTTAAAGTAGACTGAACCCTTCTTTTTCTAAAACACTGATTTAAGCACTACTTGCTTAAAGTTTAATGTCATTCCTTATCTGTTGAACACATATTTTATCTGTCTTTTTCTTACAATTGCTGCCTTATAAACACATCAAATGAATGAATACCAGCTGCTGTATGGCATATGGATCACATCCAAATGTTAACTAATAACATGCACTTAAAAATACGTATAATAAAAAGCATTGCACTCTGAATGAGTTCTGTATTAAGGAGCGTGTTTATTATGTAACAGACTACAAAATAAAATGATCAAAATGTTTACCAAAACCTTAGTTACTTACCGGTTTTAACAACTCCGTCCGTGAGACACATGTCCAACTTCGCTGAGAACTCGTCGACAGGTTCCTTGCCTTTAGCCATATTTACGGCTTGTTCTTTATCGCACAAAAGTGTAAAGAGCTCGAAAATGCACAGTATTTGTCGTCTGTTAATGCAAATTCAGATAAAAAGGGATCTAATACACTTTTACATAATGCAATTCGGCAGTGAAGAATAAAATTTCACATGACAAAACGTCATTAATTTGACACTTGATATGAGAGCCATACATACCATTTCAAGCAATGTTTAAAAAGCTCAATTTTCGTAATATAAATATGGTGTTCTATTTCTTGTCGTGTTATCCAATACCTTGAACAGATTAAAAACTATTCAAGCTAACTATTAAGCCGTTCAAATGACATTAAATCTTAATGCATCTCATTTAAATCAAACAATAACCGTATATATTTTTTAAATTATTGTATTAAAAATATAATAAATTTACTTAAATTAAATTAATTAAATACATCCCAAAATAAAAAAAATCTTTAACTCACTGTTTGACTAAGTCTGGAACGACTGGAACATGAATCAGGAATATCCGGAATATCTTTTTATGTTTCATTGACATTGACAATTTGACACAGTGTTGCCAGATCGTCCCAAATAGGACGATTTTCCGTCCTTTTTAATGCCACACCGTCCCTTTGTCGTCTCTTTCGAAGAGCGTCCAGTATAAAAGATTTTGAAAATCGTAATCGAAGTACCGTCCATCGACGGTAAATATCGAGTACCTAAGTGGCATTTGCCTATGAATTTGTCTATACATCGATAATTAGCCTGTTTTAAAAAAGCCTGATGTGCTAACAACGCACTAAGATTGATAGTTTTGACTATTTGCATTGATCGCAGGTACACAAATTATGATAAAAATGTTCCAACTTTGTTTTCGTCCCATTGTGATAAAAACCGTCCCTTTTTAGATTACACATCGTCCGAAACTGGGGATACGGGCTGGTAACACTGATTTGACATGACTGTCATGTTTGATTATCTGTCTTTTGAATTCGATTTGGACTTTTGGAGATTTTAAGGATTTTACATAATAGAGCACACACTATGCTTTAAAATGTTGTCTAGTAGAATATACAGGCATAAATCGTGCCATTTGTTAATATCCAGGAACACAAGTACTACAAATGACGCAAAATCAATGCAAACACCGAATCCCACCAAAATCAACAGTGACATGGTTGGACCCCCTGATCCTGTGTCGAATTTACGAAAGGTTATTTACAAACAGCCTGCGAATGAGACGGATCTAGAGAAAAGGTACAGGGAGCTCCGGATGGAAATACAGAAATGGAACCACAACTTTTGGACACAACACAATTCAAGATTCTTTCAGGTATATTCATGAAGGTTGATCATTATAAGTTTTCAATTCTTAACAGGGATATTAAAACTAACTGTTGGCGACAAACCCGCCGCCACTTCAAACTAACTTCCAGCATCAGCGATGACAAGTTCACAGTCACCCGATCGTTTAACCGGCGATGGGGCCAGGGGGATTGTCAGACTCCGATAACGGCTCGCGTAACTCACTGACTTGTCGCGTCACGTCGAAATAAATTATCTTTGAAACTATAACTACCAGTATTAAAAACAGTCTTTACAGTGCTAGTTTCTTTCAGCAGTTTAAATCTCCTCGATTCAATATACTATACAAATTAGGTGCTAGACGCAATACTAACATTCTCTGATTCAAACATTTAACCTAACCATGTTCCTACTCTTATTGATCACATTTGTGTTTTACTTATTCAGCATAATATATATTGTTATATGTTTTGTTAAAATTCTTTTAAATTTCAGGAACGAGAAGATTACCTCAAAAAGAACCTACCTGAAGGGAAACAAAACTTGACGGCTGATGAGATGAGCGTCTTCTACAAAGCCTTCTTGGACAAGAACTGGACAACGCACATTAGTTATAACATAGAGTGGTACAAGAAAAATTTTACTTTGCTAGGTTTAGCCATACAAGTGAAACTTAAAAGATTATTTAGATTAAAAAGCAATAATTAGTTACATGTATTTTTATTTACTTCTAGAATTAAACAGAGGAGCCAAATCTCTATGTATGAAAAGTGTAGATCAAAAAACAGTAATTAGGTGGCCCCACCATACACCGAAATACTACCAAAAACAACCTACGTGATTTGGTCGGGCTATTTGTTGCCTTATATGGTTCATGTTATACTCATGTCCCAGAGCTTAACTAGCGCCACCGGAGAGATTAGGAACTATTATTTAAAGCTGAAAGCGGTCACTTTTGCAACAATTCTGCCATAAGAGATTGGCATCCTTTCTATACCATCCATATAGCAAAGTGACGTCATTAAATGACGTCGATGACGTCATTATGACGTATAAATGCTGTTAGGGATGCACCATCCATGTAGAGTAAGACCAAGAAAAGTCTGCAATGATTTTGATAGCACACGCAGTGTTACACGCAAGTGTTATTTTAAACATCAACTTCTATGAAATTATGACATAAAATAACACTTGCACTGCATGAGCTATCAAAATCGTTGTAGACTTTTCTTGGTCGAACTCTAAAATAAAGATGTGACTAGGGCCAATCGCCAATCAGTTTATTATAAAAAATATATAAAAAAAGCATGCCAAGATAAGTTCTTATAAATGCAGAGCTCATTCTCATACATACTGTATGCAAAGAATTACGATTAAAATATTAAAAATGCTGGTTGACAGTGGCCATGTGACATTTTAAAATTATCTTTATTTGGTACATAATTATGTCAGTTGTGACAAATATTTTGCTACCTATTTGTAAAAATATGTTTTTGATTCATAATATTGAAAAACAAAATTAAGTGCTTAAATTGATTAGTGGAAAAAACTCATTATGTAAAAGTAGTGAAAAAATATTTTGTTAGGAGAAAGTTTTTTTTTAAATGATGTATGTTGCATTCAGATGGCTATCGGCATTAAGCTTTGCCATGTGGCTGGGACTGTGCTGTCTTGATATGTATTTGGCCCAGTATAAGACTAGCATATATCTAAGTAAGTATTTTAAAGATTGCCTTTGGGACCTTGGGGTTAGAAATAGCCTAAATTATTTTTTGGGTATTTATATACATGATAATGTTCTGTAAAAATCTTGTTAGCATATCAGTGTATCTGTACTCTTTAATTCACACATTTCCTTCGATATAAATAAATTAAATATATAGGTATTTACACTTAGTAAACACTTTATTGCACAAAACAAGTACATAACACAGAGAATACAGTAAATGTGTACAAAGGCGAACTTATCCCCTTAAGGGATCCCACAGTAATGTCAATAAGGCTTTTGTTATGTTATGGGGGTACTATACGACGAATACCTCTAGAACAAGCATTTGTGATAAATACACAAATTATTGCCCTTACCAGGATTCGAACCCAGGACGTCCTGAGGCCCTACCGTGAAATAGGAAAATCAAATTTCGTGTTAAGCGGTATCCCCTCTGCTTCGTATAACTGGGCCATGCCTGGGCCACATACTCGACGAGTGGCATGGGAAATAGCTAGGGAAGTAGGAAGAGACGTCGTGTGGCCGCGCTACTCGTCATCGGCCGCCATACTGCCCTGCATACTCCCCATATCACTCGTCGAGTATGTGGCCGGGGTAGTAGTAGGCAGGATGCCAGGGTCATTACTCACTACCAATCACTACTGACTACGCTATTAAGTAGGAGGCCGTCGCTTATATTATTAATTTATTATATATATAATAATATGCTATAAACACTCAACAGGGACTGCTGTCACCCCTTATAAGGTTTACAAATATAGCAATGAGTCTATTTTGAAAGATGTAAAAATTGAAAATTTAACCCAAAACTGGCATCGAAAAAAAAAACATAATAAGCATCATCGGATTGCCTACCTACATTATGTAACATTTTTGGCTGGCGCCATAGCTGTGTTCATGTACAATAAGAAAACCTCATTGGTGACATACTGCAGAAGTAGGATTAATATACCATTTAAATTGCTCGAGAATAAAATCAGTTTTAAAATAACCGCCGACTATGCAAATGTTGCCATTCTCCAATGTTGGAGATTTTTAAAGGAAAAGCTGCAATACTATCCTTTCAACCTGAAACAAACTGAAAATGGACAGAACACTAATTTATCATTACTTGAAAGGTTGAAAGACCTTGTGCGTGATCGTAAAGCTCTAGGCCAGATTCTAATGGCAGCCATTGAAGAGAACAAAAATATCAGGCGACAATGTCAGTCAGAGATCATCGCCAAAAATCGGCTTTTACGTTACATCCAAGATACACAAAAAATAATGAAGGAGAACAAATCGCGATATGTCGATTTTCAGCAACTTTACATGACAACAGCAAAAGAAAACTGTTTCCTGAAATCCACCATCAAGAAACTGCAGAACGAAAAAGCTGAAGCAGAGAGAAATCTGTTAGAGTTAATCAATATCGTTTATAGGTCGAGAAATAACGATCTAAAAGCCCATTGCACCCGCTTCATTGTGCATACGAAGAAAAACTTACTAAATTCGGACGTCACCGCTGAAATAAACAAGTTTTTGCAAAAATCGAAACCTCTAATAACTGTCAGTGACGAAAAACCGGTTTTTTCCAACAGTGATCTTATAACCCCTCGGGTAACTGAAATTTTGGAAGATGATGACAATTTCGCAAGCTTTGAGTCCAGTGGACCCAAACTACGTGGACTGCCAGGCGAATTTGTCTGGACTGCCAAAAATAAAGACGGCATTATTGAGAAGCTGTACGAATATGATTGTGGAACTCATTCAGATGATGGTGACACCATACGAAGGATAAGGGAATATTCTGTATATCATGATAAAGATAGTCTTTTGGATCAGACGAGGTAAGTTTAATGCGACTGGCGTGGGATTTTAAACCCTCCGCTGATTTAATAAGAGCTTTATAGGAAAGGATGAATGAATCACCTTCTATAAGTAACATATAATGTGTACGACCAGGTAGCAAAATGACGTCAGCGACGTCATAATGACGGCATTATTATGTCATAATGACGTCGCTGACGTCATAATGACGTATAAATGCTACTGGGGTGGTGTACGTTAGCTTGAGGTAGCAAATTATTGGCCCTTAACGCATTGTAGGTAATCACAGTTTTTTATTTTAGAAGATAACTAACGGTTTTTTTTTTTTAACTCGTTCGTAACATACCTATTTCTTTTTTAGGGTACTAAGACTCCGCTGTCCGTCTGTCACCAGGCTGTATCTCATAGTTGAAATTTTCACAGATGATGTATTTTTGTTGCCGCGATAACAACAAATACTAAAAAGTACGGAACCCTCGGTGGGCGAGTCCTACTCTCACTTGGCCGGTTTTTTGTTTCAGTTTGGCCGCTAGCATCCCAACTTTCCCAAGCTTAAGCGCGAGTGCTACAAGGTTAAGGCTCGATATTAAATCCTTCTCTAGCCAAGGGTTCCTGACAAAGATCCTGCTCAAAAATATTCCTTTACAACTGCCGTCCTGCGCTGAAAGTGCTGAAACACCTCCGTTGCCCTATGCTACGAGTACTTGTGATTTGTAGACAATTTATGCTTGTAACGACCGTTTGTTTAAAAATAAATTCATTTGTATTGGGAAGATTGTTATAATTTTATTTTTAGAATAATTAAAAAATAATACAATTAGGGATAATTAGTTTTAGTTTTATTAGTAGTACCTAAATTTCTTAGTTCTTAGGATTTTTAGTGATTGTTTTTTTTATGTCTATGTATTAGGGATATTAAATCATTGGTCCTGGTAACATTATATCTGACGTGACGTAGTATACCTAGTAGGTATTTTATTTTAGAAGGCCGTTGACAGTTGGTCGAGTCGATGCCGATGAAAATATTGAAATTTATCTGAAATAAATTGATTGAAACATGGTAATGCCTAGCTGAAAATAAATTCTTGAAATTAAGGGATTGCAAATAAAATCAAGGTAAATATCTGCATGTTTATTTATAAGAGGATTTGCTAGAAAGAGTAGAAAGGCCGTGAACAAGTACATACTGCTCCCTTCTCGTCTTCCTATTTCCGAATGGGGTTTTTTTTTTCTTGATGGACTCGAGGGCCCGATTGCAGTTGTTTTATTGCCAAGACTCGACGAGAGTGTACATCAAAGAGTAGTATAATATATAGTGTACATCGACATGAACCTTCAAAACAAACTTTAACATTTTGACGTTTAAAATGTTGCCATACATTAATTGTAAAATTCTATATTACTTACAGAGGACAAATGAATTCGTTACCCGTAATTGACACTACTTCGATTAAATGGAAAACAATACGCAAAGAAGGGCTGGATTTAGACTATGCTGTAGCCATACCAAGAAGCATTGCTAACAACATCTTAAAGGAACTGGAAAAAACATTAGAATATTTTAAGGGAGATCTGGCAAAAATAACGTAATTATTTTCCTTATCCACCGTTTCTAGTTTTTATTATAGCTATTATGTGAATTTTAGGAGATAATTTTTCGACTCGGGGCCCTAATCTGTTAAACAAGAGCCTTTGTTTGTTTTATGCAACTATGTCGTTAAATAGTATTTTATACAATCGTGATATAATAAGCTTGCTGAGTGGTGGAATGAAGGTACGAGATTGAAAAGCTTGATTATATCACTATTGTATACAAAACTTTTTCTACGAGTCATCTAAAATAATACTTTTATTACTATAAAACCTCAATAGTACAGTATCTCAGTAGTACAAAAGACATCAACGCGTGCATAATATATGAATAGGTATTGTATTACTCATAAAATAGTCGCGCGTTGGTGTCTTTTCTACTAGACCGCGGCGCCAGGCGATTAGTTTAATTAATTATAGTTGACTAAACCGTTTTGAAATGAATATTATAGTTGAGTTGGGAGCCCATACATTAAAAGTACCTACTCAATTACAGTTTGGTATAGGAAATCTTAGTTCCACCATTACAGTCGTCGAGTAGAAAAAAAGCAACTATCCTGATAGTATATATCAAGGTTCAAATTTATGTACTTAACAGCTTATTCGAAGAACAATCGTGCGAAACGGAAGAAAATTATTTTTTGGAGATAACAAAACGTGTTATCTCCGAATGGGCTGTTTCATGAATTTGAACCATATGAATAGGATGGTAAAATTGGTTTTTAGTAGCAGAAGTATTCACTACATAAAGGAAATGATACCTTTTGTTTAACAGATTAGGGCCCGAGCCGAAAAAATCATCTCATAAAATTCATACTATATCTATCCGTTCGCGAGATACTTTCTAAGTACTGTCTTACTAATTTCTGCTAAGAGTGGACGATATCGTCAACGATAGTATAAAAATAACCCAATACAATCTCATACATTTTGGTTTCCTGTTGTATTGTGACGATAAATCGTCTCATTGCCGCGTGCACGATCATGACAAAATATAGGAGTGCCCAATATTGATTTTCGTGTCGTTAAACCAGGGTTTTTGGCAAAGAGTATCCTCTTCCACGCCAGCAAGTAGCATATGGTGATCCAGGAATAACTTACAAATATTCTGGAAAAACTATACCAGCTTTGCCGTGGCCCGCACCCGTTTTAGCATTGCGAAATTTCCTCGAAAGTATAAAAGGGATAAAATACGACTTCGTCCTAGTGAACAAGTAAGTATCAGATCAGAATCTAGTCGTCAAACCTTTTCTTAGGGACTTAAGTTTAAAATAAATGATTTAATACTTTCAGGTATAGGAATGGCAATGACCACATGGGCGAACACAGAGACAATGAACCTGAATTAGACCCCACGTACCCCATCGCTTCTATATCGTTCGGTCAAGAGAGACTTTTTGTTCTAAAACACAAAGATGCGAGAAAAGCAGGTCCAGATAAAAAACAGATAGCTCCAGGTAAATACAATCTACTTCACTTTAAATCTTCATACTTATTAATAGTTACAGAGTCATCGATATTTCTTAACTTATTGAACATGTATCGCAGTAATCGGGCTTCGTAGGTCACCGTCTGTTTAGCTTTTGTATTCGCATCTTCTTCCTGAAAAGGATTCTCAATAACAGTACTGACTCGTCGACCGTAAGTCTCACAACCTTCAAGAAACTGCAGACAATCTTTGATGGTATTATCCTTAACCACAATCAAGTGCTTAGAAAGATTTTCTAGAAAAGACAGGAAGCAGCGCTTTGCATAGAACCAAGTATCCGTGCCGAGACGTTTGTTGAACGGCTCCAGCGATTTGATCACTCTGGAGATCCCAAACTCATAGTTCCCTTTAGCGCAATATAACGTTCCGATGACTAGGTTAACGATGCATAAATGATAGAACTTCTTATGTGGATCTTCAAAAATTTGCTGTTCTTCCTCCTTTTCTATCTTGCGCATTATATCCTCAGCCTCCTCGTTCTGGGATGTCATGATATAAGAGACGCATAAATTTGCTAAAACCACTGCACTTATATCCAGAATGTTGTCGTATTGTTTCTTGACGATAGGCTCGTAGAAGCTAGCGGCTTCTTTGTACTTGTTCTCCTGCATGAAGAGAACATGGGCTACATTCAGGCGCCACACGTCTGACTCGTTGCAAAATTCAACAGATTTCCGGAAAATTTTCTCGACTTGCCCGTAGTTTTCCATGTCCCAGTAAATTTTTGCTTGAGCCATCACAACTGGTATGTATCTTTCCAAGGCTTCTTCATACTCCACAACAGCTTTCTTGACCTGATCATTATCTCCTTGTGACCTGCTTTCCTGAACAACTTTAGTTAGCTTCCTCAGTTGTTCAGCGTGTTTGGATGCAATGTCTTCGTATTTCTGAAAAGCTTCCTCAGGTGATGTTTGGCTTGTTATGATTGCATCCAAAAAATCATATAAGTAAGGGGTTAAATATTTGTATGTAAACTGCGCGTTTTCAGCTAAAACGTCAGCAGCCAGATCATAATACTCAAACTTACAATAAAGGAGTAATAAATTTGCGAAAGTTTCTGGAGGGAATGGGTCTTGTTGCAAAAGAAAATGCAGTTTCTCGAAACCATCAGTAGGTTTTATATCAATAGAAGTCAGAGCAACGTTGTGTAGAGTCACGGCGTCTAGTTCATGCTCTTGTCTGGGCGGCATGTCGTTGAGAGCCTCTCTCGCGGCTTCAACATTTTTCAATTGGTACTCAATAGCCGCTTTAAGATTAAATACCTCCGTCAGTGCTGTCTCGTGAAGTGTTAGTGTGTTTCCTACTGACTTGACTTCGGAAGTCTCGGCTTGCATGCCGACGGCTAACTCAGGGTGATCACGAATACCTCTTTCAATAACTAGAGTGATATGTTTCAATGCTTGAGGATATTCTTTCAGCTTAAAGTAGCAAAGTGCTACATTGTAATGAAGATGTGCGTTAAAACCGAGTACACTTAGACTGCGTGAAAACTTTTGTAGTGCTTTTTCGTATTGGTTATCTTTGTACAATAGGCATCCGAGATTGATGTCTTTGTCCACATCATCTTGAATATAAGAGTCTACCAGACTTTTCGCAGCACTGGTGTCTTCTTCTCCATATTTTATTGCTGATTGTAGTTTGATAACTGTTCGCTCTAACTCTGGAGCTGAAATTTGCATGGTGACTTTATAAGCTTCATCGAACATTGACGCCTCATACAATGCCTGTGCGAAGTAGAGCTTGTACTCTGGCACGTCAGGATGCATGGCGGACAATTGCTCGTAGCAGTTCGCTGCTTCGACAAACGCTTGAGTCCTGTAGTAACAGTAACCGAGTAAGGACAATCCAGCTCTATTTGGGTTAAAATTGATAGCATCATTGAGTGCTTTTATGGCGTCGTCGTACCTTGCTTCCTTTATCTGTAACATCAAAGTCGTAAAATCAAAATGCTATCTGTCTACTATGAAGTGTCTTGTGCAATTATTGATTTACTTTAGTACTATTAAGTAAAGAAACGTCTGGCGCATGTATTGAGTGAATGCACCCTTTGATAACTGCATGATACTCATAATTGCATGCAGATAACTCTAACATGCGTATGTCCTTTACGCCAGAAATAGGTTGAGTGTTTGCCATCCTACCTAGTTTGAAGAACGGATAGAATAATGTTCGAGAATTCGTGTTAGTTAAGATTGAATTACCATTTATAAATTTTATAATGCCTTTGTTACTATTTTGAGTGTTTCATAACAGCATTCTTATATTATCTACATGATCTACATCCCTAATGTCAAAACCTTCGAAGGAAGTACTAGTCGATTATCTTGATTTTAATCAAGCTCAAGTACGATCCGGCTATTTAGTGTAGATTAAGATCTGTTGTGATTGTCTATTTATTATTAATGATCAAAACAAGATAGCATAAGAACTTGTAATATCATGCTCAAAAACCTATTACTATTGCTCATAATTGCGCATTAATTTCAAATCCAGTTCTAAACCTTTTACACAACAATAAGAAACAAACAAATAAAGTAGGTACTAAGGGAAACTACTTAAGAAGTACTTAATTATAGATAAAACTTTCAGACTTAAGTATATTTGCTGGCATTAATTGCAAACACGTTCTAGCGAAGCTGATTGTTTAAGCTTAGAGATACCACAAGGCCACCGTTTAAAAGTACCATAATTATGTAGATCATTTGATTATAGAAATATTCATGATATTTCATGATAAAAGCAGACGTCCAGACAGTCGCCATGAGGCCCATGAGATACATCGGAGCGGCCGAGGTGCTCAAAAATATCTAAACATGCAGATATTTGTGAGCACCTCGGCCGCTCCGATATATCTGATAGTGACTGTACAGGTGCCGGCAAACTTCTTGAACATGTGACCTTGTCTTTAAGTTCGTTTAATTCTATCATTATTTGCGCAATAGAGATGGAAATAAAGTACAAAGTTACACTGTTTTTGTAACACTGTTGTACTGTATTTCCATCTCTGTCGCGCAAATAATGATAGGATTTATCCTATACCTTTATATTTAGTAATATAAAATGATTTAGCAGTTGAGTGACCGAGTTGGATAATTAATATCTTATGCAATATAAATGTAATCCCTAAAGCTGCTAGGTACAAACGTGTCGTTAATATAATCTACGGCATTAAAGACACCTGCAGGTATGGCAGAATGGCCTGATGCCTGATAGATCATTTATCGCTATCGCAAATGTAACGAAGTACTATCGTTATTTCCGTGTGCTCATTTCAGTTTGATAAAATGCTAAATTTCATAAAAGAAGCGATAACGAGTGGATTCGTAACAATGCCTGTCCGTGTAGAAGATAAGGTGAGCCGTTGAAAATGCATAATACATAAATGCATAATATATATTTACATCAAGACAAATCAAATACAATACAATGTAAATGCGCTCGCTACCGTTGAATGAAAGTCTAACGAAACTAAACCTTTATTAAATATGCATTCCTAAGACTGAGATGATATTATTCCAATTTATTGTGTTTATTGCTCAGCGTAGTTTAATCGTTCTGGGCTTGTATGGTTGCAACTAAGTACATGGCCTTAGGTTCGATGTCACGACTCATGCATGATTGGCAAATATCTATAGAATATGTTTGTAATGAACTTACCATGGTATATATTGTTTTAGTATACTGTCCGTCTTTGATTTGCATGTAATCCATATTTTAATAAAATATTTTGCTCAAATTACGCAATTTAGGCTCAGTAGTTACGAAATCTTGTGTTTCAGTTGTGTATACACTGTGGTTACTATGGTAACATGTCCATGGTTCAATTTATTTGTCATAATGGTAACTCAAAAAGGTAGTAGGTATTTAGGTATACTACAGATTTATTTAATTCCATTCATTACATATTAAATTAAAATTTTCTTTATTGCAGTTAAAATTGACCTGGAACATGGGAGTGTATTATTCATGAATCCGCCTACGAACGATATTTGGTACCATTCTTTACCAACAAGAAAAAAGTTGCTAGGCGTTAGAATTAACTTAACATTTCGCAAAATGCGAATAAAATAAAAATCCTAATTTATTTTGTATTTTTGTATCCGTTATAGATCTTCTACTTCAATGCTTTTGACCTGTATAATATTTTTAGGTATTCACTTAAATTCTCTACTGTTAAATCAGGCCATTTATCAATTAATTTAATCCCATAAATTCTTTGATTTTCCATTGATAAAATTTATTAAAATCATTGGCTGAATGAGGTATTCCCTTGGACCAAACGATATCAAACGTCAATAAAAAACCGGACTGTCATGTCAATATTGTCAATCTTTGTTTTGAGTTTTGAGTCACAGACAGCGAGAGCCCTACCCTACGATTCACAAAATTTATCACAAATAAATTGTAATGTGTGCCATTCTATAATACTCAAGAGTGAAAAACATATTTCAAAGGTAAGTCCAGTGTTAGAACTATATGATCGTACGTTTCATAATAATTGTATATGTGTTATAGCCGTTCAACTAGATCTTTTTTCGTTACAATAAATATGTTGATTCGTATACTTATCACAGATAGCCTCAAGTACAATTCGTGATAAGCGAAGCCTATATAACGGAGGTATCCGTTGAACGGCCACCGTTAACAACACATATTGCGATGAATGCTTTCGCTCACAAAGAAAACTACATTCGCGAGTTTAATTTTTCGCTAAAATGGGCTGAATTTAGTCGTAGTGCAAGTTTTGGGAGGGTTTACGAAAACCGAGCCTTGAAACTAGTTTGAAATTCTCTAAAATTAGTTGGAAATTCTTTAAAATTAGTTTGAAATTAATTTAAATGATGTGGTTTGCTCCTAATCTGCAGAGATCTTACAAGTACCTAACGTTGGCCAAGATGCCTTCGCTGCGCATCGACCAGAGCGAGCTGAAGTGTAAGAATGGGTGTGACTACTACGGGAACCCGCAGTGGCAGGGCTACTGCTCTGAGTGTCATCGGGAGCAGAAGGCTAAGCACCGGAGAGCAGGTAAATACTATGTGTTTAAGTTTTTTGTAGTAAATAGGGTAGTATAAGCTAACCAGTCAAATCGGCTACTCTATATGAAACGTTCTGTGATGTCACAATGACTCCGCACCTTCTTTAAATGTGGCTGTGTTGATATTAAAACAATTTATTTCGGAATTTTTATTATCTGTATGTATTTATGTATTTTGTGTAGGTTTATGTAGTGTATTATTGTTACTTAAATAATGTATGTAGTTTATTTCTCATTGTTTGTAGTTTCTATTTAATTAATTTACAAACTTCACACTTTTATCGTTTCTAGCCACTGAATCTCTATCTGAAGGTTGTCTGGAAGAGTTAGCTTTTTCAATCAATCAATCAAATGTTTTATTCGTGATAAACTTAAAACTAAAATTACATACAAAAGTATAACTAAAGCTATAGAAACTTATAAAATTGGCAGGAGTTGAAGTTTACCATGAAATGGTCTTGCCTCAGCATAATGCTGACCCGAAGGTCAGCGCTGATCTTCCGGCAGGACCATTTTGGGTCACGATCGCACCGTACGACACGGCCCAACCATAAGCTGAACGCAGCCTTTGCAGCAGCGACCAGCGCCATCTTGTCTACTGTCTATGGCAGTACTTGACAATGTCATTATTGACAACAACAAGTGTATAAGAATAAGAAATTTTTAGCGATAAGTCCACCTGTTGTTGCCTACTCACTTATGTCCTGTCTTTGTTTGTAAACGACCCTATTACTAAGACAGCGGAGTCTTAGTAATAGGGTCCCGTTTTTACCCTTTGGGTATGGAACAATAAAAAGCTCAATCGCTGAGTATAGGTTTTATAGGTTTTCGCGGGCTTGGTTTCCGCAACTCAACGTCATATAATGCGCCTATTTTGCGTGACAATCGCTGAGTATACCACTTTAAACTTTGACAATTTTAGGCAAAAAAAGTTTATATTTAAATGTGTGAAAAGTCATTTCAAACATAGACAGAGAGACTCATACTATCTTTGTCTTACAAACCAAATTATTTATTCATCGATCATAGGTGTACACAACATGATATTGCATATGATGGTAAAAAAGAAAAATTGTTCCACTATGTCGTACCCAAGGGCATACGTAATTCTGTTTGTTAGCTAATAGCAAAGATAGATATAACTCCGTAATAGATGGATACAGTCTAAGGAAAAACGTGCCTCGAAAATCAAGAAAATTTGATTCTCGTTCAGAGGGCGCTACTAGCTTTGGCCTACAGTCGTATAGATGGCGTTGACGGTTTCGTTTGTTATTTAACAATTTTAACGCATATCAGTGAAAGAACATGGGTCAAAATCATCAAAATAATTAATGCAAATAAAAAATAATAATTTATCTATATTTAAATACATTTTATCGTATTTTTACAAATCTTCAATTTTAGTTTTAAAGTGTGTCGACAGATGGCAGTGAATTTACTGGGGTTACAAAATTTACTATGACAGTACCGCTCTAGTATAAGTTACTCTATGCTAATAGCAATTAGCATGCACCATGCACTAAATTAAAATAGTACACAATAGTAATGTAGTAAATACACTAGTACTAGCACCCAAAAGAAAAGGATGAGTATAGTTTTTTTTGTTCTTATTTACTGCCAATTTGGTTTGACCAACTATATTCCTTCTATTCAAAATCCGGCTCTAAAACCTATTATTGAAAAAAATTGTACCCTAAGTCTAAGGCTTAGACAGTGTTCGTCTGACTTTTAAACCCTGAACCGCCAGCCTGCTTCAAAACAATATGAAATAAATTATAGATAATCTGTTTTTCAGCCTTGGCTACCTTGCGTAATTGTTATAGATAAAATTAACTGTTCCTGTTAGATTTATATCAAGATTAGATGAACTTCACCTTACTCATATCTACAGTTAATTATTACGTGACATTTTTGACATAATATGTGCGATAATATTTGATTATTGCGAAATTATGTCACTGATTATATTTTGCTAAGCCTTTTGTTACTGAACTGCCGGAAATTCCGTATTTACAGGGCTCTATAACTTTTAGTATTTTAAGTACAATTATACTAATCCGGTGATAGTATAATCTCGCCCGCTACTCATTTAAATAAATTGATAACTAAAAGCTTATGATACTCCAGTTAATGACGTTAATACGTAATTAAGACCACTTTTAAATATTGTAATTATTGTTCTAATGATGTATTACATTTTAATTTTCCTTTTAATAAAATTTAATTTCAATATTTATACAAAAATACAAAATACAAGAATTTTATTACGTTACCAGGCATAGATGAAATATAGGATAAAACAATTGGTTTCACTTACAAATATGACAATTTGGTTAGCAGTAGCCCTCACACTAGGTCAAGCCTGTGTCGTGAGGACTAGGAAATTCAGTAGATTTATCAATAAGAGGATGCGAAAAAAATACAGATAAAATACGAGTTGCAAATATAAATCTAAATTAAACTACTTTTAAAAACTAATAAACAATACAATCTATGTCTTATTATTTTAAACTTATGATAAGTATAAACTGTGCGAGCGTATGCCATTATTATTGTTCATGACATTCGATTTTATATTGTTTTTTTTTTCTTTTATTTATCAGAAATCAGAAACATTTATTGTTCAAACTGTGTAGGTACAAGAAGTATAGCTAGGTACATTTTTTTATGAGTATCAACAGTTTTACCCTTTTTGGGTAACTTTATGTAATATTATTTCTTAAAGTGTAATTAATTTGACGTTTTGTATGTTATTATAATTATTTTATATGTTTTTTTTTTGTATATAATATGATTAATATGTAAATTATGCAAGCCAAGGAGCAAATCAATGTAGTGACGTATCAGGAGCTCAAAACAGTGGCAGAAAGAAGAACGGAGTGGCGGTTACTCCACCGACAAGCGCCAGGCTCTTAAGAGTTATGATGATAAATATGTAAATTAATTTCAAACACAGTGAAAACTGTTTATGAATAAACTATGACTATGACTTTCATTAACAACTATACCTATAGTTAATCCTGATAACGGATATATAATAGGAATTAATGAATGGGCCCCCTTGACCAAATTTATATAATTATGTGACGCTTTAGTTATGCAACAAGTAGTTTCAGTAGTTGTAAAACTATTGAAACTAGTCGTATTTTACACGCGGCGGGTATTGATTGAATTTCTCGACTTACACACATCACATAATTCCGTAAAAACTTTGGCACGTAACTTTGCAGTAAAATAGTCGAAGTAAAGCTCTTCCAAGATAAAAGATGTTTGATTTAAGGTCACAAAAGATTTGCTGCCGCCATCCGAACGTTAATTGCAATTAACCATTATCCAGTAAAAATTGAACCATAAACCGTAACGAGCCGTCCGTTACGATTCAATTTGTACTGGTTAATGATTCATTGCATTAACGTTTCGGCCAACACTGCTCTCAACTCTGTTGGTTTTTGGATCATATTGACCTTTAGCATGGACATTCAACTAACACGTATCTATGTCTGGTATTACTTTTCATTGCTAGAAATTGTAATATAAAGAAAATAGAGCGATTAAGTAAACATTTTACATGCAAAATTTTCTGTCACTATTTTCTTTAAAATATTTAGCAACAAAGAATAGATAAACATATTTCTTAAATATTATATTAATGCCTCGTTTTATCTAAGAAAAGCGAGTGTGTCGTCTTTAGGGTTAAGGGTAAAAGCCCACCGCTGTTTCCACCTGTTAAACTATATAGCCAATCACTAAAAGTTGTCGATAAATTTAAATATCTAGGTCATGTGGTGACATCCGACCTAAAAGACGACGACGACATTGAGCGCGAGCGCAGAGCGTTGTCCGTCAGAGCGAATATGATAGCCCGCAGATTTGCTCACTGCTCGAGGGAGGTAAAGCTCAGTCTCTTTAGAGCCTATTGTACTTCCTTCTACACCAGCAGTGGGCAGACTATACGCGTAAACGGTACAACGCTCTGCGCGTTCAATATAATAACGCGTACAGGGTGCTGATGGGGCTGCCTAGGTTCTGCAGTGCGTCAGGGATGTTCGCGGAGGCGCGGGTAGACTGCTTCTAGACCACTATGCGCAAGAGAGCAACCTCCCTGGTGTGCAGAGTCCGGGCTAGCTCCAACAGCATCCTGACCATGATTGCAGACAGGGTTGACGGTGTTTATTTGAACAACTGCTGCCTCATTCATGTGCGCAGGAACTTATAAATATTTAAATCTGTAAATAAATATGTAATACGGAATTGATAATAATATCATTAATTTTGCTGTTACTAACCGTAGTATAAGATTACCCATAAGCATTACTAACACTGATTGATCCTAGTTGGTCGTTGAATAAAGAATTTAATTTAATAAAAAAAAAATTATGTTATTTCAATATGTCGTTTTAAAATGATAGCGTTACTTCGATTGTATTTGGAGCGGCTTTTATGCGGCGGGTTCGCTAGACTCTTAACGAATTCTACGCAGACGAAGACAGTACGACTTAATAGTCTTAATACCTAATAAGACTGTGCTTCCTATCAAAAAATCGAACTACGCCTTATTCTAACACCATCCTTATTCATTTAGAGAAAGAAAAGGCCCAAGCGTCAACGCTACCCCGCCCCGAGCACAGAACGCCCGAGCGAGAGCGGGGTCGCCTCGCCCCTCATTCCTCCTTCTCCAAGTTTGAGGAGAAGCGGCTGCGGCAGAGTGAGACGCTCGGGAAGAAAGCTAATCTGCTGAAGTTTAGCGTGTTCAAGAAGACCAGCACAGGTTAGTTTTAGTTCCATTTCTTTCCAGATGTTCTTGACGATTGTGCAGTCCAGAACAAGCCGTAAGCTAACCTTAGTGGTTCTAGAGCGGGGGCTCGCCGGGGAGCTTCACAAGGGGGGCCACTTTTGGGGGGTAAATGAGAAAATTAAAAAATAAAGTTTTTGAATCAGTGTGTGTGAAGTGTTACATATCAAATGAAAGACCTTATTTTAAGAATCTTAAATGTATTTTTTTTTGTAATTTTAAAATAAATAGTTTAGAAGTTATTAAATAAAATAGACAAAAAATGACCATTCCTCCCCTCCCACTTTATCTCCGAAACTAATGATTCTAATGTTTTTTAAAAAATACACAAAATAGTTCTTTTACCTATAGATGACAGGAAAACCTATTAGAAATGTGCAGTCAAGCGTGAGTCGGACTTAATTACTTAGTTTTTGATCCGACCCCTACGGGTTTTTTAAGACATTTCACTCACGTTTCACATAAAAAAAAAAACGTTGTTAAAAATTGTGTAATGGAACCCTTGGAACGCGAGTCCGACTCGCACTTGGCCGGTTTTTTTGTCGATTAAGAAAAAGAATTGCCTTTTTCAGACGACCACGACACGCCAGAAAAGCGTCAAGAGTTCAAAGTCCCAACCTCCGTCTTCGAAAACATGAAGCGAGATTTCCGCCAGCGATTCCCCGAATTGTACGCGCAGGCGCCAAACATAGAGCGCGACGCACGCGCAATAGTAGACAAGCTGGTGCATGACGTCATCAAGTTTTCCGGGTTCGAGTCCGTGGATGAGCTGTCCGAGAGAGTGCAGCGACTTTACCAGGTTAGCTGTCCTTGTCTTACATGTACATGTATGATGCAGTGACAAGCGGTAATGGCGGACAAACTGGTGCATGACGTCATCACTTTACCAGGTTAGTTGCTGAAACCCATTTTGGACCCTGTTTCTAGGATAGAGTACACGGGCAGTACTACAGTACAGGCAGGTACAAGTACACGGTACGGCAGGCACGGTAGGTACAGGCAGGGTACACATGGGGCCGGAGAAATGGGTTGTCGTAATTTTTTGTTTCAACGTTTCAATTCCTCGAAATGTCGTAAAGTATCGCCTCGCTTTATTGAGCACGCCGAGTTTTTTGGATGCCAGTGGAGCCTTCCCCTCCAGGTGGCTACGGAATTGGACGTCACTGGAGATGTCGACACCGAGGATCCCAATACTCCCTAACATGGTTCCCTTCGAACTGTCGGACCACAGCAAATGGGGTTTTTTTAGCGGTACACGCGCAAACTTGTGTCTTGGTGGGGTTGAATCGGACTAAATTGCCCCGGCCCCACACCGAAACTGGATAAAGTACTCTCAATATCTTACACAAGCTTTTGACGACTCCAGCACCACAGAACGAGGTATGTTGGCACGGCCTGTGTAATAAGCACCCCCAGTACTGTCGTCTGCATAGCAATTAATGTCGTCGATACACATGTCATTGATGTACAGCAAAAACATCGTTGGGGATAGCACAAAACCTTGCGGAACGCCAGCGTTAATATCCATGCTATCTGAGCAGCTTCCGTCTACTACGGCTCGTATGCATCTGCCGGACAAAAAACTAGCGATCCATTTACATAGTCCCTCCGGCAATCCATGAGATGGTAACTTCGACAGGAGACCCCGATGTCAGACCCGATCGAACGCCTTTGCTATATCTAGGCTAACTTCCAATGCCTCACCTTGACTCTCAATGGTCGAAGCCCAGCGGTGTGTGAGATACACTAGATCACCAGTCGAAAACCATACTGGCGGTCGCTGATCAGATCGTGTTCTTCTAGGTATCTCAGGAGCTTTGCGTTAATTATACGCTCCATGACCTTAGAAAGAACGGAGACAATGGCGATAGGCCTGTAATTCGATAGGCCTAATTTTGTTGTTCTCAAAGTAAAAACAAAAGTCTATTCTGTTTCCGAAAGTAACAACAAAATTTGTCTTATCCGTTACCGTGAGAAGAAACAAAGTTTGTCTTTCTGTTCCCGAAAGTAATTAGGCAAGTATTAAAAGCTTGTTTTGTCTGCAGCGCTACATGAAACACATGGAGACTCACTACACGAACGTGGATTCCGAGATGAAGGAGGTGCTCATGGACTTTGTAGAGAAGCATGCCATGACATACTTACACGAGTGAGTATCATTCTTTATTTCAGCTCATCTTAGCGTTTTCCCAGTTGCATCCTAAAGAACCCTACTGATAAACCTTACCGTTTGATGACACATGAAAACACTATCAACTTGGTGCTATGGTTGTATTTGAGAGTAACTTATAAGATGTAGTAGAAACATGAAATTAAACGTTACGTACGTTTAACTTTCACATTTACAAAAACTATAATTTATACCATAATGCGGTAATTTTACGTTTCAGTTATGTCAGTATAAACAGGGAGGCGAAACTTAAAAGGGGGGTATAGATCGAATCATATCAACTGAGCTTATACACTTACCTGTACTATTGCATTGTATTATTACAATACTATTATCTGCTTTTGTTCTCGTAGCCGCCAACTAGTTACTTACAAAATAAGTTAGAAGTGCATTGCATGTGTATTTAATTTTTAACCAACCTTATTCCTTGTTGAATGGGGTTAAAATGGTCTAAAAACATTTTGTAACAAATGGTTTTCTACAGAGTGCATTCGTTTTGGGTGTCGACGGTTGTAAAATGCAAATAAAGTCATGTTAGCCATTATTTAGTTAGTGTATTTTGTAGCCTATTGTTAAAGAATAGAGTCGTTAATCTATACTAACATTTCAAGGCGGTTATAATCTGCTTTTACTACGAAGTAGTTATCCTAATTTGTCGTTTACCACTCAATGGCATTGTGTTCTTGAGACTCTTATCGAGTTAATGAGTGCATTAGCTCGATTGATATGATTCCATCTATACCTTATACATGGAAGCTAGCGCCGTCGGCATCAGATTCCCAACAATATTTCCTCACCTGATGGTTCCAAGTAAATCAAACAGATGGTGTCACCGCGGAAAAACATGCTTACTCCTTAATTTGTGGTGGCTTAAAAAACTCGCATCCAGGCCATAATTGTTAAAAAGAAAAAACAACTTTGTCTTTGCATTTTTAATACAAATTCCGTTTCAAGTATAACTTTGAAGCCTCCGCGCTTCAGTTGACGTGTTAAGCGTTCAAAGGGTTATATTCTGGATACCTGGTCATGTGGATGTTTGCTTAATGTTGCTGAATGCTGAAACATTCAAATCACGCCTAACTTTAACCAATGAATTACTTAGCGCAGGGGTCGGCAAACTTTTGAGGAAATCCAAGTCCTCCAAGTGTTCATATTTTGAGTGACTGAAGTGCCGCAATTGTTCCGTGATTCTCACTTGATGGTCTCATCAAAAGATCAGCGCTGGAAGTCGGATGCTGAGATGGGGCCATTGCGTGACACTTTATTTTCACTTTTTTTCATTTGAACACGATTTTTTCTTGTCTTTTACAATTAATATCATGATAGTTAATAAATAATTATTATAGGCAGTTAATGTTTATTTTTCAGTCTTCCTTCGATAGTATTCTCACCCAACGGTACTGACGATGAGCGGCTAGACCGAACGTTGTCCGAAAGGATCCAGCAACTAAGTTGGGTTGGAGAGAAACAACTAGAATGTCGTCTTGCGGAACCAGCGACATGTCGGCAGCTTCTCTATCGTGCTATAAACGGTTAGTCTATCTCTCTTTGAACGGTGAGTCTTTTTCTTTCTTCCCTATGGTGTTAGAACCGAGCACTCGAAAGGATCCAGCAACTAAGTTGAGTTGGAGAGAAACAACTAGAATGTCGCTTAGCGGAGCCAGCGAAATGTCGTCAGCTTCTCTATCTATCGTGCTATAAATGGTTAGTATCTATTTATTTATTTAATCTTTATTGATTATTGCACAATACATGAAGGTACAAATGGCGGACTTAATGCCTTAAGGGGCTTAAGGCATTATAAAGTATCTCTTTATTTATTGCAATTTTTCGTAAACTTACCCACCCAGAAACAACTTTATCTTGTCACACGTTACCATGGTTACGTCTGCTCATCAAAAGCGTCGTCGTCGTCATGTCGTCAAATCTATATCAATATATAATACATATAATAATATATATATATCTATATATAATTTTTTTAAGAATTGCTGGGCATGGATAGCGCAACATCTCCTGGTGGCAAACTAGCTCGGGTCCGCCGCTGCTGCCGCCACGTGCTGGCGCTGTGTGGAGCCCCGGCCTCCGCTGATGATCTGCTGCCCGCCCTTATATTCACAGTATGTATGGGTACTATAGCCCTGAAGTGTTAAAACAGCTGAGTTCGCAGCTTTACAGCACAAAGCATAAAATTTGGCACAGAGCAAAGTATGGAGAAACAAGTCCTCAGATGATTTTTTCGCTGTTTCCATTTGTTTGCCCCGAATTAAAGTTCTTTTATTACTTATAGTTTGAAGCTACAAATCGCTGAAAAGTAAGTTTAGGTACATACTTTTATGAGTATAAACTGCTAAGACTAATTTTTAGGGTCTCGTACCCAAAGGGTAAAAACGGGACTATTACTAAGACTTCGCTGTCTGTCTGAATCTCATAAACCGTGATATTGATATTGAATTTTTACAGATGATGTATTTCTGTTGCCGCTATAACAACAAATACTAAAAACAGAATAAAATAAATATTTAAGTGTGGCTCCCATACAACAATTTTTTTTACCGTTTCTTGCGTAATGGTACGGAACCCTTCGTGCGCGAGTCCGACTTGCACTTGGCCGGTTTTTTTTATTGTAAGTATGCCTTTTTTTGTTATCAATACCTAGTACCTACCTAGTATGTATGTTGTGAACATGGATAAAGTTTTTATCTACGTATCTAAAGGCTTTCTAAGCCTTAATTGGCATGTCTATAGGAGCCCGTATCATAAAGACTTTTTTAATCTGTATAAGAAGTGAAAGCCTGTTGAAGATACTTCTGCTATAATAAATTATAGTGTTACAAGCTTGCATATTTAAAAGAGGCCTTGGGGTTTTAAAATGTGGTGAAAAAACAGTGTACCTTAAAATGGGGTAAGTAGGGATTGAGGGGGCAGAAGGGACGCGGATGTTTTCAGTTCCTACTTTCATTTTCTGGTTCAGGTTGCTTTAAGAGTAATTATACTTTTAGACATATTTCCTTTTCCTGTTGCAACACTGAGTAGCCCACAGAAATAAATATACCATAGAAGACGCAAATGCATCTACTTCGCGTGTCCGAACCCCGACCAAGCGTAGAGGTTGACCGTCGCTTTACAGTCCACGCGCGCCAGTTGTTGTAGCCGGACGTCCGTAAAAACTTAAAAACTTAAAAAAATGCTTCGTTGCATGATAATTTACTGCAACAGCCCAAAAGTTGCGAGCACCCAAAGGCAAGAACATATTTCCTATCACAGATAAGTAATTTTAAAATTATATTATGCGTAAATTTTGTATGAAAAAGTCGGCACGCTTGGTTTCAATACAAATCGTGGTATATATTAAATCTGTGGAGTAGCCAAATTATAGCATTAAAAAAACTGAAATCACTAGAAGTGAGAACTGAGAGGTGTAAGATATGGCGCCAGGACCGGAACCAGGATGGCGGGGACCTATCATGCGGAGAGGAGTGATAAGGACGTGCGGAGAGTGAGACGGAGAGCGGATCAAGGCAAGCTAATTCGAAATTCACAATCCGAAAGTTTTACTCCATACATTTGCTCATCTCACCCCATTGCTTTGCCATATAACCCCAACTACGGGGTGAGGTGGGATTTCACACTATTTTGAAATTAAACGATATATGTATAATCATTAAAAAAACTAAAATTCACACGGCCGGACTATTTTTTCTGTATAATAAGTTTTTGGCAAAAATTTCAGTTTTGGTACAAGCTTTTATAGCTGACTGTACTTTTCTTTCCACAGGCAACTAATACTTATCAAGACAGATCTAAAAACCCCAAACACAATTAGGTTGCTTTGTTTTATCACAGCGTTCCTGTTACCATCTCCTGTCTCCATCATCAGATCAGCTCGATGCTACCATAATATTGTATTGTCACCCGACTTACATATGTATGCAAATTTTCAGCTTTATCGGAAACCGGGAAGTGGGTCAAATTTAACTTGCAAGATTTGACCCATACAAACATAGTTACATATTACATACATACTTACTTACATAGGTACATTGCAAGTTAATAAAAAGCTTGTAAAAATCACACGTGCCACATGAAAAAATATTTCTTTATCGAGGTTTGAATGTCGGTTTTGTCCCTACTCACCCCATTTTACGGCACTTTCTAATTTAACATTTGTGAGCAGGTTTTAAAGGCGAACCCACCTCGTCTCGTGAGCAACATCAACTTCGTGACGCGTTTCTGCAACGCCCAACGACTCATGACAGGCGAAGGGGGCTACTATTTCACCAATCTGGTAAGTATTTACTATAGTTGGTCAAGCAAATCTTGTCAGTAAGTAAAAACAAAAAAACTACACTCATCCCCTTCTTCTGGGCGCCAGCACCAGTGCAAGACAAAGACAGTATGACTCTCTCCGTCTACGCCCGAAAGAAGACAGTGCCTTGACAAACTATACCTCTCCCCGTGACTGTCCTACGGATGAAAATTCCGGAAATAATCTAATAATGTTTTTTTCGGGAATTTTACAAAATTTCGTTCTTTTCGGTTTTTTTTTTTCAGTTCTATTCAGAAAAATTAAATACGTCACACACAATGCCACTGATGAGTGATGACGGTGTCAATGCCATTAACAAACAGATTAGACATGCAACCTTAACCTACCTGTTTAAATTCCAAAATGATTCCAAAATACAGAAGTTATATAGTTATTCTTTTTTTTCCGGAAGTATTGTAACTGAAATTTGCATTGTTTTTTTCGAAAGAAACTTAAAAAAACCGAGCCCTTTTGAAATTTTCCCGTAATTTTCAACGCTACTCTGTCCGCATAAAAGGTTAAACTACGCCCCACTTCTTACGCTGTGTTTTTAGTGTTAATTCTAGAAAGTTAAATGTGGTATTTTCTATAAAAAAGGGACCTTATTGTCGATGGCGCTTACGCCATTATTAACGATGCCCCGATATAAATACAATGCCGCGCGACGCTGTGCGACGTAAGCGCCATCGACAATAAGGTCCCTTTTCATAGAAAATGCCCCAAATAATGCAATAGGTACTTTTCCCTCTAGTGCTGCGCGGTTTCGTTCATCGAGAACCTGACAGCGGAGTCTCTCAACATGGACAAAAAGGAGTTCGACGGCTACATGGCCATGCCGGCTTCGATCGGGGGCAGCTCTTGGGTACCTACTTATAAAATTATAAGTTGTTGATTTATAAAATGTATTCCTGGGGGCTATTTCAAAGACGCTGTGACCAAACAAGCAGAAGTTTTTTTCTATGTCCATTTGTTAAAGAAAACGTAAATAGAAACTTAAATAACAGTAGTGGTCACGTGACTTTTCGTAACATCTGTCATCCTGATATTTTTTTCTTTTGATTTGTCGATGTACGATTGTTATTTTGGCTAGGCCCCCAGGTGTTCAATGAAAAGGTGGCTGTGTTGTTATACTTGTTATATACAAATAATAAGGAGGGCATAATCACCCAGGCCTAAATTGGTTGTTTTTGTGGGCAGGCCGCGGCGCTCTCACTGTCAGCTGAACTTCGCGAGGCCGAAGAACACATGGCACTAGCGAAGAAGTTGCTCACACAGGCGCAGGAAATTGAGCGCGGTGCCGATGAGCTTGCAGCCAACGCTGAAACTTTTGAGGTAAGATTTAGATATTTATTCTCATAATATAAAATTACAATATAAATTATCCTAGACTAATCTACACAAATTTATATTATTATCGTTGGTAGATAACATATACATTATTTAATAAATTCACAAATACAATAAATTCTTAAACTTCGCCGCTATTTGCGAGGCTGTGCGAAGCAGAACCGACGCAGGACCTAGATCGCGATGAGCTTGCCTTTAGGCCTCGGCATTGTTTGCGGAACTGCGGGAAGCAGAACCGACGCAGGACCTAGATCGCGATGAGCTTTTGCCTTTAGGCCTCGGCATTGTTTGCGAAGCTGCACGAAGCCGAGTTTAAACCAAAGCTGCAATCTTTGCTTTAACTGTAAAAGATAATAACGTCAAACCAAGAAAAGGTCTGCAGAGATTTTGACAGCACACGCAGTGCAGGTGTTATTTTAAACGTCAAACTTCTATGAAATTATACGTATAAATAACACTGGAACTGCGTGTGAAATCTCTGCAGACTTTGCTTGGTCTAGTTACCTAATGGATGTGCAACCAATCTATGTTCTAAACCAAAAACTGAGTTGCGTGCCACTGATTTAAAAAGAGTCGCGTGTATTTTTTTAATGGAATTATGATTATACTGTTCGTAGTATATTATAACTAATTTTGACAGTATTTAGGTATTGATTTATCCGGCAGATATAGATTACATTTAAATAATTTTTTAATGCGTTAATACTAAATTTTATATATTTGTATTATTTAGTTTATTTGTAAATCTTTAATGTAAATGAAGTATCTATAAGAATATTATCTTCTGAGCGTTTTGTGGTCAACTGGAAGCCCGCAAGAGTTTTTAATAAAAACCAAATCAGTGTTGTAGCGTGAATTAATCTAGTCGTGGGCGAAATCGCATCCGCGAGGCCCTTTGCCCACTGTGCCCGTAGTGGCCTCGCGCGAGGCCCCCCTTTAGGCGCGAGGCCGTGGGCGACGGTCCACTTTGCCCACGCCTAGCTACGCCACAACCAAATATACTTTCAATGCGACTTCCGTATTTGTTTAGTCATTTAAGATTTTTTTGTTTACAGAAAGAGATAGCGAAGAAAGTTCAAGACGTCCTCACCAAGACGCCCCTGGAGATAAAACCACGTCGGACTCTCCCAAAATTCGGGAAGTTTAAAATACTCAACTCTAAGCCCCTCGTCGACTTGGAGATACCATCACCACCACAAGATAATATAACTGAAGAAACAAAAATGGAGACTGAAGATTTGAATCAGGATACCAAAGATGTCTTGGATGGAACATCTGAACCAATAAAACAGGAAATTGTTCAACCTTTGATACAGACAGAACAAGCAACTATCTCAGAACCTGAACCGAGAGAGAAACTTAACATATTAGGCTTTGAAGAGCTTAACTCCCCTCCTAAATCGCCGCACTTAGATCAGACCTGGGACTTAAAGCAGACAAGCTCTATGGAACTCCTTACTCCTTCACCTTTGGGATTCACACCATTTGATTCAAGGTCTATTGATGAATTGATGACTCCAGATGAATTCGGTTCCGAACACTTAGCTCCTGGCTTGAGCAATATCAACTATGATATAGATTTGTCTGACTTCAGCGGAGATAATAGTATAGCAGAAGATGCCCCTAAAGAGAAAGATCCTTTTAGCCCAGAGATGAAGAAAAACACTTTTGACCCATTTGCAGCAAGAGATCCATTTAGCCCAGTACAAGAAATGTTTGATCAGTTCACTCTTTTGGACTCGAAGAATAAACCGTCTGACCCATTTGAAATGATTCCTAAAAAGGATCCATTTGCCCCTGTTAGTTTTGCAAAAGATCCATTTAGTCCTGTGGTCAGTACGGTTACTAAAGATCCTTTCAGTGCAGGTAAGGATCCTTTCAGTCCTGTAGTCAGTGCTGCTAAGGATCCATTTAGTTCCGGTGTCAGTTCTCAAACTAAGGATCCATTTAGTCCTGGTGTCAGTTCTCAAACTAAGGATCCATTTAGTCCTGGTGTCAGTTCTCAAACTAAGGATCCCTTTAGCCCTGGTGTCAGTTCTCAAACTAAGGATCCTTTTAGCCCTGAGAATAACGCTTCTATTTTAGATGATGGCGACTCTCCAACGGCTGCTTGTCTTTTACCATCGCCGTTGCTACCCCAAAGTAGTGGAAAGAAATAATAAATATGATTTAACGTTATTTCTGGAATCGAAATGAGATACCACATGGCTACTTTAAATGCTTTTGGCTACTTGGCTAAATAAAAATGGAAATTAGATACATGGTGGATTTTATAAAATATTTTCTTGAGTACAACTTACTCTATCTGATGCTCCAACATAAGTTTCCCTTATGACGGTGAAGACGGTCCTCGTAAGTTGGACCGTAACATGTCGAGCTATTCGACTTAATAATACGTGAGTGACCCGGTTTAAAATAATTTAATAAGTTTCATAATCATAATCATACATTTTTATTTGCAAGAACACGGGTCCCTTATAAATGTAAATTTTGTTTTTGAATCTTGCACACTGTGATTGTGTTTAAAATTATAAATCGTTATTTATTTTTAGTTTATATTACTGTTATAAAAAATCTTATATGAAATAGTGATTAGATTGCAATTTAATGTAATATTGAAATTTAATGTAATATCATCATAGATCATATACATATATTAATTTAGCCAGTAAAATGTTACTCTAAATTTAATTTATTTCTCCATGATAAAAAATATACTGGTAACAAACGGATCTTTAAATGACAAAACAGTACCATTTTGAATTGAACCCTAGAAACTACAGTTCCAATTAATCATCAGTTACTTAAATTTAAGACCCATTGTGCAATAATTCTTACAAAAAAATTGTTATGGTAAACTATTCATAATAAAGTGGTATAAGTACACTAACATGTGGTTTGATTTAAATATTAAAATGAAAACCACAAAATATGTTACAAAATGTTTATTTAAACTAGAATCTTTCGTATTTTTTACCAGGTTATACCCTAAGAGATAGAAGAAAGATTAAATAATATTATAGTACGCTACCGTCATGGAGGCATACATTGAAAAACTCATGGAAGGGTAATCAAGTACAGAAATAGGAGTGCATTTCGGATAACAATGTTCATATGTTCGCCATCAGATATATCGGAGCGGCCGAGGTTCTTAAAAATATCTAAACACGCACTCTAACGCCTTGACAATAGAGGTGTGTTCAGATAGTTGTGAGCACCTTAGCCGCCCCGATATCTGATGGCGACTGTATACTCTAGCCGCCAACTGATCTGGCCAAGACAAATGCAATTTTGATTTGTCTAAATAAGGATTCAAAATACAGCAGAATCGAAGGCCTTTTTACAGGCCTAGCACGGGAGTGGCGCGACAGTATCTCGCCCGCTAGATATACTACCTGTCCCTCTCTAATACAGTGAGAAAAATACGGGTAGTTATCTAGCGTGTGAGATACTGTCGCGCTACTCTTGTGCTGGGCCTACTGGGCGGTTAGACAGGCGCAGAAAGTACTACTTTTGCTTTGTATTTCCTAAACCTAACATAATGCATTGCAAAACGTGCGATATTCGTTAGGGAAGGCTTTCCAACTAATATTCTTGCACAACCCTCTGTTTTACATTATCGCCACTCGTTCGAATGAATTAATTACTTTCCGCGCTTGTATCACAAATAACTATTTTGCGTTGATATTACGGGCGACCGCTAGCTGGCGCGGGTACACGCACGCGGGTGTCATAGTAAGTAGGTAAAAACTAAAATCCGTCGCCCGCGTCCGCGCCAGTTACGCAGCGTACTAGGAGAACAACACGCGAACGCGAAGCGAAGTGATGCGGCGCGAGGTGAATCAATCCTATGATACCTATTGAAGTGTCCTACGTGGCCGATCTCATTGCCAACGCGAACGCCCGGGGCCCGCCGCTTCGTGTTCGCTTACGCGCGAAAAATAGTATGCGCAACGCGTTGCTCATACTATTTTTCGTTAACCCGGACGCCCTACAAGACAATGTATTATCCAAATGCACCCTTGACAATTACACTATGATTAAGTAACATGGTCTTAGTATAAATAAAGGATATATATAAAACAATTGATCAGAAGTCAGAATCAACCAATGCCCAGAACTGGCTACAAAGTGCCAGTATTTGAGACGAGATAACCAGGTTTATTTAATTTACTTATTTTATTTTATGGTTTACTAACAAGATAGCGCGTTCGTTAGTCACTGAATTCATTGAGCTCGATAAGTATTCAAGACAGTCTAATTTGAGCTAGCAAAGGCAGCACATACATTTTTCTCTGTTTAATAAAATAAATATTGATATGCAACATGCAACTAATTCTCCTGATGTAAGCGTAAAGAAACATTGCGACTCTAAAAATAGACAAAGGATTAGCCGTTCGGGGCCAGCTACAAATCGAACGACTATACTTCGTAAAGACAAGCCTAACGGGCACTACGAAGTGGGCCAGTTTGTTGATACCCTAGCTGACGTAGTTCACACTCATACTAATTACGACGAAAATGTTGTTGTAATTAGTACCATAGAATAGAATAGAATTTCTTTATTTGCACAAACATACCAAATTTTCCGCGTAATTAGCATGAATCTGAATCAGTATTGAGATATTTTCGTTGGTGCGCGCATTAATATGAACGGCCTATCTTTGATTTAGAAATTTTTGTTTATATCTAAAGTTTTCTCACAAAATTCTCGGTATGTATGGATCAAAGCTATCAAGGCTTCAGCCACAAGCACTTGTAAATTTAAGGCTCAGGTGGATGGCTAAATATAGAAGGTAACTGTCAAAATATTTACACAAAGATTTAACAAGTGAGTCAATCAACTATTTCTTCTCACTCGGGGACTGCGGTTGTTTCCAGGGTCATACATTTAAATCATGATTCTGTAGGATTTAACTTGAAGACAAGTTGGTGAACTTGTCTACAGGTTAAATATATTACATTACATACATTATGGTGATACAAGAAAAATTGGCAGTCAAATTTAAACCAATGATATTAGAAAATTGAGTTGAATTTGCGTTGATTTAAAATCGAAAGATATAAAACAAAAGCAACTTTGTTGCATTTAATAATTCATATTTCATTGGAGGTAATTTGTACTAGAATTAGGACCGTGGCATGCTAGAGCATTTTTGTGATAAATGTAAGACTAGCCTGTTATTCTCGTATTTGTCTCCAGGTTAACAAGTCTGAATAAAACCTAGTACAGACTCACAGTGGCGGATGGCGGAGGATTTTGGTTTGGGAAGGGATGCAACAGGTTTTTTATTATGAAATAGGAAGCAATTCCCGTCGCTCATGGACACCTACAATACCAGGCATTGCAAGTGCGTTGCGAGACTTTAAGATGGGAGTACGCACTTTTCTTGAAGGTCGTATTACTCGTATTGGTCTGGAAATATCAGGGGCAACAGCTAATTCCATAGTTTAGCTGTGAGGAAGGTTTCTGGAGAAACGCACAGTTGAGGACTGCCAACCATATAAGTGGTGAAGATGGAAATTTTGTTACGTAGAGTGATGGCCGAAAGAAGCCGCAAGGTTTGGGAAGGGCTTGAACCTAATGAGAGTAGGGATCTAAAATTTCTCATGAGACTTAGATGCTTTTGGAGGGGGCTTGAGCCCCTTAGTCACCCCTCTAAATCTGCTACTGCATACTCACCTGCTAGCAGTCTCTAGTGTGAGTGTGATATCTACTTTCTCACTTTCCTGTGAGTAAGTACTAGATTAAACATTATTTAAACAATAAGAAATAGTTGATCAACAAAATAACGAACTGATTTTGGTTATCAGTCCATGTGACCTGAGCTCAGTCAATGCCAGCACACTATTAAGGTGCTGATAGACTTGAGCAGAACATTGAGGATTCACAGTTTTAAAGCAGATTTGGCAATTGTTCGACAAACACTAGTACATTC
This sequence comes from Cydia strobilella, assembly GCF_947568885.1. Lineage (NCBI taxonomy): Eukaryota > Metazoa > Arthropoda > Insecta > Lepidoptera > Tortricidae > Cydia > Cydia strobilella. The sequence goes on from NC_086046.1 coordinate 19,929,819, forward strand.
TGTTCGTGAGAATGCTCATTACAATGAATGCTCAAGTCTATCAGCACCTTTTGATTCAAAAGCAACCACACAGTTATAATTGCATAGAAATTGCTCAAACCTCTTAACATTACACTATATACAAATGATTAAATGTTAACAACACAAATAATATTTGTTCATATTTTGGAATAAAGTAATCACTTTCCCTCACTCATGAGAGGTCATAATTTGTTATAATTCATAATCTATGTTTACAAGGCGTTTCGGAAGCATTACACTCCCATTAAACTTTCCACTACTTAACACTAAAGTGAACACACATACAAAATGATAATGAAATATAAAACATTTGGCTTATGATGTCCTATCAAATATAAACATGTCAAAGTCAGGGAACTGTCGGTAAACAATGCAGATTGTAACAAAGTATTAAATCCAGTTTTATAATTTCAAACACTGTCTATATATAATTCATAAGAGATCTTTTACGCTCCTATTTCACTGACATTTTAAATATAATTAGATTATTCTTTATAGCCAATGAAATTTTTCTGGCAGCTTTCTACTTCTAATGTGGCAATATTAATTTTAGGCAATAGATATTGTGACATTTATGCCAAGGTTTCCATTGTCAGCAAATAGTTGGGCCAGTGATGTGTCAAAGACGAGGCAGTCAGAGTTCATGATAGCAGAGGAGACACCTTCATGTATGGAGCGTGGCATCGCTTCCCAGGTGAGTCTACGACGGTGGCCGTTCAGCTCTAACCTGTATGCGAAGTTCTCCGCCTCCTTCCTAGAACCTATAAGCTGCACTATAGCAAAGAATTGCTGATGCCCATCAAACTTCTCCTGCTTTTCCAGAACTAACATGAAGTGATGATTAAAGCATGACTGCATCATCACCCAATCTACTGCTCCAGGAAGGTTTATGTCGGTAGCCAGAAAAACTATGTCTTCGCCTTGTAGGGTTGTGATGCTTTTGTGTGACATCATAAGGTGAGGCATCACTTGATCGAGGCCACCCTGCCATTTGCAGGAGGCCCCGGGACAGGGGCAGGAGTAGGGTCTGAACTCACAGGCTTCCTCATGCTCAGCCTTCTCGGTATGAACCAGGGTCACGGTACAGCCGGTGTTGGAGTGTTTGCAGGGGAACATTACATTGCTAGCAACTTTCTCCATGGCGAGGTTGCGAATGTTGCCGAGGGGCCCGCGGCACGTCGGGCAGCACGACAGCTTGGGTCGGCAGCTCGAGCACACCAAGTGCCCGCTCTGGCACTGCAGAATGGGCGGGAGAACATAGTCGAAGCACACGGGGCATTCAAACAGCGACGCGAGGTCGGCCGACATGGCGGTGGGTACGGTGGGCACGGCCAGCGCGGGCACCCCGGGCACGGCACAACTGCTAGCTCCTCCGCGCCTCTTATTCGTGCTCATGTCACCGTTACGCGCATATAAAACGTCGACCAGCGTTCACCGATCAACCGACGTATTCACGAACTAGTTTAACAACAACATAAGTCACTTGTAGCCCTCCAAAGCCGATTTCTTTCGTTTGGAAGTCGCTATGAAATAAGATTCCATTACAAGTTTGGAGGCCACTGCTATTATTTTTCTTGCTTGACAGTCAATGTTAACTATATTCCATATCTTTCAAATCACTCACATACACATTACGAATAAAAACCACGTCTTTTACGAAGAATTTTATTTAGAAAACCGATTATTTAAGGATTACGATCGTTCTTTTGTATCATTATCATAAATGGTTGAAAAATTATATTGTCGCACGATTCAATGACGACCAATCGAATGCATGCAGAAATAAGAATTCTGTCAAGTGACAGCAACCATGATGTCATAGATTATAGAAAGAGCAACCAACCTTTTTTTTTCGTCCATCTGGACAGGCTAAGGCTCAAAGTCATACTGCCTTGTCACTATCATATTAGGTCAATTCCAGGATCAATCAATCAAGGTCTTCAGTAGTATTAATTTTCGTAGTACTTTAAGTAAAATGCGTCTCTTCCAGTAACTTTGTCATATCCATTAAGGGTCGCCACACTCATGCGCGTATGCGGTGAAGGCAAGTGTGGAGGCGACTTTAAACATATAGAACAACCAACCACCAACCAACCTCGACTTTGACCAATATTCGCTGGGGTCCGAATTGTAGTCCGAAGTATACTATTTCATATCTGCCTTTCTAACCCTTTTGCCAATTCGAGTGATAAGATTTTGATAGCCCAGACTGTGCAAGTGTTATTTAAATCTTAAACCATCAAACTTAAAGCCCTAACCGCCGCACCGCTACCTTGGTGCGGTCAAAATATCTCTTTCTCTGCTCTCACTTATGGGTGCAGCGCCCCAAGGTCGCGGTGCGGTGCGGTAGTCTGTTACGCTTGAAATGCGCAGCTAGATAATGGTCATACCGGTCACATTTATTCATTCATTCATTTCTGACACTTGCAAGACAAGACACTTCGTGAGTTCGTGTCTCATAACTCATTCGTCCCTCGCGTTTGTTGTTGTTATGTTGTTATTGCGTTTTTGCATTGCACAACTTTTATACACTTTACAAATGCGTGTATTTACTTTTATATAAACATAGTGAAATAGGTTTTCTTATAGATTTCTGGTAATTATTTTAAGCAAATATGCAGGACGAGCACCGAGCTGCGATACAAAAATGTTTCACCTCCTTGGTGGAACAGACTGACTTGGAAACAATGGTGTCTGCTCTATATGAAAAAGGAGTGTTCTCCGAAGCCATGATCGAGCCTTATAAAGTGAGTGGCATTTTGTGACTACGATAAGATATTCTTCATAGTGTAGATGAGTCATTAAGTTGGTATGTGACACTGACATCATCAGACTGTATAAAGCACCTTGTAGGTAAAAAAAACAAATGCCAAGTGCGAGTTGGACTCGCGCACGAAGGGTTCCATACCATTACGCAAAAAACGACAAAAAAATCACGTTTGTTGTAAGCACCACTTAAATATTTATATTATTCTGTTTTTAGTATTTGTTGTTATAGCGGCAACAGAAATACATCATTTGTGAAAATTTCAACTGTCTAGCTATCACGGTTCATGAGATACAGCCTGGTGACAGATGGACAGCGGAGTCTTAGTAATAGGGTCCCGTTCTTACCCGTTTTAACCCTAAAAAATGTAAAGCACTGAGTAAATAAAGCTATAATACAAAAAAATGGGAAAATGTGTTTTTTTTGTGCCTTTAGTACTTCACTACACCTTATAAAACAAAGTCCCCCGCCGCGTCTGTCTGTTTGTGTGTATGTATGTTGGCGAAAAACTCAAGAACTACTGGATTTTCATGCAGTTCTCACCTATCAATAGAGTGATTCTTAAGGAATGTTTAGGTATATAATTTGTTAAGGTTTACAAAGTTTAAGGTTTACAGATTGTCCAAAGCAAGTAATTTAAAATGTTGTCTCGTTTGTATCTGAAAACGAAAATATATTTTAGGATATAAGCAGGGAGCCTAGACTGCGCAAACGCCAGCTCTACATGGACGTGATGCGCCGTGGACCTAATGCCTTCCGGCACCTGGTGGACGCGTTGATGGAGACGGGTGCTTGGATAGTGGCCCGCGAACTGGATCCAGAGTCACTACCAATGCGCAGACCTGAGCGGCTGGCTCCCAACCCACGTTAGTACCATCTTTTTTCATGGATAGTATTAATATTTTTTTTAATAAATTTTCCTGAGGGGCTACAGTATGGGGGTCTTCAAAAAAGGAGTGTACAGGTTTTTAAAGGGTCGACAACGCGCGTGTAATATCTCTGGTGTTGCAGGCGTCCATAGGCTACGGTAACTGCTTACCATCAGGCGGGCCGTATGCTTGATTGCCACCGACGTGGTATAAAAAAATAATATTAATTTAAAAGACAGCTCTACATGGATGTGGTGCGAAGAGGACCATACGCCTTCTGGCACTTGGTGCCGAAATATCATTTGATATTTACCAGTCGCTTTTCGGTGAAGAAGTTTTGGTGAAAAAAAAAAGGCCCGTCTGAAAATCAGCACTGGGTATATGTAGTTTACTGTTTAATTTTTTTTTGTGCATGTTTTCTATAATGTTTTTGTGAAATTGTGTATTTTGTTTTTTCTCTTGAACAATTTTTTTAATTTTTTTTGGTAGGGGTAATAAAACATTTTTATTTCCATTTTATTTTATTTAAAAAAGGAAAAAAATGTGATAGGAAACCGGACTAATTAGCACCCGCAACAAGCCTTGTTGAGCTTAATATCGCCGCTATACTTACTCAACCTCTCTGCAACACCCATTTGATGACAAAAACACCCGTATTCCGAATGAAAGAAAAGCGAAATTTGCGTCAAATGATTGTTGCAGATATGAGGTTAAGTAAGTATAGCGACAATATGGGATATAGGACTAGGTCGATTTCTGTACCATAAATAATTTAAATGTTTACCTTGTTCTGTTTTAGGCCCCAAATCAAATGACAGCGAATATGTCAGTTTAAGAAATAAAGCAAAAAAAACGGGATCAGGAGGAATTAACACAAATACTGAAACAAGTAAGTCACTATTAAAATCATTCTAACTGTCGACAATGTACAGTGGATGGAGATACTCGCAATTTTTTAGGGCTCCGTACCTAAAGGGTAAAAACGGACCGTCTTAGTAATACGGTCCCGTTTTAACCATTTGGGTACGGAACCCTAAAAAGTAGGTGAGTTGACCGTGACGTTATTGTGTAATTACCATAATTTTTTTCTTATTCAGAAGTTTTTTTTTCAACTTTGAAGCCTTGTATTTATTTATTATTGCCATTTTTTTTTAAGTTTCCAACTTATTGTGTAAATTGCACATTTATTATCCATTTATTATTATTATTATTATTTCATTTTAGACAGGCAGCTGATGCTGGTACGTCTAAATCATAGTTCACTTAGCACAGTTAGCATAGCCACCAGACCACCAACCACCACCACCAACCACCAACCAGATTACCAACCAACCAGACCAGATTTAGTTATAAAATTCAACGTGTGGAAAATTTATTGTCAAGATAGACAATTGTCGAGACTCGGGACTGGCTAAGCGTGTAAATGTAGCATTAAAGATATATTATATTTTTACATTTTGTATTCCCACAGAGCCTCCGATACAGCCCCCGCCAGCGTTACCTACGCCGCCGTATGAGACCCCAGTGATTCCCAAAATCAATGTTATAAAGAGCACTAAGTTTATGGAAGACAATGGGAAAGGTAAGAACAAACGAACAAGTTTTCGTCTATTTACCTCTTTAACTTTTGCATATTTTAGTATTAGAGAGGGAGAAAATGATTGATAATTCAATGGCGTTGGCAACTGTCTAAGGTTTTAACAGATGGCGCCAGCATATGTTTTTTTATATTACATTTAGTTCGGCTGCAAACTCGGCGGAACGATTTTTAGGGTTCCGTACCCAAAGGTAACAAAATAAATTAGAAAGAAAGAAATTAGAAAATAAAAAAGAGAATTAATTAGACCCGATTGTAAATGTGATGTAATATGTCCTCAAATTGTTGCCAAAGACATCCTTTAAAATTTCGAGTTCAACTTTATGCAACGAAATACTATTACTTATTCTGTGGCAACGATTTAAAAAACCCTTATGTACTAGTTCATACAAAATAAAACGATTTTGTACCTACTGGAAAACGATTTAGGTATGGATTTTTTTACGCTTGCCATTTGGTAAATAGGCAATGTACACGAATATTCTGCACATCATTTTGAAGCTCGATATGTCTGTTAAATTAAAAAAGTAAACTGCACAAGAAACTGTTATCTGACTGCGACTTAGCGGTATTGAAAGTCAAAAAATTACGAATGAATGAATGAATGAATTTGTATGTGAATGAATGAATGAATGCCTAAATAGTTATGAGCGCTAGTGTATATCCCGCTAATGCATAGACATACTATATACAAGTAGTTATAGACGCGCCACCGAGCGACCGGGGGTATGAGAAAAAATATTCATATAAAATTTGGGCAGCATAGGATTTTTTCTCTTTCACTCTTATAAATTTCGGTATTTCGCCATCGCCTCCTACCTATGGTGCCACCCGGTCGGTGATAAGGACAAAGCATGGCATTATTTTCTCTTTCCTCTTATAGGAATTGCAATAAGACTAAAAGGTTAACTGGAAGAGATCCCTTAAGGGATAAGTTCGCCTTTGTACAAATGATGCGTTTTTCTCGTGTTTTATGTTTAATTTTGTACAATAAAGAGTTTTACTACTACTACTATTTTTCTCTATCAAAGAGTGTCAGGCCCTTGCGCTAATGTATGCATGTGTTCGCAGATATAAAGCTGTACCCAACCCGCGGGCGGCGGCGCGGGGTGCTGGTTGTGTTCAGCTACATCGAGTTCCGCGCTCAGCTAGAAACGTATCGGCGAGGAGTGGACGTGGACTGTCAGATGTTGAAGAACCTCTTCTCCGAGATTGGCTTCGAGGTTATCTCCTTCCAGAACCATACAAGAGATGTGAGTTACACTTTATAAGTACAAACCGGAACATCACACACATATACATATGTGTGTGTGTGTAAATGCAATGAACCACAATGTAAAAACTCGGTAGTCGTTACCATCTTTAAGGTCCAACAGATTATCGACTCTATCTCTATGTACAAAAGATTAAAGATGCCTATACTCTAAAGTCTAACCCCCTTATTCATAAACGCAGTGGCATAACTGGGTGGGGGGGGCGCGGAGGGGGCAAGTGCCCTGGGCGCCATCAAAGGGGGGCAAAATGGGCAAAAGGCAGCAGCAGGGAAACTTTTGTCAGTCGTCAGGGGGCGCAAATTTGATGACTGCCCCGGGCGCCATATCCTCTAGCTACGCCCCTGCATAAACGTCTACTAAAGTTGGGAAGCCGCTAATAATCGTTTGTCCCTTTCCATCATACCAATACATCGGAAAGGGACAAACGGTTATTAGCGGCCTCTCAACTTTAGTAGACGTTTATGAATAAGGGGGTAAATAATCATTATCGGGGGGTGGCCCTTTATCTATTATTTGACTTTTTTATCGTTGTAACGTGTTTGAATATCGGCTCGTACCTCCAGTTTAAACGTCCGACGCCATACCACTAGGCTACCAAGTCTACCATTTCATTTAGGTACACACACACACACACACTAGCACTGTCGTCGATAGTAGTCGATACTATTTCATATTCATATTTATTTATTGCATCCATGGTATGTACAGGTGTTACATATACACCGTGTTTTTATTGAATTCCGTTAACTTAGGGGTATAGTTAAGTACGTTTAAGAAAACTAAAGTGCATAGTAAAAAAAAAAATTTGTTTATATATTTTCTTATTTAAAAAAAAAATAATGTTGCATATAGCGTTGTTGTAACACGGGCATTACATTTAACTCAACCAACAAATTGAAAACTGTGACATATCAATGACATTTCGAACATCGATTGTCCGAGGTAGTTCAGACAGTACTTACGTTTAGTAGAAAATGTATAAACTCGTACTAAACACGAATCAATATATAAACAGGCCCTAAGGCAAGTGTATACGCTCGTAGGGGCCTCATCAAATTAAATTAAATTATTGATTATCTCTGAAATGGAGTTAATTAGAATAGGAATCTTTGAGAAACTTAGTTTAAGCTCAGGAATGCACCCTTGAAATTAACGGAAACAAAAAAAAAACACGGTATATAATAGTTTGTTTCACATGGGCCCTGGTAGGGCACGGCAATTATCTTAAATCTAAAGATTGATTTATGTATGTACAATATATTTGACAATGTCTTGTTTAACATTTAATGATTTCATAGTTGTATTATATAATGATTTATAAAGGCAATAACACATTTTATGTCACTAAAAAACCGGCCAAGTGCGAGTCGGACTCGCGCACGAAGGGTTCCGTACCATTACGAAAAAAAACAGCAAAAAAAATCACGTTTGTTGTATGGGAACCCCATTTAAATATTTATATTATTCTGTTTTTAGTATTTGTTGTTATAGCGGCAACAGAAATACATCATCTGTGAAAATTTCAACTGTCTAACTATCACGGTTCATGAGATACAGCCTGGTGTCAGACAGACAGACAGACAGACGGACAGCGGAGTCTTAGTAATAGGGTCCCGTTTTTACCCTTTGGGTACGGAACCCTAAAAATTATAAAAATTAAATATACAATAATAATATACATGCTTAAAAAGATTGTAAATTTATGTCAAAAATATCAATACCTGTATAATGTTAATTTCAAGCTTAAATTAAAAATTGTAAAATGAGACATGTCCAATAAATACACTAAACTACAGAATAATTACATTTATCTTCCAAAAAATCTATATTCTTATAATAACATCACTTATTAATTAAAAAGTCCTTTAGCGTTTCTGATGTCTGCAATTTAATGTCGTCGCTGATTTTATTATAAATTTTGATGGCCATCATGTTTGGGCTTGATTTATGTAGCTAAATAAACTAATGTACTGTAACTGTACTAAATAAACTAATCTGTTTCAGGAAACCCTCACCCACATGAAAAACCTCCCCCTAAAAGGCGCCGAATGCGTGTTCATTGTGATCTCATCGCACGGATACGGACGCGACGGTTCCTGGGACACGGATATCCGGTGCTCCGACGGCGGGCTCATATCCGCGCACGCAGTCGTTGACCATTTCAACAACCAAAACTGTCCCGCGCTCATTGGGATACCTAAGGTGTTCATATTTCAAATGTGCCGGTAAGTAATGCCATGAGGATATCATCATCCTCGCGTTATCCCGCCATTTTGCCACGGCTCATGGGAGCCTCGGGTCCGCTTGACAACTAATCCCAAGAATTGACGTAGGCACTAGTTTTTACGAAAGCGACTGCCATCTGACCTTCCAACCCAGAGGGGTAACTAGGCCTTATTAGGATTTGTCTGGTTTCCTCACGATGTTTTCCTTCACCGAAAAGCGACTGGTAAATATCAAATGATATTTCGTACATAAGTTCCGAGAAACTCATTGGTATGAGCCGAGGTTTGAACCCGCGACCTCGTTGAAAGACGGACGCTCTTACTGCTAGGTCACTAGCGCTATAAGGGTAATATAATAATGCCATAAGGATATGAAATATATTATGAATAAAAGTTATATTCTCCGGCTATAAGGTTAACGGTACCTATAGGAGTTATTAAGATTTGAATAATTTTCAATAGGAAAAGGGTTACTTTTGTTTTGTTTAATTTTCAAACAAAGTCAACTCTGTGTTTTAAACTGTAGATTCAAATTTCACTGACAAATTTTGGATTTTTCCCTTGTATGGCTGGGCCTTAGGAGGATATGTCAACTTTGCACCTGATTACATTTCTCACTGATGTCATTGAGGTAAGTAAACACCATATGAAACTTCGAATTTAATCGAATTTATCATATGAAACTTTTTTGGGACCATAAATATGTAAATAGCACCTTGGATCTAAAAAACTCTCTGACTTCGACTCTGAAGTAGGGATGTTGACACGTAATTATTGCAAAAAAAATTATTCATTAATTTTTAATAAAAAATCGACGTTAATTAGTTTAGTTTAAATTTCGCGCAAAAACGCTCCAAGCTGTTGCGTGATCTGGATGACGTAACGATGTGATAAACAAACGACTGTCGGTGCCAGAGGACCACCAGGTTTGACAACTTGTCTGTGCGTGTTTCTCACGCCGTGACGTCACGCGTTCCGATTTGCGTTTGCAGTCACGTGATGATGGGCATTATTTTAAATATTTTAATTATTTTTAATTAATTTATTACGCATATTTACACTTACAAAATATGATTTTCAGCATTCTAATATTCCCTGCTATGGTAAAAACATACAATTTTATATATTCGCGATTTATGTCAAAATGTATATTCACGGATACGGACGTGACGGACGGGACACGGGTATCCGGTGCTCCGACGGCGGGCTGGTTGGCATGTTGTGGTCGATCACTTAATAAACAGAAGTATGATAAATCTCTAAATTGGATCGCTAGCTTACAATATTAGTTTGGGAAGAGTATGTTATACCACACGATACATTTGACTAATTAATACTTGGTAAAATGAAACATGACCAGTGGCCCGTTTATCAAAAGCTTGTAATACAAGTGGAAGTCCTTTTTTGAACAGCTTTTGTTAGAAAGGGACTTCCACTTGTATTACAAGCTACAAGCTTTTGATAAACGGGCCCCAGGTAACTATTTGTTAAACAATAATTTGCCAAAAAGAGTTTGGTTAACTGTAACATTGCGATAAGTTTCTTGCCGAATGTTACTTTGAGTAAACAGTTTGCGATTGCCCATACATTAGTAAATCGTTTATTTTTTAATTAATTTCAGGGGTGAGAACCGCTACTTGGAGTTAGCGCTGGCGGAGCAGGGCGCGGCGGCAGTGGAGGCAGCGGCGGCGATGGGGGCGGCGGCGGCGATGGGGGCGGCGGCGGTGATGGGGGCGGCGGCGGTGATGGGGGGAGCGGCGGCGATAGGGGGCGCGGCGGCGATGGGGGCAGCGGTGGCGATGGGGGCCGCGGCGGCGGCGGCGACGGACGGCGCGCCCTACGCCGACGCCGGCGGCGGCGCGGCGCCGCGGAGCTCCCCCGCCGGCCGCCGCCGCGACCGCGTCTACTCCGACATACTCATCGCGCACTCCACGTTGCCGGGCTTCGTGTCCCACCGCGACATGGACAAGGGTTCCTGGTTCATCCAGGCTCTGTGCGAGGTGTTCGCGGCTCACGCTCACGAGTGCCACGTGGTCACGCTGTTCACGCTTGTGGACAAGGCGTTACAGGAGCGCTTCCGCGTACAAACGTCGGTCGTCGAGAATTGGGGGTTCAACTGCAAGTTGTACTTACATCCGGGACTTTTTGAGGACTAGTATCATTTGTGACGACGATTGTGGACATGAAATAAAACTATGAAAACGGATTATATCGCGTATATTGAATTTATAATCCCGTTGACCACGAACGCTGTAAAGGGTTCGAAACGTCGGGATGTATTATAAATTCAATATACGCGATATAATCCGTTTTCATAGTTTTATTTCATGAGTAACTATCGCGGTAACCGAAGACAAGATTGTGGACATGGTTTGTTCAAACCTCAAGGGTTGAACTGCAAGTTTATACCTGCATCCGGGACTTTTTGAAGGACTAATGTCACGTGTGACGATGTTCAAGATCGTAAACAAGACAGAAGGGTCTTCATGTTCAAACGTTGGTCGTCGAAAATTGAGGGTTCAATGTACCCGGGACTTTATGAGGACTTAATATGTGATGGTGTTTGGTCAAGTGCTTCCATATTCAAACCTGTGTTGTGAGCAACTGGGGATTCAATTGCAAGTGGTACCTAAACCGAAAATCGGAGCGGCCGTTTATGTTGACTTTCGTGAACAAGTATGAACAAGTTCCAAGAACCGCTCTACTTACAAACCGTAAGCGGAGTAGGTCAATTTCGAGTTAGGTCGCGTTCTGAGGACGTTACTTTCTGTGGACGTCACTTTTTAGAACAGAGTTTCTAAGGACGATTAATAATTTTTTCTCTTTCTTTATACGTCCGTGAACACGATGTTAGTTAGTTAGATGAATGAACGAAATTTTAATCTATTTTTAGACTTTATACGTAAGTGATTAGAACAAATGAATTATATTAGGAAATGTTTATTCTTCCAAATTGTATGAATCTGTAATATTTTATTAAGTATAATGTGAAGAAAGAAACATTGCCAACTAAGACAAAATAATTATTTTATGTGTTTGGCCATGTTATGTAATATATTTTACCTGTGATAGTAGTTAGTAATAGTCGGTATAAGTTTAGTTACCATCGACTGTTGCGTTCCATAGGTATTAATGTTTTTTTTTTTACTTTTCAAATGTTGTAATACAATTTTTTACTCTGAAGTCTGAAAGTATCTCGACTAAGTTTTAACTCTGGCCAGTCGTGTCACAAAAAAATGTGTTTATTTTTCAGTAAGCTTCATCTGGCAATTAAATTACTCTTCTTCTCCGCGTTGTCCCGGCACTTTGCCACGGCTCATGGGAGCCTGGGGTCCCATGTAAGGGAGGGGGGAGCTTTTTTACAAAAGCGACTGCCATCTGACCTTCCAACCCAGAGGGAAAACTAGGCCTTATTGGGATTAGTTCGGTTTCCTTACGATGTTTTCCTTCACCGAAAAGCGACTGGTATAAATATCAAATGATATTTCGTACATAAGTTCCGAAAAACTTACTAGTACGAGCCGGGGTTTCGCGACCTCCGGATTGCAAGTCGCACGCTCTTACCGCTAGGCCACCAGCGCTCCCAAAATTACTATGAAATGAAATGACAGCTTGAAACTAACAGATTATTTAATACGCCAAAAAAGTTGCTATAAAATATAGCTTGTGTCGCGTCTTGCTGGCCAAGCTTTATTGGCGCATTGGTGTAAGTGAATTTTAACACATTGGCTATGGCATAACATAACTTTGGCACTCGGTGGCAAAATTTGTTTAACCTTCGTGCCTTGAAACCCTCGCAACACTTAAGATTCCATAATTATGGAATCTTTCGCTTGTTCGGGTATCAATATTAGCACGAGAGGTTAAACAACATCTTTGCCCCCTTGTAAAACATATAATGAAAATGAAAGTGTATTAACCCTTAAATGCATGATTTTTTGTATAACTTTTTAATAAATTGAAATAGATGTGTCATGCTGTATAAAAGTAATAAATGTGATTTTGGATAGCTGCATATTGAGCCACGGACCATCAAATATACGATGCATATATACATCATTATGCATTTAAGGGTTAATAACAATTGTTACAAGTCTATGAAATAACTATTAAGCACATCGATTTTTTACGGATAGATTGAGTTTTGATCTTCTTGTGAAGAAAACATTTTGTTTAATCAATTGTATATTAAGACTAATGTTTGTTTTAATCTAAGCTTGAAGACGATATTTCCTTGCTACTTGCAAGTTTCAAAGCTTATTGGTTATTGCCATGTATTTTTTTTTATAAATGTGCCGTGCATTCATATCTTTATAATCAACAGTCCAACTGCCGGGTCTACACGTGCGGGCCAACCGTTCACATCGAAAATCTAAATTTCGCTATTTTCGTCCCTTTCGCTCGAATAATGTTGGGCGATGGAGAGGGAGATAACGAAATTTCGACGTTCGCTGTCTCGCTCTCACATGGCATTGACCGCCGGCTTTATCGGCGGGACATCAATATACAGGATGGCCAAAAATATGTTCATTCCCGTTGCCAGGGACTAGGGAGGTTTTAGGATTATACTGAGCAACTTTTACTATGGGACCAACCACGAAATCGTGAAAAAAAATGTTGCCCTCCCATAGAAAATGGACCAGCCAAAATGTATGAAACAGCCAAATTTTTTTTTTCTAAAATCTCCCTGGCAACGGGAATGAACTTATTTTTTGGCCACCCTGTATAGTTGGTCAAATCAAATTGTCAGTAAATAAGAACAAAAAAATCTATACTCATCCTTTTCTTTTATTATTTTCTTTTGGGTGCTAGTACTAGTGTAAGACAAAGATAGTATGATTATCTCTGTCTATGTTTGAAATGAGACAGTTCTTTGACAAACTATACTTTTAATACTTTAATGATCTTAAAATCAAAACTGTTTTGTATCTTATTGATCTGCAAATGCATTTACACGAAATAGGTATATGAAATCCAGTTGTATTACATTAACTTAATATAAATACATTTTGCGTATTTTGATAATGCTGTCGAAATAAATTGTTATTTTTAGAAATTGTTTTTATTTTGTTATCTACCTCTATTTATAATTATAACTAACGTACTTTGTAAAAAAATCGGCCATCATTCGGACTTTCAAAACAATTATTTTCATAAGTATTTATTAATCAAAAACAAGTTGTTAAGACACTAGACCGGGATATGGACCGTGATTACCTTTTGTATTGTATATAAATCTAGTGAAACACGAGAGACACGTTGATTTTTACTCATTTTTTAAAACTTTTTTAAGTTGATTCGGCTACCTTTTGGGAATGGGCTATGCAAGTATACTCAAACACGCCCACTTCGTCAGTAGAAAAACAGAAAAAGGCACACACGGAAGTCAACACTTCGGTTTAAAGAAATTTTATTGTCTAAGAAATTACAGAAATTTCGCTTATAAGACAACTTATAAATAGCTAACTTAAAGTAATTATTTACAAATAACGCAATATGCAAGCACTTATGATAATGTTTAACAATAAACAATTGCATTTGCATGTGAACTAAAATTAAATACAAGAATAAAACTAAGAATCGACCCTAATGGTCTTAACGTAAGGTTTAGATTTAATTGGTTAGTAATAGGAATATGAGGGTATATTATTTGTTCGACTCATTAACACACTTCGCGCCTACATTTTTTTAATTTGCCGCTTTTTCCTACTGACAAAGTGGCTGTTGGCCTACCGCGAACCACTTCGACGTGTTGTCTCCCTGTCACACTTACGTATGAATTTACAAGTGCGACAGAGAGGCAACACGACGAACGTGGTTCGCGGTAGGCCCTCTGAGTACTTTTATATCACTGTAGTGTTTCCAGTTGATAAAAAGTCTGTGTAGGATCATTCCTTTTCCTAGCAACATTGGTCAGCAGCTGTCAACTCTCAACCGAACATAGATCTAGAATATTTTCTATTTGGATATTTTTCAATGAAATAAATTTTATCTTATCTTGTCTTATCTATAGATATGCTTGTGCTACTTAGTTATTATTCTGAGTGCGTGCGCCCGTGAGAGACAGAACGTACGCAATGCGACAAAATTAAAAACACATTTAACATTCCTGACAACATAGCAAAAACAATCTACGTAATTTGGTCGGGTTATTTGTTACCCACCATAAACCATACTAAATTTACGGGGGAAAAAAATGAGACTGTGACAAGGACAAACGATAATAACGCTCTCTGCTACTCCTATTGAAAGATACATAAGACTATCCCGTTCGGTCATTTTCCCACCGCTCATGCAACTGAACTTGTCAGTGTCACTCTGTCGACACTGTCAGTCTTGGCACTCTTGACAGTTTGGTTGGTTGAACTTGGTTGGTGTCGAAACGCGCGCATACGCAGACCGCAACACAATAGATTCAATTCAAAATTTGCTGAAACAGTACACGTGTAGTAATCGGTGCAGGAGTGCCTTGGATACTGTTGTTTGTTTTTTAGACTATTTCCTTAGTACAAAAGGGTGAACTTTAGTGCATATTGCACATAATATGGCTGAACTACTTAATCTAGGTACGTAATTTTGTTTTCTTTATCAGTAAAGTTAGATTTTTTACAAAAAAGTTACTCAAATCTTTAAGCTAATTGCTAAGAAAACTTTTCAGCACTTGAATCTACCTATGACCACGCATGTTATATGATTATCTTAGAAATTATCTTTTTCTCTGCGTCCTTATCCAGTCCCAGTCATGAAGCCGATTACGAGAAGCTTTTGATCCTAACATACATGTATTACTTTTCTTTAGTGATACGAGAAGCATGGGATTTTACATTCATACAAACTAATATTATTAACAACGTAAATGACGTCACGAAACTTGTTTAGCATTGTACTAACAATGGCATTCTGTTAAACAAAAACCATTATTTCTTTTGTGCGAGCGCGTGGCCATTGTGTGTGAGCCTTAGGTACAAAGACCACGCGCTCGCGCAAAATAAATAATGGCTTTTGTTTAACAGAATGCCATTGTTAATTTAATTTTAATGTTAATTTTAACTTAGCTATAATTTTATTATTTAATGTAATGTCCCAATGTAATGTGATATGATCCTAAGTTGGTCAAAATAAATGATTTTATTATTTATTTATTTATTTATTGTTAGTAAAGGTAAGTGAACGAGCTTAGTAGAGATTTTTTTTACTATACCAGCTGCATTATAGTATTACTCTTTGAAATACTACTAAATGGATACTGAGATTCGAGATGAGTAGAGATTTTTTTTACTATACCAGCTGCATTATAGTATTACTCTTTGAAATACTACTAAATGGATACTGAGATTCGAGATGAGTAGAGATTTTTTTTACTATACCAGCTGCATTATAGTATTACTCTTTGAAATACTACTAAATGGATACTGAGATTCGAAATAAGCTTTGTTTTGAGTAGGTAACTGGGTCATACTTAGCAATTACATTCATGTCTCTCATCTGGACATACCCAAAGAAAAGGGCTATAAAGCCCAATTTTCTGATAGAAACCTTTATTATCTACTTTAAAAGATACTCCTTTTCTATTAACCTGTATATTACAATCATTACTTATTTTATTTATTTATACAAGGAATTCCAACAGCTACTTAAGTACTGTCCACAGCAGTGCCAACTTTTGTATTGTTACTTACATACCTATATGTAAATCTAACCTTGAAAATTAATTCTATGTCAAATTGGATTGCTTTTAGTATGGATTAATTGCAGATATGGATTGTGAGAATGCAGTAGCAATACAAGAATGTTTAAGCTCAATAGCAGAGCAGATGAACCAGAATAATAGTCAGAAGGAATATAGTGCCGTGGAACCTAATAAAGTGAGTGCTTTGTTTTCACTTGACTACTAGTCTGTGCAGAAAGAGAAGAGTCGTAGAATGTACAGTCAAGGGCATAAATATATATACATTCCCAAAGTTTCAAAAATATGTGTACACTCTTACACCTTAGACCAGTGGTTCCTAACCTTTTTAGTACTGTGACCTCGATTTTACCCCTCCTCCATAATCATTAATATTTTTTCTTATAGATAGGTACCCCCGTAAAATGCCAGATTTACCCCCACGGGGGTAATGACCCCCAGGTTAGGAACTGCTGCCTTAGACAATAAGGTCGTGTTCACATATTTATTTTTGTATATGTATATGTTCGATTCAAATATTGTAACTTGAAATGTGAACCACTTCCGGTGTTGTTTGAAATGAAATTTGGTGTACTTTTATAATTCTGATTTTCTGATGACAATGCAATAATATGCTGACAAGGAGCTGATATGATGATACAGTATTCATATCCTAATATGAATACTGGTCTTGAGATGTACATACTTCACAGAAATGCAAATGTAGGAAAGTACAAAATCCCATTAATTTGTTCATTAGTATTTTTTGTTTTAAACTTTCACGATTTCTACACATTATTAAATTGTTAAACGGGACTTAATTCCGTAGTCTTCTCCGAGACCAAGGGGACAACGCGGTCCTCGAAACGTCAGAGATAAATCTTAAAACTTAAATAAGCGATTAAGTCCCAATTTACAATTTAATAAGCATTTTTTGTGTTAGAATAAACAAGTATGATTATATAACTTGTGCTGATTTATGTTATCAGGATGTAAGTGAAGACCGAAGCCTGCAGATGCAAATGGAGATTGCACCTGGAGAGTTGGAATATGGGCAGGGGCTTCTCGGCCCACCAGGGATCACTGGTGGCCTCCTTGATCTATGTTTGTATATTGTTTGATTACTGGTTAATTTCTAGCGGCCCACTATACAAGAATAAATGGCAGTCAAATTTGAATATATGGTATTAGAAAATAGAATAGAATTTGTTTTGTTTTAAAAGCAAATGAATAAAAACAAAATGAACTTTGTTCCTTTTAATGATGATTCAAATTTAATTAAAGGTTATTTGTACTAGTATTTGAACCGTAGGATGCTAGAGGTTAAATTAAATATTGTGGTATGTATCTATAAGTCAACTACACAACATTTTGATATTTTTTTAGATATCAATGACAATGATGTCCTCGATAGAAATGAAGAGGCTACAATTAACAATAATGAAGAAGGAGGTAAGTTATTGAAACTATTATAAATAATTGTGCTCTGTGTAGTATAGTCCGACAAGAAATTGTTGAAAATTATTGAGGGCGCCACTTCCTACGTAACCAGGGGTACGAAACTCCTCCTTTAGGGCATTCTCGGCTCCGTTCAGCTCAGCATTGCTTCGAGCAATTATTAGGGTTGAAACAACTTGACGTCCCTTTGCGTGCACGACCACAGAAATAGATAAGATAATGACTTGAATTTTGACAACCCTTAATAGCCGAAAGGGATAGTGCCATATATTAAAAAGGGACAGCATGGTTCGTCCCTGAACCGCTGTAAAACTTAGGTTTTGTAAGAAATTTCCTTTCTGTATGGTAGTACTATTATTTATTCTGTCACGTAACAGTCACATTTTTGACGTAAAATGCTTAAACATGGCAACAATTTAGTCCAATTTTTTAGTTCCATTTTATTTAATTTCTACTATTTTATGGTTAAGGTGGTCTGTTTATGCATTATTTCATTAATATATAATAATTTATTTTTTATAGCATCCCCACCACCATTGGTGCTGGCACCACTGGCAACCCCTGGAAACCTGCAGGTCATCAGAAGCACCAAGTTCATGGATGATTTAGGAAAAGGTATGTCTCTCAGGATATACTAGAAAATATAAAACATGCAGGTTCAGTGAAAAATAAAAACCGGCCAAGTGCGTGTCGGGCTATGCATTGAGGGTTTCGTACCTTCATACAATACAAAAAGTCACACAAGCAAAAGGGCGTATTTTTGCGGCACTTACGTCGTTTTATTAATAAAATAAGTTTTTTTTTGGAAAAAACTGATTAATGACTCAATAATCTATATTCAAAATAATTTTCGTAAAAAGTTAAGGTTTGTTTTTTTTTTATAAATTTTTTGCACTCCCGGGGCAAAGTTAGAGGGGTAGGGGGTAGGGGGTCCGAAGGACACAATATTTTTGACTTTAGGACCGATTATTTCTCAGTTATCACTAAATCAAATAACGAAAAACGTTATGTTATTGATGATGATTCATTTGCATTTCTTGACTTTTAAAGGAGGAAGGGCTCCTTTTGCAAATGAATCATCACTTGCAGTTTTTTTTTTAAATTAAATTTTATTTGTTCTGTTACAGAAATAAAGCTGTACCGGACTCGCGGCGTGCTGCGAGGAGCGTTAGTTTTGTTCAGCTACTCCGAGTTCACGACCGGGGAGAACTTCAGAGACATTGCTAGCGACAACGAGATGTTGATGGATCTATTCAGGCAGATCGGCTTTAAGCTGATCCTGCCCCATGAGAACAAGACTAAACAGGTTGTATGATGGATGCAAAATAATTTAATATTTAGACATTCCTAAGCGTTCCGAGTGATCATATTGTTATGATACGACCTTGACATAGCTCACAGTGCATCTCGCCCAATAAGCGCGAGCGAGATCCGAGGGACAGACGGATAGGTAACTTTAGATATTTTTTTGACTATGAACTAAGCTAAGGCTGGTAAATCCTGAATTCCTGATTCAAAGATTGTGTTCAAAAAGTAAACTGCTGTCAGCAACGTTCAACGTTCATTGAGGAATACTTTCTTTGTCTAATGTTATCCCTCCTATCCCCAGTTACCCCACTTGAATTGTCAAATTCGAAACACGAAGTTTTCTTTTATCTTTTATAATTACATATATTATGTATTTTTAATTCATTATCAGGAAACTTTGGACTTAATAAAGGCACTCGAGCTAGACGGTTTCGAGTGCGTATTCTTCGTGGTTTCGTCCCACGGGTACGGCCGGGTCGGCATGTGGGACACCGAGTTCCGCTGCACGGATGGCGGGCTGATCTCTTGTTATGAGGTCGTCGACCGTTTCAATAGTGAGAACTATCCAACGCTGGACGGTGTACCTAAGGTGTTCATATTTCAAGCGTGCCGGTGAGTGCAAGCTACCTATACCTACAGTTTGTCAAAGGACTGTCTCATTTCAAACAGACAGAGAGAATCATACTATCTTTGTCTTACACCATTACTAGCACCCAAAAGAAAAGGATAAGTATAGTTTTTTTGTTCTTATTTACTGACAAGATTTGCTTGACCAACTATAGTTTTCTTATCATAGGATTTTGTACACGAAGGGTGACAAACGGAATTATTTTATTACTAGCTTTTGCCCGCGACTTCGTCCGCGTGGAATTAGTAATTGGGGTGGCTTATTTTTTATCCAATCTGCTTTATATCGATTCCCCATACAAACTTCCACCCCTGTAGGCCAAGCACATGATTGACGCGACAGTATCTCGCCGCGAGACAGACTACCCGTCTTTTACTAACTATATGAATTAAAGGGGGACGGGTAGTCTATGTCGCGGCGAGATACTCTCGCGCCAATCATGTGCTAGCCCGGCGGGGATAAAAACTACCCTATGTCCTTCCCCAGGACTCAAACTATCTCTATACCAAATTTCAACTAAATCGGTTCAGCGGTTTAAGCGCGAAGAGGTAACAGACAGACAGACACACTTTCGCATTTATAATATTAGTATGGATTAAGCCTCCGCTGTCTGTCTGTAAGCAGACAGTATCTAAAATATTCATCTTTCTCGCGTTGTCCCGGCATTTTGCCACGGCTCATGGGAGCCTGGGGTCCGCTTGGCAACTAATCCCAAGAATTGGCGTAGGCACTAGTTTTTACGAAAGCGACTGCCATCTGACCTTCCAACCCAGAGGGGAAACTAGGCCTTGTTGGGATTAAAGTCCGGATTCCTCACGATGTTTTCCTTCACCGAAAAGCGACTGGTAAATATCAAATGATATTTCGTACATAAGTTCCGAAAAACTCATTGGTACGAGCCAGGGTTTGAACCTGCGACCTTCGGATTGCAAGTCGCACGCTCTTACCGCTAGGCCACCAGCGCTTCGTCAGTATCTAAAATATTGATATAGGTAAATATATAAATAGTTAAAATTTGACATTTATGAGTGGTGTTAACGCCTGTTAAGTCTATCAAGCCCTTGATAATTGCTTGTCCTTATCTGTCATTTGGACATTCGCGTTTGTCAGAAAAGGGACAAAATTTAATGATGGCTTGCTAAGTTTTATGAATAAGCGGATTAAAACTAATCTGACAGAGCAACTGAGTTTTTCTTTGCCGCTGAAAAACAAATAATAATTTGTATTTGTATTTATTTATTTGCATAATCATGTACATTACATTATATTTATTATTCATGGTATTTGCAAAGTAAGAGGCACTGATACCCTGGTAGGGCATAGCAAAAAATATCTTACACACTAACATAAAAAATTTACATATTAAGATACAATAATAATAACAATTTTATAAAGTTAGAAATTAAGGAGGATTTTAGGTATGGAACCTTAAATATAACTAAATTATGATTTATTATTTAATATAGTTGGTCAAGCAAACCTTGTCAGTAGAAAAAGGCGGCAAATTATAAAAATGTAGGCCCGAAGGGTTATCGTCCCATAGAAAATTTGAATTTCGCGCCTTTTTCTACTGACAAGATTTGCTTGACCAACTATAACTACAAAATTAATTTATAACTCTCACTATAGACAAGCGCGTATCCCAAGTCCCACCATGATTTTATCTGTCATACCTAGAGACATTTTGTTTTTGTATTTTTGCCTACTTTGAAGCCTACAATTTACTTCCTGGTTTGTTACAGCGTTGTATCGCGCATTCGCTTGAGATATAAAGGAAATAAATAAACAACGCAGTAACAAACCACGAAATGATTAGCAGCAAACCTACACAGTTTACAAATTGATTTTCGTATTTACCAGCGGTAAGAAAAGGCCGCTGGAGTTGCAGGGAGTGCAAATAGACGTCACCAATTTTAACGAGGAGACCGAGGCGCGTGAGTCCCGCAGCCGCGGACGTAACTACTCCGATATACTCATCGCACACTCCACGCTGCCAGGTATGAAAAGCTGCCAGTGCTTGGGGTTAAGGACTGTGCTCCTTTAGCTCCCAAATACGTCAACTGACGCGCGCCGCTATAGCTTAACAGCGTTTTCACATTATCCGGTCCAATATCGAATGTCGGAAGGAAGTTAAATGATTCTCTGTATTTATTTATGCATTTAAAAAATCATTATTACTAATAAACGATAAATAACGCAAAAAGGGCGGACTTATGCCAATGGCTGTTTTTGTCATAGGCGCCTTCCGATATCCGATATCGGAAATGCGCTTCCGATAAATTCAGCCATGTCGGAGCCCCTCGTCAGCTGTCGGACCGATAATATTTGTTTGTGTGCTTGTTGTATTGTGCGTTACCGTAATGATTCGCAGGCATATGTAACTATAATGGAATTAAAGGTTCAAAGTTACACTTGCTAAATTTCAGGTTTCGTCTCACCCCGCAACGAAGGTGACAACAAAGGCTCCTGGTACAAGCAAGCGCTGTGCGCCGTGTTCGCTGCGCACGCGCACGACCACCACGTGATCGAGCTATTCCAGCTAGTCGACGAGGCGCTCAAGCGACATTGCCACGCGGCCACCACCACCGTCGAGAGCTGGGGCTTCAATAAGCATCTTTACTTGCACCCTGGCTTGACTGAAGACGCTAATGGCAACCCTAAATTCATGCAGTAGTTAAATAAGATTAGTGCTTGCCAGTGAACTAAGTGAAGTGTGTAAAAATAATAGTGTTTTTACCTCCCGCCCGCCGCCGCTTAATAATCTACTAAAAGACATTCAAACGTATCAACCAATTTACAAATACATTCAAAACACAGTGTTAATACTTTAATAGTAGTGCAGTGTAATAAAAATAAAGACTTGGCTTAAAGGTCTAGTAACCAGGCCATAAAAAAAAGTAGTTAAATAAAAAACCGGCCAAGTGCAAATAGGACTTGCGCACGTTGGGTTCGGTACCATTACGCAAAAAACGGCAAAAAAAATCACGTTTGTTATATGGGAGCCCCATTTAAATATTTATTTTATTCTGTTTTTATGAAATGAATTATTTATTTTGCCAGAGACATGGTTACATAAGGTGTTATAAAGTTTTACACAACAATTCATAGATTTAGATTTATTTATTTCATAATATTAAATTACAATATAAATTATTTTTACACTAATCTATACAAATTTATATTATGATCGTCAATTGGAAAATAATAATTGATTGTAATTATACAAAAACAATATATAATAAGTATATTATTTACAACAAAGTAACATTTATATTCCTACTATTATATACAATATCTATTTTATAATTAGTTTAGTTTAGTACTCGTACCTACACAGACATTTACATTAATTGTCAAAATTGTACAAAATCAAAATTACCTACTTTACATTTATTGTATTATTGTTCACAATGGTCACGCGCTCACCAACAATGGGCACGCGCACACTGAAAAGGAACAAAGTCTTTTGTTTAACAGATTAGAGTCTTTAGCGAAAAAATCATTTGAAAAGATGCAGACTGTACTACTTATGTATATGTACTTGTATTAGTATAATTATAATCTAACTAAACTTGAAAGTATGGGTAAATAATATTGTCTTCGGTTACCGCGATAGTTACTCATGAAATAAAACTATGAAAACGGATTATATCGTGTATATTGAATTTATAATACATCCCGACGTTTCGAACTCTTTACAGCGTTCGTGGTCAACGGGTGACTGAGGAAAAATTACAAAATGCAAAAATACCCACATACTAAAATAATGAACAATCATAGACTACAAACTTTAAGGCTGGTTGTACATGCAAAATCGGTTCATAAGGCTAGTTATACACTATAATTATTTTTCAAAGATATATATATATACGCGATAAAAAACTATGCCGGCTCCAACCCTACACCACGGACCCGAGAAGATTTAATTCCCTCCTAAATTGTAGGAGGGTATCCCAATATGGGACCGGCAACAAACTCGGCGGGACACATCTTTTCAAAACATCAGAATGTCCAGCATCATCCAACACTACGGTCTCACAGTCTATGTCTCGCTTGCTCCTTTATCAGGTGGACTACAGGATCCCAAGCTGGTGGTAGAGAAAAGCCATCTTCCCTATTAAAGTTTGGATATTTCTTAATCTCAATGGCCTTGCGCAGCATTCTGGGTATGTAACGCTTCTCCTTGGCAAGAACCAGAGGCTTATCAAACTTGATTGAGTGATTGGCTTTATCCATGACATGCTCACAGACAGCAGACCTAGGTCGACGGTGCTTGACATCAGCTATGTGTTCCTTCACCCGAGTGGAAATGCTCCGTTTCGTCTGCCCGACATATGATAGGCCACACTCACAGTCCAGCCTGTACACTCCTGCAGTCTGTAGAGGGGTATTGCATTTTACAGGCCTCAGGAATTAATGCAATGTTAGGAAAGACCTAACATTGACTGATGATGAGATCATGGTCAGTTTTGACGTCCAGTCGCTATTTACAAGCCTACCGGTACAAGACTGCATTGAAATTGTCAAGAAGAGGTTATGTGAGCAGAACATGTCAGAGGAATATGCTAAGCTGTTGGAACATTGCCTTACATCTGGCTACTTGCTATGGAATGGTGAATTCTACCTTCAAGTCGACGGCGTGGCCATGGGGTCTCCGGTGTCTCCAGTAGTCGCTGACATCTTTATGGAGGACTTCGAGGAGAGGGCACTCTCATTGGCTCCTGTGCGACCGAAGATATTTAAAAGATACGTAGATGACACTTTTACTATACTTCCAAAAAGTAGTGTTTCAACTTTCTTGGATCACCTAAATTCCATCCATAGCAAAATAAAATTTACTATGGAGTTGGAAAAAGACTGTTCTCTCCCCTTCTTAGATGTATTGGTAAAAAGAAATCCTGATAACACCCTAGGTCGCACTGTGTATAGGAAACCTACTCATACTGATAGGTACTTAAATGGCAAATCGCATCACCATCCCAGTCAACTTGTTACAGTAGGCAAATCTTTGTTTCAGAGAGCCCAGAGGATATGTGATGACCAGCATCTGGCCGCGGAGCTCCAGCATGCCAGGCGCGCGCTCCAGGCAAACGAGCTCAGGATACCGCGGGTTAACCAGAGGTCCCACATTAAGATCCCCACAGTTGAGCGCAGGCCTGCCATTCTGCCTTTTGTCAGGGGGGTCACGGACAGGATCAGCCACATCTTGAAGCGTGCTTCTATAAAAACATATTTCAAGCCAATGAAGAAGATGTCACAATTCCTGAGGCCTGTAAAATGCAATACCCCTCTACAGACTGCAGGAGTGTACAGGCTGGACTGTGAGTGTGGCCTATCATATGTCGGGCAGACGAAACGGAGCATTTCCACTCGGGTGAAGGAACACATAGCTGATGTCAAGCACCGTCGACCTAGGTCTGCTGTCTGTGAGCATGTCATGGATAAAGCCAATCACTCAATCAAGTTTGATAAGCCTCTGGTTCTTGCCAAGGAGAAGCGTTACATACCCAGAATGCTGCGCGAGGCCATTGAGATTAAGAAATATCCAAACTTTAATAGGGAAGATGGCTTTTCTCTACCACCAGCTTGGGATCCTGTAGTCCACCTGATAAAGGAGCAAGCGAGACATAGACTGTGAGACCGTAGTGTTGGATGATGCTGGACATTCTGATGTTTTGAAAAGATGTGTCCCGCCGAGTTTGTTGCCGGTCCCATATTGGGATACCCTCCTACAATTTAGGAGGGAATTAAATCTTCTCGGGTCCGTGGTGTAGGGTTGGAGCCGGCATAGTTTTTTATCGCGTATATATATATATCTCTTTGAAAAATAATTATAGTGTATAACTAGCCTTATGAACCGATTTTGCATGTACAACCAGCCTTAAAGTTTGTAGTCTATGATTGTTCATTATTTTAGTATGTGGGTATTTTTGCATTTTGTAATTTTTCCTCAGTCACCCGTTGACCACGAACGCTGTAAAGAGTTCGAAACGTCGGGATGTATTATAAATTCAATATACGCGATATAATCCGTTTTCATAGTTTTATTTCATGAGTATGGGTAAAGTTATAAAAATGAAATAAAATACCCGACTGATTAGCTTAAGCTAAAGTTACCACAAAATCTGAGACTATAAAAAAACTAGTGTAGTGATATATATAGGTGCACGCATAAGCTTTCAGATGCTAGTGTATTAAACAAAATAAAATGTAATAATTGTATTAGAGACGAGACGAGAGAAGTTAAACAGACGAAAGATGTATATTAATGTTAAAGTTTGTACAACTATTTTGGTTAGTTCGCTAATCAGCGAAATCGACTCCACACTCGCGCGAGTGGGCTTATGGTTCTGTCACCTGTTGGAAACATTAAAATATTCTAAACAACCCGTTAAATATATCTTATATCAAAGGAGATTGATATAAGGATATAACAAAACAAATCAACACTACCTCAGTTAAGCATTTAATAGTACATTATGATACAAGTGTGCCAAGTTGGTCATTACACACGAGGCGATATTGTGCGCGCGAGCTGTAAGCGAGCGCGCAATAAGAAAGCCGATGTGTGTAATGACCAATACACACGCGTTTCATACGACGTTTTTCAACACACTTGCGAGAAAAAAAAACTCATATTAAACAAATTTTACTATTAAAACAGTTAGTATTGTGTGTTGCATCTGTCATACTGCCGGCCGCCCCTCGACCCGGCCGCGGGCGGCGCGGCGGGAGGGTCGGCCGGGCCGCGCACTGCGCAGGCGGTCGGGCGCGCCGTATCCGCCAGTCTGACCAATTAAAGAAGGCTCCCTTTCCATGCATATTATTAGCAATCAGTTACCTTCTTAACTCAGTCGGATAATATAATGAAAAAGCACGAGTGGAATAATACACTGAAAGAGCACGCGTGTTTAATATCTAGGATTATGAGCCAAAAATCGGTGGAATAAAAACGTCGTTTTGAGCAAGTGTGTTAAAAATTACTTTATATTCCGCCTAAATCGTGAAGGCTGTGTGTTGTGTTCCTTCGTTATTTAAGAGGATAGTGGACGACCGTTTCTCCATTCAAACGTAGTCCCAATTTTCCTCTTTGGATATTATTGATATTAGGAAAATATTTTTACACCATTTGATGTAGACCGTATAGGTATATTAATTATGCCTCGGACATTTTCCATTTATTATTATTATAAAAATTAGGAGTGAAACACAAAATTCATACAGTTTTTTTAATGCTTCTAACTTTGATAATAATTTAAAAAAAAACGAAGGGGCATAGCTGTGGTTACTTTACATCAAAATTGTGTAAAAATATTTTCTATAATGGTAATATCTAGAGAGGAAAATGGAGACTACATCTGTATGGAAAGGCGTTCTCGTGCGGTCGTCCACTTTCATCTTAAGACACTAGTTCTGTGATACTAGTCGCTCTAAGTGTTGAAATCATTGTTGAGTTTTATTCTTAATATTATTATGAAGTAAATAGCTGTTTGTTGCATTGCTCACGTATTTTTGTACTTAAATTATTTTAAATCATGACAATTAATTTTAAAATGTAATACTAAATGTAAAGATAAAGATAAAAGATATTTATTCATGACGATCACAACACAAGTACGAACATGTACAGACAATAACAGCAAGAAAAGAAGAAATCATCAAGTGTGCATCACGAAATGGACCCAACTCAGCATAATGCTAGCTATAAAGCCAGCGCTGGTCGCTCATTCGGTGATGCCACGACAGATAACATACAAAGATACATATTAAAACATTACAAAAATAAACATAAGTAAATTTAAATAAATCAACAATTAATTGGAAAATGTAATTGTGGACGTCATATTTGAATAATTTGGTGTAGTTAATCTAATTACATGCTGTTTGTTGCATTGCTCACGTATTTTTTTACTTAAATTATTTTATATCATGACAATTAATTTTAAAATGTAATACTAAATTTAAATAAATCAATAATTAATCGGAAAATGTAATTTTGGACGTCATATTTGAATCATTTGTTGTAGTTAATCTAATTACATATGACTAACTGTAATTTATGAAAGTCGATGAGTATTCTAACCATATTCTAACATATAGTCAAGGATTGAGACATTCCAAAACCGGAGCTCGGAGAATCGTTTATTTCCGATAAATGTGCCATTTTCAACCAAAAGGGTACTTATTGTCGCTTGTCAGTAAGGCGCTATTTCCATATACCTTTAATTAGAAATCAACCTTATCAACAAGCGACAATGTGGTACCTTTTGGTTGAAAACGTCACAAATATTCACTTAGATACAGTTTTTACTGACCTCTACACTAGGCAATGCCTGTCCCGTGAAGGAGAAATTGAAAATCTTATATGTAGTAATTTAAAATTCTTATAAATAGCTAAAAATGAAAAAAAAGTTAAGCTAAGTTTGAATGAAATATTATTTTACAGTAGATACATATGGAGCTACTTTTTCGCACTAGTGCGGGAATGAGCACTTTTCGTGCATATGACGAAAGTTTAAAGGGCCATATGTACTGTAAAACGTTGTACGATACACGTGCGAAAAGGTAATTCGCAACTCGTGTCGATTTAAAACACTCCCTGCGGTCGTGTTTTAATTTATCGCCACTCGTTTCGAATTTCCTCTTTTCCGCACTTGTATCGTAAATAACTAAACTCGAACACTTATGCTGATTAGCATAAACATTGTAAAGCTAGGGTCACACAGGCAACGAATAAATAAATATAGTTGGTCAAACCAAATTGGCAGTAAATAAGAACCAAAAAAACTATACTCATCCTTTTCTTTTGGGTGCTAGTACTAGTAAGACAAATATAGTATGATTATGTCTGTCTATGTTTGAAATGAGACAGTTCTATAAAAGTTTGATCCCACAAGAGAGATCACTGTTTTAGTTAAGTTTTTTTAATCTTTTTTTTTTATTTTTGGTAAAAGGGGGAAATAATATAGGGTCACACTAGCAGCGTCAGCTCATATACCAGTGCGCGTGTGTGTACCGTGATATGAGCTGACTAGGCAAAGCCCGCGGACTGTATACGGGCCCCGCTAGAGTCAGTCGTCAGTCCCGCCCCCGCCTTAACCGCCGATGTTGTAACATTAACGTAAATTTGTGATTTGTTAAATATAGGAGTTTATAATATTCGGTTATATCATTTATCACCTAAATCGGGGTGGTGAACCCGTAAAATTATTACAGAAAGTAATATGAATAGTTATTTGTGCAACAAGAGAGGAAAATTGGTTTTTCTTGCGAGTGTTTATTTTGAGTCCCTCGTTACGCTCAAGATTCTAACTTAAAATCACTCGCTTCGCTCGTGATTCAATTATAGAATCTTTCGCTTTCTCGGGACTTAAAAACACGAGATGTAAAATAACTTTGCTCTCGTGTTGCACACATAATTTTTCACCTCAGTAGTGAGAACATATTAAAGGTTAAAATGTATTTCGAATTACACAGAATAATTCAGAGAAACAAAAAAAAATGTAATCAAAGTATGAAGTGTCAGTTCATGGCCTTCACTAAATTAAAAAGCTACTTTGTTTCACTCCCTGGAGTGAGGAATGTCGCACTTTCTTTACTCCCTGGAGTGAGGAAAGTGCGACTTTCCTCACTCCAGGGAGTGACGAAAGTAGGCTTGTTCGAGCGGCTGAGGTGAAAAAGATTTACCAGTCGCTTTTCGGTGAAGGAAAACAGCCTGAGGAAATCGGACTAATACCAATAAGGCCTAATAGTTTGTCCTTTTATGCTGGAAGGTCAGAAGTCAGTTACTTTCGTAAAAACTAGTTCCAGTCCCAATTTTTGCGGTACCTTGTTTTATACAACGTAACCGAGAAAGTGCTAATATACTCGTAACCTATTTATAACTGTTGTAACTTATTATTAGACATTTATGAAAGTATTTTCATACAGCATTTTATATTTCTTAATTTTATAATAAAAATTTAAATTATATATTTTGTTTTTATTTTCTTGGTTTCCTCGTATATGCCATATTGCTAAACTTATTACACTTTTATACACTACAACGTTGGTAAACTAGTAATATACTGTTTATGGCCTGATGAAGGTTGTATGCCCTGTACAGCATAAGGGCCTCCACACTCGTACGCGAAGCCGCGAACGCGAGTGTGGAGTCTAGTTCGCTAATCAGCGCAATCGATTCCACACTCGCTGAGTCCGACCTAGATCGGGCTATAGCCTATCGACCCGTGTAACTCGAGGGTCTCGAGTCGTCTCACCACCATGTCACCGTGTTAAAACCCTGTTAATTGTGAGGCAGTGACCGTAATATGTTTTAATAAAATTAAAGCACCGAGTAGAGCCATGATCTGGCTTGCAGATGGCCTGCCGCGAAATAGTTATTTACGATATCAGTGCGAAAAAGAGGAAATTCGAAACGAGTGGCGACACGAGTTCCGAATTACCTATTCGCACGTGTATCGTACAACGTTTTACAGTACATATGGCAGTTTCAATTTTTGACATAGTTACGAAATATGCTAATTTACGCACTAGAGCAGAAAAGTAGCACCATATGTACTGTAAAATTTAATTTCTTTATCGCTCGAATAAGCCAGAGCGATATAGAGGCAGATAATGAAATTTCGTTTTTCGCGGTAGGCCCTCATTTAGTACTAACGACAACAGTACGGCTGAGTTATTTAGCATTAGCTCGTTTCTTAAGGACTTATTACACTGCTAAATTTAGTGACTAACAAGAAGGACGCCGCTATACGTGAGACGCGATAAGAGATACATCCTATCGTTTCTCACGTATTGCGGCGTCCCTCTTGTTAGTCACTAAATTAGGATAGTGTAATAAGCTCATTAGGAAGGTTGTGTTGTGCTGGTTCATGCTCAAATCACGAAATCTCAATGATTTTTGTTACAGCCTTGCACATGGCGCATGTTCAGGCATTTGCACAGGTTACATTCGTTAAGGGCCCTCCACACTCATGCGCGAATCACGGCGCGAAGCCACGAACGCGAGTGTGGAGCCTAGTTCGCTAATCAGCGTTCTTCAGCGGCTTCGCGCCGCGATTCGCGCATGAGTGTGGAGGGGCCTTAAAACTGTATTACAAAAATCTAAAGTATGTTATGCAGTAGCATGAGTATTTCAAAATTGTGAGCTTTTTTTACCGTAATTTGTCACATTTTATGTAATTATAACATTTTACAAAGTATTTTTAATAAAATAATTTTTGCCGGGTCTTGCCGCGAATTTATACATGGAATATATTTATAGTTTGTCAAAGGACTGTCTCATTTCAAACATAGACAGAGAGAATCATAATATTTTTGTCTTACACCGACCCAAACCACCCAACTACTATGCAACTACTACAAGTACTAGCACCCAAACGAAAAGGATGAGTATAGTTTTTTTTTTGTTTTTATTTACTGCCAATTTGGTTTGACCAACTATATTTACTTTTATATTTAACTTTATTGCAGACCAATTGGAGACGTTTCGACGCAGGTTACATTAATTTTGTTCGTTATGTTTAAAATGAGTCCAAAACGTGAAAGTTTTAAATGTTATCAATGTTATTTATCAGTGCTTTGCAATAAATCACACTTTATGAACGTGGCTTTGTATGGAATTGTTATGGCGCGAAAAATTGTCAACGTCAATGTCACTTATGTCAGACAGCCTTAATCGCTCACCCGTGGCTGCTGTTATTTATTAATTTTATTATTTTATTTAATGTTTGTGTGTTAAATGAGCGTTATTTTAACTATATACTTAAATAATTAGAAAATATATCACTATGCCGGACGTAATGATATGTGGTATACCAGTGAGTTTCCCTTTTGAGCCTTACGATGTGCAAAAGGCGTACATGGAAAGAGTTATTGAAAGCTTGCAAAACAACTCCAATGCACTCTTGGAGTCTCCAACGGGTACTGGTAAGACGTTGAGCTTACTATGCTCCTCATTAGCTTGGTTGTTAGTGAAGAAAGCCCAATTACAAATGAATGCACAACTTGGGAATTTCTCTGAACATAACGAAGCATTACGAGACTCGCTGAAACAAGGAGCGGGAAAGAAAGATAATATGACTTGGGGTATGCCGAAAATTATATATGCATCACGCACACATTCACAATTAACGCAAGCAATGCAGGAATTGAAGAGATCTAGTTACAAACATGTAAAAGCAGCAGTTTTAGGGTCAAGAGATCAAATGTGTATCCACCCGGAAGTTTCTAAAGAAACAAATAACATGAACAAAGTACATATGTGTCAGTTGAGAGTCAAATCTCGGACCTGCCATTTCTACAACAATGTTGAGACAAAGAAAGAAGATAGAGCTGTAAAGGATGATATTTTGGATATTGAAGACTTGGTTACTTTGGGAAAGAAATTAAAAGCCTGCCCTTACTATTTAGCAAAAGAGTTAAAGCAAGATGCTGATATTATATTCATGCCATATAACTATTTGTTAGACCCAAAATCTAGGAAAGCGAATGGTGTCGAACTGACAAACAATATTATTATTTTAGATGAAGCTCATAATGTAGAGAAAATGTGTGAAGAGTCTGCTTCATTGCAGATTAGATCGACTGACATAGCCCTGTGTATTGAGGAGATTACTTATGTCATGAGGTCATTTGGTGATACCAATGATGAACTTGATGCTACCATGGACAACAATCAACCTAAAGACTTTACTTGTGATGATCTTTGTGTTATGAAAGAAATGATGCTAGGTTTTGAAAAAGCGATGGATGAAATTACTGTAGGCAACGACGGTTCCACATATCCTGGTGGGTTTATATTTGAACTGCTAGAAAAAGCTGAAATAAAAGACCACAATCAAATGGCAGTTATAATATTGCTTGAAAATCTAATACAGTACCTATCAACTGCGAGTGCATCACCTTTTCAACGGAAAGGTGTTGGGCTACAAAAGATAGCAGATCTTTTGAATGTTGTCTTCAGTGGCACAACTCACGCTCACAAAGAAAGGGTGAAGATGTGTTATAAGGTGCATGTTCAAGTAGAAGATAAGAAAAACAACAAAAAGACAGACAGTTGGGGGGCTTTGAAGACAGCTAAAGCAAAATCCTCGGAAAGAGTTCTAAGCTACTGGTGTTTCAGCCCGGGTTTTGGTATGAAGCAGTTACTTGAGCAGAATGTAAGAAGCATCATCCTAACTAGTGGCACCTTAGCCCCTCTTAAACCTTTAATATCAGAGCTTGGGATTCCAATTGGAACACAATTAGAGAATCCCCATATAATCAAAGCAAATCAGATCTGTGTCAAGATTATCCCACAAGGGCCTGACTCTACACAGCTAAACTCAAATTATCAGAACAGAGACAACCCAAAATATATTTCTTCCCTTGGACGGACGATTTTAAGTTTCACCAGAGTAGTGCCTGATGGTCTCTTGGTGTTCTTTCCTTCCTATCCTATCATGAACAAATGTCAAGAAATGTGGCAGTCAGAAGGCATATGGTCAAGTATTAATAACATTAAGCCAATTTTTGTAGAGCCACAGAGGAAAGACACCTTTAATGCTATAATGAGCGATTTTTATAGCAAAATTAGTGATCCAAGCACTAGAGGGGCATGTTTCATGGCTGTTTGCCGAGGAAAGGTGTCTGAAGGCTTAGATTTTGCAGACATGAATGGTAGAGCTGTCATCATAACTGGTTTGCCGTTTCCTCCTCTAAAGGATCCAAGAATAGTCCTAAAGAAAAAGTATTTGGAAGAATTGAGGGCCTGTGATAAAGACTTCTTGTCTGGAGATGAATGGTACTCTTTGGAGGCCACTAGAGCAGTCAATCAAGCTATCGGCAGAGTCATTCGGCACCAGAATGATTATGGTGCCATCTTACTATGTGACAGTAGATTTAACAGCCCTAAGCTAAAAGGGCAATTGTCAGCATGGCTAAGAAATCACATAACCGTTTCCAATAAATTTGGAGAAACGGTAAGTGAAATCTGCAGATTTTTCAAAACTGCCGAGTCAATTTTGCCCTCTCCAAAACTGAAACCTTTACTTCCTACTGAAGCCTATACTTTCAAAGCAAACCAAGGAAATGTTACTGGAGTTTCTTTCCCGACTACTCAAACTAGGATAGTAAGTAAAGCTACCAAAAAGTCAGTCAGCCAGTATCCAAATTCAAATGAAGTGTATGCAGACTTTGCTATGGATTTTTACAAAAACGCACAATCATCTGCTTATGTGAATGAGTTCAAACCTAAAGAGACCAAGGATCTTTTCAGTGCAATTGATAGTAGCAATCAGTCGTGCATAAAATCCGAGCCTTTAGTGACTATACATAAAAGGAATGTTGAAAGTCAGGAGGCAACAATTTTACCACCTAAGAAAAAGAAACTCAAAATTAAACCATTTGGTTTTGATGAGAATTTATTGAGTAGCAGTGGAGCAGCCCTTGTTGATAAAGAACCACCTACATCACTTATCGACTTTGTAAAAGAAATAAAAACCCTTTTACAAGCTGACGAGTACAAGCAGTTTCAGACGTCAATATCAAACTACAAGAAAGAAGGGAATTATAGCAAGTTTTTAACAGTTTTAACTAGTTTGTTAGAAAATAGGAAAATGTTTTATTTATTTAAAGGCATGAAGAGGTTTTTAAAAGAGGAACATAAAGGTAGTTTCCAGGAATATTGTGATAATGTGAAATTAGAGAATTTATCAAATTGACTTTTAATTTAATAAATTGTTTTAACTACTTTTGTCTACTTATTTTTATTAATATCAATGCCAAAG
The DNA here is from genome assembly GCF_947568885.1 of Cydia strobilella. Classification (NCBI taxonomy): domain Eukaryota; kingdom Metazoa; phylum Arthropoda; class Insecta; order Lepidoptera; family Tortricidae; genus Cydia; species Cydia strobilella. Next base: position 19,964,403 of record NC_086046.1, read on the forward strand.
CCGTATGTAAAACCAAGTAAAACTAATCCTTGAAGTGTGTTGTCATGCTCAGTGCTTAGAATAATGACATTCACTGTCATGTTTTAGCAACCTTGAAACGTTCACACCCTAAAGATCTGAAATTATATTACATGTAGAAGCAAATACTCAAAAATGGTGCTTATTTCGACTGGCCAACCCCATTCATGACATAGAGAAAAACACGTTTTTAGTTTACAATATTTCTATATTACAACATTAAACTAACAACTAAACTTTACTAATTTAAAAAACATTCTTCGGGGCCTCATTGATCTTATTAGCTATCTCAACACAGTTAATCCTCAACATTGTCTGTTCAGCCCGCTGGAAGTTAATTCTCATATACTGCTTCCTCCTCTTCTTCTTGAAATGTACGCGAGTGTGCGAGAGGGCTTTAGATATTACTGTAGCAGTGACATTGACCAAGCCAGGCTGGACTAGTGGTCTCCCTATTAGTGAGAAATCCTTAGTGGCCGCAAGCAACACTTTATCTAGTTTTATCTTATCCCCGATATTCGGTGGCCAGTAACCCTCGACAACGAGCAAGTCACCGTCAGTGACACGCCACTGTTTGCCGAGCAGATGCACAATAGCGAAGTTCCTTGAGGCTTTCTGCTCTATTAGTTTGTTACATGTTGCTATGACATCCTTCTGCGTGTCAGCTGTGTTCTCTCGGGGTATTAAATTACTCAAAAATCTTGATAAAATGCCTCCTGAAACAGAAAGTACTTATAAACTTCGATACACAGTTAACATAAGACGATATACTATCGTGGTAATAAAAAGGATACATTACCTTGGCTGCCAGTAAAAGCAGTTGCAAGTTTTTGCAAACCTGCTCTGATCATAGCCATATTTTTAAGAAAACCTTGTGTATTTGGTCAATTTAACGTTTTAAAGAAGGAACATTTTCAGCAAAACATAACCTAGAATCATCCTAAAATACCGTTTGACACTTGACTTGACATCTTTAGCGCTCTGTTCAGAAATATGATATATTCGGTTCGAAAAGTTTGTACTTTTTATTTGTTGTACTATTTTTCAAATAGAAGAATGGGGGAAAAAATATCTTGTGGTAAATTTTTTTTTGGTTTATGCACTCTGTTCTATGTTCTGTCACATTTGGTCTAGAATTTTTCTCGATAAACCTAGCGCAGAAGCACTCCTATAGCCGCGAACGCGAGTGTGGAGTCGATTTCGATGATTAAGGAACTAGACTTCACACTCGCGTTCGCGGCTGCGCGCGGCTGCGGCGCGCACGAGTGTGGAGAGGTCTAATAGAAACCAGAACTAAAGTAGGTAAAAGTGTGGGCTATTGCCGCAAGCAGTAGGTATGCGTACCTATGTTTGCTTATAGATCATTGGTAGAGAATACATGAGGTTGGGTCATTAGGCAGTGAGTATTATGTAGGTATACTCTTTAATTAGGTCCTTCATTTTTATTTTTTTACGTGCGTGCGTGTGTATTGTGCAACTTTTGTCAAATTTTACGTATTTTGTCAAATTTGACGAGCGGTCTGGCCTAGTGGGTAGTGACCCTGCCTGTGAAGCCGATGGTCCTGGGTTCGAATCCCGGTAAGGGCATTTATTTGTGTGATGAGCACAGATATTTGTTCCTGAGTCATGGGTGTTTTCTACGTATTTAAGTATTTATATGTTATATATATCGTTGTCTGAGTACCCATAACACAAGCCTCCTTGGGCTTACCGTGGGACTTAGTCAATCTGTGTAAGAATGTCCTATAATATTTATTTATTTTATTTTATTTATTTAATTCATTATCATCATGAAAGACGTACTTAGTTAGACTTCTGGACATAGGCTTCCACCAAAGGATCCCTATGATTTCGATCAGGTCATCGGTCCACCCTGTTGGTGGCCTTGGATACGTCCTCCTGTTCGCGGTCGCTCAGAATCTTTTTTGACGTATAATGGACGCAGTTATCGACGCTACAGAGGAGACGCCACATTTCTTAACACAGATGGATTGAAAGAAACAGAGGGGTCTACCGCGAAAATCAAAATTGTTATCTGCCTCTCTATCACTCTTGCATATTCGAGCGATAGAGAGGCAGATAACTAAATTTCTGTTTTCGCGGTAGACCTTCAGACACTGCCGGGTGATATTTATTTGTAATGTTCCTAATAAAATGAAAACAACATTTTCTTGCGACATGTTCACCTCGGTGACAAGCTCTTAAATAAAGAGAATAAATATTTTTTTTCTTAACTTATTTCTATTAATAATTAATAATTAAAGGATTAAAGGTGTTTAAGGATTAGTATTAGTAGTAAGTAGTAGTTACAAAAAAAAGTTTTCACATCACCAATTCGAAAAAGGGGTTTTTCTTCCCTGCTAGGAGGGATCAATGTGGCACTTTTCTTCCCTGCTAGGAGGGATCAAAGTAACACTTTTCTGTTCTAGGACACTATTTTTACATTTTTTTGCACATAATTTTTTTACTTTAAATAATATTTTCAAGCATCATAATTACCTCATAGGTGATGTGAAAGTTGTATGTGTCACATGGTAGCAAAATGATTGCCATCTTGGGCGTAACACACTTAAATCTTTCACTACGCTCAGGATTCTACTTTAGAATCCTTCGCTTCGTTTAGGATTTAAAATACGCCCTCGCCGTAAATATGTCATTTCGTTCCCTTGTAACACAATCTACTATTGATACATCCACAGCGATTGTTTTTGTCCTCCATTTTGATCCCGTTTTGAGCCGTTAATTTGGCCGGAGTGCTTCACAGGCTTACAATGGCGCCTAGATTAAATTAATACAGACGCCATTTCGCTAAGTGGCCCAGAAGCCTAGGTTTATGAAACGCGTATCAATTGCTGTGATGTTTATGGGCTGAGTGTATTGCGAAGAGCTTTATTTATGAAAATGATTATTGAAATGGGAATGTTGGATTAAAAATTGGTATAAGCGTTGTATAGGCTTTCCAATTTATAACAAGTATTTGGCAAAGTTTTAATTTTTGGTACAAGCTTTTATCGCTGATTATACTTTTCTTACCGCGGGCAACTAATAGGGTAGGGTAGGAAATAGTAACTCAGCTCGAACAGTGGCTCAGTCGCCCCAATATCGCCTCTATCATGTTGGAATCAGGTCAAGAGTGCCACCGTACCCGGCTATTATTATCCGAGCCACTGTTTCCTACCCTACCCTACTCATCGAGACAATTCTAAAAAAAGTGTGTGCGTGTAATCGTTACGCGCGATTGAAGTAAAACTTTTTTGACGATGACGTTTATCGCTATGTTGGCACTTTGACGTTTGTCCTATTGTACGCGTGTTACTACTGAGCGTTACTTCCGTCAGAAAAAATCTGAGTTACCCTCTAGTCGCGCCTAAAGAAGTTTTACTACTTTTACTTCAAAAACCCCAAAACACAATTAGGTTGCGTTGTTTCATTACAGAGTTTCTATGGTGACCTCCTGTCTATCAGATCAGCTCAGCTCTATGGTACCATAATTTTGCATTGTCACCCGAATCACATATGTATGCAAATTTTCAGCTCAAACGGAAATGGGTCAAATTTAGCTTTCAAGATTTGACCTACACTAACACAATAACTAACTAACCAACTAACCTACTAATACTAACAGGGCAAGTTAAATATAAACTTGTAATAAAAAACAACGGACAGAGACGCAGCTTTAAAATATAAAACGGTAATAGGTAGGTACATGAATAAGAAAGTTATAATTAAAATATACATACTTATGATGATGTTTAGATAAAGCCCACTGACAGACGGGTGGACAGTAAAAAAATAGTTTTTGGCAAAATATATAATTTTAGTTTTGGTACTTAGCTTTTATCGCTGACTGTACTTTTCTTTCCAGAGGCAACTAATACTCATCGAGACAATTTGTTAATAAAAATCAAAGCAGGCTGGACCGCAACATTTCGATTTTCGCGTTAGACCCTCTCTGCTCACAAAATTAAATGAGAATCGGTTCGGAAATGCGCAAGAAATGCGACATGAAGACACAGCCGGACAGACATAGGTACGAAAGCATTTATGCCCAAAGATAAAATAGAGTTCGCGCTCTCTCTGTCAATAAAGTAGATTAAAAACAAATTAAAAAGCTTACGTTATAAATAAAACCTCAAAATAAAACCAAAGCCAATCACAGATTAATTATAATATTTATCTTATATATATAATGTAATCTATGCTGCCAAAGACAAAGTCATTATTGACGTAGTCAACTAGTCATGACGTAAAATATACGTAAAATGAAGAAATAAAAATAAAGTGGACATAGGTAATACATACTAAATTAAAAGATACTCACCGTTACGCCCGGTACGCGATTAGCTGCAAGCTATGGACAACGAAACTAAGGTATGTTATGTCGTATTTTATATGTACAGTTACATACCTATACATTATATTTCAGTATATTGCATTATGCTTAAAAATATCATAAAACTTACATGAAGAATTTCGTTAGCCATGTGTGTGTGTGGTCATCATTGTCATCAACAGCAATTTTTACACCTTTATTTACCTTGCAATGTTTGTATGTATGTTTGTATGTTCAGGTCTAATCTTGTAAGCTAAATTAGACCCACTTACCATTATTCGATTAAACTATAAAACTTCACATACCTACCTTCACGTACAGTCGCCATCAGATATATCGGAGGTGCTCACAAATATCTGAACACGCCTCTATTGTCAGGGCGTTAAGAGTGCGTGTTCAGATATTTTTGAGAACCGCGGCCGCTCCGATATATCTGATGGCGACTATACATCGAGCTGATCCGATGACGGACACAGGAGGTGACCATAGGACCTCTGTGATTTGTGTTTTGGTTTGTTAGAATTAGTGGCTTGTCGGAACAGGCTTTAGGTTACTTTTCGCTCATGTCGTCGCAAACATGGACATATTTGGTATCAGTACATTCAGTGTGATGTCCTGAACACAAATATATGAGATGACAAACGCGAAAGTGGTGGGGGTAGTCGCTGTGACGTCAAAAAGTCAACAGTACAAAGTTTTTTACTTTTTTTTATCATACCATGTGGGGTATCAAATGAAAGGACCCGGATTTTGGACCCGGGTATGTCCTTAAACTACGTCCAAAAGAGAGGTATGGGCACTGTGAATGACATCTCGCTTTGTGTGGTAGGGCACAGGACAGCGGATGTCATTCCAGATCTAGAGCAGAGCCCAACTGGGGAGGTACCTCCACCTTACAGAAAACCGCAGCCAAATAACACTAGACCCTACTAATAGTGTTCTGTTCCTGCCGGTGAGTAAGGTTGCCAGAGCTCGAGGGAGAGGAGTGTTAGGGTCGGCAACGCGCATGTAACTCCTCTGGAGTTGCAGGCGTACATAGGCTACGGAGACTGCTTAACATCAGGCGGGCCGTATGCTTGTTTGCCACCGACGTAGTTTAAAAAAAAAGAAAAAAAAGGGCTTTGTGAGTAGATCACAAATATATAACATACTGTAACTTTCTCACTACTTCGTCTAACAAATTATTAGAAAACGTTCAAAAATTTCACAATCCACAGTTGACTTTGAACTGCTCTAAATTGAAAATGACTGAATGGATCATTCCAAAATACATACCAAGTGACTGTGAATATCCTCTATATAACGTTAAAAATAATTAACCAGATATAACCAAAAATAAGAAAAGTACATCAAGTTGAAAAAAGTATAATTTTCTGTTACATTAAACTGCAACTATTATTAAAACAAACACAAAACTAGACTATTTACATATATTTTTGAAATGGTCTTTTCACTAGCTTTCATTTGATACCCATATTGCTATAGTAAGAAAAAAAAAACAATCCCCCCTCTCTTTTTTTCATTAGCGGACGCCATTTTCAAAATTTATATAGCCCATATGAGATGTGGATGAATTCGTCAAAATTGTGTTAGTGACATAGGCTATATGGTTTCGTCTGTTTCAACAGACAATTCACTGCCCCACAAGTTTGTAATTCGAGCCCATGCACTTTTGGTTACGAAGCAAGCCCTAACCTCGTTACCGGGGCCTAAGTGGTCCTCACGTGGTCCTCTCTTTGTGGTCCTCGCCTTAAATTACTGTTATAGGGCCTGCAGACGGGCCATATTTTCACTGCAATATGTGGCCGGCAACTATTGGTGTCTGTCTCTAACATGTGAGTAAGAGAGGGACACCAACGACGTTGCGTATGACTCCACAATCGCACAACTTCACGGCGATTTCGCAGTTTGGTTTGCGGCATAATACACATATCCATGTATTGACAGTTTCATGTATGGCAGCATAATCCTTTTTCTCTTTCACTCTTATAAATTTCGGTATTTCGACATCGCCTCCTTGCTATGATGCTATAACCCGACCATAAAAAAAATGCCCGGTCGGTGATTAAGACAAAGCATGGCACTATTTTCTCTTTCCTCTTATAGGAATCGCAATAAGACTATCTTTCTGAATCAAAGAGTGTCAGGCCCTTGGTTTGCGGCAAGATGGTGGAAAAACCAATCTGATTAAATTGTCTGATCAAATCAGGTGGTGCGGACGCAAATGCCAATTTGACTCGCCGATTTTGACCGCCGATTATGACCGATATTATCGATAAAATGGAAATTCCCTTTAGTACCGTTTGGTAACTAAAAATTGCTAACCAGCTTCGAAACGGGAAAGAAATACCAATTCGTAACTGGCTCCAAATTGGGACTTTTCCATTACCGATTTGTAACCACGTTTGGTAACCGGCTTCGAAACGGGAAAAATAAATCCCAGGTTGTAACTGGTTACAAAATTGGACTTTGGAATTACCGATTCGTAGCCACGGTTGTTAGAGTTAGCTGGAGTTCGTCGGACAAAAAACATTTCCTTCACAACTTAACTATTTCTATTTCTGGGCAGTTTGCCCTTCGGGCATTTGAAGCTACCTAATGAACCTAACTTACCTACCTATTGATTTAATGTAATTTTGGATTTCCATTTTGTTGCCAGTTACAAAATTTATTTACCAAATGGTACCACTGGCCCAATTCGTAACTGGCTTCATACAGGGAATTTTAGATTCCTGTTTTGTAGCTAGTTACCAAATTTAGTTACAAAATGGTAACAGGCTGGCCCAATACGTAATCTTGATTCCCATTCTGTAGCTGGTTACGAAATTTTGGTTACCAAACGGTACTAATGGGTAATTTCGGACCCAAGAACACCAATTTGTGACGCTAGTATTCGCGTTTCAGGGCATTTTTTTTAAATTATTCTAAATATCGCCATAAATCTAAAATTGATGATTAAAGTGGAAATTGACGCCAATTTCTTTCTGATCAAATCGGTCGATTTGATTATCCCGTCTGGACATGATGTCATTTTGTTCTCATTCGTCCGTGCGTGTCGCTCTCGCTAATACATGTACAGACAATTATGAGCGAAATGCACGCGCAAATGATAACAAAATTAAATCATTTTGATATCGGAATGAAAGTTGGCCTTCTGGATAACTAGGCAAGCGGGTGCGGGACAGTACCAACACCATCCTGAGAATGATGAAACCTGACTGTCCGTTAATTCTTCACTGTGAGGGACTACATTCCCCTACAAGTGTGATACAGTGGTAGCTAAAATAAAGAAAGAAAGAAAAAGTCTTTATTAGCACAACATAACAAGACTAAAACTAGAAATAATTAAACAGAATGAGGTTGCGCTAAATGGTCCTTACTCAGCTTGGTGTCACGGTGTGAGCCAACATGGCACACTCCGCGACGCTGATTTTCAGTAAGGCCCAGTAGATGGACTAGTAAACACAATGTAAAAAATAAATAAATAAGGGAAAGCTTAAATACAAATAAAATTGAATAGTTTGGCTGCCACTGTATTATACTTATTTGTAATTTTTTTATATGTTCATGTGTTGATGTTGAATATTTTAATGTTTTGTTTTTCTGTGTGTAAATTACATGAAATAAATTATTTGAAATTTGAATTTGAATTATGGCCTGACTACGCGCGCTACGACGCGTAGACGTGCTACGGTTGCTACGGCGTAGCAATTGATAGCGTTGATAGATAACCACACTAATCAAGTAATCACTTAACAGTTCGAATCACAGCCGGCCTAGCCAAGGTGACAATCGCTATCGCTTCGACAACGAAACACTTTGTGTCTCTCTATCACTCTTCCATATTAGTGCGACAGTGACAGTTGCGTTTCGATTGCTACGGAGCGTTAGCGATTGGCGTGTTGGCTACGCGGTCAAGCCGATATTCATTGCCAGGGTCTGCTACGCGCTACGAGCGTAGCCAATAACATGCGTAAACCCGTATGTATCGAAAAACGACTACGAACAGAACCTGCTGGCAGTAAATGCGTTAAAATATTTAGGCCGATTCAGATTGAACGATTTTGTTTAGCTTTTGATTTTGTTATCAAATCAAAGCAAAATCTAAAGTTTTATTTTCAGGCAAGTAAGGCCCATATATAATTACAGACCTTACAACAATTTTTTTTTGAAAATTTCGTTAAAAAAAGGAAATGGTCCACTTTTTTCTGAAAACTCATACATAAAATAAAAGATGACTAATGAAGTAGGACTATTAGCTAGGTACTAGATTTGAAAAAACCGGCCAAGTGCGAGTCGGACTCGCGCACCGAGGGTTCCGTACTTTTTTAGTATTGGTGTTATAGCGGCAACAGAAATACATCATCTGTGAAAATTTCAACTGTCTAGCTATCACGGTGTCTGAGATACAGCCTGGTGACAGACAGACGGACAGCGGAGTCTTAGTAATAGGGTCCCGTTTTTACCCTTTGGGTACGGAACCCTAAAAAAGAGACTATAACCACAATAAATTAAAATATCAAGTTTTACGGTTACTTTTATAACATTAAACTGAGTTTTCTGACTAGAAACTATTTCTAAAATGATTATTCCACTTAAGTTTGATCCCATTTTCTCGCAGTCTAAACTGCTTCACTAAAGTTGCTTAAAACCTGTTCATTGTTCAACCCAAGTTTCAACCAATCACAGCGCGCTAACAAACATTCCATCCAATCAGAGCGGCGCAGCGCGCCAGTAAAACTAACGGTAAGCGTTATCCAGGTTCCATTTTCAAAATCCAGGTCTACGTCGGTCGCCGGCCGGCCGAGTGCGTTCGGGTGAGTCCGGAGATGTTCGGGCGAGTCCGCCGGCGTCTGGGGCGCGTTGTCATGGCGACGGGCGGGCACGCGGTGCCGAGAGCGCCGCGGCCGCGGCCGAAAACAAACACGGGAGCGGAGGCTCGCCGGCTGGTAGGGGAGCTTGTTTAAATGGACTGTTTTCGTGAAGTAAAAAGCAAGCTATCGATGAGCGTATGATATAAAAAGTAGGCGCTGTGTCCTTAGATATATTTTATTTAAAACTATCAGTTTTTTAACCAATGATCCGGTTCGAAGGACCATAATATGTTATTTTCTGTACCTACATAATTAACGATTATTGTATTGGTTGTACTTATCCTTAACTTGCTGCTGCGGGGTCTCCTTCACAAGTATACATCAACCCTTCTCAATTTGTAGCATTGTGACCACTAATTGATTTTTCATTTTAATTTTCATTTTTCATAATATATTTACGTTATGTATGTCTTAAGATACTAATAAAACTAATGCTCATTTATCACATACATCTTTAATTTGCTAAAAACATTTGAAAAATGTTTTCTTACTTTAAAAAAAAATATAGTTGCAATTTTTCCAATTAGTTACGTTCAGCCCCAAAAGAAAGTTTACCAACCCCCATACAAGGTAATCGCTGAGGTGCAAACTTGGACAATTTTCAGCACCATGCGGCGAGGCGGGCGTCCCCGGCGCAGGGCGGGAGAGGCGCGAGGGGGTGCGCGGGGGAGGGAGAGCGCCGGAGCCTGCGCGCGCACCGTTCTCGCGTCAGTCGCTGGGCGGCGGTAGCCGGCGCACGGTCGATATCGCCTGGCCATGCTGCCTGCACGCGCTTCCGCGCTGTGAAGAGACCAGAGGTCAGTGACATGTGTGTGTAACAGGGTCAACTCATCATGTGCCTTGGGGAACCTGTACCGGTTGTAATGCGAATGCTGCTTTCATAGGTACGTGGTAAGCGTGTTATTGTCATGCGCTCGGCTGCTGACGGGATGTCAGCCTGAAAGCGGCACGTTAAGGACTTTCGCATAACCTTTTTAAGTTAACACTTTTCCATAAGGGTGATATAATGATACATAACCGTTCGAATCAGGTTTACTTTCATACACATCACAACCTTTGCATTAACGTAGTATTTCATATAGCTTCAGTTATAGATTATATATACAGCACACAGCTAATCAAGAATCCATTACACACGACCTAAATGAGAAATTACTATTTGATGAAACGGTTTCCCGGAGATACATAATAAATTCCGTTCGTAGAACCTTATTTGTTTAGATTAACCTCTGGTATGTTTCGTGGAAGTGTATGGCAGTATTTTGTGGGGCTTGCGCTTTGAGTGTCAGCTGATTGGGATGTGTGACCAGTGTGACAGATTTGACCGTTGCCCAAGCGTGAAAGAGACGGTTTTAACTGTCTTAAGAGGAAAGGGGACGGAGTCACGTGATCGCTGCTCCATACAAAAGTAGTCCCCATTTAAAAAAAGTGTATTGAATTCGTTTTTTGCTCCTAGCTCTTAGAATAATAAAAACGTCGAAAAAAGTCAAATGAAGAGGCATAGCCATGAATAATATCCAATAAATTATGTAAAAATATTTATCATAATGTCAAGATCTATAGAGGAAAATACGGACTACGTGAACACAACATTTTGCTACAGCGAAATCCCAAAATCGTTAGACCAGCGGGGCTAAGATGGTCGGTTTTTTTTCATCTGTTAAATGCCTGTCACGTTCTAACAAGTATGTAAGTGCGAAAGTGACGCATGACATGACAGGTGATAAACATGCGACCATGACACCGCCGCTGCCTAACAGAAATGACGTTTTTAAGCTATCGCGTGAAACATACATAACATCGTGTTCGGATCTACATTTCCAATCCTGGCAAATGTACAATCGAAAATGGCCTTAACTGCTTTAAGATAAGGATGTTTCGGCTGTGCATATGTTTTTACTCAAGTTGGCGAAGGCACTACTCTACACTAGACCATAAATTCCAATTCGTTATCCCTACTATTCATTATATAATTTTAATAACAAAACTTCCGTGAGACACAGACATATTAAATCCATACTATCCATACTAATATTATAAATGCGAAAGTCTGTCTATATGTCTGTCTGTCTGTGTGTTACCTCTTCACGCTTAAACCGCTAAACCGATTTAGTTGAAATTTGGTATACAGATAGTTTGATTCCCGGGGAAGGACATAGTATACATTTTATCCCAGAAGTCACCCCTCAAGGGGGTGAAAAGGGGGGGTGGAAATTTGTATGGGGAATCAATAACCGCTCAACCGATTTAGATGAAACTTGGTATGGGGATGGTTTGAGCTGTGGGAAACGATATAAAATAACTTTTATCCCCGAAATCATCCCTTAAGGGTGTAAAAAATTGGGTGGAAATGTATAGTGTGGACCAATTTGGGGGTAAAAAAAAGATGGATTAAAAAGCAGATTTGTTTAAGAATTAAGATACCCAAATTACTAATTCGCGGGCAAATGCTAGTATATTAATAACGGGTCACTCACGTATTTTAAGTCGAAAAACGCTCGACATGTTTCACTCCGTACCGAGGGGTGTCATCAGGAGCTTGCGTTACGGTGACGGACCGGCGCAAACTGCGGGCCGCAGCCTCTGCGCGCCCGATGACTCGCAACGCCAGCTCCTGATGACACTCCTCGGTACGGAGTGAAACATGTCGAGCGTTTTTCGACTTAAAATACGTGAGTGACCCGTTATTAATATATTTAATTATATAATTGGTGCGAAAGTAACTCCGTCTGTCTGTTACCGCTTAAACCGATGTAGATGAAGTTTAGTATGGAGTTAGTTTGAGGATTGAGGAAAGACATAGGATAAAATATTTAGATCAGTACGGTTTCACTCACTATTATTTTTAGTCGCTTTTGGCGACATGTTTCGGATTCGTCGGGAATCCTTCCTCAGGCACGAGTGTCCGCGGCGGCTGTACTTCGAGACATAGGATAGTTTTTATCAATCATCATCCCACGGAGACGAAGTCGCGGGCAGAAGCTAGTTAGCGTAGGGTCAAGGAAGGAACAGTGGCTCGGAGAAAATAGCCTGGTGCAGTGGCTTACTCAACCTAATAAAATGAAAGAGGCTATTTGCTTCTCTGTTAATACAACAAAAACATTCAGTAATCGAACATAATCAAATGGAAGAGCAATGTTTATTCTAACACGTAAGGGTGCTACAGTGTATAGCGATGTTTTGGCGACCTGAGCCACTGTTTGCGTTGAGCCACTGTTCCCGCCATATGTCATACGCCATTCTCTGTCAGTTATTATAGTTGTTCTTATGGTGGTGTCTATAATCTATAAATAAACCGGCTAAGTGCGAGTCGGACTCGCGTTCCAAGGGTTCCGTACATTACACAATTTAAACAATAGGTTTTCCGGTGATCTATAGGTAAAGATGTATTTTGTGTATTTTTTTTAATAATTTTTGACCCAGTAGTTTCGGAGATAAAGGGGTCTCGGGAATGGTCATTTTTTGCCTATTTTCTTGAATAACTTCTAAACTATTTATCTTAAAATTATAAAAAACAATGAGCTCTTTCATTTGATATGTAACACGATATAGTTTGACAAACTTTATTTTTTATTTTTCTCATTTACCCCCTAAAAGTGGCCCCCGTGTTTAAAATTAATTTCTTTACGTTACATGTCCATCTTTGGGTCACAAACTTACATATGTGTACCAAATTTCAACTTAATTGGTCCAGTAGTTTCGGAGAAAATAGGCTGTGACAGACGGACAGACAGACGCACGAGTGATCCTATAAGGGTTCCGTTTTTTCCTTTTGAGGTACGGAACCCTAAAAAAGTTATGAATTTATTTAGAACTAGCTTCTGTCCGCGGCTTCGTGTGCGTGGTATGATGATGATGATTGATAAAAACTATTTTGAGTCCTTACTCAAACTATCTCTATAACAAATTTCATTTAAATCGATTAAGTGGTTTAAGCGTGAAAAGGAAACAGACAGATAGACAAAGTTACTTTCGCATTTATAATATTAGTAGGGATAAAATGTAGAATTCAGTACCCTTATCACAGAATAAGTAATAGTATTATCATACAGAACGGCCACGCACCGCCCCGCCCCGATTCGAGTTACCTCGCCCCGCGACAGCAGATTGACGGCCGTTTGCCGACCGCTCAGTACTGTTTTTAAGCAACTTACTCACACAATGGCGCATGACGCGTATACAGACGTGCCGTTCACACATAGAAACGCAAGTGATTTTTGATGTTTAGCGTGTCCGCCCTGTGTCCTTACTCCGAGTCACTGACAGCAGCTCCCACTACCTAATATGTTAGTACGAGCTAGTTGCATAGAATAGTATTTTATACAATCGTGATATAATAGAGAGCTTTTCAGTCGAGTACCGTGTTTAGGCCACGAAGTTTGCTGAGTGGCCTAATGAAGGTACGAGATTGGAAAGCTTGACTATATCACTATTGCATACAATACTTATTCTACGAGTCATCTAAAATAATACTTTTTCTACAATAAAACCTAAATAATTAAAGAAAATAAGGTAAGTATCTCAGTAGTACAAAAGACATCAACGCGTGCATAATATATGAATAGGTATTACTGATGAAATAGTCGAGCGTTGGTGTCTTTTCCACAGGACTGCAGCGCCAAGTGAGTAGTCAAATTCATTATAGTTGAATTAGTTGATTAAACCGTTTCGAAATGAATATTATAGTTGAGTTAGGAGACCATACACAAAAAGTACCCAATTACAGATTTTTCAACCATTAATGCAACCATTACAGTCGACGAATAAAAAAAGTAAGTTACGAAGATGTTAGCGTATAATAATAGTATTATCATACAGAACGGCCACGCACCGCCCCGCCCCGATTCGAATTACCTCGCTCCGCGACACCAGATTGACGACCATTTGCCGACCGCTCAGTACTGTTTTTAAGCAACTTACTCACACAATGGCGCATGCCGCGTGTACAGACGTGCCGTTCACACATAGAAATGCAAGTGATTTTTGATGTATAGCGCCCTGTGTCTATGTACTTATTGATTTTTGTGCTATACAAAATTATAAGTTCGTTTTATGCATCAAGCTCCACAGATGCATACCCATTTCATACCCTTGTCCATGTCGAGATATTGAAGTACAATAATAAGATGGCGTTTTTGTAAACGTCTGTCAAATCCAACAAGCCGTTTACAATCGTTTGGCCGTCATTTGTTTGTTGAAAAGGGACAACATTTCGCCGCTATACTTATTCAACGTCGTATAGGGACCGTGCGCGTTGGAGGGTCTGCCATCTTGTGGCCTGAATCGGAACCATAAACATGTACATCACATGTACATTGACACTTCACGCCAAAGCAAGTGCTGCCATCTTGTTGGAAGCAGTAATTGTGAAATAGAAACAGTGTAAGTGTTGTATAAGTAATTAAAGATCTACACATAGACCAGTCAGCCACTTTATGGCTTCGTCGCTCAGGGTGATCAGGTCTTCGGGAGGGCCGGCGACATAACGCGTTATAGGACAGGTAGCGATGCCGTAGCTGCGGTGGTTTAACGCTTTGAGGAGTCTAAAACCGGCGATATGACCTCTATTTTCGATGTCCTGATCGTCCCTGGTGTGGGTTTCCTGTAAGTTCAGGACGTCGATTTTATAGTCTTTGAGAAGTCTGGAAATGTAGTCGCATTTCGGTCTACTAATACCCTCTACATTAATCTGACAAATTCGGACTGATAGTCCGAGATCTCTGGTCCGTGTGATCATTGTGCTCATGTATTCGCTTCTATTTTACTTGCTGCGAGGCTCTCGTTTCGAAAAGTGCAGTGCAGCAGCCAGAGTTGATTACTCTTTAGCACCACCCAGGGGACACGTGCGAGGTATCTAAGGTAAACTTCCCGCGGACGCGAGTAATCATTGTCCCCCAATTTCGACATTGACCACCTGTCGTAAAAAAAAATAGAATATGTAATGAGCAAATAACGTCAAGCTATTGAGCATGTTATGCAGATAAAATAGGAATTGTTATCATCTTTCGAATGACTCATAAAAAATAAGTAAAATCTAGGAAATCTGCAATCCGTTGCTACTTAGTAAAAAAAAGGTTTATGTTAAGATATCTCATTCTGCATAAAGAAATAAAAAACGGCCATTCAGCGATGATGTATCTAAACCATGAAGTTATACCTAAGGTGGAGCCAGCTGTCACTTTTTTTGCTATACTAAATTAAACCTTATCACCGAGCCAGACAGGTGTTCGTACCAGACTAGAGAAAACGGTCCACATGTGATAGCAAACCAGAGCCCCGTGTCTCACTCGCACATGTTGCCAATGTTAAAAAGATACCATTGTGGTAGTATTTATGTCAAACACAATTAGGTTGCGTTGTTTTATCACAGAGTTCCTATGATCACCTCCTGTCTTCATCATCAGATCAGCCCGATGGTACCATAATATTGCATTGTCACCCGACTTACATGCGTATGCAAATTTTCAGCTTCATCGGAAACCGGGAAGATGGTTAAATTAGTTACCCTAGATTCCATTACATAGTTAGTTGATTCCATCATGAAGTTCCAGTTCATATCATCCGGCTCCATCATCAGATCAGTTCGACAGTACCATATTATTGTATTGTCATCAGAACTACATACAGCTGCCAATTTTCATGACGCTACGATCCTTGAAAGATGGGTAAATTAGTTACCTTAGATTCCATTACATAGTTACATACAGGTCGACCTAATAAAAGCGTCTTAAAAATACTTACTAGAAAAGTAATGAGCAAATAACGTCAAGTTATTGAGCATGTTATGCAGATTTAAAAATAGTCCTGCAATAAAATAGGAATAATTATCATCTTTCGAATGCCTCATAAAAAAAGTTAAAACTAGGAAATCTGCGATGTGTTGCTACACTTAGTAAAAATAACGATTACGATACAGAAAAAAAACTCATTCAGTATTTGCCGAATGCCTAAAAGCAAGAGATGGAAAATGTATATCTCCCTATTTAAGGATATCATTGAGTTGATAAAGGTTCAATGAAAATACAGGTTGAAGTTTAATTGATTTATTAAAATAATTTTACAATTAGGTGCTCGAATTGTTTTCCCCCAACTCTTATGCACGCTTGGCACCGTCTTGTGAATTTCCTTAAATTAATTTCGGATATGTTTCGTGCTGCCTCGAACACACGCCGCCGTAGCTCAATTTATTAAGTCCACCAATTAGCTCCATGCATCAATTTATTTTTATTTTTGGCTTCATAATTTATATCGTTGGAACACCGGAAATGATAAAAATACTTTTGTAAACCTTAACATTATTTTATTAAAAAATATTTAAAATGTTGAACATTTTTGAGCGGTTGAAACGCTCATAATTTTTGGCGCGAATTCGACGAAGCGTGATGACGTCACACGTTGGGCGGCCCAACTGACGTTTGCTACTAATGACACTAATCTGACGAACGCGTGACGTCACGTGGCGTTTCGAGCGTTTCGCTCACTAGCTTTTCGCGGGCAAATTTTTGTACTTTTTATTTATAATTTTAAGTAATTAAATGGTAATTTAAAAACGGAAATTCATTTGTAACATGATATAACGGTAACAAACATCCGAATAAAACATATTTCGTTCAAATATAAACTTCATGCATGAGGCTAATTGTACATTGTTGTATATATTTTGTGCAATAAAGTTTAAATAAATAAATAAATAGCTCATTTTCTATCTATTTAACTAGATTTAGTTATTAAATTAAATTAAAATCTAATTACTCAGTAAAAAAAGATTACGTTTTTAATAGCTGTGCAGGTGCCTCTTTTTAAGTGAAAATACTTGTGTTAAGAGAACACCGTTATAAAATCCAACATGTGTCAACAACCCTATTCGATCACCTATTGTAAAATTATTTTAATAAATCCATTAAACTTCAACCTGTATTTTATTTTCTTTGAACCTTTATTAATTCAACGATAGCCTTAAAAAGGGAGATAAGCATTTTCAATCTCTTTCTCTTAGGCATCCGGCAAATACTGAATGGCCGTTTTTTATTTCTTTATGCAGAATGAGATATCTTAACATAAACCTTTTTTTTACTAAGTAGCAACGGATTGCAGATTTCCTAGTTTTTACTTATTTTTTATGAGTCAAACGAAAGATGATAATAATTCCTATTTTATCTGCATAACATGCTCAATAGCTTGACGTTATTTGCTCATTACATATTCTAATTGTTTTTTACGACAGGTGGTCAAAGTCTAAATTAATGTTTCACTGTTTATATTATATATATCGTTGCCTGAGTACCCATAACACAAGCCTCCTTGGGCTTACCGTGGGACTTAGTCAATCTGTGTAAGAATGTCCTATAATATTTAAAAAAATAGTTATTTCAACGTTCTTGATAATTCAACCCCTAATGGGGTTAAAAAGGGGATAGAAGTTGAAACTTGGTAAAAGGGCATTACATAAACACCAAATCCATACGCACGAAGTCGCGGGCAATAGCTAGTACTTCATAAATACAACTCAAACGCCAATGACTTTACGTTAAAAAAATACGCATTATCGGAAACATCTCAAACACACGATTAATCGTCCTTTATTGATTCCTTTTCAAATGGCAGAGCGGTCGACTTTTATTAATGGCCTGTTTAGTTTCGCCGCTCCGCCATAGATGGCGCCACACGACGAGATAACACGAGTATCGCCAAGTGTCATAAAGTTTCCCTTTTCGCCGCGTGCAGTTTATTTTTTTATCCCCTTTACAAAAAGTGTGGGACGTAAAATAAATCGGTCTTATGGCGTATTCGATAAAAATTGGGGCGCGATTTTCCAAATTGGTTAGTTATGTGGAAATTTGTCGTGATCTTTTGTATAATTATTTAATATAACTTAGCTTGTGTGATTAATTATGATAGAGGCTTTATATTTCAACATGTATATAGTTGAATTATTATACAAGTTTAGTGTGCCTTGTAATTATGCTACCAATTATATGCTTCGTATGTCCAATCTCGATATGCATTTAATTAGCGCTAATTATATAAATTAGAATTTAGCCCTTAATGTAAAATACAATAGGTATGCCATGGTTTGTTTACCTTATGTAATACCTGTATGTGCCCAGCTACGTACATAGGCTACGGAGACTGCTTAACATCAGGCGGGCCGTATGCTTGTTTTGCCACCGACGTAGTATAAAAAAAAAGCTGTGTGATGTTAAAAAAAGATCCAACCAACTAAAAGTCCATTCCATTACGATGTAAAAATAAGTGAACAAAATAAAACCGACCAAGTGCGAGTCGGACTCGCGCACGAAGGGTTCCGTACCATTACACACAAAAACGGCAAAAAAATCACGTTTGTTGTATGGGAGCCCCACTTAAATATTAATTTTATTCTGTTTTTAGTATTTGTTATTATAGCGGCAACAGAAATACATCATCTTTGAAAATTTCAACTCTCTAGGTATCACGGTTCATGAGATACACGGACAGACGGACGGATTAAAATAATGCGAATGTAAACAAAAAAACCGGCCAAGTGCAAGTCGGACTCGCGCATCGAGGGTTCCGTACTTTTTAGTATTTGTTGTTATAGCGGCAACAGAAATACATCATCTGTAAAAATTTTAACTGTCTAGCTATCACGGTTTATGAGATACAACCTGGTGACAGACAGACGGACAGATGGACAGCGGATACTTAGTAATAGGGTCCCGCTTTTACCCTTTGGGTACGGAACCCTAAAAACACACGAGTCAATCGTTCCGCCAATGACATATTTCCATAGACACAAAATGTTGTACCTCATTGGCCGTGTGACAGTCACGTGTTTTTAGGGTTCCGTACCCAAGGGGTAAAAACGGGACCCTATTACTAAGACTCCGCTGTCCGTCTGTCCGTCTGTCCGTCTCTCTGTCTGTCACCAGGCTGTATCTCATGAACCGTGATAGCTAGACAGTTGAAATTTTCACAGATGATGTATTTCTGTTGCCGCTATAACAACAAATACTAAAAAGTACAGAACCCTCGGTGCGCGAGTCCGACTCGACTTGGCCGGTTTTTTTAAACAATCACAATTATTTTGCAGTGGCGCTAGTGAGCACGTTGATGGGCTCTTAAAACAAAAATGTTACGATTGAGTAAAACAACACACAAAACAAAAATAAAAGATACATTAGCAAAACATTTCAGATAAACAGGCCATTATCTCTTCAGGTTAATCATAGAGAACTAAGTAAGCATAGAGTGCTAACTCCGTACATCAGTTTTCTTACTAAAACCAAAGATAGATATAACTCCGTAATAGATGGATACAGTCTAAGGAAAAAACGTGCCTCGAAAATCACGAAAATTTGATTCTCGATCAGATGGCGCCACTAGTTTTGGCCTACACTCGTATAGAGGGCGTTGACTGTTTCGTTTGTTATTTATAATTTTAACGCATACCAGTGAAAGAACATGAGTCAAAATCATATAAAAATAATTAATGCAAATAAAAAAATCATTTATCCATATTTAAATACATTTTATCGTATTTTTATAAATATTTATTTTTAGTTTTAAAGTGTGTCGACAGATGGCAGTGAATTTACTGGGGTTACAAAATTTACTATGACAATACCGCTCTAGTATTAGTTACTCTATGCTAAAACGCTTATTTTTTGCTTAGTCGAGATCTAGCGTCAAGTAGCGGATTTATCAGTACCGCTACTTGACACTAGATGTCACGAGTGTCGCGACTGACGAAAAGCGTATTGCTCAACAATTTACAATTTAATATTACAAGCAGAAGGAGATGAAAATAAGAGTTCCGGCAGGCGTGGCTCACTTCGCGATTTCGTCGCGTTGCTAAGTACATGCGGCCCACACCAATTTTGGTGTCTAGCCATAGTAGTTGCCGCGTACCGCTACGGAATGGACGCCTGCTCGCGCTTGCGCCACCTAGCGGTCATATCTGTCGTAATAGACGCGTTTTGTCAGAGAGTGAATCTTCTGTACGTAAGACTACTATTTTTTTTTCTGTGGTTCCGGTTATAATATTAGGTGAAAATTGTGGAAAATTAGACTTCGTTCGTCGCGACATCTATTGACAAATAACAGTACTCATAAAGATCATGTTATCTTTATTGAATAAATTGAAAATAAACCCACTACTTGACGCTGGATGTAGACTACGAAAATAATAAGCGTTTTGTTAAGAAAACTGATGTATGGAGTGAGCACTCTATGCTTACTTATTTCTCTATGGCTTGATGAAGCATTAGATAACAGGTATAGTATAGGAGAGCCCTAAGAGCTTTGCGCAGTTAAACACGCCCTACAAAATGTTAGTGTAACTCTTTTGTACGAACATTTTACTAAGAGCCGGTACAGATGGACTGAAACCCGACTGCAACTTGTATGGGAACTGCACGCCGAAGTTGCAGTTGACATGCAGTCCCCATACAAATTGCAGTCGGGTTACCATACAAATTGCAGTCGGGTTGCCATATAAATTGCAGTCGGGTTGCCATACAAATTGCAGTCGGGTTGCCATACAAATTGCAGTCGGGTTGCCATACAAATTGCAGTCGGGTTGCAGCCCGTCAGTATCGGCTCTTTGAGCTTTTTCCCATTGACGTCCAGTTTTTTGCGGGTACGGTTTTCTGCAGGATCCAGTTTTCTGTGCTATGCGTGCCTTCCCGCAAACAGAATGCTAATTAGGTCTAACTTTAAAATGTATTGTATAATTATCACGCACTTTGCAAATGACCGTTTGTTTCTTGTTTCTCAATAAATAAATAAACTGTTAAAACGAAGTCATTTATTTGAAAAACTAATTTTTGAGGATGGATCCTTTGCGTTCAATTATGACTCCGAAATTGATCCTTACACGGAACGGAAGACACGCCTGACACAAACTTCCTCTAAATATACCATAACCTACACCTGAGAAGCTAAGTGTAATAATAACATACCAATATTCACTAAAACGGGAGATAGCAGGTTATGTCCCTTCAGCACGCATCGATCGAATAGGCAAGAGTGATAGAGAGGCAGAAACCGAACTGCCGATTTTAGTCTTTCGCGGTAGATCCTGTGATTGTGGTAGTGACGCCCTCTACGCAGTTTTGCGTAACATTCCCTATTGAATTGAATATATTTACCTAAGCGTGTACGTATACTATTATACACCTGTAAAGTGTTCAATGGAACTATCTGTAATAATTGTACCTGCTACTCTAAGGCTCTCAGTGACCTTGACGTCACGTTCACTTATAGTTTTGTTAGGAGCGTTTCGCGAGTGAAGTACGACTTTCGGACTTTGACTATCATTCTGACTTTTGTATTGCTTTAATGCAATGGGTCCCATATAGATCCACACACATTTGATCCTAAAAATAAACCTGATCGATTGATACCATTAATGAAAATTTGTCATCTAGTCTATTATACGCAATAAATCATTAATTATTATTTATTTTCAATAGCAAATTGGTCGCGATTCGTTTCTCCACAAATGTATGTTTTTTCGGGGCTGACTCTTAGTTTAGTTTTACTTTACGAGTTGGACGGTTTTGCCGCGGCCGTTTCGTGAATTTTAATCATTCTTTGCCTTTACAGGTTATGGGGCTGTCAGGTGACGTTATAGTGGAATAAAATAGTTTTATGTAAACATGTTTTAACACCGGAGATCGGGGCTCCATTCGACTTGGTTAGATAATTGCTCGAGACATGACTACCGTAATAAGTATGTAAAGATTTTTTAACGTTAAATTGTGCATTAAATAGTATCTCAGTTTACATATTTTATTGTAAACACTATCCCTATATACATATATAAATACTTAAATATGTACATAGAAAACATCCATAACTCAGGATCTGTGATAAACACAAAAATAATTGCACTTCCCAGGATTAAAAAGGCTAGGAGACTGTTATGAATGAATGAATGAATGAAATTATTAAATCCAGAAAATATTTCCATACGAGGTTAAAACATTTAAAACGAATTACATAATAATATATGATTTAATTAAATTAAGACGTACACAAACACAAAAAAATTATAACTTCAAATCAGACACACAACACAGTTATACAGTGTGGGCAATCTTTATGAGCCCTGGAAGGAAAGTGTCTTAAAACCTTAAGTTAGCTCATTTTACTTGAAGGAAACATTATTTTGTTCTTAAAAAAAAACTGCACTTAAAGATTTCTTTAATTTGCTTGTCTCGCTCGGATATCGAACCGATTGAAAATTCCAAAAAATTAACACTAGCTACGAAATAAAACTATGAAAACGGATTATATCGCGTATATTGAATTTATAATACATCCCGACGTTTCGAACTCAACGAACTCGTTCGTGGTCAACCGGTGACTGAGGAAAAATTACAAAGTGCAAAAATACCCACATACTAAAATAATGAACAATCATAGACTACAAACTTTAAGGCTGGTTGTACATGCAAAATCGGTTCATAAGGCTAGTTATACACTAATTATTTTTCAAGTAAAGATATATATATATATACGCGATAAAAACTACGCCGGCTCCAACCCTACACCACGGATCCGAGAAGATTTAATATCCTCCTAAATTGTAGGAGGGTATCCCAATATGGGACCGGCAACAAACTCGGCGGGACACATCTTTTCAAAACATCAGAATGTCCAGCATCATCCAACACTAAGGTCTCACAGTCTATGTCTCGCTTGCTCCTTTATCAGATGCTAACACACACACCTACACTAACACTAGCTATTTTATTTTACTAGTCGATACAGTTCATGTTAATAATAACATCACGATCCACGATCAGACTAATCTAGATTAGTCCAAGCTACGTGGGCGAAATTGCATCTGCGAGGCCCTTTTCTTTCACTGTGCCCGAAGGGAACTCGCGCGAGGCCCCCCTTGGAGCGCGGGGCCGTGGGCGACGGGCCACTTCGCCCACGCCTAGCTACGCCACTGACCACGATACAGGCCTAGCCTAGTGTGGGACCACAGAGCCTGTTGTGTCATTTTAAATTCTTTAATTCTTTCTTTTAATAAACAGCCCTTTTCTTTCACTGTGCCCGAAGGGATCTCGCGCGAGGCCCCCGTGGGGCGCGGGGCCGTGGGCGACGGGCCACTTCGCCCACGCCTAGCTACGCCACTGACCACGATACAGGCCTAGCCTAGTGTGGGACCACAGAGCCTGTTGTGTAATTTTAAATACTTTCTTTTAATAAACAGCCCTTTTCTTTCACTGTGCCCGAAGGGATCTCGCGCGAGGCCCCCGTGGGGCGCGGGGCCGTGGGCGACGGGCCACTTCGCCCACGCCTAGCTACGCCACTGACCACGATACAGGCCTAGCCTAGTGTGGGACCACAGAGCCTGTTGTGTAATTTTAAATTCTTTTATTATTTCTTTGAATAAACTTACAATCGTCTGTCGTACGAAATATCGTCAAACATATCACACCCCTCTTTTCTCTTTTGCGTCGGGTTAAAAAGTGTAACCTATCTATGTGATGTGTCACACTGATAAGTGAATATGAATGGTTGCTGTTTGCACTCCCAATATTGTGTATAATTTAGAAATCCAATATCCTTGTGCACGGGAAGCATTCGTTTCAATGTTTTGTTTCACCTAACGTTTTTGTATCTCGCTGTTTGATTTGCTGCCGATACTTGTTTTTTCGTAGCCATTGTACCATTGTATGTAGGTACAATATAGAGTGAAAAGTATAAAAACTTAACCAGAGTATGGATTTTTTCACACATTTTATACATATAATAACGGCACCAATCATGAGACATTTTTTTAAGAGAAAATTTGGATTATTTTTGATAGGGAAGTAACGCAGTATCGGTCGATAAATCGGTATCGCCGATTTAAATACACCCGATATCACAGTTTGAAAAGCGCAAAGACAATGATTAGCGTTAAATATTATGTGATAAACTTTGTTTCCTTAACAAAAATGTACCTAAAGTAAACTTTAATTACTGATTTTGATTTACTATTGCTTTGATTCATTATTTTCATTTTTCAGTTGTTACACTTCGTTAAATCGAGTGCGTGGCTATTAAACATAAGTTGTATGTATATACATAATTATTTATTTATTTATTTTATTAACTAACTACTAAGCCATCGATATCGGTATCGCCGATTATTAACTTCAAAAATCGGTATCGGTATCGTATCGGCAAAATCATGTATATATCAAAAGTACGTTCGAATTAGCTTCCTGGATAGTTGGTATCCATTTATGCGTGTCGATTGGGTCTTCGTATACGCTTCACAATGCAAATTATACTGAAGGAGATCTACCCCTCGACGCCTACAGATTCCGCTAAAATAAGCTTCGCGATCTAAATCCGAGTGTCCGTAATTCGGCCGTGACCGCACTTAAACCCCACTCAAATCTGAGCCTTAAGGCTTCCCAAGAAAGTCTAATTATGATTGACGGGCTCTAAGACCAAGTGTAAGCCACTATGGCCTACTATAAGCCAACGAACTGGGGACATTCGATGCAAATTTAGAGGGCGAATTTCACTGAGAGTGAATTTTAGCGGAATGAGAGTTAAGCTACGTTTAAAATAGAAATTGATGTTGATCAATGATACGTTTTAGATGAACTAGTAACTTTTTTTTAATAACTTAATATTCTTGTCTAAAACGTTAGTTAAGACTAAGATCCGAATTTACAAGACCGTAATCCGACCTATTTTAACATACGGATGTGAAGCCTGGACACCAACTTTGAAGGAGAAAAGTAAGCTGTTGGTGGCTGAGAGGAAGATTCTCCGCAAAATCCTCGGTCCAACACAGACCTGATGGCAGTTGGAGAATCCGCAAAAACGCCGAAGTTGATCAACTAGTTGCTGAACCAAACATCATTGTGACAAAGGCGCAAAGGCTTCGGTGGGTCGGCCATCTTGAGCGAATGGGAGTTTGAGAGAAAACCGACAGCACGCCGCCCGGTCGGGCGGATGTGGTGGACGCTGATCTGCGCGAGCTCCAGGTTCAAGACTGGCGAGAAACTGGACAGGACCGGGATCAGTGGCGAACAGTCGTGTTGGAGGCCAAGACACACTTTGGGTCGATGCGTCAGAGGAGTAAATAGTTATTAAAGCAGGGGTCCTCAACATTTTTGCGTTATGTGTTTTCAAATTGATTTTTCATATAATGAATAGAATCAGGCGTTAGTTACCAACCTTACCTGCACTTATTTTTTTCTCGGCCTAAAATACAAGCGAATATGGAAACATGTTTAAAAGTACCTAATGTTTTTATATCCACGATAAAAGACTGCAAAATTCAAATAGCAACATCGAGACGAGACGATTATACTCTACTACACGATAAAATAAACATTTGTCTCCTCTTAAATACCTAGATAAAGTACGGACTCGGTAGTTTGAATATAAAACCGAAATTATTCTGAAGCTCGAAACTGTTCAGTTTTCCTTCGAATTTTCTTAGTTTCTGTAAAACCAAAGATCTATGAAGTGTATAAGATAAATTAAGTCTAAGAAAAAACATGCCTCAGATTATAAAGAAAAATGTATGCTCGAAAAGATGGCGCCATACCATTGGCCTATTATACTCGTGTAGATAGCGACACCGTTTGATTTTTTACAATTTTAATTTTAACACATATCAGTGAAAGAACATGAGTCAAACATATGGCGTTCTAAAAGTTTTAATCCTGTAACGAAAAATGGCAGTAAATCTGTGACTACAAAATTTACTATGACAATAGGCCTCTATACTACTCAATTCTCTTTGGTAAAACTAATAAGTGTTTTCTGGAAAAGTTTTTGCAAATTCAATCAGCGTAAATCACTTGAGATGATTATGTAAAATATACTTCTAAGTTTACTTTGCTTTAAGTGCCATAATTTCTTTATTAAGAGAGCAAATATTATTATTAAAGTTTGTCTCTGAACTGACTGTGAACTTTAAGATACGTCTAATATTACGTCTTAATACGATATGAATTAGATCCATAAACATATCGAATTAATATCGTATCTAATCCATATCGTATCTAGACGTAATATTTGACTTATCTTCGAATCGGGCCTTCTCTGTGTGCTTATGGTATAATAAATGAAAATTATACGATATCTAAATGATGTCAGTGGCGCGTGCATTTCGATCGCACTTGCCCGTACATGTATTGGCGCGAGCGAGACGCATGGGTGACTGACATCATTTAAATATCATTTTGATATCACAATGTAAGTTTGAATTAACCAAAACAGTTAAAACACAAATTTTTAGATTTCAGAAAATCTCTACGCTGGTCAATATTCAAAGTCTTGAATTTATTGCACATATACATGTAATGATCCAAATTACAATAGCGACAATTTATTTCCTTATTGCCTTCTTGGACATGCATTACCATATTGGCATTGCGATTAGGCAGAGGTTTCATCACAGCTTGTTTATTTGACCCGCTAACAGTTGCCTTCAATGCGATAGACATTTCTAATGCCTTACATTGACATTCCAAGAAAGCAATAAGTTCAGAACATTTAGGAATATCTGAACCAGTCAAACTTAATTCAAATTTACTGCGCACATCAATAGGCAGCTTTTTTGATAACACATGGAGGAGTATAAACGACCATTCGTCAGGTTTAAACTTCAAGGCTTGAAGCGCAGCTAAATGTTCATTAAAAGTATTTAAGAATGGTCGCAGTTCATTTTTCAAATTCACAATAACAGGGAGTGACATTATCGCCTCCAAATGCATATCGGCTATGTCCCGGACTTATTATTATTGGACCTATTATATTATTGGACCCGGGTATGTCCTTAAACTACGTCCAACAAGAGAGGTAGGGCACAGCGTTATGTCATCACGCTTGAATTTGGAGCAGCCCAACTGGAGAAGTACCTCCACCTTACAGAAGACCACAGCCATAATAGCACTGCTGCCTACTTTGTAGGCATGTAGTGTTGTGTTCCTGATGGTGAGTAAGGTTCCCAGATAGCTCCAACCCCCAAACCCCCCCTTTCTAATGATGATGGCGCAGTTAAAGAGGTTACCCCAGGAGGGTACCAGTTGCTGCACTAGCGCTGGAGAACCCCTCACTGGGCTTCCATGCTCAGGTAACATTTTGCCTGAGCGTGGACGCCGAGGCCGCCCCGTTTCGTACTCTGGGGGGGGCAAAACCGCGCTCAACCATCTGTCATCTGCCCGAGGCAAGAGCAAAGCAACTTCGGCACCCCTTGCCACGCTGGCCGTGGACTTCTGCAACATCAGGGGTTTACATTCCAACCTTAATGCTGTCCACCTACACCTCGAGACAGCAAAGCCGGCCTTGCTCTTTTTGACCGAGACGCAGATAGCGTCTCCGGCGGACACATCTTACCTCTCCTACCCTGGGTACGGACTGGAACACTCCTTTTCGCCTAGGGCTGGGGTGTGCGTGTACGTTAGAGACGATATCAGTTTTCGTCGCCTCAACAATCTTGAAGGTCCACCTCTCCACCTTATGGCTGCGTATAGACAACGATCACCATCCCCGTGTCTATTCGTGCCTATATAGGTCCCATAGCGGTGATGCCGAAACTGACCGACTCATTGAGCAGATCCAAACGGCTGCAGACTCTGTGCAGCAGCAGATCCCTTCCGCTGAGATCATTGTACTTGGTGATTTTAATGCCCACAACGCCGAATGGCTCGGCTCTAGCAAGACTGATCATGCGGGCAGATCTGTTTATAACTTTGCTCTGGCATATGGCTTGACACAATTGGTTACTGCGCCTACGCGAATCCCAGATGTGGAAGGCCATGAACCTTCCCTGTTGGACCTTCTGCTGACCTCTCATCCGGTTGACTACAATGTATTCGTTGAAGCCCCACTCGGTTCCTCGGATCATTGCTTGATCCGGAGTACGGTGCCACTCGCGTACCCGCCGCGTCGGCGAGTTGCTTGTGGCCGCCGTGTGTGGCACTATAGGTCAGCAGATTGGGACGGGATGCGGTCCTTCTTTGCATCCTACCCTTGGAGGCAGGTTTGCTTCACGCCGGATGATCCCAACGTCGTTGCTGATTCTGTTGCTGACGTGGTGCTGCAGGGAATGGAGCTTTTCATTCCGTCCTCTGTGGTCCCTGTTGGTGGCAAATCCCAACCTTGGTTTGGTCGTTTCTGCAAAGAGGCCTCTCGCCGAAAGCAGGAATGTTACCAGGCCTGGGTAGACGCAGCGGCAGTACGGGATGTAAAGACTAGCGCATTAAAAAAGAAGTTTAACTTTGCCTCCAGGTCCTTCAAAAGAGTTATTGCCAGAGCAAAGTCGCTGCACATTGGTAGAATTGGCGAGAAATTAGAGCGCCTCCCGTCGGGAAATCGTGCGTTCTGGTCTCTTGCCAAAGCTATCCAGGGGAATTTCTGCACGCCATCTTTTCCACCTCTGCACACGGAGAATGATTCATTGGCCCACGACGCAAAAGACAAAGCCGATCTTCTGGGCAAACTCTTTGCGTCCAACTCGACTTTGGATGACGGGGGAAACGCGCCGCCGACCATACCGCGGTGCGAGAGCTATATGCCGGATGTCCGGTTCAAACAAAGCTCGGTGCGCAAAGCACTTCTTTCCCTCGACACTCATAAGTCGAGTGGGCCCGATGGAATCCCTGCGGTTGTGCTGAAGATGTGTGCTCCCGAGTTGGCACCGGTCTTAACGCGTCTTTTTCGGCTCTCTTACTCTTCCGGCGTAGTCCCGACCTCGTGGAAGTCAGCTTTGGTGCACCCGATCCCTAAAAAAGGCGACCGCTCAAATCCATCCAACTACAGGCCAATAGCTATAACCTCCCTTTTCTCGAAGATAATGGAGTCCATTATCAACTGCCAGCTCCTTCGGTACCTAGAGGACCACCAGTTGCTTAGTGACCGACAATACGGTTTCCGTAGAGGCCGCTCGGCTGGTGATCTTCTAGTCTACCTGACACATCGTTGGGCACAGGCAATCGAGGCAAAGGGTGAAGCATTGGCTGTTAGTTTGGATATAGCGAAGGCCTTCGATCGCGTCTGGCACAAAGCACTTCTTTCGAAGCTACCATCTTATGGGCTTCCCGAGAGATTATGTGTATGGGTCAGTAGCTTTCTAGCAGACAGAAGCATAAAGGTCGTAGTTGACGGCGAATGCTCAGACTCCATGTCTGTGAATGCTGGTGTCCCCCAAGGCTGTGTGCTATCACCCACGCTATTCCTTCTGCATATCAATGACATGCTGCAAATCAGCGGAATTCATTGTTATGCTGATGATAGTACGGGTGATGCCTCTTACACCGGCCGCACCAATATCTCTCGGGAAAACGTCATCGAGAGCCGGAACAAACTTGTGTCTGAAATTGAGACTTCCCTAAAAGAAATCTCTGAATGGGGTCGACTAAACTTAGTCCGTTTTAACCCTGCCAAGACACAGGTTTGCGCGTTTACCGCAAAAAAGTTAGAATTTGTCGTATCACCTCGTTTTGAGAGCACTCCCCTGACTGCCGCAGCCAGTATCGGAATCCTCGGCGTCGACATTTCGAGTGAAGTCCAGTTCCGCGGCCATTTAGAGGGTAAGGCCAAATTAGCCTCAAAAAAGCTCGGTGTGCTCAACAGATCGAGACAGTATTTCACGCCGGCCCACCGCCTACAGCTGTATAAAGCGCAGGTTCGCCCACACATGGAATACTGTTCTCATCTATGGGCAGGGGCACCCCAATACCAGCTTCTCCCTCTGGACCGCATCCAGCGAAGAGCGACTCGAATTGTCGACTGCCAGCGTACTTCGGAACGGCTTGACTCCTTGGCGCTGCGTAGAGATGTGGCCTCGCTCTGCATTTTCTATCGCGTGTATAACGGGGAGTGCTCCGAGGAATTGTTCGGATTAATCCCTGCAGCTTCTTTTCGCCATCGCCCTACGCGAAAACATTACCATCCTCACCACTTAGATGGTTGGCAGTCCTCAACTGTACGTTTCTCTAGAAACTTCCTGCCTCGCACAGCTAAACTGTGGAATGAACTGTCGCCTGCGGTATTTCCGGACCGATATGACCTTCAAACCTTCAAGAAAAGAGCGTATTCCCATCTTAAAGGCCGGCAACGCACTTACAACCCCTCTGGTGTTGCGGGTGTCCATGGGCGGCGGTAATCGCTTTCCATCAGGTGATCCGTCTGCTCGTTTGCCTCCTATTTCATAAAAAAAAAAAAAAAAAAATGGTCTTGTTCCACCCTAGACCCTGACCTGACTGCAGCGTCAAATAAATATAGCTTGATTCGAACAGTGCTTATAAGAAGTCACAGCGGTACGATACCGATCGGTCAGTGTCAAAAGTGACGTTTTTTAGTTGAAGAAATTTCACTTTTGACTGACTTTTTGCTTTTGTTTAAAGCGAGGTTTAGACTAGCAAGAACTTGCATGCAATTCTCATTACATTGCGGTATTTGATAAACATTTTGTATGCAGTCAACCTTAGTAGTCAGCAATGTAACGTAAATTGCATGCAAATTCTTGCTAGTCTAAACCTCGCTTAACACATTAGGGCCCGACCCCGAAAAAATCGCCTGTCGAAAGAAAAGTACAGTCAGCGATAAAAGCTTGTATCAAAATAGACAAAAAAACTTCAAAAGTACGTTACATAAATCACTGTAGTAACCATGACGATACAAGCCCGGCCCCCGCTGCATCTCTGACGTCACGCCGACGTCACAGCGGAACTGGGGCGCGGCGGGTGTGTGCGTGCCGTGACGTCATCGCCTGATTGAGCTGCTATGGTCACCTGCCGTTTGCATGGCAATGTTTTATTGATTGTATTAGATGTGTAAATATAACTTTCTTATTCAAAGGACTTAGCAAACCTTTGTTAAATTTTGTCTTTTTCTAACAAACACAATATCAAAATGACTATGTAGTAGTTAAATAAATAAATAAATATTATGGCACATTCTTACACAGATTGACTAAGTCCCACGGTAAGCCTAAGGAGGCTTGTGTTATGGGTACTCAGGCAACGATATATATAATATATAAATGACTCAGGAAAAAATATCTGTGCTCATCACACAAATTAATGCCCTTACCGGGATTCGAACCCAGGACCATCGGCTTCACAGGCAGGGTCACTTCCCACTAGGCCAACCCGGTCGTCAAGTTGGTATATAATAGGTACAGTCTAGGGCATAAATATATATACATTAAAGTTTCAAAAATATGTGTACGCTCTTACACCTTAGACAATAAAGTCGTGTTCACATATTTTTGAGCCATTTGTCTGGATCGATATTTTCGCCTTCGACTGTACAGTGGATAGGTAAAGATCATAGATTCATATTTCTGTGGTAAAGATATATCTATAGTCCGATTGTTTGTCTTATCGATTGTCTTCTAGTGTTCATTATATACGTCATTATTTTCATAGACATTTACATTAATAATGACATTACTACACTTTATTAAATCACATTTATAATCGGGTGTATCGCGAATTTATTTTGTTACCTTTGTTTGAATGTGTTGTTTACCCCAAACTTTTTCATACACTTTTCTTTGGGTAGTCACACAAATCTCTGTTTTGACATTTTTCTTGGACGTCAGTTAGCCGACCACGACCAGTGAAACGGGACTTCCGGTTCGAACGCCATCTTGATAGTAGCCTCGTGATTAATTCCTTTGTTTTTTGCTCATTAATATTGTTTAAAGTGTAATATCGATAGCTTTATTATACAGTAAATCTAATTTGGTAGTGTGCAGTGAATGGAGAATTAATCTGAAAGCGTGTTTAACCACCATATTGGAGTCAATGGCCGGTAGTCCACGTGCTTCTGGTTGCTTCTGGTAAAATCCAGCTATCGGTTTTACGAGATAACAACAATAACTACCGAACAACGTCGTGCTCTAAGAGCATTTGGTATTTCTACCTGTAACCGTGTCCGGCTAGAGCCCTAGAGGGCCATAATTTTATTTACCGTACACTGGCTGAAGAAAATCAAGAAATATTAATTCGATCCCACGTGGATCCCACTTTGACGTTGGCGAAATCATCGACAGTATCGATGGAGCCATACTACTTAAAGATTGAATTGAATTGACCAGTGAAACCTGTGTCGAAACGTCGGTAAATGAAGGTAACAAAAAAATAAATTCGTGATAAACACGATTATAAATGTGATTGAATATGTGTTCAAAGCGCGAAGGTTTTAAATGTTATATTACCACACTTTGTGTTTGTAAACGCCATGCAGAGTTAGCTTGGTCCTACTCTATCTTCGTTTGTTTTGCACATAGTTCGCCAGCATTACGAGCAGGATTTAGCCGTTATACACAGCTGTTGTCGTCTAGACACAGTAATCAGACTTCCGTTTCATAAGTCCGGGGAATATGATGCGACTTTGGTGCTTTATAGCTTTTTATGGTTCCGTACCCAAAGGGTAAAAACGCGACCCTATTACTAAGACTCCGCTGTCCGTTTGTCCGTCTGTCTGTCTGTCACCAGGCTGTATCTCATGAACCGTGATAGCTAGACAGTTGAAAATTTAACAGATGATGTATTTCTGTTATCGGTATAACGACAAATACTAAAAAGTACGGAAATCTCGGTGGGCGAGTCCGACTCGCACTTGGCCGGTTTTTTAAATTTCGTTTGTGTACTTCGACGTTTTTTTGTGGTGAGTTAACTTGCTGTTTTCATAATACTAGCTTCTGCCTGCGACTTTCGTCTGCGTCGAATGATGACGATGATTGATAAAAAAACCGGCCAAGTGTGAGTCGGACTCGCCCACCGAGGGTTCCGTACTTAATTCATAATAGAAGAAGAAGAAGAAACCACCATTACTAACTACTTTTACGTATTACTTTTTAGTATTTGTTGTTGTAGCAGCAACAGAAATACATCATCTGTGAAAATGTCAACTGTTTAGCTATCACGGCGGTTCATGAGATACAGCCTGGTGACAGACAGACGGACAGACGGATAGACGGACAACCGAGTCTTAGTAATAGGGTCCGGTTTTTACCCTTTGTGTACAAAACCCTAAAAATTACCCTATGTCCTTTCTCGGGGCCCAAAATATCTCCATACCAAATGTTGTCCTGTTCGGTTCAGCGGTTAAAGCGTGAAGAAGTAACAGACCGACAGACAGACACACTCGCATAATATTACACGTTACGGCTGCGTTTCGACCAGACCTGCTAGCATGAGTTGCGTTCTCACGCGCGACTCCATACATCTAGCGCGACTTCAAGTATGGACTCGCGCGCGAGAACGCAACTTATGCTGGACCGCCAGAGATGCGTAGCGAGGGATGTGTTTTAAAGAACCAAGGGAACACTCTTTGATAGAGAAGGATAGTCTTATTGCGATTCCTATAAGAGGAAAGAGACACCCGGAGTGTGATTTGTTCGCGAGTGCAATCGCACGACTGATGATTGAGTGTAAGAAAGTGATAGAGCAAGAGATGCCTGTAAGTAGTGTTAATGTTGTTATGTAAATAATTTTGTAACCAATGTATAAGTATTACTGTCTCCCAATTTGTGCCGCTGTGGCTCTAGCTGTTAAGGTACAACAATAGGCTAAATGATAAATTTTTATTAATGGTATCAATCGATCAAGTTTATTTTTAGGATCAAATGTCTATATGGGACCCATTGCATTAAAACAATACAAAAGTCAGAAATGATAGTCAAAGCCCGACAGTCGTACTTCACTCGCGAAACGCTCCTAACAAAACGATAAGTGAACGTAACGTCAAATTCACTGAGAGCCCATTTTGAATGTATGGACAAAATAAGAAAATTGCGGTTTTGTCGGTGAAATATTGCGTTTATGTATATAGTTGCTTTACAATATTTTTTTGGATATAATGTAAGGAATCGAATGGTACCCTTACTTTTTTCCTTTTTGGAAGTTGAAAAATTACTTAAATTTTGAATTATTTACCTATATTATTTTAATATCTACATTATTGTGCTAAATTGCTCATTTGCTATCTATGTTACTAGATTTTGTTATAAAATTCAACATGTGTCATCATCCCTATTGTCAACTTAAATAATAAAAAATAGATAAACAATTGAATATCACATAATGTAAGTTTGAATTGGCCTCTAGTTTACCATTTCCTCTAGCGCCCATGCATCATGCGGGCCATTTAACTAATTACGCCATCTTTATTGGACAGCCCTACGTTTAGCAGTGAAGACGAATCGTGTAGCGATGTATGGATATATAAGTATATAAGTATGGATATATTATGGATATAATACAGGGTGGGCCAGTGATAAATGCATTTAAAAAAAAAACATAAATAATCAATTTTTATGTTTTTTAATTAAAATTATAATTAGAATTTGGGATAATGAAATAAACTTTACGTTTTAAAAATTAAATCATCAAGATGTCGTCCGTAGCGGTTGCGGCACTCTTTCAGTCTTGCTTGTAAATTTTGAAAGACTTAACAAGACTTTCGTGTTAAGAGATTTCCTGGCTCCGAAACTTCACGAATCGTATGGTTACAACAACAACACATGGTTTCAGTAAGACGGGTCCACCTGCCATACAAGTAACGTGACCCTGGAAGTTTTGCGTGAAATGTTTCCTCAAAAATTGATATCGAGGCGAGGTGACATTGGTTGGCCTCCCAGGAGCCCTGACTTAACTTCGGCAGACTTCTTTTTGTGGGGTTACGTGAAGAGTAAAGTGTACTCCAATAATCCGACAACCACAGCAGAATTAAAGGAGAATATTCGTCAAGAAATCCAATCAATATCTCGGCAACTCCTAACGAAAGTTTTTCAAAATTTACAAGCAAGACTGGAAGAGTGCCGCTACCGCTACGGACGACATCTTGATGATTTACTTTTTAAAACGTAAAATTTATTTCTTTATCCCAAATTCTAATTATATTTTTTATTTAAAAACAAAAAAAATGATTATTTATTAAAAAAAAATTAAATGCATTTATCACTGGCCCACCCTGTATATATAGTAGGGAAGTATGGACTAGGTTTTGCCCGTGATTTCATCCGAATGGGGTGATGATGATGATGATTGATAAAAAATCGGCCAAGCGCGAATCGGACTCGCGCACGAAGGATTCCGTACCATTACGGAAAAAACCAGCAAAAGCAGCAAATCACGTTTATTGTATGGGAGCCATATTTAAATATTTATATTATTCTGTTTTTAGTATTTGTTGTTATAGCGGCAACAGAAATACATCATCTGTGAAAATTTCAACTGTCTAGCTATCACGGTTCATGAGATACAGCCTGGTGACAGACAGACGGACAGACGGACAGCGGAGTCTTAGTAATAGGGTCCCGTTTTTACCCTTTGGGTACGGAACCCTAAAATCTATCCTATGTTTCCCCGGGCCTCAAACTATCTCCATACCTAATTTAATTTAAATCGGTTCAGCGGTTTAAGTGTGAAGAGGTATCAGACAAACAGACAGACAGAGTTACTTTTTTAAGTATATATTTGGCCTCCGGAAATATGATCACGTCTCCAAATTCCGCTCCCAGCTCGGGTGGTTACCGATCCGCCAACGCAGAGATGTGCATGTCGTGTCGTTGCTGTTCAATATACTCTTCGACCCCCGTTCCCCATCTTACCCAACGGAAAGATTTAACTATCTGGCTGAAGGCAGTGATCACCGCTTACGATCTAGTTCTAATCTCACGCTTGCTATTCCTCCTAATAAGACGCGATCGTATGCAAATTCTTTCACGGTTCGCGCTGTGAAGTTGTGGAACAAGTTGCTGTTGTTGCTCAAACGGTCCCAGTCTGTAGCGTCACTCAAGGCTAATCTGAAGAAGCTTTGGCTTTCCAATCAGCGTGATCTGGTTAAGTACTAACCTTTATTTTTATTTTCTTACACTTGTGATATTTAATTTATATATATTATAATATATATTTAGTATTGTATGTATGTATGCTAGTAAGTATTTTATGTATTTTAATCTATAGTGTTATTTCTTTTTTTTAATATTAATTTGTACATCCTGTAAGTTTGTCTATCTGACCTGGCTATAGTTTTCCACTCATCTACTCGAAGGTTAGCTGGAAAAGATCCCTTATAGGGATAAGTTCGCCTTTGTATTTTGTAAACCTGTGTTGTGTACAATAAAGTGATTACTACTGCTACTACTACTACTTTCGCATTTAGAATATTAATAGGGATTCAAATATTGAAATGCCCAATCATACAAACTTTCTTATACTCTGGCAAACACAGTTTGTCAGTAAAAAAAAGGCGCGAAATTAAAATCTTCTACGGGGGACAATTCTTCGTGTATAAATTTTTAATTTGCCGCCTTTTTAAATAAATAAATAAATAAATAAATAAATATTATAGGACATTCTTACACAGATTGACTAAGTCCCACGGTAAGCCCAAGGAGGCTTGTGTTATGGGTACTCAGACAACGATATATATAATATATAAATACTTAAATACATAGAAAACATCCATGACTCAGAAACAAATGTCTGTGCTCATCACACAAATAAATGCCCTTACCGGGATTCGAACCCAGAACCATCGGCTTCACAGGCAGGGTTACTACCCACTGGGCCAGACCGGTCGTCTTTTTACTGACGTGTATCGCTTGCCAAACTATATATTATATAATATAAACCGTAGGTCCGATGATGTACTTAGTTAAATGACCCGTATGATGTATAGACGCTAATTTATTGGTAAAGAAATTATGGCCGCCCAACCCGCGCCAAATTTAGGGGCTCATAAAACACGGTACCTTCGGAAATGTGTCTTCATTTGAGACTCGATTCTAAGGAGAGGTAATGACCGTTAAGGTAGAAGTTATTGATTCATCATCATCATCATGATGTCAGCCGATAGACGTCCACTGCTGGACATAGGCCTCCCCCAAGGCTCGCCACTACGACCGATCCTGTGCCGCTCGCAACCACCGAATTCCCGCGACCTTCACCAGGTCGTCGCTCCATCTTGTTGGAGGCCTACCGGCAGTTCGTCTTCCGGTACGCGGACGCCACTCTAGAACCTTCCGGCCCCACCGGCCATCAGTTCTGCGAGCAATGTGCCCCGCCCACTGCCACTTAAGGTTTGCAATTCTGCGAGCTATGTCGGTGACCCTAGTTCTACTGCGGAAGTTATTGATTGTGGAAGCAGAAATAATATTGGAGGTCAATTCAAACTTACATTTGACATCAATATGATATACTTGGTCAAGTAAATCTTGTCAGTAGCAAAAGGCGGAAAATTTGTAAAATCGCGGGTTTGCAGTTTGTTTTCGAATTATTTCAAAATCGCGTGTCATCTGTGTTTTATCTGTGGAATGTGGTTCGTGAATGACACAGCCAACTTGTTCGTTTACATCATGGAGACTATATAAAGGAGCCAAATCTCTATGTATGAAACATGTCCATCAAAAAACAGTAGTTAGGCGGCGCCACCATAAACCAAAATACTACCAAAAGCAACCTACGTAATTTGGTCGGGTTATTTGTTGCCTTATATGGTTCATGTTATACTCATGTCCCAGAGCCTAACTAGCGCCACCGGAGAGATTAGGAACTATTATTTAAAGCTGAAACCGGTCACTTTTGCAACAATTCTGCCATAAGAGATTGGCATCCTTTCTATACCATCCATAGTTTGCATTCTGAATCATTGATATTTCAAGAGAAATTTCTGCTGTCACCATTAAATACCAATATATTAAATAAGATTGTGCATGAACTCAAGGTGCCTACATAATGTACAATCATGCTCGTTTATCGTAAATATTTGTAAAATTTGAGGTTATGATTCGGTTTTGGTTCGATGTACATTGCTGTTTTTCTTAGCGCAATACTGCTCTTTGTTGCCCTGCTTCACTTTGCTGTACATTGCTACAGACATACTTTGCTTGACAGGCTATGAATGATGTGGTTTTGTCCTCGTTCGCCCGTGCGTCTCGCTCGCACTTCGCACTAATACATGTATGGGCAAATACGAGATGCATGAGCGAATAATAGGGTAAACTCGCATTATTTGGTGACACGCCTAATTCGGTGATACAAGTTTTGAAGCATGACACCCAGAAAGCTAGTGAATTAGGGCCTTTTAAATGGGCCTCACGGCAAAGCCGCCGAAGCCGTGAAGCCGTGAGGTCCCATTTAGTATTAAAATACGTGAGTGACCCGTTCTTAATATATTTAATCAGTCTCACGGAAGTTTTGTTCAATGCCTTTTTGTTTAACAGATTAAGGTTTTGAGCCGAAATAATCACCTTAGAAAATTTATTCATTAATAAATATCATTTTATTACAATAATAATCTCCTCCATTTGGCTCCGCATCACAAATCTAAATGACATAGCGAGCGTAGCGTTCGTAGCAGCATCCGCGCGCCGCTCGTAGCGCGCTACGAATACCGTAATACCGTAGCCCGTAGCCGATTCACACACGCCAGGAATGTCGGAAATTTCGCAGTTTTTGTGCCGACGGCAGAAATTGCCTGTTTTTTACTTTTTGGCGACTTTTGGTGTGTTTTTGCCTTGTCTGATTGCTTGGTGTGAATTTTTTTCAGCTTGGAAAAGATTGGAAAATTTTAAACCGACTGTCAGTCCAATTCGGACA
This sequence comes from Cydia strobilella, assembly GCF_947568885.1. Lineage (NCBI taxonomy): Eukaryota > Metazoa > Arthropoda > Insecta > Lepidoptera > Tortricidae > Cydia > Cydia strobilella. Next base: position 20,003,201 of record NC_086046.1, read on the forward strand.
AACTGACATCAGAATGACATCTTACTGATGTCATTCAGTTATCGACGTTAACGTGCTTTTCGCTCGTACTTGTCCGTACATGAATTGGCGCAGGCTTGACTCACGATAGCTAAATAACATCATTCAGATATCATTCTTATGTCAGAGTACGTTCGAATTTGCCTGTATGCTTTTTTATCCTCCTTCTTTTAAATCGGTAAAAACGTTAATAACAAGTCTTATTTTTATTTTATTCTACGGTGGAGTGACAGAATCATATAAACACCCGTTTTTATACGGGGTGGCAAAAAAATATTTGTATCCCCGTTGCCAGGGAGGTTTTGGGATTATACTGAGCAACTTTTACTATGGGACCAACCACGAAATCGCGAAAAAAATTTACCCTCCCATAGAAAATGGACCAGCCAAAATGTATGAGACAGCCAAATTTTTTTTTGCAATTTCGGGGTTGGTCCCATAGACAAAGACTATCGCTTTAAAATGTAAAAAAAGTGTCTTGAAGAAATTGTCAGTTTTGTGACGCATTTTCACATACATTTTGTATGAATCTTCACAATAGTGACCTCAAATTTTGTATAAGAAACTGGGGACACTTTTTTTCTTTATTTTAATCAATAGTCCTAGTAATTCTGAGTCAAAATAACCCAAGAGTAGTTTTTCGGAAAAAAGTGAACAGTACATTTTTTCTGAAAACTTCCATCAACGCTCGCCTACACTTAATAAAAACAATTATAAACAAAAAAAAAACCTAAAACAATCAAAACGCAAATTCAATTTTGCTCACATAATTTCCGAAACACATTTACAAAATACTCAGCCGTAAGGTACCAAGTATTTGATTGTAGCGGAGCAGACGGGCGGCGATAAATCTTAATATAAACAATATTAGCGGAACAGATGCCTGCTACCTGCCGGGTTAATTACCTGGTATGGAACAGGTAAAAATAATAGGTAGTATTAAGAGTATTTCAAATACCTATAGGGATAAAGGATTGAAGCTAAATGATATGCAATCAACACCTCTAATCTACATCTATAAACAACAACTAATAACAAATGCCGTATTAGCGAAGCGGTATCAGCGGAGCAGATGCCGAGCTACCTGCCGGGTAATTACCTGGTATTTAACAGGTACAAATACTAGATAGTATTAAAAGGATTGTAAATGTAGTAAAAAAGTATTATGTGATATTTATAAAGAATGATAGGAGAGCAGATGTTGACATGCTGCCTGCGGGCTTATTTACCTGGTATGGAACAGTTATAAATACTAGCTAGTATTAAAAGTATTGTAAATGTAGTAGGCAATTATTATGTGATATTAATATGAAGAATGATAGGAGAGCAGATGCTGAACTACAGCCTTAAATACCTGGTATGGTACAGGTATAAATACATACTAGGCAATTAAATTATTGTAATGTAAATATATGAAGGTAAATGATTTGTGATTTTGGTGACCTAGCGCTGGTGGCCTAGCGGTAAGAGCCTGCGACTTGCAATCACTTGCTTGCGGGAGGTCGCGGGTTCAAATCTCGGCTCGTACCAATGAGTTTTTCGGAAGTTATGTACGAAATATCATTTGATATTTACCAGTCGCTTTTCGGTGAAGAAAAACATCGTGAGGGAACCGGACTAATCCCAATAAGGCCTAGTTTACCCTCTGGGTTGGAAGGTCAGATGGCAGTCGCTTTTCGTAAAAACTAGTGCCCATGCTAATTCCTGGGATTAGTTGCCAAGCGGACCTCAGGCTCCCATGAGCCGTGGCAAATGCCGGGACAACGCGAGGAAGACGACGAAATGATTTGTGATTTTAATGTAAACAATATTGGTATTGGCTCATTAGATGCCGCTACCTGCCGGGATAATTACCTAGTAAAAACGGGACCCTATTACTAAGACTCCGCTGTCCGTCCGTCCGACTGTCTGTCCGTCTGCCACCAGGCTGTATCTCATGAACCGTGATAGCTAGACTGTTGAAATTTTTACAAATGATGTGTTTCTTGTACAACAAGTACTAAAAACAGAATAAAATAAATATTTAAGTGGGGCTCCCATTTGCCGTTTTTTTGCGTAATGGTACGGTACCCCTTTCGTGCGCGAGTTCGACTCGCACTAGGCCGGTTTTTTAAAATACTTATTAGGCAAATCAGGTTCGAAGGACCATAAGACGAGTCGTACATATGACTTGAACTGATCTGGTTCTTAATGTTTGATTGTACTTAGTCTTAATACAAATACTGACTAGGTGTATCTACTTATTGATAACCAAATGAGTAGATACTACCTAACTAGAACCGTGTATATAGTAAACTAGGGCATATTTTAATTGTCTTTACAATTAAATTACAAATGGTTAAGGCCGTTCCATCGGTTTGCCGCTGTCACTGTCACATTTCGCAAAAAAGAACGGGAAAGATAATGCACGCCAAGTGTCAATTTTGATCGAATTTTGTCGATTTTTATTTATTTTAAAAACGTTACTTTACAATATCGAAATTTGAAAGCTATGAAATTACTATTTAAGTTAAGATTGTTTTTTCTTCTTTTTTTGTTTATACCTATAGTATCACATAATAAATAACCGAGTAAAGTTGGATTAAAAGTCCGAGTTAGAGGTTACTTTGGGAATTAATTGTATCGAGCGAAGAGTCATAATTCGTGTATCGAAAGCTATGTTATTAAAGATAATATAGTCAAGAACTACATATATTTTTTTCCACGTCTACTAATATCAACGCCTCTTAGAAAAACATGATCATGTAAGGAGATTTTTCGCCTTCTGGCTCAGGGAACCGCCTTAATACTGAGCCGATAGTACAAAGCCATAACTAAAATCTATTACAACTCCACCAACATTTGATATCCTCAACAGTATCTACTCTTGTTCAAACCAAAATTAACTCTGCTGAAAGAGAATAAAGCTGAAATTGCAACATAACGAAGATACGACTTAGCAAAAGTATCAAACTCCTAATCGGTGGCGGGAAGTTCATCGAACTTTCAAATCGGACAAATGACGATGAATCGAATCGAATAAATTCCGGCGATTAATTCGATTCTGGTTGATTTATATAGGAAAAGCAGTTGGGAAGTGGGCCGCTAATTGTTTATTAATTGTTTACAGATAGCCGGTGCTATGGCGCGTGCTTGAGAACTATTAAATTTATTTGGCTTAAGTAACACCGACCTAGCCGCCATACAGTAGAAGTTACGCTTTTATTGTAAAATTATGAATTGAAATTCGGCTTTAAAGTTTATTCTAAGACGCTATGTTGTTAACTTGTAAAGTTAACAGCGCCATCTAACCCTTTGTACACGGTGGCTAAAAAATGAGTGCATTCCCGTTGCCAGGGAGGTTTTGGGATTATATTGAGCAACTTTTACTATGGGATTAACCTCGAAATCGCGAAATAAAATTTGGCTGTTTCATACACTTTGGCTGGTCCATTTTCTATGGGAGGGTAAATTTTTTTTCGCGATTTCGTGGCTCATAAGGGTACATAGTTACCTATACAGTCCATAGGTAGCGCTGTAATCAATAAGTAATTGATTTAGGCTAGTAAATTTGGAATAAGTATATTTACTTTCCCAATATACTTTGAGCAATGGAGCGCAGCATTCTAGGTGTCACAAGGACGTATCGCATCCAAAACACTACACTAGCTAGATTAGTTTATAGTAAAAGATGTTTAAGTTACCCCTCTGTCCCCGGTAACCCTACTTGACGGTAGATTACCAATATTATCTGTTTTATCCTCAAAACCAAAGTTCCCAAGCTCATTGTGTATTCGCTTGACACATATCGGTAAATTCGCATTTCTATTCTTACCCCTTATCCATCAATCCGCGAGTGAACATGTCTGGCAGGAGCAAAACCAGGCCCCCGGAGACCACATTACGAGTACCTTGCGTTACTTTACGCGTGCGGTGATATTGTGGTGTTCCTCAATGATATTGTATAACTATAGATGAGTAATACTCATACATAAGGAGCACAGAAAATACCGTTTCTCAAAAATGGACGGCAAAGTCGACGTTGCCGGTTAAAAAGTAGGTCGCGAAGTGCGTAGTTTATGGTCAGTCAAAAAATTAAAAAGTAAAAAACATTGCAGTCTCGATTTCGGGACTGCAATGTTGCATACAAATTTCATTATTTGTCGAGTTCCAAACTTTTTAAAAATTGAAGTGGCCATATCAAATGAAGGCATAGGTCCATTAAACAGCCAAACAGATGATCAGTACTTATTATTACAATGTTGGTACCGCGACTATTTTGGTGTCTCAAATAGGTTGGCGTATTTTCAGCAGAAAAATACACTTCTATTTTTAATTAAAAAAATAAAAAGGCGGCAAAGCAAATCTTTTTACTTTTTTCTGTGAAAATATATACATAATAACGTTGCTTCTGTAAAATATTTCTATTATATTTGTGTTTATTGCGCCATTTTTGAGAAAAGCACTATATATGACTCGGCTGGAAGGCTACTTGCTGGCTTCGGATTCAATTAAACGGACTCCCAAGGTCGTCCGTTTAAAACGAATCCTCAGCCAGCAAGTAGCTACTTCCGAGCCTCGACAATAATGTACTATTATATATATTTCATTATCTACGAATGAATCTGTTTTTGTTGATAAATTTTCGCATACACAAATACTCATCTTTGTTACACTAGTTGAACATAAGTCTCTCTTAAGCCTGTGTGCGCGCGCGTGTGTGTGTGTGTGTGTGTGTGTGTGTGTGTGTGTGTGTGTGTGTGTGTGTGTGTGTGTGTGTGTGCGCGTGTGTGTAAGTCTGTGTGCGGAAGCTCGTTAGCACGTGCACAGTTATGGTGCTCCCACATTGAATCCCACGGTGAACAGATTATAAAATGTTATATAACATCGTGTGACAGGGACAACATAATAAAACACTATCAAATCTATCATGTCCCTTCAACTAGAGGGAACAAATCAATTTATTTTATGAAATATTTTTATTTGTGTTTTTTAAGTAGTCAAGTTTGTTAATTTGATAGAACAGGCACTATCCCACATCGAATAGGATAAAAAATTAACACCATGCATAAAATAAAGCACCAGATAATTATTACATACATGCTAACCACACTGACACTTCTATGTCACAACTATGTGCAAGCATTAAATGTCTCTATAGTTTAAACTGTGTCACTAGTTATTTATTAATAATTAATTAGGTAAGTACTAACTTTCGACTATTTCATTTTCACTGTTGTTTTTTGTTGACGTGATCAGGTCCTGGCAGAAAATCAGTGCTTTTCCTAATGGGTGAAGCGTAATACTGAGCCAGAACCTTTTTGTTTTGCTGCGACGCACACAGGATTTTTATTTGTATAAAACAGTATTTTTATGTATTTTTTCCTTTTTCTCTACATATTATGTAAAAATCGGTGTGACTTATTTGTTGTTGTAATTTTTATTTATTTTCTGGATTGTTCTGTGTACCTATGTCATTTCTGTATTTGAATATTTTGTGTGTATTGTGGCAAACAAATAAACAGTTTATCTATCTATCTATCATTAGAAATATATAGATATCAGTTATTTTTAAACACAAGTTCTATTTAATAAATCGGATAGAAATATAAAAAGTAAGTAAGTTGACCGTGACGTCATTGTGTAATGTTTCATATAAATTCCATAGTAGCATATCGTTTTGACAGTTCTTAAAAAGAAACTGATTTGACAGTAGGAGAATACCCTATTGGCAACTTTATTCGTCTACAAAACTTCTTATCGTACCCGTAAATATTCGCCAAACCTATGAAGTAAAATATATCGACAATATCGGAGACCGGAGAAACTAAAATCGTTTTGCAGATACGCAAATTGAATCAATTTTTCGTACGGAATTGTATCCGCGGAGGCCCGGAACGTAAGCACTTTGGAAACGCTGGCTTAGAGCTGATTCGGATTTAACAAATTGATCTTATTTTGATACGACCTTAAGTCGTGTCATCAGGACAAGATTCTGATATATTTTTTGTTCTGAAATAGTTATGGATTTGGACTGACATATGTCAAAAGTCAAAATTGAAATATATTTATTGTGTCATTACTGGACCAGAAGCCTAGCCGAGATGGCAATCGTACATCGACAAACGTTGATCAAAAATTAAAATGTATCGGGATGACAGATGCCACGAAAAGTAACGTGCCCATTTCCATACATTGCCACAGAATAAGTAATAGTATTATCATACAGAACGGCCACGCACCGCCCCGCCCCGACTCGAATTACCTCGCCCCGCGACAGCAGATTGACGGCCGTTAGCCGGCCGCTCAGTACTATTTTTAAGCAACTTACTCACACTTTGACGCATGACGCGTGTACAGACGTGCCGTTCACACATAGAAACGCAAGTAATTTTTGATGTATAGCGTGTCCGCACTGCGACATTGCTTCAGTTTCAATTAACGTTTTCTATCAACAATTATTGTCACTTGGCTAGGTCCTCTGATCAGGAAATTAGAATCAGAATTGGGTTCCAGGCATCTCACGCGCACCAATAAGTGCGAGCGAGATGCCTAATGACACGACTCCTGATTGCATTTCGTCAGCACCAATCACCGTGAGCCGCTAACGCAGATTGGCGCTCACTGTTAAGGTCGTGTCAAAACAAGAAATAAACATATCAAATGAATAAAATGAAATCGGCGTCCGTGTCGTGATAGAAGGACGGTTTCCGCATTTCTGCGACTGATTTTTAAGGGTGTGAAACTGTTTTTTTCCATGAAAAGCGAGCGTCCTGTACGGTACTGGTAAAGCTATTGGTTCTGGTAAATTTAATTGGTTGGTACGTGTCAGTGGCGTCCGTCTGTCGCCTGTAGGTACCACAGAAAAAAGCTTAATACTAACTACACGGTGGTGTTCAATATTTAGGTCCGAATACAGTATAAATATTAGATAAAATAAATGTACGAATAGTTCAATTATTCACAACGATGGGACTTAATCGCGTAAAATAAGTTTTAAATTTACATCCGACGTTTCGAGGACGGCGTTGTCCCCGTGGTCTCGGAGAAGACTGGCTAAAGTTACACACACTCACTACACACACTTACACACTACACACTTACACACACTATACTTACACACACTTACACACACTTACACACACTTACACACCCACTTACTTACTTACTTAGACACTTAGGTATATAGTATATTTACAACAAATGTTTTGGAAAAACTCCACCTTTTTTTTACCAGCCTCAAACGCTTCTCGAATGAATCACACGCAGCACCCATTTCCATTGGCATTTCGTCCCAAATACGCTCGATAACCTTTTTGAAATGAATCAGGTTTTTTATAATCAAGTAATTTCGAAAGCATGTACGACCATACAAAATAATCTAATACATTAAAATCTGGAGAACTGGGTGGCCATTCATGTTTCGGTAAAAAAATCTGTCAAATTAGCCTGACACCAAGCTTTGAGTAGCATTTGCCGTGTGTGAAGGAGCTCCGTCTTGTTGGAACACATAATATTCATTCCCAAACGTACATTTTAAATTTGGGGCAACCTCGGTTTTATAGTAAAGTGCGTCAATTTTTAAAGCCTTTATCTATAAATACTGAAGGTAGTTTACCCCTCTTACATATACTGCACCCCACACCATGACCGATGGTGAGCTCTGGAACCTCGGAACATTTTTCTAGTTGTCTTCTGTTCGTGGTGCTCACAATCATTTTGGGCATTATGAGGCTGTTCTAACCCAAAAAGTGATGCGTGCCAAGAAAGTCAAAATATTATGCACCTATCCTATTGATAAAAAAAAAATACGTGAGTGGCTTTTAGAACGCAGATTTTATAAATTGAATGATTTTTTGCTATATTAATGTATATTATAATGCAATAAGGTTAGAAATATTTATTAATGGGCTAATAATATTATTTATTTTTTAGTTAAGTTTAAATTTAATTGTATTTGTACATATGTAAATAATTGTGAATATTTTGCATGCTATAGATTATGGCTAATTAAGGAGTGTACATAAAAATAATTATTGTAATAACACCTGTAAACCAACCCTTATTATAGCAAAATAAATTGATTGATTGATTGATTGATTGAAGAATTTGATGCCCTGTAATCGTATGTCTTTAGAGCCAAGGTAAAAAGATGTGTATTCGGACTTATTGGACATGGTGTATGTACAGCCTAGTTCACAATAGTACATCACAATGTACTATACGACGAGGGGGGTAGTTAAATATTGCAAACGAGAGTATAGTTAAATCGCGACGGCTTTGCTCGAGTTTGCAATATTATTACGCCCCGTGTTACACACAATGTTTTTAATCACACTTGCACATCAATACAAAAATGAAGTATAAAGACAAAAAACTGTCAATTATAATACTAAAAACTTCATAACTCCCTAGGGAAAACGCTTTTTCTATAGTTCCCGCTAAGCCTGCGTGCAATTCCTCATTTACTGAGCGAGTGTGATGAAAGATTCTTTACTAATGCCCGTTAAATCCAGGAAATTCGCGATAGACCCGTTTTTAAATGTGATTTAATATGAATCCAGGAAATTCCAGATTCTTAGGCCATAATGCTCTGTACCTCAATAGAGTTGCAATACGTGCCGCCCTAAGTAGGTAAGTACTCCTTTTTGACATTAGTGGTCCACATAGATAATCTGCATTGCCGCCTACCTCTAGGCTACCAACGCTGTAAAAACAGTATTCTTAGCCAACTCGGACTTAAATCCTATTACTTTACTGCTCCGAATACAAAATACGGGTAATTCTCTTTGCGCTACAGAGCTGATAATTGCAGCCACTCGTTGTTCACTGTATTTGTGACGTTTTCAACTAAAAGGTACCTCATTGTCGCTTGTCGATAAGGTTGATTTCTAATTGAAGCTATATGGAAATAGCGCCTTACTGACAAGCGACAATAAGTACCCTTTTGGTTGAAAATGGCACATTTAGAGTTGGTAATGAGGTTAGCGTTGAGCCGGTCCGAAATAAAGTACGATTAGTGTTGGTTAAGAATCGAGTCCTTTGAGTCTTTTGCTTTAAGACTCGACCCAGTTTTTCAGACTCTTTAAGTCGAACCTCGAGTTCCTTTCAACTTGTTAAGAGAACCGTGTCTTTTGTGTAAATAAATACAAGAAAACAAATCAAATTATTTTTAATACTCTGCGTAGTTACTTTATATAGGTGAACAACTTTTACTATTGGGGTTATGGAACCTATTCCGAAATCGCGAAAAAAAATTTGGCTGTTCCATAGAAATCAGCGGCATCACATCAGCTGGTATGTACAGTCAAGGGCATAAATATATATATATTCCCAAAGTTTTAAAAATATGTGTACGCTCTCACACCTTAGACAATAAAGTCGTGTTCACATATGTTTGAGCCATTTGTCTGGATCGATATTTTTGCCTTCGACTGTATGAAACAGCCAAATTTTTTTCGCGATTTCGGCATTGGTTCCATAATAAAAGTTGTTCAGTATAACCTATAAAGTCACTACGTAGAGTATGAACTGTGGTTAATATTTCATTCTGTATAACATTTAGTGTTTATATATTGTATAACTAGATGATATAGGGATCCCACGTTGACCAGAGTTGATCATCGTTGATTTTTTCATTGTGATTGACATCTGTATATACAATATATAGATTGTAATAATGTAGTACTTCCCACAATAAAAAAGGAAATATACATTTAGTGTTGCTTGTCGGACAATAATTAACATTTATGTGTTGGTTTAAAAATGTGATTTCTACCCCAAAAATTTTTATGCACTTTTCGTCGGGTAGTCACACAAATCACTGTTTTGACATTGTGCTGAGACGTCAGTTAGCCGCGACCACGACCAGTGAAACCTGTGTCGAAACGTCGGTAAATAAAGGTAACAAAATAAATTCGCGATAGACCCGATTCATCATTCGCTTGCCCTTATCCCATTCATTTGGGGTCGGCGCAGCATGTCTTTTTCTTCCATACCTCTCTCTCGCCCGTCATCTCATCACTCACTCGCATTCGTTTCATATCATCTCTCACACAGTCCATCCACCTTTTCCTCGGTTTTCCTCTCCCGATACTTCCCTCCACATTCATTCGTAATACCTTTCTCGTCACATGGATTTCCCCGACCCGACACTTTTCCCGGGATAGACCCGATTGTAAATGTGATTTTATACAAATTATTTTTATCGAATACTTTGATTTGTGTTTTTTAATAAGTCACAATACTATATATAAATTATAAACTGAAATAGATTTCATATATTAAAAGCAAAAGTGACAAAGCCCTCCAGTGGGACATATTTTCTATTTTATAATGTTAATATACAGACAGGAAAATGGTGCTACGTTTGTATGCAGAACCAGCCGTCCCCTTTCCAAAATTCTAAAACGCCCTTATGTAGCTATCCGACAACATTAAAGCCGTAACAGACTACCGCACCAAGGTCGCGGTGCGCCGCATGTATCGACAGTGTGTAAGGTGGTCGCCGTACAGTCAGCAGCAGAAGTTGCTAAGTGGGCGAGGTGTTCAAAATTACCTTGACACGCTCTTATTCTCTTAACAATAAAGTCGCGTCAAGATTATTTGGTTTGGTATTACCTTGGTGCGGTAGTCTGTTATGGCTTTAATGTTGTCGGATAGCTACATAAGGCCGTTTAATGCCGACTGTACGCGCGTTAACGACGCAGCTAAGTATAAGTTATAGCGAGAAAGAGATATTTTGACCGCACTAAGGTCGCGGTGTGGTGCGATAGTCTGTTATGGCTTTTAGCTATAGTCGTACATTATAGCGCGGTAATGTACGGCAGTATATTGTTTTCAGCGCCGATTGGAGGCTGATTGATTGTTTCCGTGGCACGCGGCCAGGAGCCCGGCTTAATGGATGCGGCATCTAGGGGCGGTGTTCTCATTTTAAAATCTATAAGGAGGAAATGGGACAGCCGCTTCTCCTTAGAAATGTAGTCCCAATTTTCTTTCCGGGATATTGACTATGGAAAATATTTCTACACAATTTATATAGCCTTCGTTGGACTTTTTTCGATTTATTAAATTTTATAAGACAAAAGTTATGTAAAGTAATTCAACATCGATGAGTTCGATCAATAATAAAATTACACTTTTTAAAAACAATCAATACTAGCAAGTAGCAAGAAAAAATAGATAAAAATATTTCATGGTGCGTTTTCGTGATTTTAAAATTACTATAGAAAAAAGTCCTCAAAATTGCTATTCATAATTTTTGACGACCGTATTATGATATAAAAAATCCGGCCAAGTGCAAGTCTAACTCGCGCACGAAGGGTTCCGTACCTTTAACTATAAAAACGGCAAAAAAATCACGTTTGTTGTATGGGAGCCCCCTTAAATATTTATTTTATTCTGTTTTTTGTATTTGTTGTTATAGCGGCATCAGAAATACATCATTTGTGAAAATTTCAACTGTCTAGCTATCACGGTTCATGAGATACAGCCTGGTGACAGACGGACAGACAGCGGAGTCTTAGTAATAGGGTCTCGTTTTTATTACTCTTTGGGTACGGAATCGTAAAAAAGCGCTACGATTTTTCGATAACTGCTGGCTGGACTGTACCTTAAGGCCGTTCCATCGGTTTGACGCTGTCACTGTCACATTTCGCAAGAAAGAACGGGACAGATCATACACGCCAAGTGTCAATTTTGATCGAATTTTGTCGATTTTTATTTATTTTAAAAACGTTACGTTACATTATCGAAATTCGAAAGCTATGAAATTACTATGTAAGTTAAGATTGTTTTCTCTTCTTTTCTTGTTTATAGTATCACATAATAAATAAACGAGTAAAGTTTGATTAAAAGTCCCAGTTAGAGTTTACTTTGGGAGTTACTTGTATCGAGCGAAGTGTCATAATTCGTGTATCGAAAGATTCGGAAGCTGTTATTAAAGATAATATAGTCAAGAACTGCAATATCAACGCCTCTTAGAAAAATATGATCATATAACGAGATTTTTCGCCTTCTGGCTCAGGGAACCGCCTTAAATGGCATATCCATAGACGGATAGCTTCGGTGTACCAACAGGCGCCGACAAGACACAATCGCTGGGCCGATCGATTTGTGGGAACATATCTAATGCGAGTGGGTCGCGGTCTTATCTCCTTAATGCGCGTCATCACCTCACACTTAGGGAGTTTTCACATTGTCCGAGCCGGTATCGGATGTCGGATAGAAGTAAAATGCCTACCCCTCCGGGAAATAGGCGTGAATGGCGTGATTATATGTATGTATGTATGTACAGCGCGGTATCTTGCCCTTGATACACTATGTATTAGTAAGTATTCAACACAGCCGCCGTCAGTTACCCGGGGTGTGGACACAGAATAAGTAATAGTATTATCATACAGAACGGCCACGCACCGCCCCGCCCCGACTCGAATTATCGCCCCGCGACAGCAGATGGACGGCCGTTTGCCGGCCGCTCAGTACTATTTTTAAGCAACTTACACAATGACGCATGCCGCGTGTACAGACGTGCCGTTCGCATTAAGAAACGCAAGTGATTTTTGATGTATACGGGTAGCGTGTCCGCCCTGTGGTGTGGGTTCAAACTCGTTAATTAAAAGCCAACTTGAGGCCCATTTAAACATTTAGACATCAAAATAATATCGAAAAGACGTCTTGTTGTCATTATTCGCCCGCTGATGCGTCTTGCTCATGATAACTAAAGTATGAATTTTCTCAAATGATTTTTAGGTCTCAGACCTTAATCCGTTAAACAAAAGCCGTGTCGTTAAAAAGCAGCTATCGTGATAGTATTAAGGTTCAAAATGTAACAGCTCAATCTGAGATAACGAGTTTGGGTAATGAAGGACGATCGGCTGCCTGTGTGGCCTCAGAATACAGAGCTGCTACATAAATTTGAACCATATAAATAGGACGGTAAAATTTCCTTTTTAAACGAGTTTGTTACCGTTCAGCCAGTAGCGGTAGCATTGGTAACCGCTGAAGAAAAGAAACAAAGGCTATTGTTTACCAATTAGGGTGTGAGGCGTAAAAATCCTTTAGGAAAATTCTTACTATAAATGATATCATTGTGACGTCAAATGTACGTTCGCCAGTTACTCTGAGTCTGGATTGACTTGTGTAATATTGTCCACTGTCAGGGGTGCGAAACTCCTCGCTTCGGGCAAACTCGGCTCCATTCTGCTCAGCATTGCTCCGAGCAATTATTAGGGTTGGCACAACTTGACGTCCCTTTGCGTGCACGACCACAGATTACGACGATTACTTGAATTTTGACAACCCTAAATAGCGGAAAGGGATAGTGCCTTATATTAGCAATGGATAGCATGATTCGACCCTAAACCGCTGTCAATTTTCGTTTTTTTAGGAAGTTTCCTGTATGTAGTACTATTATTTATTCTGTGCCACTGTTAGATTTGTCAATTCCCAATTTCAACGAAACTATTAAATAATTTCATCAGTATGAAACACAGCGATATCTTGCCCTTGATAAAGTACTCATTAGTATTCAGCACCGGCGCCGTCAGTTACCCGGTGTGTGGGTTCAATCTCGTTAATTAAAAGGTAACTTGGCGTTCAACTACTTTTCTACTTCCTGTTTCTATCTGATGGTTATATATGAGAAAGAAGATTTTTTTAACACTGCTGAGACATTAAATCATTTTACGGTTTAGACTCACTTGTTTTAGTCACTCGCGCGACATGTTTCGGAGAGCCTAGGTCTCCTTTCTCAAGCACTAATAGTGCGCAATACACGGTCGTCGTGAACGCTGCTCGCACTATTAGTGCTTGAGAAAGGAGACCTAGGCTCTCCGAAACATGTCGCGCGAGTGACTAAAACAAGTGAGTCTAAACCGTAAAATGATTTAATGTTAGTATGTCTCACAACAGTTTAAATTCGATTACTGCTGAGACATTTATATGTGATAAGCATACACATGTATATGTATAATATTTATGTGGCATATGGTCATTTGGTCAGACTCTTGAAAGACATGGAATAGCGCTGATTGAAAAGTTAAAAAAAATATCAATTAGATTCGGTTCCGGTATTAAGGGCGTACAGCGAAATGGAAATAATTTGTAACAGCAAAAATTCCTAAAAAAAACGAATAAGGCGGTATAAATACCTAAGTAAGAGGGATTTTTGTTTTCGTCAGCTTCAATTCCTGCTTCCTTGATAAAATAAGTGACGGATTGAATGTCATAATCGCGTCAGTAATGCGACGGCGAATGTCACACATTTTATCAAGGAAAATGACAGATGCAGTTGACATCCGATCGTCACATTTTGCGCGTTTATTCTCATTTATTAAACGTAACGTCCAAAACTGTACTATATTTGACCACAGAATAACTCTTCCTACAAAACCGAAGTTTGACAGTGATTCAGGGACGAATCACGCTGTCCCTTTCTAGTGTATGGCACTATCCCTTTCAGCTATTTAGGGTTGTCAAAATTGCACGCAAAGGGTCGTCAAGTTGCGTCAGCCCTGATACTTGCTTGGAGCAATCCTGAGCCGAACGGAGCCGTGAAAGCCCGAAAGGAGGAGTGTCTCGTAAAAGTTTGCAACCTTTTACAGCCTTTTGATCAGTGTCTAGCAGCAGACACGCATTTAAATTTAGAATCCGAGCTCCCTGTATGGAACGGGGGTGCGCGGATCGCCATCCTGAAAGAGGCATCCATCTAGGATAGTCATATTTAATTATCACGTAGCTAACCTGAAAGAAAAGAAACACAGCAGTGCTGATAATCCATCTTTAATTCCCTCCCTGATAGGTGTATCCCTTTACAGTCCCCCCCACTGACTTCACTATAAGTTGACGAGAACACGTCGCCATCAGCCGTCCCAAGACATAAAACAAAAATTCAATATTCTACATGCACTAACTTTACTGTTGACGACTGTACGGAGACATTTAAAGCGCGATTAAAACTAACGCCAACTGTACTGCAATGCAATTTACGACATTGCCGTTTTGTGAACGTAAAATTCATTTTTACGGTGTGCTCTTTGTATCTTTGGGGGTAAATGCCCTAGGTATTCGAGTTGTTTTCCATTTTAGTGACATCTCTGCGATCATTTTGGCGATCAATCAAACATGCCAATTTGAACGTACGGTCGTACACTGACATCAGAATGATATTGGAATTATGTTATTTAGTCATCGTGCATCTCGCCCGCGCCAATACATGTATGGACAAGTACGAGCGAATACTACGTTTGCCATCGAAACAAGCTGCCTTAGTTGCCTGACGGTAAGCATAGTGATCTTTAATCAATGACTCGACTTCGATACGACTCGCAGTGCATCTCACGCGCACCAATAAGTGCGAGCGAGATGCGTAATGGACCGCCTTTGCGAATTTATCAAGCGGTTAAACAACTGAAAGTATCTCTTAAAATAATCATAGATTTTGTAAGGTGAAAGGAACCTTCATTTCTAATTAAATCGTTGAAAACTTTACTAGCGCAGCAAACTACTTAAACTAACTCAGTTTTAAAGTTTCTAGAAAATTCTTTTGCTTAAACTCCAAACTTTTCTACTTACAATTTGAATGAGTAATACTATAAAAACGAATATGTTCCAAAACTAAATGCGAAGACTGGTTTCTGAGCTAAAAAATACAATTTCAATCTAATATTGCGTAATATTATAAGTGCATTTTCACACATAATTTATGTGTTTTATTTACTTACTAGCTTTTGCCCGCGACTTTGTCTGCGCGGACTTAGTAACAGCAGCTAAGTATAGCGCCTGGAAAAATTTTCATAGCAATTATTCAATTTGAGCATATTATGCACACAAATTAGCAGACACTTCATTAATTATCTCAATTCCACCCCGCTTTTTACTTTCTTAAGGGATGATTTTCGGGATAAAAACTATCCTATGTCCTTCTCAGGGACTCAACCTATCTCTATGCCAAATTTCATCTAAATCGGTTCAGCGGTTTAAGCGTGAAGAGGGAACACACAGACAGAAAGACAGACAGACTTTCGCATTTAGATAGATAGATAGATAGATAAATGATTTATTTGTACAGCTGCAATTACACACAAATTAATTTACAAACACATCAGAAGAAAAAAAAATACTAATTACTACTTACACTAACAAAGAAATAAAATTATAACGAAAATACCCTAATAAAAATGAAACAGAAATGGTGTAAAATTATGTGCAAACTGTGTGCGTTGCAGCAGGACAAAAGGGTCACGGCTCAGTGATACGCTTCGCTCTTTGGAGCAAAGCACTGATTTTCTGCCGGGACCCAGGTCACAACAGATAATATATATACGATGTTCTTACGTAAGCGGAATGAAATGTACTGCTATCTGTCTGTCTCACAGATAACTGGCAAACAACCGGAGAAGCCGGGACGAAAAGCCAATGCTACAGAGCTTACTTAACAGTATGTCGTTATCCATGCGATCAAAAGCTTTTTTTAAATCGAAGTAAAGCAAGTCAACCTGTATTCCCTTATCTAAACGCTCAGAGATGGATTCAACCAGGGTTAAAGGTTCGTCTCAACATATCGCTTTGGCCTGAAGCCGTGCTGTTAGTCGCAAAGATGAGGTTTGATTTGTGGAGCAACAAGTCTATTAATTATCGACTCAAATAGCTTAGCCACCGAAGACAGTAACGCTATGGGACGGTAATTCTCAACCAGCATCAATGTATCATTTGATTTTGGAATAGGGCGTGTGGTGGGGGGCGCAGATAAATTACGTGTGTGAAAACGAGCCGATATTTCAGTCACTCATTCATTAGAGTTAATGTTTATCCATTCAATCATTGTCATCAGAGTAGATTTTTTATTCAAATAAAAACTATATGTAGTAACATATATGTAGGTACAAGGGTTTTTAGTCTTAACTCTTTAAATAATCTAATACTCCTACTACTACTTATACATACTACTACTATCTACTTATACATATTTTGATATCGCGGTGTGTTCAACATCACCTATATGTTTGCGCGCTTTAGGGACCGTGCGCTCTGCCATCTTGTTACCTAAATCGGAAACATAAATTTGACATTGACATTTCACGCCAAAACAGGTTCTGCCCCCTAAAGTGCACGTGCGCTCCCTTGCGCGTTATAGGTTCTGCCGTGTTGTGGCCTGAATTGGAAACATAAACTTGACATTTATACACTTTGCGACAATAAATACGGGGTTTCTGTGCCCTATACATCATCCCACCCCCCCAATCAGTCAAGAACTCGGAACAACAAAATCGGAAAGTTTTGTATCTTGCGCGTTAATTGATAAACTTTCGGCAGCTTTTTATGGAGCGGGCCGTATTTATATCGCCAAACTTCTAAATAAGGTGCTCCGGTTTTAGATTGAGTATTAAAATTAACAATGTTTCATGGTCACGGCTTGACTGTGAATAATGCAAAATTAATTTGCATTTGCCGTATTTGTATAGAGACAAATGTTCTGTCTTTTGCAATATACCTACTACTTGGAGTTTGGTAAGCGCCCTAACTTTTTGTGTTCACAGTGAGATATGTTTAAGGAAAGAAAATATATAGGATAGAGGGTTACTGTCATAGTAAAGTGGGAGGTCCGTAGCTACTCAGTGAGCCGGTGTCGGCACGGAGCCGGTCTAATTCCTTGCCATCAAATATGTTGAAGCGTATTAAGCAATTCATATATGGTAAACAATTAATTGTCAAGAAATGAAAATGAAAATGATTAATTTTGTAGTCATAGTAAATTTACTGCCATCTATCGACACACGATTAAAACTAAAAATGAAAATGTATAAAAATACCAAAAAAATTATATTATATACTTTAGAAATAATTTCTTTATTTGTATTTATTATTTTTATAAAAATTTTGACTCATGTTCTTTCACTGATTTGTGTTAAAATTGTTAAATAACAAGCGAAACCGTCAACATCTAGCCGAGAATAGGCCAAAGGTGTAGGCGCCATCTATCCGAGAATATTTTTTTCTTGATTTCCGACGTACGTTTTTTCCTTAGACTTTATTCATCTTACACCAACCAAACAGTCCAAAAAAAATGCACGCGCGAAGTAACCAATTAGATATTATTTTGATGTCAAAGTGCATGTTCGAATAGGCCTCAAGTTCACTTCCTTACTTCCGTCCTTTGTGGAATGTCCATTTGTGTACATTTATTCTGAGGTTGTGCAATAAAGAGTATTTGTATTTTATTGTTTGTAAAAGTTTAAACCTGCAGTTATTAACCTCGCATTGACGGCAATAAACATGCACTATTCTTCTACCACATACCAAAAGACATTTACCGATACTACAGAAATGTCGGTTACGACATTTTGTACATGAACTACCTAGTGTTTTATGACGACGTAAATTTATGGCCATGTTGCTTTTACGAGTACAACGGGGTTGAAGTTGAAACGTCAACCGATGAGACTAACGGCCTGATTCTAACTTTAAGATACGTCATAAAATACAATATGGATCGGATATGTCAGTGTTAGAAGTGACGTTTTTAGGGTTCCGTACCCAAAGGGTAAAAACGGGACCCTATTACTAAGACTCCGCTGTCCGTCTGTCCGTCTGTCTGTCTGTCACCAGGCTGTGAAATATAAGTAGATCTCATGAACCGTGATAGCTTAGACAGTTGAAATTTTCACAAATGATGTATTTCTGTAACAACAAATACTAAAAAGTACCTCGGTGCGCGAGTCTGACTCGCACTTAGCCGGTTTTTGTTTGAAGATGTCATTCCAGATCTAGAGCAGAGCCCAATTGGAGAAGTACCTCCTTACAGAAAACCGCAGCCAAATAACACTGGACCCTACTCATATTTAGTGTTGTGTTCCTGCCGGTGAGTAAGGTTGCCAGAGCTCAACGAGGGTGCGGTGTTACGGTCGGCAACGCACATGTAACTCCTCTAGAGTTGCAAGCGTACATAGGCTACGGAGACTGCTTAACATCAGGCAGGCCGTATGCTTGTTTGCCACCGACGTAGTATAAAAAAAAATTCGAATCATGCCGTAAGTCACAATTTATAATGGCACAATTTTGACTTAATGCGCCACTTGCACCCCACTTACCCAGGCCCAGGGTTAACCAGTATAATTTGACACTGGGTTAACGGTTTAACGTAAAACGTACGGGTTTGTAATCTGATGTTCGCGTATAAACCAAGAGGCCAATTCTAATTTACATTTTGCTATCAAAATGATGTCTAAATACTCTAAATGATGTCATTCGCGTGTGAATTATGCGCGAGCGAAATGCACGGCTGAGGCCGAAGGTCGAGGTGGGAGGTTAGTGCTCAGATGAAGAACAATAGAGTACAAGTGTCTGAATTCGATGACTGAAGGAAAAATATGCAACTACTTAGGCTGTATCTGGCACACAGCCGCAATGGTACTTGTACTCTTGTTCCGTGTGTGATTACTACATTCCTGGAACTCTCTCTCTTGGGCCTTTGCTATTAAAATACTTTAAGAAGTTGCGGAAAGCGTGCACCCGCCGGACGCTCCGAGCTTTCGGCCTTACGTGGAGCTCGGCCTTCGGCCTTCACATTTGGGCTTGGGGATATTTAATCTTGCTATCCGAGCTATGCATCAGTTTTGTATGTATACAAGATCAATCGTAAAATATCTGTGAATTTACAACATATTTTTTTTTAACAATTTGTTACAATCCCACGTAATATATTTTTGTATTAATTAAATCTATCAAATGACATACTTTATTCTAAATACGTCCATGGACTGATGAGATCACTACGTAAATATCGCGCATAAGGGTTATTTTAGTCCCGTATAAAGCGTCTTTTCTAGCTCAAAATGAGCGCCATCTCTGTCAGCGGTACATTCAGTTCCAAGTAATGGCTTCCTTCCTAAGCATCGATATGCATATAGCTATTATAGTTGCAGAGATATAAGCCATCGCGATATACTTTCCGTTATAACATTTGGTTTTTGATCCGAACCATTAAAACTAAACTTATGTGACGTACGGAACCTTTGAAATGCGAGTCGGACTCGCACTTGACCGGATTTTTCCATGCGCGAAGGACAACTAAATTAATGATAAATATTTTTGGCGGTAAATATTTTAAATTTACTAGAGCGATTTACCGTTCGCGTTCCCATACTTAATTTGTACAGGAGCGCTTATGTGTGGTAATCTCGATTGTCTATTGTGCTTCGTCAAGTAAATAAATTGTAATTAGGTATGGAAGAGCGGTGCCTCCTAGCACAGATTATTAGGTAAATAACTTAAAAGGAGTCACCGGCCATTGTAATATTTGTAGTTTTTGAAAGAAATAAAGAATTTTGTTTTGTATTGTATTGTAATGTATGTAGTTGAAGTGGTCTGTGCAAATGAATAACTTGTTTTCGTTTTGTTTCAGGATTTTTTTACAATAATGCGGCAATCCAATGGAGTCTAGCTTAGGCAAAACTAAAGCCGGTAAGTGATAACTATAGTTTGTCAAAGGACTGTCTCATTTCAAACATGGACAGAGAGAATCATACTATCTCTGTCTTACACTAGTACTAGCACCCAAAAGAAAGGGATGAGTATAATTTTCCTGGTTGTTACTGACTGACAAATTGGTTTGACCAACTATATTTCCACTATTTCATATTACTATTTCACAGTGGAAACTGGCTGTCAGACACATTGCCGTTTCTTTTTTTAAGTAAAAAAAAGTAGTAGCCTGAAAATTAACTGGTTTGTATTTTTATAGAACTGCGAAAACGAATTTTATACTAGTTTAGAAATAGTTTGTTTTATTTTTACGGGTAAAAACTACGAATGATAAATGGAGTTTTTCGTGAACATATTATGTTAAATTAGAAAAGTTGTAAACTGCCAGTTACTGTTATTGTTACTTGTGTTGTAAAAACATTGAGTTTATACTTTATTGTTTTGTTCTCTTTTTGCATGTTTGTTGATAGACAATTATTGATATATCTTATCTTATCTTTCCCTGCCACGTATTGAGTTGTAATTAAATTCTCACGCAGTATGTTCTTAATTCGCGCCGGTTACTGCTGTTATGCGTGATCGGGCAGTAATAAAATGAATGAAAACAAATGTAAATCTTTGAAATGAATTAAAATTTGCATTGTGTCGAGATTACAACTTCGAGACCCTCAGGACGAATCCGATGCACTACGTAACCCGTCAACCCCTGTTTGGGATGATTAAAAACAGTTTTTAGTAAAGGAAAACTATATATTTTCATTAAAAACAATAAATGCACACAAAGTGGGAGTTGTTGAGAAAGATGACAAAAGCCAAAACTATTCGGTCAAGTGTATGGTTGCGTTTAGAAACATAATTTCACAAATGACAAGAAGTCTTTGAGATTTCCTGTATCATCCCGGGTTTTGGCACCATACATGTTGGTGGATGATTAAAAACACTTTTTAGTAAAAGAAAACTATATATTTTCATTAAAAACAATAAATGTACACAGAGAGTTGTTAAGATGGGATTTGTTGAGAAAGAAGACAAAAACCAAAACCATCCGGTCAAGTGTATGGTTGCGTTCAGAAACATAATTCCACAAATTACAAGAAGTCTTTTTTCCCCTCACTAGCTCGGAAAGTTGTCGTTTATCCTTCAATACAAGCGGGGAAAAACGCGTTTTATCCACTAGTGGGGAAAGTAATTTGACCTTGGATGGAGCGTGTTTAAGTAGCTTGACAGATAACAAAACGTAAAACGCTCATGATAATGGGTCGTTCGATATTAATTATCATTAAATAAATGGTTTGAGAATCTAATAAAAAATACCAAATTTAGCTTTATTTAATAATTTTAAGTCATAAACCTTAAAATTCCATAAGAAACGTTTGTTTTTTTATAATGATGTTAAATATAATTCTGAACGCACAAGTTGAGTCGATGCAATTTCAAAACGCATCGTTGACATTTCATACATCAAAAATGTCAACATTGTCAACAATTTTTTTACTTAAAACCTTTTCTCATCGACTCGCGTAAAAATACACAACTTCCAGAGTTTTCTGTTATAATATCGTAAAGAAATGAGTGATTCCAGTGATGAAGATGATCTAACGCCTGTGGATGTTGCACTTTCCTCGCTATAGTGAGGTGAAAAGTTTTGTGTTACACACGGGCGCAAATGTATTTTACTTCTCGTGTGTAGAAACACTCGCTACGCTCAGGATTCTATTTTAGAACCACTCGCTTCGCTCGTGGTTCACCTATAGAATCCTTTCGCTCGCTCGTGTTTCAATTCTACACTCGCGGGTAAAATACAACTTTGCACCCTTGTATAACAAATAACTATTTTTATTGTACATGTTAGTAAAAGAAAACTGTATATGTGGTATTTTCTATAAAAAGGGACCTTATTGTCGATGGCGCTTACGCAATTATTAACGATGCTCCGATATAAATACAATGCCGCGCGACGCTCTGCGGCGTAAGCGCCATCGACAATAAGGTTCCTTTTCATAGAAAATGCCCCATATTTTAATTTAAAATCAATAATTGTACACAGAGAGATGGGAGTTGTTGAGGAAAGATCCGAATGGTTTTGGTTTTTTAGGGTTCCTTACCCAAAGAGTAAAAACGGGACCCTATTACTAAGACTCCGCTTTCCGTCTGTCTGTCACCAGGCTGTATCTCACCCCGTACCGTGATAGCTAGTTAAAATTTTCACAGATGATGTATTTCTGTTGCCGCTATAACAACAAATACTAAAAAGTACGGATCCCTCAGTGCGCGAGTCCGACTCGCACTTGGCCGGTTTTTTTCTTCTTTCAACAAACCCTACGCAGTTTTAGAGAGCCGGCCGCGGAACCGTTGGAACTTGACACCCTTGAATATACTGATCCGTTGGCAAACTTTCGTATTCAGTCAAGTGTGATCACTAACTAGCGCTTTTTCACTCGCTTCCGTATTTCGCAACGATCGACACTGATAGATGGATCCATCCTACATCACAAAGTTTTTTATCCACTCGACTGTAAACTAGTATAACAAGATTCCTCATTTCATTTAAAGCTCGCTCCAGACTACGCGACGCGAAGCCGCGAACGCAAGTGTGGAGTCGATTTCGCTGATTAGCGAACTAGACTCCACACTCGCGTTCGCGGCTTCGCGCCGCGATTCGTGCACGGGGCTTCACAGACAAATTCAAACGTACACTGACATCAGAACTCCTAGTGTAAATTTCATTCGAAAGCGTGACGAGCGTTCGCGTTTGCGTTATGTTCGCGTTTTGGAACGGGATTTTGAACAGCGCGCCAAGCGGGACGTTTTGGAAACTCAAAATCCCGTACAAAATGACATTTGCGGTACGTCATGTCAATGAATTTTACACTATGGGTACAGAATGATATTCAAATGATGTTATTTAGTTATCGTACGTCTCGTCCGATGACATCAGTTAGATGTTATTCTGATGTCAGTGTACGTTCGAATTGACTTGTCAATTCTGGGAAATCGGTTAGAAATAGACCGGACCGAAAGTGATTCGGTCGGTAAGCTTTATGAAGAGCGGAGTTGACTACATAACTCACTTTTTTTATCGCGACTCAATTGTTTTTTGGTCACTAGTGCATATAAATTGGTAGTCTTTACAATTCTCGAAAGCCTATTTTGACTGACTCGATAACTATTTTTTTGACAGAAAACGAAAGGAAATCGTTTTATAACGACTATTTACCTTTGTAATATATTACCTTTCTATCTTCATGAGTAAGTTGTGGACATGTCACTTTACTACCAATTAATAATAACTTACTATTAAAAATTACTTCTAAAAGTGAATGAATGATTTTTGTTTATACACATCGAGTTAGACCAAGAAAAGTCTGCAATGACTTATATAGCATACGCTGTGCAAGTGTTGTTTAAACGTCAAATTTCTATGACATTATAACTTATTAATAACACTTGCACTGCGTATCCTATCAAAATCGATGCACTTTTCTTGATCTAACTCTACAGCTTTTTGTCAATGTTCTCCTAATCCTTTTTAAAAATCACAAAACACCAATAATTCTAGTTAGAGTTTTGAATGATTCACGGTTAGTTTCACTAGACTTATATTGTCAAATGTGTGGAATTCTGTGATTTGTTTGTGTAAAAACCAGTGATATATACAAACACGCGTAGTGACACCGTGAGTGTAGTGTGTTTGGACAGACCAACGAGTGTGAACGCGACCGGACCAACAAGTGTGAATGCGACCGTTGGTAACGTTGAAAGTGAACGCAGCCGACGCGCAAGAATGAGGGTAGACCGAGCGCTGTCTACACAACTTTGACACCCACCCGCTATCTTCAGTCACCCGTGAACATGATGCATGTAACTGCGTCGAAATATCGGGAGCTCACAAATAATACATAAGGTAATCACGGTCTATATCCCGGTCAATATAAGTCTACCAATAATTCTTCTTAAAATAGGCTTTGAAATTATCAATTTTTTCTAAAAATGAATAGCGTTTTCAGTGTTTTCACCTGCTTATTGCAAAAATAACAATAAAAATATTTTACAGCTATATCTGTATTGCTTATGTAGAACTCAGCATCCACTGAAGACACGTAGTCTGTAATTTGGCAGCCCATACAAAATTCCATATAGCAACCCATACAGTAATATTAACATAATTCCAAAACGTACCATTTCAACATGTTAAACCTGCGTACATATGACGTTTTGGTTTCGAACTGGCGGAGTCTGTATGGATGCAAACGACCACGTCCTGGTACTTCGTACTGATCATTGTTTATTTACAATTCGAATGTGGTCCAGTTTTGTACACGTTCCATCCTCACTGTTAACTTAACTTGAACCGTATTGCTAAGAGATAAGGTCCTAGTTACTTAAGAGGTTAAATGAGAATTGATCTGAAAGTAGTGTTCGGTGGATTGGATAATAAATTTTAAGCGATCTCTATAATAGAAGGTAGGTAACATTAGTTTATGTCTTGTTAATGGGTTTTTTATATTGGCTCTTTAATATAAAAAAACCGGCCAAGTGCGAGTCGGACTCGCGCACCGAGGGTTCACTTTTTAGTATTTGTTGTTATAGCGGCAACAGAAATACATCATCTGTGAAAATTTCAACTGTCTAGCTATCACAGTTCATGAGATACAGTGGTGACGGACAGACGGACAGCGGAGTCTTAGTAATAGGGTCCCGTTTTTACCCTTTGGGTACGGAACCCTAAAAAGGACGTTGGCTTACAAAGATATGTTCTTACGGGTTAAAGCTAACCTTAACGTTAACATTATAGGTAGGAACAATATTTTAAATATCACATACACGCGCAATGTCGTCCGTTTAAACTTACAACTACAAAGATTTACTCTGCAAATACCAGCTGAGCCCTGATAATATCACATATCGTCGCTATACTTACTCAACCTCATATCTGCAACAATCTTTTAATGGAAATGTCGTTTTACTTTCATTCGGAATAAAGGTGTTTTTGTCATCAAATGAGTGTTGCAGATACGAGGTTGAGTAAGTATAGCGGCGATATGAGAATTTTAGGTAAATATCTCCGTCGCGCTGACGTGGGCGGCTCCTAAATTTAGTGCGATAAGGACAACTGCAGCTTAGGCGAAATTTCCTTCGTAAAAATCTCAGAAATGGAGGTTTCGTTCTCAACATTTTCCTCCTCCAAAACTTAACCAATCGTAACGAAATTTTGGGAACGGAATGAGAACGAAATTATCTATGTCTGACCGTTTAGATTTTCGCGGTTTGTCGATTTTGCATGCTAGGCGTCTGTTCACAGCGCATTTTTTGGCTGTTTTTGGCGCTGTTTGAAGTAACCTAGTTATTATAAAAACCAGAAAATCATAAAACGCAAAACATACAGACACAGGTAATGGTAATATTGAACTCATATAAAAAAAAATCTAGGGCCAAAATCCAGAGAGGAAAATGTCGAGAACCTTTGTATGGAAAAATGTAATGTTTTCTCTTAAGGCGGTTCCCTGAGCCAGAAGACCAAAAATCTCCTTATATGATCATGTTTTTCTAAGAGGCGTTGATATTCGTAGACGTGGAAAAAATATATGTAGTTCTTGACTATATTATCTTTAATTTCATAGCTTCCGATACACGAATTATTACACTTCGCTCGATACAATTAATTCCCAAAGTAACCTCTAACTCGGACTTTTAATCCAACTTTACTCGGTTATTTATTATGTGATACTATAAACAAAAAAAGAAGAAAAAACAATCTTAACTTTAATAGTAATATCATAGCTTTCGAATTTCGATATTGTAGGGTAACGTTTTTAAAATAAATAAAAATCTACAAAATTCGATCAAAATGGACACTTGGCGCGCATGCTCTTTCCCGTTCTTTCTTGCGAAATGTGACAGAGACAGCGGCAAACCGATGGAACGGCCTTAAGGTACAGTGAGTCCAGCCAGCAGTTATCGAAAAATCGTAGCGCTTTTTTACGATTCCGTACCCAAAGACGAATTGAGGCAAATAGAGGCCCGACATAGCTAACACATTGCATCTTTGGGCGCGCACTAATGTATATCTTACTCACCACCTGGAACACAACAGTTCATAAATACCTACACAGAGTACGGGCTCATTTAGATGTTGTGTTTCATTACATCGGTCGGCTGAGAAGGATGTAAGATGAGATGACTAACGGCGCGATTCGGGAAATGAATTAGAGATTCACTAGATATGAAATAGTAAAGACGTTCCACGGCAAAAGGTACCTTATGGCGGCTTGCGCTTACGTCGCATGGCGCCGCAAGTTATTGCCAAAAGTGATAACCAGTAACGCGAACAGATACTAAGGAAGGGACAGATAATATTCTCTAAGATTAGATTTGAAAATAGTAAGGGATCGAGCGCGTCTTATTTCGACAGGAAGAGATCAATCAATCAATCAATGTATCAATAATGATGTGACAGATTTAGCGGTTTAGGTGATTGTTTTTGTCTAATGTTCCACAGACTCCATAGTCCAACAACTTCTCTGTAAGTCTATAAACATCGAAAACGCGAATAAAGCCCGACCACACCAAAACATCACAAGCTTGTCAAACGTAGCACTCAAAGTCTCTCGCGATCATAAAAGCTGAGGTGAAATTTGATTTTGCGAGACGCTTTAAAAGCTTGGATGATTGATTGTCCCCCGGGCTTTTAATTACCTGTGTAAGGTAACTTACCCCGGGTAAGGAGGGATAATATTTAATTGGGTAGTCCTTGGATATATACCGTGTTTTTATTGAATAGGGCTGTTGACAATTTTTTTGAACTATCTACACGTAATTATTGCAAAAAAAATATTTAAAATTTTTATTTATTAATTTTTAATAAAAAATCGACGTTGATTAGTGTTTAAATTTCGCGCAAAAACGCTCCAAGCTGTCACGTGATCTTGATGACGTAACGATGTGATAAACAAACTGCTGTCAGTGTCACCTCTGGCACTGACCTGGTGGTCCTCGCCACCGTTTGACAAAATGTCTGTGCGTGTTTTTCACAACGTCTCACGACACGACGACGACACACTCAATTCAATTCAATTCAATTCAATTTTCTTTGTTTCAATTTAGGCATTAACATAATGCACCTATGAAAGTCAAAAAAGTACAGTTGTACAAAATTAAAATTAAACATTCATCCAAATAATCACAAATCACAACATACATTACAATTTACATACTTAGAAAATACAACTACAAACTTCTATAAAATTATAACGTATAAGTGACACTTGCACTGCGTGTGCTCTCAAAATCGTTGCAGACTTGTCTTAGTCTAACTCTAGAATTTTATATTGGATCACCGACCGAAAAGATGTCTAACGCAGCGCATACTACGTAGGCGAACAACACGCGAACGCGAAGCGAAGCGATGCGGCGCGGGGTGAATCAATCCTTTGATACCTATTATATAGTGTCCTACGTGGGCGATCCCCTTGCGAACACGAACGCCGTGAGCCCGCCGCGCAGCGCCGCGTCGCTTCGCTTCGCGTTCGCGTGTTGTTCGCTTACGTATGACGCGCTGTTAGGGTCAAAGAGATTAAACATACTTAGTTGACAATATTTGACACAGTTTGATGCATATCAACCATGGCTATGCCCATTCGTTTTATTTATTTTTCGATTTTATAATTATTATAAGTAAAAAAAAAACATACAAATTAATTTACATCAATTCCATAAATCCAGAGAGAAAAATGGGGACTAAGTTTGTATGGAGAAGCCAGCGGTTGTCTCCTTTCCTTTTACTTTTTTTTTATACTGGTTCCCTAAAGCTTTGCAAGTTTTGAGAATAACGGCCCGGGAGACAAAGTGGCCATGTAATAATCCCCCCTCACAGCTATAATCCGACCATTCATAAAGCAATAAACATGTAATACTGATTTGACGCCACAATACAGATTACCTCGGATTTCTGACTTTTTATGATTACATACTTTTATTCAGCTTCACTCACTGCGTATACGAGGAACCCGAAAGATTATAACCACGCTTTTCTGAGGCATTCTTCTTTGCTCATTCCCACATTTTACTTTAAAATATTACATTTAAATTGACTGATCTCAACAAAAAAAACACACAATTCTACACAATAACCTACAATAACCCCCCTGCATCGTTTACTATTTCGCATTTAACATTCAAGAATGAAAATGATGCTACCCCCTTATTCCTAAAACTTAGGAAACCTTTGTGTAAGTTTATCCCCTTCTAACAAACACAATTTTAAACACCTTGTTTTTGTAGTGGCAACAGAAATACATCATCTGTGAAAATTTCAACTGTCTAGCTATCACGGTTGATGAAATACAGCCTGGTGACAGACAGACGGACAGAGGAGTCTTCCCTTTGGGTACGGAACCCTAAAAAACAATTTATTTAGAGGTGAAAATGTCTGAGTGTTAGAACTGAAAGATTATATAGTTTATAAAATTATCTTTAGAGATGTTTAGGGTCTCCAAGAGTCATAATCCTGTATAATTAACACATTGATTAAGATAAAAGATACGAGAACCGAATGAGGTGTCCCACTGTAATTATACTTAAAAATAAAGTTACTAAACCTATATTAGTTACAAATAGCCCGTGTTAGCTTAAACCTTAAACAAACCAGTCTCCACAAATAGCACCCGTTCACGAGTATGACGCGTATCTCAGCCATCGTCTCCCTCAACCTTCATTCGGGAAAGTGGCGACCCGATCAACGACGCCACCGTTAGCAAAGACTTTTAAGCGAGCATGACAAGTTCAAGTTACCCATCCTTATGAGACGGCATACCGCTTGCGTGACCTGTGCCCGTCTACGCACAAGCAGCCGGTGTGCTCTGGCCTTAAAGGGGCCCACTGACTATCAGTCCGCCGGACGATATCGGCCTGTCAGTTGTTCGGAACTGTCAAATTTTTCTTCTAACTGACAGGCCGATATCGTCCAGCGGACTGATACTCAGTGGGCCCCTTCAGAGTCCCCGGCAAGCAAACGTATTTTCGCTCTCTTTTAAAACTACGTGTTGGATTGTAATGATGACTTGCAAATACAATGACATGAGGTACCTAATATAACCTAATTTCAGACCAAGATATACGTATGTATAGATCTGAAATTAATCGAATTTAACTGTTGTGAGACATACTAACATTAAATAATTTTACGGTTTAGACTCACTTGTTTTAGTCACTCGCGCGACATGTTTCGGAGAGCCTAGGTCTCCTTTTTCAAGCACTAATAGTGCGAGCAGCGTTCACGACGACCGTGTATTGCGAGTGACTAAAACAAGTGAGTCTAAACCGTAAAATGATTTAATGATCTGAAATTAGTTTATATATAGCTCTAGTTTATAAAACAAACCAAATAGAGCAAAAACAAGTTTTGTATGAAAAATTTAAATTAGCTGAATTTTTTTACTTGTATCTGAAGCTACATAAACTAATTACAGACATAGATATACTTTATCCTATTGTAAGTACAGTTTCAGAGCAATCTAGCTAGTCGTTTAAAAATGAGAGCGGAACTACGTTTATTAACATGGAGCCAAGGAGTGGAACGCCCTGCCCGAGTCTGTGTTTCCGCATGAGTACAATTTGGGGCTCTTCAAGGCAAGAGTTAATAGGTATCTCATAGGTAAGCGTGCTCCACCGTAGACCACATCATCACCACTTACCATCAGGTGGGATCGTGGTCAAACGCCTGCCTATTTAAAAAAAAAAAAAATATGGAGAACCGAGCTTGCCGGAGACCCTTAACTCTCCGTAGCGTAGCGTAGTTATCTCTCTCTATCACTCTTCCGTGTTCACTCTTAGTGCGACAGTGACAGTTGCGTTTCGTTCTCTTCGGAGCGTAAACGATTGGCATGTTGGCTACGCACCCTGCTAAACTAACAGTTGACCGAAACTCCAAAAGCGCTGTCAATTCTATTCCCACATGCATTATCATGAGATTGATGGGCTGAGTAGCCCCCGCCTAATAGGTCTAAACTAAAATGATCAATGTGGGCAGAAAACTTGGTAAATCTTGTCTTGTTTGCGACTTTCGCCGACCGCTCGTCTTACAGACCAGTATAAGACTCGCCACACACGGACGGAATTTTCATTGGTTTCCGTACGGAACGATAGGTGTGAACGGGACGTCGCTATACACATGTATAGTGCTGTCTCGCTTGCACCTGTCATTCCGTACGGGAACCGAACGAAAATTCCGTATGTTTGCGCTTAAGATACGTCAAAAATATCCTAAAATATAAGATATGTCGAAAACTTGATAAAGATTATATATGTTGCTGGTCCGGTAGTATACAACAAGCTGCCAGTCTATATCACAGAAGCGTTAACACTTAGTTCCTTTAAAGCAAGGAAAAAACTGGCTAATCAAGCAAAGCTTTTATAGTTTTAAAGAATTTATAGATTATAAAGAATACTTAATAGTAGTGTAATATGTATAATAGATTATAAAGAATAGTAACGTGTAATATTGAATTGTTTAATAAAAAATTATTTATTTATTTGTGATATAATTAAAAGATGTAAGATGTGTAGAAATAAGTAACAAAAAATTGTGACCTGTAATACCTTATTACCAATAAATTATGTCTATGTCTATGTCTAAGATTATCTAGTTTATCAAATTATCCTTAGAGATAATTTGGTATCCTTAGAGATAATACCAACTCGGCTGGTATAGCAGTTTTTCATCCTAAATTCATCGCTCTCCAATAAATATCGCTAGGACGAACACTACTTTTTTTGTTTTTTTATGATGAATAGGTAGGCGTTTGACCACGATCCCACCTGATGGTAAATGATGATGCGGTCTACGGTGGAGCACGCTTACCTATGAGATACCTATTAACTCTTGCCTCGAAGAGCCCTACTACTCAACAATCAACTTTATTCGTGTTTCGAACTTGACCAACGAGTACAACGTGGTTCCGCAAATAATTTGACAAAATAGAAGCAGTCGGAATACTTGTGTATGAAGTGTGTAACGGAGTAATATAATAACCGTTATTCCTGTCTAGTGCTATTAATGCACTAAAAACAATGAGAATGAATGAATGAATGAATGAATGAATGGGTGACAATGATTCTGGCGCAGGTCAGGGCTAATGTACTATGGCTAAATGTACTACCTAACAGATTTTACCTTCTTTTCTACTTATTTTTTGTAATAATCGATCATATTCATATCGATCCTCTCTTGTATGAACTTGTGCTGTATGAACTTGTTCATTTGTAATTAAGTTGGGCAATAACCTTGTTATATTTTATTCCGTTTCTATAAGTGAAAACCTATAATTGGCTTTCTAATTCTATTATAGTTTTTTTGATATGTATAGCGCTGTTGGTTTTCCATGTACCAAAGTAAAAATAAAATAAAATAAAATAAATAAAAACGTTTTTAAGAAACTGTAGACATGAGTATATGGTTTAAATTTCAACTCGATACCTCTATGCGTTTCCGAGATAAAGGGTCTTGGCACGGACGGACGGACGGACAACAAAGACCTAGAAGGGTTCCGTTGACGTTGAGGTACGGAACCCTAAAAATGTATTTTACAATGCAAACTGATTACAAGCTGGTGCCCTTGATAGTTCCCGCATAATGTTCGGGACCGTGCGGCTCCATCTACTTTAGCTGTCAATTTTGCGGCCACAATATTATTACAATACCTGGTTATTAATGCTGTTAGCTTATGTATGTTATTTAATAAATGTTTTACCTTTTAATCTTTTATCTTACGCTTCCTATCATTCATTGTTATCAAAAAGGATATAATAAGATAGAGCGGTACTGTCATAGTAAATTTTGTAACCACTGTAAATTCACTGCCATCTATCGACATACTTTAAAACTAAAAATGAAAATTTATAAAAATACGTTAAAATGTATTTAAATATGGATAAATGATTTTTTTATTTGCGTTAATTATTTTTATATGATTTTGACCCATGTTCTTTCACTGATATGCGTTAAATTTATAAATAACAAACGAAACCGTCAACGCCTTCTATACGAGAGTAGGCCAAAACTAGTGGTGCCATCTGATCGAGAATCAAATTTTCGTGATTTTCGAGGCACGTTTTTTCCTTAGACTGTATCCATCTATTACGGAGTTATTGTTATGTTATATCTCTAGGTCAGCTTATAATAGGCACTACAGCCTCAAACACAGAGTACGTTTGGCGAACATCTCCGCCACGCTGTCAATAATTGATAATGGATGACGTCATTACTCGGTGATTGATGACGTCACGGTCTGTCTGCGGTGACGTTTTATTAGCACGCTAAATTTTTAATTTGGCGTCCGGTTTGTATGCGGTATCCGGTTGATATGGTTAATCACGACATATTTATTGCTAGGAAAACTACGGCATCAGAGGAGGAGCACTGGCCCTTTTTCGTTCGTGAATATTTATTAAATAGGAAACTATTTATTCAGATACAATGGACGAAAAAAAAAAACAGAAATCTAGTACTTACCTATATATCTAACATACATAAGGAAGTGCCACAGGGTTCAATTATGGGCGCAATATTTTTATTGTTATCCTGTTTTTCTTATTTGAGTCTCAAATGTATAATTAAGGATGCAGCGTCAAAATTAACTCAACTTTGCGATGTCTACAGGAAAGATGCGAACGAGTTAAGTAAGCATATTTACTACAAAATGTGTATGACCCAAACGTTGTCGGTGACATGTTACAATGCTTTTATTTAACCATTCGCCAAATTTTCGCGTCTTCAAGAAATGAACTCGGAACAAAACCAAAATTCCTCGGTATTTACTTGCACGTATATTGTAACCGGTTTCGAGCGTTGGTTTAAAGAAAGTTATTCGACCAACCGACCCCAGTTTTGCGAATTTAATTCAAACATTAGCGAACTTGGATAATTTTATGAATTTTGGAACGTAACTTTTAGAACGGGTTGAGTTCAAAAAGCAACTTTAATCTGTCGCTAATACGTCTCAAATTTGAATGCAATTGGAACTCCGGTCAGTTTTACGAGCGATGTCCAGCCAGCGTTTAGCACCTCGTTTGGGCGGCGAGCCCAACTTAGCGGCCCGCGTATTGTCAGTGACTTTCACTAGCTCGTATCTAACTGTTTATATCAAAACAATTATCAGCCGTTTTGCGGCCGAATTAAGGTCCAAATTAAGAACGATCGAAGAAGCGTTATAAGTATAAGATACTCTTGAAAGTTAACTTGTTTTAAATTCGGAACAATTGCGCCTTTACCGCGGGTTGGTGCGGCAATTACGAATTTCATTTGGTTTTAGAATTTGGGGGCATTGAATTAAAATGTTTATTACTTAAAGCAAGGTTTAGACTAGCAAGAACTTGCATGCAATTTTCGTTACATTGCGGTATCTGATCAAACTTATAAATACAGTTTACTTAAGTACTCGGCAATGTAACTTAAATTGCATGCAAATTCTTGCTAGTCTAAACCTCGCGTTAAGGCCTGGTTTGGTTGTGCAACTTGTCGGATTCAAAAAACCGGCCAAGTGCGAGTCGGACTCGCGCACCGAGGGCTCTGTACTTTTTAGTATTTGTTGATATAGCGGCAACAGAAATACATCATCTGTGAAAATTTTAACTGTCTAGCTATCACGCTTCGTGAGATACAGCCTGGTGACAGAGGGACAACGGAGTCTAAGTAATGGGGTCCCGTTATTACCCTTTGGGTACGGAACCCTAAAAAGGAGAAATCGATCAGTTATTATTCAATAGCGCAATAGTGATCTATCGCATGCCTGTAATTCGAAGTTGAAATTCGCACTCGCTCGGAGGAGACAATTCGAAAGCCGAGCTAAACCGAGCTTTTCAAATCGTGTTTTAAAACCAGCTAAAAGTGTCCGTCATCTTTAAGACGTTTTAACGTGTGTCCCGAACGGAATGAAAGCTATCGCGCGGGAGCTTTTCAACAATATCGCCGAGGCTTTGTGCGGTGATTAATGTGCCACCGATCTGCGGCGACACTGCAACGAGTTCTTAGTATATGTATATTGTATACCGTTACGATTGGTTTTATACGTTAAAGGACGAATGTTTAGACTTAAATTTGAAATGTAAACAGTCGTACAATTAGGCTTCATTATAAAAATATAACTAAAACTGTTGTTTGTTGTTTTTGTCGTGACTTTTTTCTTTTATTTTTAGAGCGAGCGCTTTTAAAACTCGAGTACAAATAATAAAGACGTTAATTTTACTAACCGAACGTTAATTGTGCCATTTTCAACCAAAAGGGTACTTATTGTCGCTTGTCAGTAAGGCGCTATTTCCATGTAGCTTCAATTAGAAATCAACCTTATCGACAAGCGACAATGTGGTACCTTTTGGTTGTAAACGTCACAATTTGTCGCAACCATCAACGCAAAATCTCTTATGTTTTGCAAAGCGTTCAGTCAATTAATTACACTTTGGCTCTTCAGCAATGGGAATTTAGTATTTATCGCTTGCAATCCTTTGTGCGGTGATGGATGCCCCGCAGATCCGCCAACCGTAACGTTAAGTAAAAACCTAATTTTACGTCTTAAAGCCTCCAGGCGTAAAGACTTGTGGGTCTTCACTCGATCATTATGCCAACGTCTTGAAATATTACACACACGTTCTAAAGAACACACAAAAGCTGGTCTTACTTACGCCATCGAACTCTCAGCATCTATTTTGGTCTAATTCACAACACTAAAAACCTCCTAAAACGCTGAAACGGCCCAAATAAAAAGGCTGATTTAAACATGGCTAAACATAGCACACTAAAATGGTAATTTTACTATCTAGTTACCATGAATATACAGTATGTCCAGCGGCGGGTCCATATTGGCTCACATAACATTACTTGTCATATTATTTTTCATAATAACGCTTTTTGATCATAATAATCATTTGTCATAATTTTTTTGCGTACAAATTTGTTGTATATAAATTTGTATTACCAAAATCATTGCTCATAATTATCTGTAGGCAGATTTTTTTAACAACATAATGTCATTTCCAACTCGTCACGACTAATAATGGTTTTTATAATAAACTTATTAATTATAAACTTAAATTGTATAAGTATTTGAAAGCATAACATTTTAACTTTTGCAACTTTTTTATTTTTCATGTACCTAGCCTATTAAGCTATTTCGGTCCGCCAAGGAGTCGACGAAGCCCCGCATCGCGGGGCTCCTTTTTCCGCTCTGAGGAACACAAGAAACCTAACACTCCTCCTCGCTTCGCTCGTCGTCGTACCTATCCCGACTCTGGGACTGTATTTCTTTTTTGATAGCAAGTTGAATGTGGTGTGGATGCAAGATACCTGACAGTTTATAAATAAAACCAGGTAAAGTTTAAAATAAATATTATATAAAATTTTATTACTTAAAATCGTTATGTTAAAAAATAAATATGATATAAAATTTCATTATTTAAAATCGTTATATTAAAAGAATATATGAAAATTAACATTACAGATATTTATTATGATTGACATTATTAACATGAATGATTTGGTGTTACGATAGTTATGCGCAAAGACAAGTTATAAGTAATGATCATTATGATATAAAATTATATAACAAACATTTTCGGACTTCCAATAATCGAAGTCGCAATTTTATGTGAACTTTGGCGCACCCGTGTCCAGCGGCACTTTTCCAATTTCAAATTAAAAAAAAACGAAGTTTCTTATACTGGTGTGTTATGTCTTCACCATGCACGTGGTCGGTATGCGATAGGAATATAACCTAAAAACTCACAAAACCTGATTTCAAAAGGACTAAACTTAGTTGCTAAATAATGTTTGTTACGATTTTTAGCAATTAAAGCCAAACCTTAATGGAAAAGGTCTAAGTGCCGTGGGATGAGATTAGGCCACTTAATGCGTTTTATAAATACCTACTGTAGTGTAGCAAAGAGTAAACATGTTTACCCGCCAGCTAAGAAGGAAATATGAACTATTGAAGTTTTAACGGTTTAAAAAGTTGCATCTAGATGATAAAGATGTTGGAAAGTTTTGGATGATAAATACCTGTGTGTCGCCTAGTGTTTGGTTCAGGTTTATTTAACAAGAAAATACTTAGTCTAACTGTCTGTTTCTTCTATTTACATTGTAAGGTATTCAAAACTTAAGTGTTACCTACTTAAGAGTTCTTATTGTACCAAATACAACAAGTAAGGAATTTCTTTTTGTGACTAACCCAGTCTACCCGAGGGCTACGTAAATACGTTAAGGGGCCCACTCATCAGTCCGCCGAACGATATCGGCCTGTCAGTTGTTCGGAACTGTTAAATTTTTGTTATAACAACTGACGGGCCGATATCGTCTGGCGGACTGAAAGTCAGTGGGCCCCTTTAGTAGGATACAAACGAATCTCGGAAGCCACGGAAAATTGGTCTACTTAAGTGTTTTTAACGTTGCAAAAGCTAATGGCTCTTTATGCTGTATTAAACATTAGAGACGTTATTGCGAAGTTTTGAAGTTTTTGTGTCCTCCGTCTCAATCACTTGTAACGTAGGAGTGGGCCCTGCGCAAGACAAAATACTCAAAACTGGAACTGCGCTCTTTACAAAATTCCGCAAGAACACAAACACATCGTCCATCTCCTAAAACCTCTTGCACGATATTAGCACGTGTCGTGCACGTAAATGCAATGCATTCGTGCATTATTGAGCACACCTGGGCGCACTGCCGTAAACAACTTTTATTCCGAATGCACGTGTCTTGCACGACCTACCGAAAGAGCCTAACCACCAGTACCCTACCTAAGTAACCAGAAACAAGTTACATATTACGATACGCTTTTCTGCTCTTGCACAGGTTTATTCAGCTGTGCATTTGGGCGCTACTGACACGGTAGCAACGAGAGTAACACTTAAGTGCGAGGTATATTTGGGACACGTAGAAAATGTCCTATGTGCAAAAGGAATTGATAATTTTTTGTGCTGAATATTGCAAGTCGTTTTGTGAGTTTTCGTGGCCGAAATATGCATTTTGCGCAGTCTGCGTTCGCATGTCTTGTATAATATTGGTTAATTGAAATCAGCTATATGCTGCCCTCGAATACTTTTATAATTAAAGATAATCTATAGTTTGCGTTCGAAAGTAGCTGTCACAGTCTATATTTTGTACATGTAGAGATAGGATAGGACATCCTCTGCCCTCTCATTAAACAAGAGAGTGTAGGATATTATAACCTCTAGCCTTGCCTTTGAATTAACAATTCTTATCTCACAAATCAGAAATACTTTCCAATAAAACCTTCCCGGTAAAAAAAAGGAATCAATCTCCGCTCTAAAATGACTGACACGTCCGGTGTGACAGGCGCCCCCTGGCGGCTCCCAGACGAATTATGCCAGTTACCAGCACAATTCTGACAGGCCGGCAATTTTGACAGGCCCGCCAGGCCAGAAAAGTTCAGATTTCCCGCTTGGAAATAAGAGCACAAATTGCCGTCCAGTTTGATTTCTCTTTGATGTTCACACGGAATGTTACCGAAGGAAGGTGCGTTTGATGTGTTTTGGTTTTGAGCGTTACTCTTGTGAGTCTTGTGTTGTGTTGCTATTTTATGCGGGTATTTCAGTGGCTCCTATTTAAAAAGCTCTGTCCAATTTATTACCTAGGTTGGGTTGTTATTGTCAGTTCAACTACGTTATTGTTTTTTACTGAATTTAAATTCTAATCCTGTTTTTTAAATTTTACCCTTTTTCGGCACTAGATGCCGTTTGCTCTTTTCACACGTCATTGGCGGTCTCATACATGGTTTAAACTTAAAAAGGCATTGTAACTCTATAATAATACAGTCCATTTTTGGACTACACTTTAAACTTTTGTACACATAATCAATGTTATTATATAGTCTTTTACAAAAAGGTATTTTGTAGTTGAAACATCACGGCAGTTATGACCTTTGTGTCAGTGGAGCTTCTTTAATCTTATTATGGCGGGAATTATAGATCGCATCCATGGCTGTTCCCTTTGTTTAGCGAGCTGGAGCCAAGGGCGCGGCGGTTCCATATTATAATTATTTTATCGTCAAAATCTAAATATCTACTACTGTTGTCCTAGACTCAGCTCAGGGCCCAGGGTCATGACCCAGACCCTCATGACCCCCCTGGATCCGCCCTTGGCTCGAGCTCAGGCGAGCGTTTGGCTTATGAAATCTCACGCCATTTTACTTTTATTGGTAATGCAAGCAAGTGTCTATAGTATGTATATGTACCGATTGTACCATGTTATTTAGGTAAACTATTTTGCAACCGGCCGGAAAATTTCAGATCCTCTCGACTCCTTGGCACTGTGTAGAAATGTAGCTTCGCTCTGCATTTTATATCGCATATAATAACGGGGAGTGCTCCGGGCCGGGGCCGGGCCGGAGCTTCCGGAGCTTCGTTTTTCTATGGAAAGAACCACGTGATTACCGATCAGCCGATAGAAAATGACATGTCGGACGCCTCGGCCCGCGTCCGGCCCGGTCTAGGATGTCATTCAAGCCTTGCCACTTCTTTCCACCATTACCATACGAGACAACATTTCCATCTTCACCACTTAGATGGTTGGTAGTCCTGCACTGTGCCAGGCGTGTCTCACTCCGCGATTTCGTCGCTTCGCTACAAGTACCTGCGGCCGCCTCAATTTTGAGGTGTTGCCATAGTAATTTCCGCACACCGTTATGGAACGGACGCCTGCATGCGCTTGTGCCGCCTTGCGCGTAGTATTCGCGTTTTGTTAGGGAGTGTATCTTCTGTACCTAGTACTATTATATATTCTGTGACTGTGCGTTTCTCCAGAAACTTCCTGCCTTGTACAGGTAAACTGGAATGAACTGTCGCCTGCGGTCGTCGAATATTCTCTTGTGCTCAGTAGCGATGAGAATATAACCAGGATGCATTTTATGCTCCTCGCTTCTGAGTCACAGGCCGTTCTATTTATCAAATTCAAATCAAATTCAAATCACTTTATTGCCAAAACATGATAGTACAAAAAATAGCAATACAACAATACAATACAAAAGTTCTAGTTTAAGTATAGTGTTAACTTATTCTAGGTTAAATACTAACTTATTGTCTAATCTAATAGGTAATCAAATTCTCCAATACATGTTGGCCATTCCAGTCCTCACCTACGGTGCTCAGACTTGGTCTTTGACGGAAGCTCAGAAGTCCAAACTCGGGGTTTGTCAGAGAGGTATGGAGCGCAGCATATTAGGTGTGAAACTCGGGGATCGCATCCGGAACACCACGCTGCGCTCTAAAACCCAAATAATAGATGTAGCTCGGAAAGCGGACAAGTTAAAGTGGGACTGGGCTGGTCATGTCTGCCGCATGCCGAATGACTTGTGGGCCAAAATAACCACAGAGTGGCTGCCCCATGAGTCAAACCGGGGATCCGGCAGACCTCGTCGGCGATGGCGGGATAACTTGGACTCCTTTTTGAGCGACTGGCCAGATGTAGCTCAAAACCGGGAGGAGTGGAAGAAGAGGGGGGAGGCCTTTGCCCAGCAGTGGGACACAATAGGCTCGTAATAATAATAATAATAATGTTGGCCATGGGTACCAAGCTCAGCATGTGCTAGACTGAAGTCCAGCGCTGGTTTTCAGTTTGGCCCCTTTTTTGGAGGTCTGACGAAGTACATGATGATCTTTTCTGAGCCGTTATATGTAAAATGATGAGCAGTTATGAAAAGCAATAGTATAAAAAACAATGTTACAATATTACAGCCAAGTGGTTAGCGTATCGTGTGTTTGTAACTGTTTACGAGTGTCATCTATTGTTGTTACTGTGGTTGGGTGAATAGGTATAGCCGGTGGTGCACGGGATTTGTACATGTGTGTGTGTGTGTGTGTGTGTGTGTATATATATATATATATATCGCTGTTTTTTATGTTTGCCTTTGTAATTCAAGTAAGTGTTTTTTTACAAGGTTTTTAAACTTGTCCAAATTCATCGGTTCTCGCAGCGGCGGAGGTAGGTCATTCCAGATTTTTGCTGAAGCCTTTATTTGGAGTCTTTAGCCCAGTCAAGCGGACACTTTGATACTAAAGCTCATCAGGACCTTTTCTATAAAATTATATTTATGTGGTTTTAGTACTGACGACTTCCTAGTCTAGTTGGTAGTTTGCCTATGACGCAGGATGTAGTGGTAGTAGTAGTAGTAAAACTCTTTATTGTACAAAAAGAAACATAAAACAAGAGAAAAACGCATCATTTGTACAAAGGCAAACTTATCCCTTTCAGGGATCTCTTCCAGTTAACCTTTGAGCATTTGAGGGAGAGTTGGAGAACGGTAGACATCAAAGCTGTACTAAACGGCATAAAAGAAAATATTTAGTTTCCTAAAAGACAGGTAAACCTATAACCTGGGCATGGGGTTTATGGGCATGGGATGTCCCGGGTTCGAATCCAGGAGTCGTAGCACGGTACGCTTATCACCATGCCTGTCACGTTCTAACAAGTATGTGAGTGCGAAAGTGACGGACTTAGTGATAGGGGAAACCATGCTGCGCGGGCTGGTGAGGTCATTTATTTTTGTTTTTATCACAAATCTTTTGCTCTCGAGTTTTGGATGTTTTCTATATGTAAAACCTGACCAGGAATATATGATCACGCGCCATGTTGCGGAATTTCACTGGAACTATTTTTTTCATACTATACTGAACTGTCACCCTATAAATGAAAATAACAGCGCCCTCTTGACAATGATCATTATATTCCTGGTCAGGCTTTATGTATATAAATCAGTATTTATACATATATATATATATATATTTTTTATCTTTTTTATTTAACCTTTATTGCACAGTACAAGAAAGTACAAATGGCGGAC
The DNA here is from genome assembly GCF_947568885.1 of Cydia strobilella. Taxonomy (NCBI): domain Eukaryota; kingdom Metazoa; phylum Arthropoda; class Insecta; order Lepidoptera; family Tortricidae; genus Cydia; species Cydia strobilella. The sequence goes on from NC_086046.1 coordinate 20,044,519, forward strand.
TTAATGCCATAAGGCATTCTCTACCAGTCCCTACCCTTATATGTATAACTAATTAGTATGTATATCGTCGTCTAGCTAGTACCCATTACAAAAGCCTTATTAGCGCATCTCACGCACTTTTACTTGATTTCACATGCACAAATCAGCACGATCGATCTTCAAGGTCGTAAGGTACCAGTTCAAAACCATAACAAATTGTTAAATCGGGATCCTGACAACTGAGGGCCTACCGCGAACCACGTTCGACGTGTTGCCTCCCTGTCACACTTACGTACGAAGTTACATGTGCGACAGAGTGGCAACTCGTCGAACGTGGTTCGCGGCCCTCTGTAAAGGTGTGGTCAGAGTTAAAAAATACGCCGTTAACGCGTTCGCATAATGCGTAACATGCGGATGATATCATTTTGATGTCAGTGTACGTTAGAATTGGCTTCTTGAAGTAGAAAAAAACCGGCCAAGTGCGAGTCGGACTCGCACACGAAGGGTTCCGTGGCATTACGCAAAAAACGGCAAAAAATCACGTTGTATGGGAGCCCCGCTTAAATATTAATTTTATTCTGTTTTTAGTATTTGTTATTATAGCGGCAACAAAAATACATCATCTGTGAAAATTTTAAAAGCTATTACGGTTCAGCCTGGTGACAGACGGGCTGACAGACAGATAGACAGACATACGGACGGACAGCGGAGTCTTATTAATAGGGTCCCGTTTTTACCCTTTGGGTACGGAGCCCTAAAAAGCAACGTAATTTGCTGCATTTGCTGCATGTCCAATTAATATAATCAAATCATTATTTTTAAACAAGGTAACATTCACTTTTTCTAATCCTAATCGTTTCTACAATATTCCAATTTATTCTAACAATTTTTTTATCTTTTATCCCCGCAAGACACTAACCATTTTTCCCAAACGCCTTAAACTCCATAAAGTATGAACCTCGCCACTTAATGACACAAGTTTTTCTATTTAGAACTTAGGCATTGCCCTCTGTTAACTAATTCGCGAAACTTTTTAATCTTCCGTGTATCGCTAGTGTAACTTGAGCTCTAGCTCGGTAATCATTTATAGTAATAGGAGATCACTCGCAAACTGGTTTTCCTATGAGCTACGTAAGTGCGGCTAATATACGGAACGTAGAGGAAATAGTGTTGGTAGATACGAGTCTTTCGGTTCCTCGATTTTAAAATAAAACTCGAGTCAGTTCGTGGTTTTAACAGAAAAAAAAAAGTTTTTTAGGGTTCCGTACCCAAAGGGTAAAAACGGGACCCTATTACTAAGACTCCGCTGACCGTCTGTCCGGCTGTCAGTCTGACCGTCTGTCTGTCTGTCTCCAGGCTGTATCTCATGAACAGTGATAGCTAGACAGTTGAAATTTTTACAGATTACTGTTGCCGCTATAACAACAAATACTAAAAATTACGGAACCCTCGGTGGGCGTGTCCGACTCGCACTTGGCCGGTTTTTTTTTGTTTGTTAACTATAAAATACATAGTCGGTGCTCTACATTTTGTATCTAGATAAGGTCATTGGAGCTATACAAATCTTGATATGTGCGAAAAACCGAATTCTGTAGAAACCTTCGGCGCGATTCGGGAAATGAATTAGAGATTCGCTAGATATGAAATAAAAACTGTAACAGATGTCATATATTAAAGAAAAAGTGACGAAGCCCTCCAGTGGTGAAGGCCGGATTCGAACCGGCGTCTTTAGCTGTCGCGGCTAACGCCATGAACCCCTAGGCCACTCCGCCACGGCGGTGCCCGTCCGAATTTCTCGACTATATGCCATCTTAGTAAGACTAGGCGTTTTGACCAGCTCTAAGGGCAAGCAGTGCGCGCTTGCACCTCCTAAACGAACCGTCCCACGGGTAAAGGTACCTTATGGCGGTTGGAGCTTACGCTATTATTAACGCCGCTCCAATTAATATACGTCGCATAGCGCCGCAATAATTTGCGACGCTATGTGACGTAAGCGCCAGCCGCCATAAGGTACCTTTTGCCGTGAAATGTCACATATCTTTACTATTTCATATCTAGTGAATCTCTAATTCATTTCTCGACTCGCGCCGCTTGAATAACTTCCGACGCGCAAGCTAAATTAATGTAAGTGTGGTAAAAAGAGAAGTCCAATAATAATTCCCACACAAGATGTAGGTAGTTACCATGTGGTAACTACCTACATCTTGTCTGAGTTGCGCATAAAAATAGATTGAAAAATTGCGCCTCAGCACAAAATCGAAATAAGTAATAAATATTTATACGAAGTCCTTTGAGCGGCGATCTAGTATTGCCACAGAAATAAATACATACAGTAAAGATATCTGACTTTTGCTACAAAAAATGAACAAATACATTTCTGCAGAGTGCAAAAATTACTAAGGATTATTAGAGAAAAAAAACGTAACAGCCCGAATTCGAAATAACAAGCAGATAAAAGTATATAATATGTAACCCTTTATTTTGGCTTAGGCAGCCATTGATGGCTAAATTAAAAATTTTGACAGATTTTCTCTAGCGTCCAATGATGGATAACAGGAACTCAAGTTTCTTTTGTTAGGGCTTAGTTTAAAAATAATTGAAGATATTTTTACCAAATTTCTATTCCTTAAATCTTACATTTCTAAATAAACTAATGAGCTACTTGCAAAAAATGTCTCCAAACATTTTACGTGACAGGTACTCCATATAAAAATGAACTGTCATGGGGTGGTCCCTATACCATAGATTAGTATATGTTACTAATATTATACCTCATTATATACCTCATGAGTCGAATCTCGAAACTAATAATGCAATTAAATTTTGCTCGATTTAACCTACTTCTGGTAATGGTATCGAATTCAAACTTAGCAAGTGTTTAAAGAGGAAATGATATTACAAACTTTAGTAAAAAGATTTTTTTTAAAAAGGTTCTTTAAATAGGTTATCAGACTGATAGGTATTTGACCGTCCCTTAATTTGAGTAATTAAACTAATTAACACACTGACAATCTTGATAATGACCGCTACCAATCTATTGCTACCCCAATTCCCAACCGATAAGAAATCATGCTTCAATCAAATAAGTCTTAACTCACAATAATCTCCATTTGAATTTCAACAGTAGGTTATAACTAATACGGTTTAATTTTAAAAATATAGGTACTTATTTCATAATCAGTAATCGTAATACGTATGTAGTGATTTATACACGCTTATTGACTCCGATAATGTATGGATTATCTTTCAGGAGCTCGTATCTTGGTTCATTGTGTAATGTAAAAAGTGACCTAGTTTGAAAGACTATAGAGTTCACATTTAGATGTACAGATTTGCGGTTTGGGAAGAATTGGTATTTAATAGTATTTTAATATACTTAATATCTAAAGAATGTGTTGTTTAATGCCAATGTTATTATATAAGATTTGTTATAACTTGATAAGGCATTTGCTTGTGCATTGCATTGCCTAACAATATTTTATACGAAAACAGATTCAGTTTTGGGTTGTAACATATATCTGAAATATTTTAATTTAAATAAGCTTGAATCGTAAAGGGCTCAATAATCATAGAATGTAACCATACCTAGAACCTACCTAACTATGTATAATATAATATACCTATATAACTTATTACTCGCAGAATTTTTCCCAGCATCACTTCGTGTTATCTCTTATCAGAGACTAAAAAAGTCTTATCGTGTTCGCACAATACGGCCGTGTCAGTCGAGATAACGCATCGGCGCTGATAACTCGATAACAGTCAGTGTACTACCACTATGACCACCGTAGCTGTCGTGGTCGCCGCTGATAGTAACCTCGGTTACCAAGTTCTCAAAAAACTAACAAGAACATACAAAGGAAAAATATACTTCACTACAGAAGACGAATCTATCGGCTACAATATACTTCGCACTTTAGAGAAAAATGCGACGAATCTACACTACTATCGCATGGACATAACTTATACGAAAAGTATTATCAACTTCAGACACCACATACAAGATCAAGACGAAAGGATAGATCTGGTGATCAACAACACGGATTATGTACAAACTGAGAAGAAATTGTCCCATGCTGAGAAAGTGAGAAGAACGCTAAGTGTGAATTTTTATGGATACATCAATTTCGGAAAGCTGATATATCCTTTGCTAGTTGAAAATGCTAAAGTAGTGAATGTGTCTGGACCAGCTGGTCTGTTAGCGACGATCGAGAATGAAGCGATTAGAAGAAGGATTAGTGATCCAAATCTGACGGAAGATGAGTTAGTAGCTGTTATTCAAGATTATGCAGAGGCGTGTAGAAGAGGCATTGAGAAAACTGAAGGGTGGGGATTAAGCGTGCAAGCTGTAAGTAAGGTAGCTCTAAATGCCGTCACCTTTTTGCAGCATAGAGAATGGAGCTGCAAAGGAATCGTAATCAACTGTGTCAATCCTGGCAGTCTCAACAGTAAAGACGAACGAAAATCAACCAAAGTTTTCCAAGACGGCGCCAAGGCAATTTTATATCTAGCACTAGAAGCACCTCTATCAATAAAAGGCAATTTTGTGTGGAGCAATTACTCAGTTATAGAGTGGAATTGCGACCCTTACGTTGAAGTGACAACAGTTTGAACAGAGAACGGTTAAACCAGTGTTATAACAATATTCCCAGTTATCGGATTTAACCGCAGAAATTTTGCAGTTTGCGGCGAAATAGCTTCGCGCGTGATATTCCGAGATGATCCCAATTTATACATTTCAGTGTTGCAATGGTACTAAAGTATGCGAGCCACGTTTCCTCGTCTATGATAAGATGTGAATAAACCTGAAACAATAAACCGAAGCCTGTGCCTCAATTTACCTTCATTAAATGTTAGAATACTTAGACAGTGGGTGTACTAAATTGTGTTTTACCGCTGACCTTTCTATGGCAAATATTAGTGGGCTCTCAGAATTTGCATTTATTCGCGCTTTTAGTAGGCCATTATTTACGTTTGCCGTGGAAAGTGTACCGTTATGAATAATAATAAATATCACAGTTACCTGGTACAGGCACGTTCATAGTTAGTTCGATCGTGCTTTAATTTTGAACTTTCGCTATTATAATTGGTCAAGAGCAAGACCTTTTCGTTTGGGGCGCGATAAAACAAGATGACTTTAGTGAACAGTGATTTGTGTATTCAATTTTTGATTTATAGGTAAAGTATTGCTATTACATATAAAATTTTCTAGACAATTTCGTTTATTAAGAGCTAAAATAAGGTGGAGATAGAAAATAGAATATTATACGTTAAGAGTTTTACTTTTTAGTTAATAATTGCGTATGCATTAGTCATTATCTCTCATTTTAGATCTTTCACAGATTGACATCGTTGCTCATCTTATAGATGTATATGTAAATTTCATCAAGGTAGTGGAAAGACGTTGTTATTATTTTAGTTATTCTAAAAAAATGCAAAAGTATGCCCTTACTTTATAGTCACAAGTGAAGGTCTGGTAGGGCGGCTGTATCTATCGACCGAAGTCAAGCACACTGCACTAACTATGTCCACGCTATCGTCACAACGTACTTCCCGCTTGACCCTAGGTATTATAGGCTTCCATGCAGGTGGCAACATCCAGCCTCCGTCCCGATTGAAGTTAGGGCAGCGTCCAATCTCAATCGCATCGATAATCTTACGCCCTATATTTTAGCCTTGATTTCTAATAAAAATACAAAAATATACCAAGAGTTTGCAGGCAAGCTACAAAGTTGATCAAACTATTCAAAAATCAAATCAAATCAAAAATAAATGTTTGTTATGTTATTACTTATACAATCGTACATCTAACCGATACACTCTTTTGGCTAAAGTAGAACAGCTATTTGTCTGATAACTTTTTGTTTTTATTTCTAACCAAGTCACCACCTCTAAGCTAGAAATAGGAGCAAGGTGCCCAATCAGCTCTCGCCGGTGGAGCTCAAAGGGATTAATCGTTAGATTGCAATTTGAGGTGCCACCAGAGACGCAATCTGGGGAGATTTGCCGGGCCAATTTATTTTTCCATTGTTGGCGAGGCTGTTTCGTGGTAACCATTTCAATCTCGCTTCGATGTGCACCAGAGTCAACTTTTATGTCAAGAGTTGCCAAAAACAAGCCGCATACTGTAATATGGCGCCCTAGCCAAGGTGATCGCTTGCGCTTCGCTATCTAATCACTTTGTATCTCTCTTTCACTCTTCCATATTAGTGTGACAGTGACAGTTGTGTTTGGTTCGCTACATAGCGTTAGCGATTGGTATGTTGTCTACGGGGCGGCGAGCCACATTTTTTATTTTATTTTTTTATTTCATTGAATCAGCATTAACGGTAAAAAATCTGTTAAGTACCTATATATACTCATACTCATTTATTTATAATAATATTTCATATTACACATTTTACATACACATACACATACATTTTTTTATTACATATTTTTTTATAATACTGGAGAGCAACGAACCATATCTTCAAAACTAGAATAGCCCTAATTATGAGTAGGAGTTAGTCCATTTTTAGCGTTCCGTACCCAAAGGGTAAAAACGGGACCCTATTACTAAGACTCCGCTGTTTGTCTGTCCGTCTGTCCGTCTGTCCATCTGTCCGTCTGTCTGTCACCAGGCTGTATCTCCTGAACGGTGATGACAGTTGAAATTTTCACAGATGCTGTATTTCTGTTGCCGCTATAACAACAAATACTAAAAAGTACGAAACCCTCGGTGGGCGAGTCCGACTCGCACTTGGCCGTTTTTTTAAATGTGTTACTCTATGTACAGTCAGCGTCAACAACGCCAGCACCGGCTCTTAGAGCAAAAATGTCTGTAAGTACAAAGAAGATTAGTAGTTGAGAAACTAAGCAAGGTATATCTTTCCAAAACTAGCGAAAGGCCTTTGCAATAAGGTACTTTACTCAGACACAGTCAGCTAGGAAGAGCTTAGCTCCTTCTGCTTAATCGAAATCTGTAAGCACAGAATAAGTAATAGTATTAATAGATTAATTTTTAACAAGCAGAAACGTCTGCGATCGATGCTATTAAGCTTAGAATATATTTAAAAGTGGAAAAATTACTGCTTTGGGTGAGACTTGAACTCACGGCCTCTGGATCGATACTCCAGCACTCTGCCAACTGAGCCACCAGACCTCATCCATAGTCAGCAAATCTTCCCACTATATGGGTCTAGGGGACCCTAGCGACATCTACCGTAAGAGTGTTACACTTCTTAAACGGCCACCGGAGTTCCAGGCCAGTTCCGGCCAGTGAGTTCAAGTCTCACCCAAGGCAGTAATTTTTCCACTTTTAAATTTATTCTAAGTATTAATAGAATTTTGTTTTTATTGTATTTTGTTTGATTTAATTTACTTCTTTTCAATTTTAATGAATTAATTTATTCTTAATTATTATTAGGTTTATTGACATTCGTTCAATGTATAGTGTATAATACTAACCATATATTTAAGCTTTATTTGTACTAACAAGAATGATCTCAGTTGGTCTGTGAATAAAAAATAAATAAAAAATAAATATCATACAGAACGGCCACCACAGATTTAATATATATTTGTTTCTGTGGTTAGAAGCGACTAATGAGCTTGTAGATTGTTTTACCTGATAGACCTCCCCACATTGATCTTAACTGACGTTTATGGCCTGATTACATTTTTAGGGTTCCGTACCTCAAAAGGAAAAAAACGGAACCCTTATAGGATCACTCGTATCAAAGATAGATATAACTCCGTAATAGATGGATACAGTCTAAGGAAAAAACGTGCCTCGAAAATCAAGAAAATTTGATTCTCGTTCAGAGGGCGCTACTAGCTTTGGCCTACTGTCGTATAGATGGCGTTGACGGTTTCGTTTGTTATTTAACAATTTTAACGCATATCAGTGAAAGAACATGGGTCAAAATCATAAAAATAATTAATGCAAATAAAAAAAATCATTTATCCATATTTAAATACTACATTTTATCGTATTTTTATAAATCTTCATTTTTAGTTTTAAAGTGTGTCGACAGATGGCAGTGAATTTACTGTGGTTACAAAATTTACTATGACAGTACCGCTCTAGTATAAGTTACTCTTTGCTCGTATGTAAGTTTGTGACCCAAAGACGGACATGTAACGTAAACTAATGAATTTTAAACATGGGAGCCACTTTTGGGGGTAAGTGAGAAAATTAATAAATAAAGTTTTTCAGTTTCTTTTTGTAATTTTAAAATAAATACTTTAGAAGTTACTTAAGAGAATAGCCAAAAAAATACCATTCCCCCGCCTTAATTTCCGAAACTACTGAGCCTAAAATTTTGGAAAAAATTACAAAATAGTTCTTTACCTATAGATGACAGAAAAACCTATTAGAAGTGTGAAGAAGCCGACCTCCTGGACGGAGATGGCACGTGAAGAGGAAGACGAAGAAGTAGGAGCGTTACAATTACATATACTGGCCGCGTAGCCAACATGCCATTCGCATACGCTCCGTAGCGATCGAAACGCAACTGTTAATGAAGCACTAATATGGAAGAGTGATAGAGAGACACAAAGCGTTTCGTTGTCGTAGCGATAGCGATTGTCACCTTGGATAGGCCGGCAGGTGTTGAAATTTCAAATGTATCGGATTCGCGACGAAAGAAGAGTTGTGCACGCCAAGACGTTGTGAAGATCCTTTACAAATGCAGCCTAAAAGTAGTAAAGACCCTTTTTTTCATATAGACACCATTAAAAAGTGTATCTACACATAATTAAACAACCATTCGACCAAATTGCAACCAAATTGCTACAAGCACAGAATAAATAATAGTACTACCGTACAGAAAGGAAACTTCCTACAAAACCGAACTTTGACAGCGGTTCAGGGTCGAATCATGCTATCCTTTACTAATATATGGCACTATCCCTTTCGGCTATTTAGGGTTGTCAAAATTCAAGTCATTATCTGTGGCCGTGCACGCGAAGGGACGTCAAGTTGTGCCAACCCTAATAATTGCTCGGAGCAATGATGAGCCGAACGGATCCGAATTTGCCCGAAGCTAGGAGTTTCGCATCCCTGCTACAAGTTTGTTATTTAAATTACACAACGGTATAATAGAAATTTCCATATAAAATAATATATGCTCGGGTAAGGTAAAGTAAAGATTTCCCCCGGTCTCCCCCTAGGTATTAAGTTACCTCAGTCTGCATATTGCCTGCATAGATAAATGCAGCAAACGAAACGAGGAGGCCGATTTTAATGTAACAATATGTTGTAGTTTTGGTCTTGTTGTGATACAACCTTGACACGACTTGCCGTTCGCAGTGCATCTGACTCGCACTGACAAGTGCGAGTGACTCTATCGGCACGATTCGAGAAATGAATTAGAGATTCACTAGATATGAAATAGTAAAGATATGTGACATTTTACGGCAAAAGGTACCTTATAGCGGCTGGCGCTTACGTCGCATAGCGTCGCAAATTATTACATATTAGCGTTGCAGTGGCGTAAGCGCCATCCAATATTAATTGGAGCGGCGTTAATAATAGCGTAAGCTCCAACCGCCAACAAGGTACCTTTACCCGTGGGACGTCACATATCTTTACTATTTCATATCTAATGAATCTCTAATTCATTTCCCGAATCGCGCCGTATGACGTGCGTGCCTGGACCAATCAGTGTAAGCGATTGTATCAAAACAATATCAAAACCATAACACATTGTTTTATCAGAATCGGCCTCTAGGTTTGTTCAACATGATGCTGCTTGCATTAACGTCATTAATGTCAGCTAAATTACCGTATTCGCTTGTACTACAGAGTTAGCTGCCGGTGCAATAATTTAACATTGGCAATTGGGATTAACATGACCCTCCTTTATGATCTGCAGAATGTATACAACATCTTGTATAGAGAGTCACGTAGTAAATAATTTGTAGTAAATCCCTATAAATACGAAAGTAACTGTCTATGAAAACGGATTATATTGCGTATATGCCGTATATTAAATTTATAATACATACGGACGTTTCGAACCCTTTACGCGTTTGTGGTCAACAGGTGACTGAGGAAAAACTACAATGTGCAAAACTACCCACATACAAAAATAATGAACCATAATAAACTAAACTTTATTGCTGGTATTGCTGGTTGTACATGCTAAATCGGTTCATTAAGCTGGTTATACAATACAACTTTTTTCAAGTAAAGATATACGCGATAAAGCTGCGCCGGCTCTAACCTTCCCACTGACCCGAGAAGATTTTATTCCCTCCAAAATTGTAGGAGGGTATCCCAATATAATATACGAATACTTTGCTAATGTATTAAATTAATTTAACAAGTTTCCATCCATATTTAAATTGTATACCGTAATTTTTGTTCTGACTGTTTGTTTTATCTGTGTTATTTTGTAACTTATTATAAGTGAATTGTATTTACATGCATACAACTCTGCTTAAAGCAAATAAATATTTTATTGATTGATTGATTGATATGATAGCCTCCTTGCACTGCACTGAGCACGGCCGTGCCTGCCCTTGATCGCAAGATCATTGTTATTGAATTGTAATTCTTAGTTATCTTTAACATTGTTTTAAAAAAAAAGGTAATGGATGATTTAGATCAAAAATAACAACGCATTTTCAGAAGCAATATTCATGTTATTAGCTTTTGTGCAAAATACTTACAAATTTTTAATGTTGCGGTTTAGACCTACGTTCGTGATTTTTTTCTATCGAGCGAAAGATTTTAAATCAGGTTTCGAATAGATGACGTTACTAGAGAAAGGCCTCAATATATTTTTTTGTAACCGTTATCATGTTCTACAAAAACGCTACGATATTTTAAACCACCGCACCTTAACGGCCCGATCACGACATCGCGCGGCGGCCATAGGTGGGAACGAAAGGTCCGGTCGCTGTGTCTCGCTCCAACCTATGGCCGCCGCTCGCCGCTGCCGCCGCCGCGCGATGTCGTGGCCGGGCCGTTAAGGGAGGCGTCGCTTTAACTATTTTGGTACGATGAATACGAAGGTGTAATTCTGGATGTTCAGAGGAATTCATGACGTTCAGAATAGCTTTGTTTTGAGCTATTTAACAAGCGCTTTGGATACGTTTGGATGTAATATTGCTCGTATATTTCACTGTAGAGATGGGAATGTAAGGAGAAATATGTGGAACAAGTACAGATGGAACACAACATCTCATTTTCTTCTTACTCGTATCCTTATGGTATAGTTGTTTTTTTTTGGATTAGAAATCCACAGAAGTGAGCCTGGCGATTATTTAAATATATGGTAAAATTGATGTTAAGTGCCTCAAGTAGCATGAATATCTCATTATAATTCTTCAAAATTTTACCGCATAAAATGTCTGCACCTTAAGTGGCAGTGGGCGGGGCACATTGCTCGCAGAACTGATGGCCGGTGGGGCCGGAAGGTTCTGGAGTGGCCTCCGCGTACCGGAAGACGAACTGCCGGTAGGCCTCCAACGAGGTGGAGCGACGACCTGGTGAAGGTCGCGGGAATTCGGTGGATGCGAGCGGCACAGGATCGGTCGGAGTGGCGAGCCTTGGGGGAGGCCTATGTCCAGCAGTGGACGTCTATCGGCTGACATGATGGTGATGATGAAAATGTCTGATCCAGAACCCTCATGCTTTCTTCTGCAGATTTCTTTGAATTAAAAGTTCATCGCTATTTAACAAGTTCAACTCCCAATTTTCATTAATAAAGTATGTTGACAATTAATGTTTGCAAAATTGATAATAAATGTCAGTAAATAAATCTTGCCAATTAAGATAATCAAGTAAAATAAATGTCCAAATTAGTTCAAACCCGAAATAATCCATCATAACGCTGCGTTTTACGTAGGCGAACGCGAAGCGGCGCGGCGCGGCGGGCCCAAGGCGTTCGCGTTCGCAACGAGATCGCCCACGTAGGACACTTCTATAGGTATCAAAGGATTGATTCACCCCGCTTCGTGCCGCGCCGCTTCGCGTTCGCGTGTTGTTCGCCTACGTAGTACGCTGCGTAATTATTTATACATATAAAATACATTACCGGTATATAGCAGACTATATAACAACATCTTGAACCACACGATACTGACTTTTGATGCGTCACGGGGCGGCAATTGAATCGATTCCCTTTTTTCCACGGGATGAATTATAAACGAGTTAAAAATAACTGTAAGCTGGCGGAGGTGAAATATTGAAAAGATGAAAGAAGTAACGTGTCGTATAAATGTGTGAGAAAAATTGATTTGGCCGCATTAGTGCTCGTGAGCGGCGGGGCTACCAGCGGTCTCGTTTACACAATGTTCAATCGAAAAATGGAAGCCTATTCTATTATATTATTTTCACACTACTCTATTGAAAACAAATCTCTGAGGCTGGAAGTAACACTAGATTTAAGTTGAATACATCCCTATATAATCTTTGTAAATATAGTAGTAAGTTTAGCATGGCATAGCAATTGACAGTATAATTAGCAATATTTTAGAATCAGCTATATTAGCAATTGACAGTGTTATCAGCAATATTTTAGAATCAGATAATTTAGGCCAATTAATGGTATTTGAGACATATTAAGAAAACAAATAACTTTTGTACCAGTAACCTTGGACCGCGTGGAACGAATGAAGCAAAGTCTGTAGTTCGTTCGCGGCCCACTGACTATCAGTCCGCCTGACGATATCGGCCTGTCAGTTAGAACAAAAATTTGACAGTTCCGAACAACTGACAGGCCGATATCGTCCGGCGGACTGATAGTCAGTGGGCCCCTTTATGAATGCAAATCATCATTAAATTTGATTCGGTTAGCACACAACCGTTGCGCTCGGAAGTATACCTTCAACTGGTCACTGTGAACTTGATTTTCTAATTAGGTAAGAACGATTTGATTGGTTAGGGGCGTGCCTAGGCCGACGGGCAATGCTGGATTTACTGTATTCCTCCATACAAACGTAGTTACGCCCTCATTTTAAAATGATTAGCTAGATTGCTCTGAAACTTTGTACTTACAATAGGATAAGGTCTGTAATTAGTTTATGTAGCTTCAGATACAATAGTAAAAAAAATACAGCGAATTTAAGTTTTTCACACAAAACTTGTTTTTGCTCTATTTCGTTTGTTTTATATACCAGAGCTATACATATAAACTAATTACAGACCTACATACATCTCATGTCATTGTATGTGCAAAGTTTCATTACAATCCAACACGTAGTTTTAAAATGAGAACGAAACTCCGTTTGTATGGGAAGGTTAAATTCGGCCGAGCTTGCTGGGGACTCTTCTTACGAACTGTTTAAGTAGTATTAGACTAGAGATGATAATGAACTTGATGATAATCGGCGCCAGGTTTTAAAGAAAACACTTTCCATTCGAGAATTACAATCGAGAACCGATAGTGGAGCTCAAGTAGATTGTTTCGCATTTTTGCGTAAACACGTCGCCCGGCATTACCTGCGCTGTATTTATTGATTTATGTAAATACGCTGTGTTTATCGCTCCTCAGTTATTAAAGGTTCGCGCCGCTGCTAGTCCAGGAGCCGGACGAAAGAATTACACTTGGTGTTTTAACGTGTCTTGGCCTACTCTGACTTTTTACGTTATGTAAAGAGACTTGACGTTAAAGTAGTTTGTAGTTAATATTTTAGTACGTACGTTTTGCAGTAAAGTTCTATTAAAAAGTGACTAGATAAATTGTAATCAACAACTATTTAGCAATGATTTGTTTTTCAGTGGAGCATAGGCAGAAGGAATCCTACTGTTTTTCTTATGAAAACGGTAGAAAACTCTATTTTCTATCTTCTTTGAACTCTATTCACCCCTCAATACAGGTAACTGCAATACTTATACCATGGGCATAAAATCACAGCTTCGAAAAAAGCATGGCCACCCTCAAAATGACCTTTATAAGCTCGTAAAATTAACGAGGGCATTCCGCGGAACCCATCGAGATGTTTACGGTGCTTCGCGAGCCTTGAGAAATCAATTTCAGTACTTAGGGGGTATTGTCGTGAAAATGGAAAACCATGAAGTGGTTGGGTGGGATTTATATTATCGTACCGTAAAATGGAACTACTTTGCTCCATAGTTTTCTCCAAAACTCGAAATTTTATTTAAATTTTAATATTATTATATTATGGTAGGTATGTTGACAACCCACCATAATATAATTGTTGTATGTTGTTGTTTGTTTTTAATGCCGACTTATAATATACCAATTACTTAATGCTTTACCAATACATTTTAACATAAGTACGTCTGAAGTAAAAATAAATGTTCAAACCACTGATAGTTCTCCTCAGGTAGCATTTATACTATTTTATACGTCATCATGACGTCAGTTACGTCATTATGACCTATAAATGACGTCACTTGTACGTCGCCGACGTCACTTTGCTACCTGGATATCTTCGTAATCCATACTAATCCATCCATATCCATACTAATATTATAAATGCGAAAGTCTGTCTATCTGTCTGTGTGTTCCCTCTTCACGCTTAAACCGCTGAACCGATTTAGATGAAATTTGGCATAGAGATAGGTTGAGTCCCTGAGAAGGACATAGGATAGTTTTTATCCCGAAAATCATCCCTTAAGAAAGTAAAAAGCGGGGTCGGATTGAGATAATTAACGAAGTGCCTGCTAATTTGTGTGCATAATATGCTCAAATTTAGATTGCTATTAGAATTTTTCCAGGCGCTATACTTACTTTAGCTGCTGTTACTAAGTCCGCGCAGACGAAGTCGCGGGCAAAAGCTAGTTCTAAATATATCAGTACAATAAGGGCTTCATTGTCGCTTCCCTTTAATCGATTGTATCCAAGCTATCCTTAAATCAAGTATATGTAGATAGGTACAAGTACACACCATCCCAGGTAGCAAAATGACATAAAATGACGTCATTTTGCTACCTGGGATCGGCCACACTGTTAACTGACAGTTCGTAAACCTTATTACGAAAGGCATAAGGGCCACCGGTGGACAGTTAAGTGTTGCTGTTTGTACATGTGTAAATTAGCTCGTAGTTCACAGATCACTTAACTATTAAATGGAGCATATAAGACAGCTCGAATGCTTAATTAGTATTAATGTACAACTGAGTGGACGCTTGAGCGATGCGTGCAGTGCCTGTACGTGTATTAGGTACACGTGTAATTTAAAAAATAAATGTACAGAAACTTGAGTCACAGAATAAGTAATAGTATTATCATACAGAACGGCCACGCACCGCCGCCCCGACTCGAATTACCTCGCCCCGCGACAGAAATCTGGCGGACTTCTGGCGTGCTCTCAGTAGTATTTTTAAGCAACTTACTCACACTATGACGCATGACGCTTGTAAGGACGTGCCGTACACATAGAAACGCGAGTGATTTTTGATGTATAGCGTGTCCGCCCTGTGCTGCTTGTTTAAAAAACAAACGTTAAGCTATATTCATACAGATTACGATGCATTTTAAATTTTTTAACATACTTTAAAAAGTAGGAGGTTTTTAATCCGTCGGAATCTCTTATGATGCTAAATTTAATAACATATAACACTTTATAACATCAATGTGGGAGCACCATTCTTAGATCGATTTAAAAAAATACTTTTTACAGTACATATGGTGCTCTCGCACTAGTGCGTAAATGAGCATATTTCGTGCATATGTCGAAAGTTTAAAAGGCCATATGTACTGTAAAACGTTGTACGATACACGTGCGAATAGGTAATTCGCAACTCGTGTCGATTTAAAGCACTCCCTGCGGTCGTGTTTTAATTTATCGCCACTCGTTTTGAATTTCCTCTTTTCCGCACTTGTATCGTAAATAACTAATGTTTAATAGGGTAGATAAGCTTCTTAGTTGGTCCCATTTTCATCAAGTCAGGGTCTGATGACGAGATCCTGGAGGCATCTAGGGAACTCCTCAGATTTTATAGGCATACTTAAAGCGATTTTAGTATTTTTTAAAGTTACATTTGCATTTGCTTTCTAAAAGTACCATTTTGTGAAGTAGACCTGCTGGTGAATCAATCAATCAATCAATTTATTTTGCTATAATAAGGGTTGGTTTACAGGTGTTATTACAATAAGTATTTTTATGTACACTCCTTAATTAGCCATAATCTATAGCATGCAAAATATTCACAATTATTTACATATGTACAAATACAATTAAATTTAAACTTAATTAAAAAATAAATAATATTATGAGCCCATTAATAAATATTTCTAACCTTATTGCATTATAATATACATTAATATAGCAAAAAATCATTCAATTTATAAAATCTGCGTTCTAAAAGCCACTCACGTATTTTTTTATTAAATTGGTTATCGGGCACTTCTTTAAGCTGTTGTGGTATTTTATTATACCTATATATGTTTACACACATCACCGTATAATTCTTCTTGAATCGGCTTGTTTTTTGTTGTTTGCCCACCACAAGTCGGTTACAGTTCCTTGTGTTCCGTGGAAATAAATCACTAGCAAGAGAATAAAATGGTGGCATTTTAAATTGCGTAGTGATGATTCAAGCTTTATCGCCTTCTTAGTCTTAAAAATCTGCATAAGTAAAAACTACAAAAATGTGATGTCATATTTAGGGTGGTCATTTCCAGCCGCCACAGTCTCCTGGCCGTCGTGGCAGGGAGATGGGACAGTGCACTTATTAGGCACTGGACCTCCCAACATCTTAGTTTAGGTACTAACATAGTAATTTAAGTATAATTGTAGCTACCAAATATGGATTGTACTATCGTCCGAATTAAATGTTTTTTTTTTTTTTTGCCATATAATATCTAAGTGTGCCCTATGTCAAGTTAAGGGCTGTTGTAACTATAAATAGTAACTGTCTATAAAATGACGAAGTATGCGATTGTGTCATCAGTATATATTTTTTAAATTCAGAATAATCGTCTATGTGTATTGACCGCGATTAAAATTTACAATTGTAAGTAATCTATGGCAGAGGTACACGAATCAGTAGGTACACAAACAATAAAGTGGTACCCAGGAAGCGCACCTCGCTTCCGTTCTGCGTGGCTTTATTGGTTCTCATTGTATTTATGTATGTAAGTGTGTTCAATTGTTTTTCAGTGTTTGTGTTCGTCGGAATACAGTGTATTTGGAAATCTGAATTACTGTCTTTTGGTGTAGTCATTATCAAAAGTAGCGGAACAGACTACGCTTCTAAGTATCTGCCATTATCAAACTGCTTATTTAAAAAAATATGGTTGTCTGCAAAGTCGGTTTACGGACGATAATTTTGCGTGATAACGTCATAAGAAAACATTGATACATGGAGACTATATAAAGGAGCCAAATCTCTATGTATGAAAAGTGTC
Organism: Cydia strobilella; assembly: GCF_947568885.1. Classification (NCBI taxonomy): domain Eukaryota; kingdom Metazoa; phylum Arthropoda; class Insecta; order Lepidoptera; family Tortricidae; genus Cydia; species Cydia strobilella. Next base: position 20,061,810 of record NC_086046.1, read on the forward strand.
CATCAAAAAACAGTAATTAGGCGGCGCCACCATACACCGAAATACTACCAAAAACAACCTACGTAATTTGGTCGGGTTATTTGTTGCCTTATATGGTTCATGTTATACTCATTCCACAAGTTGACGAGGGGGTGCAGGTTGACGCCGCGTACTTTGATTTTAAGAAGGCGTTCGACATGGTCGATAATGACCTTTTGTTGTCAAAGATGGCGGCGGTGGGCTGCACTCCCAAGTTGCTACAGTTCTTCGCTGACTACATGAGGGACCGGCAACAATACGTGGAGTACGCGGATTGCAAGTCTCAGCCGTATTTCACCAGAACCGGGGTAAGTCAGGGTAGTAACTTGGGACCGCTGGAGTTCATTATTATGATTAATGATCTACCAGAAGTGGTCAAGGAGGCTAAATGCTTGTTGTTCGCGGATGACCTCAAATTGCTCTTGGCAATTAAAAATAAGGAAGACTGTGAGCGTCTCCAGAGGGACATAGACAGAGTGGTGGAGTGGAGCCAGAGAAACAAACTGCATTTTAATGTGGATAAATGCGTTTCCATGACATTCACTCGGTCCAAAACACCCATTAACCACAGCTATGAGGTAGCCGGAGCTCAGTTGAAGAGAGTGGACTCCGTGAGAGACTTGGGAGTGCACATACAAAGCAGCTTGTGTTTCAGGGACCATGTTGTCAGTGCATGTAAAAAGGCGTTCAAAATTCTGGGCTTTGTACTGCGCCGAGCAGTAAGCTTCTCAAACATGAAAGCCGTCTCGGCGCTGTACAATGCTCTGGTAAGAAGCCAATTAGAACATAACGCGGCAATATGGGCTCCGCATGAGGCCAAATACAGCATCATGATAGAAAGGATACAAAATAAGTTTACTAGATACTTATACTGGAAACGGTATGGAGTGTATCCTTTCTATCCGCTGATGTATCCCACACTTTTTGTGATTGGCATGGTCGGTTACGACAAATTAGAAACTCGCAGGAATCTGGCGCTTGCGTGCTACTTGCTTCGAGTTCTCCGCGGTAGTATCTGCAACCCGGACATTTTACAAATGTTCAAGCTGTGCGTGCCTGACAGGTACACCGAGCGGCGGCGGCAACCACAGCTGCTGGCCGAGCCAACTGGCAGGACGAATCTGCTCCGTAAGGCACCTCTCAGCCGTACTATACACGTTCTGAATCTCGTTGCCGACAAAACAGATCTTTTTTATTGCCCTATGTGGGAATTGTCAAAAACGTGTTTATATGTATTGTGTTATGTAATGGATTGAAATTTAATTTGAATTATTGTGTAATGACATATTGAAATCTAATTGACTATGGTGTTTGTAAGTAATTGTAATAAATTGAATTTTTAATTTGAATTATTTAGTTAAGTAGTAATAAGGATTATTTTTAATTTAAGGTTAAGGCACTATTGTATTAGGGTTACCTGTAAGGATAGTTGCTGTATTTAATAAATAATAAATAAATAAATAATAATAATAATAATAATGTCCCAGAGCCTAACTAGCGCCACCGGAGAGATTAGGAACTATTATTTAAAGTGGTCACTTTTGCAACAATTCTGCCATAAGAGATTGGCATCCTTTCTATACCATCCATACATTGATAAAAAGGCCGTAACGTTATTATGGAGATCTGTTCAAAACGTGACACTTTTTCGTGCATGCTTCCGGTGTTCATCGATTTTATGGATGGTATAGAAAGGATGCCAATCTCTTATGGCAGAATTGTTGCAAAAGTGACCGCTTTCAGCTTTAAATAGTAGTTCCTAATCTCTCCGGTGGCGCTAGTAAGGCTCTGGGACATGAGTATTACATGAACCATATAAGGCAACAAATAACTCGACCAAATTACGTAGGTTGTTTTTGGTAATATTTCGGTGTATGGTGGCGCCGCCTAATTACTGTTTTTTGATGGACACTTTTCATACATAGAGATTTGGCTCCTTTATATAGTCTCCATGATCGATTTCTAAGACGTTATCACGTCAAAAGACATGTATCTCTCTATGTACAATAGTTAGACTGAAACACTTTTTACTTTTACTAAAACGTGTAAAAATTCAATATTATATTCATACTCGTACTAAAAATTTTCGTTAGTCCTTTCAAAATTAAAAATCAAAAATCAAAATCAAAATTTATTTATTTGTAAACATAGGTTAAATATAGGTCTTATACAATAATTTATGTTTCACTATATTTTGCCATTTGGCATACAAATATAACCAAGGAGAGATGGAGCATGCTCTAATTATAACAGATGTCAAACGAAAGTAATATGTTAAATGTCAAACAAAATAAGAGTGTACTTAAAACTAAAACAACTTAAATTCAAAATATGTCGAGTAAATATTTTCTTAAACTAAAATATCAGCTATTATAAATTATTTCCAATTCTCCATAATTCCAGTCCGTAAAATGACTGTAGTATAAGGTACTAGCGACCCGCCCCGGCTTCGCACGGGTTAAGTATGACAGAGATGTGCCGTTCTCGATAACATGCCCGAATGAGAACATTGCGAGAAAGTGCTCGGGAATGTTCTCCGAAACGGAAATTCCTGAGAAAGTACAAAATATGTTCACGAATTCAGATTTTTTATTGTTTGAATACAAGTGTTTAATAAATGCTTGAAAAAATTTGGAAACGTACAAATTATTGTAAGGGCAACTTTCTCTTCACTCTCAAGAAATTCCCGAACATGTTCTCGGAAATATTCTCGCACGAACTTTCTCGGCACTTTCTTTGTTTCCGATAATCTACTTCTACGAAACTATATACAATTTAATTTATATGGCTAAAAGTACAATTCAATAAGGTTTCGAAAAAAGACATTTTTGGTACCAAGCTATGATAAGCGATAGCTTACCGCGCTTTTCTTTCCACAAGCAACTAATACTCATCGAGAGAATTAGTTTGTGTTGTTTTATCACAGAGATTTCACGGTTACTTCCTGTCTCCATCGTCAGATCAGCTCCATGTCATCATAATATTGCATTGTTATTCGATTTACGTATGCAAAATTTCAGCTCAATCGCGTGTGTGCTCACATAGTGCTTCCCATAGAAAACGAAGCGCCGGAAGCTCCGGCCCGGCCCCGGCCCGGTCTAGCGTGAGTTTGCTTGCTTTACAAAGGATGCTTTACGAAAAACCTTACCAAATTGTACACTTAAACCTTCCTCAAGAATCATTAGTAAGATGAATAGGCGAAAACCGCATGATAGTCAGTTCAGTAGGTAAAATACATGTTGTACCTATCCGATATGAAAAAATCCCGTACCAGCAAGGTGCACATTGCGGCTTGTACGATTCATTATTCATTACAACGTCAAATCCACTATCCACAGGGACAGAACGGGAGTACCGCATTTGGATTTTAAAGGCAAGAACACACTTGGGAAGAGATAATAATATAATTCAATTTTTTCTACTTCAGCACTATTATTTGTATATTAAATGACTCTCAGTAAGATTGAAATCAACTTCATAGAGTGCGCCCCCGGCTCCGAAGGGGCCCCGGCGCAGCGCAGTGCTCTTAGGATCCTAACAGCAGTGTTCTTAGGAATATTCATACAATATTATGCAACTGTTGTTTTTTTATCCTTCTAGGCAAATATCTACTAGTATTTTATACAATCGTGATATAATGGAGAGCTTTTCAGTCGAGTACCGTGTTAAGGCCATGAAGCTTGCTGAGTGGCCTTAATTGGGTACGACATTGAAAAGCTTGATTATATCACTATTGTATACAATACTTTTTCTACGAGTCAACAATAGTACATTGTGCAACATGGGGCGTAAGTTAAATATTGCAAACGAGAGTATAGTTAAACGTATAGATGTATAGACTCGAGTTTGCAATATTATTACGCCCCCAGTTACACACAATGTTTTTCATCACACTTGCGATCCAAATTGAAGTATAATGACATAACACTGTTAATTATAATACTAGAAACTTCACCACTCCCTAGGGAAAACGCTTTTTCTATAGTTCCCGCTAAGCCTTCCAGAATTTTAGTAATGGGACCCCCGTTTTTACCCTTGGGTACGGAACCCAAAAAAATCTACAATCAGACATTATAATACTTTACAAAAGCTACAGTGTGAAATTACATTAATATGCAACTTGGGGAGGCGTTAAGCACTCGTCGCGGCCATTTTTAATACTCCGCATTAACGTTCATTAGCCTCGGAGTTGGCAAGTCTGGTACATCAACTATTCATTACTTGAAACCAATGACAATATACGTAATATATATAGGATAGAGGGTTACTGTCGTAGTAAATTTTGTAATCACAGTAAATTTACTGCCATCTATCGACACACGATTAAAACTAAAAATAAAAATATCAAAAAAATATATGTATAAATTATTTTTTATTTGTATTTATTATTTAATGATTTTGACCCATGTTCTATCACTGATATGTGTTAAAATTGTTAAATAAACAAACGAATCAACGCCATCTAAACGAGAATAGGCCAAAGGTTGGTATTGGTGGTAGCGCCATCTGCGCGAGGATCAAATTTTCTTGATTTCCGTGGCACGTTTTTTCCTTAGACTTTATTCATCTTATACGAAGTTACATAGGGTATATGCACTCCTTACTGAAGGCTTATGGCGCCGCCTGCCGTAATAAATAATTTAATTTGTTCTAATACTTCTAATGGTATTTCATAAACTGTCCAGTAGTATTAAAACTGTTTCCTCGTTTGCCTCCTAGGTATATTATAAAAATACATCTCCATCATCTCTTGATGATGCCTTAGAGAGGCGAAGCACGTGTCAAGTTTTGGACTTTTGGCGGTGGTTTGTTTTATTTATTTGCGTATTTATGTTTGCGGTGGGAGGATGGGAACATTTGCATACAAGAAATGATTAAATTAACTTTTCATTACTTCTGCGTTCTTGGCCCTGTGGGCACGAACACTCGCAACTACATTAGGCGTGCTTGGCGACCAAAGCGTTAAAACCGTAATTAAAACACATAAACTGTACGACAACTACTACGCTTCGAGGCGCCGAAGCACACATCATCTACTATTCATTACTTGCGGCACTGTAACTTTGATTTTACTGTCTCCGTCCACACAAACTGACCTTAATACTACGAAATAAAGGCTATCGATGGTCAAAGGTAAATCTCTGCTAGTGCGGTGTACCACAAACCACGGGTCGTCTATAATTAATTTCTTGAGAATATGGTTCTGTAATGAACTGACTAGTCGGGCAGGGAAGGTACACAAAAGTACCTTTTTTGCCTTAAGATAGACAATAAAGACAGTAATTAATGAGCGATACTCGTAAGTCCTGAATTACTTGAATGTTTTATGTGAGTAACATTTAAATATAGATTTAGATTTCTTTATTTCACAATAAAATTACCTCTACATTATAAATTTGCTACATTCGTCAAAATTATGTTTATCTTCTCATCATGATCGTCGTAAATTACATTATAAATTTAAAATAATAACGTTAATTGTGTCTCCCAATAGAACTAAATTAACTTTTTAATTAGTAAGCTGTCTTTTTAATTAGTGTTCTGTAGTGTAGGTTTCGCTTGAAAAACGTTTTAAATATGAATATTTATATATGTATTCATTATAATAAACTAATTGTAGCAATCAAAATATACAATAAAAACAGTTTTGTGAGATTAACCGTATTTTAATTTTATTTAAACTGATGTAAAAATTTAATTAACTACCTCTTTCTTTTCATCCTTAAAGTACTGGCGCACTCGGTAGGTTTTCAAGTTCATATATTGTACACATATCTTTTTTTTTTTTAATTCATGTATTTATTTAGGGACTTTTAATCTTAAGATTACGCCAGTCCCATCGTACCTTAATCTAAATTACACTCATCTACGGCCTGTCAGTATACTGACTAATATAATTATACACAAATAAATATATCTCCTTTGCCTCTTCTGAGATTAGTGCCGCCAAGATGCTTTGAAAAGCGCCTACATCTAACCTATTAATATTTAGTCACTTCATCAACAATTGTCTTTTACCTTCGTTCCGTACACAGTATATGTTGAACATCCTCTACAATATTGCAAGCTTCGCAGTTCGGGGATGGCTCTTTTTTCATCATAAAAGCGAACTTCTTTAGAGGAATGTGTCCTGGACGAAGTCTTAACCCTATTTTAATTAATTTCCTACTTAACCTAGCACTCATAAACCAAGGAATATGAGGAGGTTCACATTGCATAGTCCTGTACCATATACCTTTTTCTTTGCAACGCTCATCAAAGTGTTCTTTCCATATCCCACGTACTTTCATATTGTATTTATGTAACTTTTCTGTAAAGTCTGGTGTAATATAATCTTCTGCTTCAATTGTGCGGGCTTCTTTTGCTAACATGTCAACCTCCTCATTTCCTCTTAATCCTATATGTGCGGAGATCCATTGCAGTCTCAAAGACAAACTTATAATCATTATTAATTAATTGTTAATTTAAATTCTGTTATACACACATAAAGAAAGAAGAGAAACCTCTTTCTTTCTTCTTTTCTTTACCTTAGATTTCATAATATTCCAGTTCATACCCAGATATATCAGCTGTATCAATTACTGCATCGCAAAGCATGCCCGTTTCATTACTCCTGCTAAAAACTTTGGGAAAGCCCGGCTACAAAACTTCCGTTGACAATATCTTTGAAAGCCTCCGCGATTGCAAAGTTTTGGGCTTTTTGGCTCTGTGTAGTTGTAATTAAGCTTCTAACAAGCCAAGGGCTAGATGTTTAAAGGAAGTTTCAATTCTACAACTACGGTAGCTCGTTTGGAGTTAATTTGCGATCGGTATACGTCTTTGTTAATAAGGACGTATGTAGTTTATGAAGTTGGTTTACCCTTGTTTAACCAAATAAACTTTAGCTACCTACTTTTGAATGAATGCATTGTAACGGTAAATAATTAATATGAAACAAACTTAACCTCAGTAGCGTACAGCGTGCATTCAAGAAATTAGGACAGGTGCCGCGACTAGGTGGCCCAGAGATTGTGGCGTTAGCCGCGAACGTAAATACGCCGGTTCGAATCTGTTGTCAGACACTGCAGGGCTTGATAATTTTCTTTTAAGTGTGACATCTATTTTAGTTTATAATTATGACTACTTAAAACAATACAAATCAAAGTATTTAGTAAAGCAATAGGTTTTGTTCCCTAGTTTCTTACGACTAGGTACACCCTCGCGAGAAACTATAAAACCGATGACACTTAAAACTACTACAATTTTCGCTGTATCGCCGACTTGTTGCTCAATAAAATAAAGTTTGAGCACTTATAAAATACTTCTTATAAAACATTCAATAAAAAACCGGACAAGTGCGAGTCGGACTCGCCCACAGGGTTCTGTACTTTTTAGTATTTGTTGATAGCGGCATTAGAAAAACATCATCTGTAAACATTTTTACTGTCTAGCTATCACGGTTCATGAGATACAGCCTGGTGACAGACAGACGGGCAGTGGAGTCTTAGTAATAGGGTCCCGTTTTGACCCTTTAGGTACGGAACCCTAAAAAGAGCAATCAACACGCTCAGAAACTAACACGCAATTAAATATCACTTCTTAAAGATCCACGATATGCAAACAAAATCCGAGAAGGAAGAGAAGTCGAGTTGAGAGCCGAGTTGTCAAAGAAGCTTGTTAACAAGTTTTATATAGGCGACGCTCGGCAGATGGAGTGCGCCCGTTGTAGATCATTGAAATACGTACGGATAAGATAGAATATAAAAGTTCATCGGGTCGGATCGATGTATTATAAATAAAGTGAGTGAACACCCCAACGCAGCGTCTTACGTAAAGGGGCCCACAGACTATCAGTCCGCCGGACGATATCGGCCTGTCAGTTGTTCGGAGCTGTCAAATTTTTGTTCTAACTGACAGGCCGATATCGTCCGGCGGACTGATAGTCAGTGGGCCCCTTAAGCGAACAACTCGCGAACGCGCCCGGCGCGGCGGGCCCACGGCGTTCGCGTTCGCACCGCGATCGCCCACGTAGGTATTCTATAGGTATCAAAGGATAGATTCACCCCGCGCCGCATCGCTTCGCTTCGCGTTCGCGTGTTGTTCGCCTACGTAGTCCGCTGCGTAAATGCATTTTATTAATTAATTAACTATATATATTAATTTTACTCGTCAGATGATATGTATTTTTATTAGGCTAAAATAGATAAATCCGGCCAGATCATGAATTTTGATCATTTCATGAAATGGATTGATCGGTTCATGACATGGTTAGGTTCGGTTTGACTTATTCATACCTATGCCTACCGATCATTTCATGAAATGATTGCCACATCATAAAATGGGCAATTCTAAGATATGGCTACTGGATCTGGATCTAGTTCGAATTGTTTTATATCACCAATAATTATTGCGCAAACCGAAGAACCGAATTTTAAATCGGACGCCAAAAATATCAATCGCATGACATCTGGATAATTTTAGCCTAAAGCTAGGTTTTATTAGTTACAATAACCTTTATCTAATCAACATACAGCCACCAGCGTCCGATTAGACAGTTTGATTTATCTGTTTCCTTTTTAACAAGAAATCAATCGCGCAGAGGCAGGCCAAGTCGCGATTGTCTCGGCAACTTTTATAGCACTTTGTAGACTTTTAGACGGGATGCTAGAGTAGTCATTTGTTTTCAGCTCTTGCTGTTTATTCCGTCGAACGCGATTCGGGAAATGAATTAGAGATTCACTAGATATGAAACAGTAAAGATACGTAACGTCCTACGGGTAAAGGCGGTTGGCGCTTACGCTATTATTAACGCCGCTCCAATTAATATTGGGTGGCGCTATGCGACGTAAATTTGCGACGCTATGCGACGTAAGCGCCAGGCGCCATAAGGTACCTTTTGCCGTGGAATGCCACATATCTTTGCAATGCTATGTCATATCTAGTGAATCTCTAATTCATTTCCCGAATCGCGCCGGAAGACTTTAAATGTTCGGGGAAGATCAATACACTAGTTTTACCATTTTTTGTCGTCGGTTAATATACAAAGTATTTTCGACTCCTCTAAAGAAACTACTAACTATTTAACTATGAAAAAAATCGATCTATTTAATATTTTGATGTGTTATTAATCTGAGTCTCAAGACAAGAGCATTGACACAGAACAGTTCAATTCATCATCATCATATCAGCCTTTTATCGCCCACTGCCCACATAGGCCTCTCTTCGAGTACGCCACTTATCCCGGTCCTGAGCCAATCTCATCCAGAAGTGACCCGCAGTCTTCCGAATGTCGTCCACCCAACGAGCCAACGGACGCCAGGCACTCCTTCCGTCTAAAAGCGGCCACCATTCCGTTAACAGTTCAATTAGTATATAAGATCTATATCAAAAGATCCCTATGGGTCGAAGTGTATCCGCAAGGGCCCCCGAAAACCATAAGATAAGATAAGATCTATTCAAAACCATTACCTGCTCCCGGTGATGCTTTATCCTTATTAAATGCTCCTTCTAGCACAATTCGAAAGGATTTAAAGTGGTCGAATTTAAACTATCGTGAGTGATACTAACATTAAGCTAATTTTACGGTTTCACTCACGTGTTTTTAGTCTCTCGCACGACATGTTTCGGAGAGCCTACATTATCAAGCCTGACGTTGGCAAATCCGATCCAGATCGATCACATTTTATTAAAAAAATCCTTTCCAAATATTCAACTTTTTCCAAGGCTAGTGAAAAATGTGGCATTGTAAAGCCTGAATTTAAAAAAGGTGAAATGAGATTATGAAATGTTTTTTATTTGTAAAATGTTCGATTGTAAATTGAGTTAAAAAAGAAATCTACGATTTTTTAACGCGTTCAGCGGCGGTAACAATTATAGCCGAACTAGCCAATTGAATAAGAATAAAGGGGCCCACTGACTATCAGTCCGCCGGACGATATCGGCCTGTCAGTTGTTCGGAACTGTCAAATTTTTGTTCTAACTGACAGGCCGATATCGTCCGGCGGACTGATAGTCAGTGGGCCCCTTAAGAATAAGAATATAAACCGTACTGATAAATATTTTGAAATATGTCTCACGATAGTTTGTGCGATAATAAGAATATAGTTTAAGTGCGAAGAATAAGAATTGTTTATTGCCACATTATCAAGCACAATGACTTTAAGATTTAGCAGTACGGCTATCACCGTAAGTACCGCCGCCGAAACGTTAATGTAGGTAGCGTTTTCGTACTAAACCTTTTTTGTATGGGACCAATACTAAAATCATAACATTTATTGCTGTTTCATACTTATGGCTGATCGTGTTGGCGGTTGTAGATCTAATGTAAGTAAAAACCGGCCAAGTGCGTGTCAGACTCGCGCACGAGGGATTCCGTACCAATACGCAAAAAACGGCAGAAAAATCACGTTTGTTGTATGGGAGCCCCACTTAATATTTAATTTAATTCTGTTTTTAGTATTTAGTATTTGTTGCTATAGCGGCAACAGAAACACATCATCTGTGAAAATTTCAACTGTTTAGCTATCACGGTTCATGAGATACAGCCTGGTGACAGACATACAGACGGACAGATAGACGGACAGACAGACGGACAGACAGACAGAAGGACAGAGGAGTCTTAGTAATTGGTTCCCGTTTTTACCCTTTGGGTACGGAAAAACGGATTGATGAGCATATTAATAAATAAATATTATTTAATGATAATGAGCTTAATGATAATGAGGCTTGTGTTGCGAATACCTGACGACGATAATTAATTATAATAGATAGATCAATAGATAAATATTAAATACTTAGAAATCTCGGAAAAAAATATCCGTGCTCATCACACAAATAAACACTCTTACCGGAAAACAAATCCTAGGAGGCCAATTCGGACGTACATTTGGCATCAAAATGGTATTTAAATTATCTCATTTAGTCATTCGCGCTTGCCTTTCGCTCATACTTCAACATTAATGCATTGGCGCGATCGAGATGCACGGGCGAATGATTACATAAGGCGGTTCCCTGAGCCAGAAGGCGAAAAATCTCCTTATATGGATCATGTTTTTCTAAGAGGCGTTGATATTCGTAGACGTGGAAAAAATATATGTAGTTCTTGACTATATTATCTTTAATATTATAGCTTCCGATACACGAATTATGACACTTCGCTCGATACAATCAATTCCCAAAGTAACCTCTAACTCGGACTTTTAATCCAACTTTACTCGGTTATTTATTATGTGATACTATAAACAAAAAAAGAAGAAAAAACAATCTTAACTTAAATAATAATTTCGAAGCTTTCGAATTTCGATATTGTAAGATAACGTTTTTAAAATAAATAAAAATCGACAAAATTCGATCCAAATTGACTCTTGGCGCGCATGATTATCCCGTTCTTTCTTGCGAAATGTGACAGTGACAGCGGCAAACCGATGGAACGGCCATAAATACATCATTTAGATATCGCACAAAATGTAAGTTTGAATTTATTTACTAGGCTATGTAATCTATGTATCGCGACGCCATCTATAAGGATGAAGCCAGACGAGCGTAATTTTGTGAGTTGTGAGCTGCATAAATTCTAATGTATTTCGCGGCAGACAACTCATTTTGCATCGCCGTAACGGCCAACGGTGTCAGCACGGTTGCATTTTTATCACCTGTCACTATGCCTGTCACTTTCGCACTTACATACTTGTTGGTGACTGGCGATAAAAATGCTACCGTGCTAAGTCCGCTGGTTTACGACATTGCGCGACTGGCTTCGGCTAAGGCGACAACCATAGGTGGGAACGATGGGTCCGATTGCTGTCTCGCTTCAACCTATGGTTGTCGCCTTAGCCGAATCTAGTTGCGCAATGTCGTGGCCAGGCCGTAAGAATCAAACAGGCATTTAGTATGAAACCGACTGCAGCAGAAATTGAGCAAACAAAATTACGCGACTCACAACTCAAAAAATTACGCTCGTCTGGCTTCACCCTACTCATGTTATTGAAGTTTTCAAGGATCGATTGCTTTTACTTATTTCTACAATTTATACTAAAAGCAAGGTCACATCACCCAGACTACACTTACCCAAAACGCTCTCGTAGTATAAATATACTAGTATCATGTTTACATATAAAATATCAAAGAACACCCCGGTTCTAATTTCTCGGTCGAACTGCCACACCGCTCAAAGGGCCTACTTGTACTGTAGGGGAGGTAGGGGAGCATTGGGCACTTTTTTACTTAAGTCGTGGTAAATACGTAACATAAAAAATGTATGCGCGTAATCATTAATAAAAACCCTTTTAGAAATAATAATATACAAATAAAACGCTTGTCGGGGTGTCGCTGTCGACGGATACGTCTGGGAGGACATCATCATCATTCATCATTATGTTAAATTACTTGAATATTAAGTAATATATAACTATAAAACTTGCACTTGAACTATAAGTACTTCTTTTGAAATCACATCAAAATACTTCATTTTGCACTAACGAAACCATCGACACCATGTAACACTGACCACTAAACAATATCACGAATGAGATTAGCATGAGCTTTCATGTCAGTAAATAGTCTTGAATTCACAGTATACAATTTTAAGTATCTTTTACACGTCCCGTTCCCGATTTACTAGGCGGTGCCCGAACCTCCCGACTGCCCAATGCTCCCCTACCTCCCCTACTAGGCAAATAATTTCGTGGAAACATTTGGTATCGATGTAAAGTCCTTTACATTGTATTTTTAATACTTTTTTAGGGTTCCGTAGTCAAAAAGGTCGCGTTTAAAAGTATCTAACCTTAGGTAGGTTCAGCCATGGACGTCCACTGCTGGACACAAAGACCGCCACCGCCACCGGCTCCCAGCGACGAGACCATCCGTCCAAACTAGTTTGTGGGTGTCCGACACTACGCTTACCCATCCGTGGCCGTCACTCTGGACTTTTCTGCCCCAGCGGCCATTGACTGATGACTCTTCGGGCTATGTCGGTTACTTTGGGTGTGAAACGTGGTCGCGTGGTAGAATCAGAAATGAGGATAAGTAACCGACAAAAGTATCTGTTACAGTATAATTGTTCTTCATGTCCTTTACTTAATAATAGGTATTTTTTTAATGACATTCGGTTACATTACGTCCCAAAATAATCTTTTAAGTTAGATTACCAGATTTCAGGTCAGTGTCTTATAAAAATAGTTTGATTAGCTTAACGTTTGATTATGCTGCGCTTCTCAAACTTTATTGATGATGATGAATTTTTTGCCCCTTTTGGAAAGCGAAATATTTGACGGAGCCCCAACTGAAAAATTTTCGTTCGTCACTGTATACCAGATATACCTATGAGCTGGTATTTTCCTTATTATTACAAGTATTCTCGCGGAGCTCTAACAGAGGCTTTGTGGAGCCCTAGGGGTCCGGGGAGGATACTTTGAGAATGGCTGGATTATGGAATAAATAAGAAATATTTAGGGATCCAAAAAGAACCTATGTATTACGTGCCATATAAACCTCTAATGATCATTAATGATCATCGAATTAATGATCCATTCCGATGTTTCATATATGCATGCTCATGGAGCCCGGCCAACGCATTATTATACAAATGTGATCCGTGGAAACACATCTTAGATTGATGTACGACTTACACTTAAGGACAAAATAAAGGTAGCTCCATCCCTTCTAATAATATATTATACTAGCTTTTGCCGGCGACTTCATCTGCGTGGACTTAGTAACCGCAGCTAGAGTAAGAATAGCGCCTGGAAATTAACGAAATACACGAATTATCAGGCACTTCAGTAATTCTTTCATTTACACCCCGCTTTCGACCCTCTTAAGGGTTGATATTCGGGATAAAAACTATCCTATGTCCTTCTACGGGACTCAAACTATCTCTATGCCTAATTTCAACTAAATCGGTTCAGCGGTTTAATCGTGAAGAGGTAACACACAGACAGATAGACAGACAGACCTTCGCATTTATAATATTAGTATGGATTTTATATTTTGTTAGTAGCAGTAGCACCGCCCACAATCTCTCTGCTTTGCCTTAAGGTTGACTGGCAGATAATGCTTTTGGCATTAAGTTCACCTTTTGTACGATAAGTTTTTCTTCTATGCAATAAAGATTAAATAAATAAATAAATAATATTATAAATGTCAAAGTTACTCTGTTCGTCTGTTTGTTACCTCTTCACGCTTATACCGCTGAACCGATTTAGATGAAGTTTGGTTTGGATTAACCGGTCAATTCGAACAACGTGATACGAGAACAATACGAGATCTAATAGATACGTTATAGTTTAGTTCTCAACTAGTTATCTATTGCAGTTCGATTCGAGAAACCAATTGTCATTTCACGCTACAATTATTGTGACGTTTTGGGATATCCATTAGGTATCCATTGGATGTCTAAGTAATATCTTAAGCAAATCTTAAAGAGATCGTTCAAGAGGATTCGGAATCGCGGAAATGTCAAATTTGACATGACTTTCTTAAATATCTCGTTATCGTTTCTGTTTCATATCTAGTGGATATCTAGTTGATATCTAGATCATTGTTCGAATTGGCCCGATAGTTACAAGCCCGAAAATGCACGCGCGAATATGTTACTCGTGGTGGTTTGGATGTAACTATAGGCATTTTAATTAAAATAAAACAGTACCCACATTTTGAATGTGAAAGCCTCGCATTTATTACTTATTCAAGATTAACCACTTCATCCTTTTACAACATACGCTCCCATATTTTGCCACCGAGTGTATTTTCAAACATTCGCAATCCTCGTATAGGCTGACCCTTCTTAATATTTATTTTAGCCATAAAGAACAATTTTTTTACGAGGACTCACTGTATTATATACGAGTGATTTAAAGCAAATAACTATGGTTGTTTTATTTCGTTCATGAGTCTAATGTAACGTGCAAAATATAAGTAGTGATACTATAATTATAATGTGGGCAATAAAGAGTATAGGGTATTTGACTGCGTTTAATAGTTATTTACGATACAAGTGCGGAAAAGAGGAAATTCGAAACTAGTGGCGATAAATTAAAACACGTACGCAGGGAGTGTTTTAAATCGACACGAGTTGCGAATTACCTACTCCCACGTGTATCGTACAACGTTTTACAGTACATATGGCCCTTTAAACTTTCGACATATGCACGAAAAGTGCTCTTTACGCACTAGTGCGAGAAAGTACCACCATATGTACTGTAAAATAATAGTTATTTGTTATACAAGGGTACAAAGTTGTATTTTACCCGCGAGTGTAGAATTGAAACACGAGCAAGCGAAAGGATTCTATAGGTGAACCACGAGCGAAGCGAGTGGTTCTAAAATAGAATCCTGAGCGTAGCGAGTGTTTCAACACACGAGAAGTAAAATACATTTGCGCCCGTGTGTAACACAAAACTTTTCACCTCACTATAGCGAGGAAAGTGCAACATCCACAGGCGTTAGATCATCTTCATCACTGGAATCACTCATTTCTTTACGATATTATAACAGAAAACTCTGGAAGTTGTGTATTTTCACGCGAGTCGGCGAGAAAAGGTTTTAAGTAAAAAAATTGTTGACAATGTTGACATTTCTGATGTATGAAATGTCAACGATGCGTTTTGAAATTGCATCGACTCAACTTGTGCGTTCAGAATTATATTAAAGATCATTATAAAGAAACAAAGGTTTCTTATGGAATTTTAAGGTTTATGACTTAAAATCATTACATAAATTTGGTATTTTTTATTAGATTCTCAAACCATTTATTTAATGATAATTAATATCGAACGAACCATTATCATGAGCGTTTTACGTTTTGTTATCTGTCAAGCTACTTAAACGCGCTCCATCCAAGGTCAAATTACTTTCCCCACTAGTGAATAAAACGCGTTTTTCCCCGCTTGTATTGAAGGATAAATGACAACTTTCCGAGCTAGTGAGGGGAAAATTATTTTACACCATGCATGAAATAAAGCACCAGAAGATTAGTAGAGAAACGTAGACAGCAGCTGTTTTTAGACACAATTTCTATTTTAAAACCCGTATAAAACTATAAAGAGTAGGTAATTTGATTGTGACGTCACATGCCAGTGTTTCATATAAATTTTCCATAGTAGCAAAAAAAAAAAACAAATAATAACTAAATCATTTATTTTCACGTCACAATAAATAAAACAGTAAATAACATCCATGCATAGATCGTGATCGGCAACGCAGGCTTCGTCAAGTGGACACAAAAGCAAATCAGCAACAGGCTTCGTCATCGACTTACAAATGATGTAATCCGCAACAGGCTTTGTCTAGCTTAACCACTAAATGTAGCAAAATCGTTTTGACAGTTCGAAAAAAGAAACTGATCAGACTAGTAGTTAAATACGCTATTCCTATTGTATTGTATTGCAGTGATATTTTTTTTGTAATTTCAATGTAACCTTAGGCATTATTGTGATCTAGAGTAATGCGCTGTGTAATGTATTATTTCAGTAAATGTAAGGCAGGCAAAATTAGTTGACTCATAATCAGTGATTCAGTTTTTGATATATTTAATACAATAAAGTTTATCTATAGATAAGTAACTTACGGCGCGATTCGGGAAATTTTCCGAATCGCGCCGTTAATCCATTTATAGCTATTCCAATGATAATGTGTCAGATTTATTTACATAAAGACATAATAATATAATTTATCTAATTACTTAGGTAATATTAATGAAATAGGAAATAAGAAAGTAATGCAGTATTTAATTAAGACCAGTTATTGCTACAAAATATAAATCCCAATAAGGTCTAGTTTCCTGTCTGGGTCGGAAGGTCAGATGGCAGTCGCTTTTGTAAAAATTAGTGCCTACGCCAATTCTTGGAGTTAGTTGCTAAGCGGGCCTCAGGCTCCCATGAGCCGTGGCAAAAAGCCTGCGGTGTCAGCATGGTTGCATTTTTATCACCTATCACTATGCTTTTTTTTTACATAGGAATTAGAGTCGGCCGGATAATTTCCCGGCCCTATTACTCTTTACCCTAAAACCTATCACTATGCGTGTCACTTTCGCACTTACATACTTGTTAGAACGTGACAGGCATGGTGACAAGCGATAAGAATGCGACCGTGCTGAGCCTGCTGGACAACGCGAGGAAGATGATAGCAAAGATAGATATAACTCCGTAATAGATGGATACAGTCTAAGGAAAAAACGTGCCTCGAAAATCAAGAAAATTTGATTCTCGTTCAGAGGGCGCTACTAGTTTTGGCCTACAGTCGTATAGATGGCGTTGACGGTTTCGTTTGTTATTTAACAATTTTAACGCATATCAGTGAAAGAACATGGGTCAAAATCATAAAAATAATTAATGCAAATAAAAAAAATTTAAATACATTCTATCGTATTTTTATAAATCTTCATTTTTAGTTTTAAAGTGTGTCGACAGATGGCAGTGAATTTACTGGGGTTACAAAATTTACTATGACAGTACCGCTCTAGTATAAGTTACTCTATGATGATAGTGAATTACTTTTCTAAATAAATACGTATTCATCTTAAAATACGTTTGCAAAACGCACGTCAAACACCCATTTGCCACAACAGCGTTCAAAGAACACTAAGCGTCGGCTTAGTCCATAACGTGTATACTTATAACGCGTTTGTCGGCAGTTGTGACAAACTGCGCGGACGTTGCGTGTGACTGAATCGAAAAAAATATGTCTGTCCACAGAGCTGAGAGATGGACGGAGGTTGCTTAATAACATTAAAAGAGGCTATCTATATGTTGTTATTAACTTAAAATATTTTTTGTTACTCGGTTGAAATTGTAATTTAGAAAGTAACACTAATAAGTAGGTAGTATATAATATATTATAGGACGGGACGGATTTCAGTAGGTAGTTTTTTTACACATTTAGTTTATATTTATTTTCAGGTTTAGTGGTTAAGTTTAGTTTTTAATTAGTTTTACTATTACCTAAGTATGTACCTATTTTGTGAAATAAAGTTATTATGTCATAAAAAAATAGCGAATAACATGTTTTGCCATCCCCTTTCAGGGTCCATTATGTACCTAATGTAACATACTTGTATGCAAATAAAGATCTCTATCTCTCATTTAAAACTTTCACGTTTTGAACACATACCCATAAAAACATAAAACAAAAACAACATAATAACAAGTATAATTAACTATGTTTTAATGTAGATATTTCTATATTGTTTCCTTTAGGAAACAATATAGAATATGTCAGTGACTACATATATTTGGGAAAGCAGCTGTCATTTAAAAAGTCTAGCAACGAAAAGGAAGTAACAAGAAGAATTAACACAACTTGGAGAAAATTTTGGACATTGAAAGAAATTCTAAAAGGAAACTACAGTTTGCACTTAAAAAAGACTGTATTTGACACATGCCTATTACCGTGCTTATTGTATGCCTGCCAAACATGGACATTTACAGACGAAATTAAACGGAAAATCAAATGTAGCCAAACAGCAAAGGAAAGAAGTATATTAAAAATTAGAAGGATTCAAAAAATAAAGAGCGTACACATTAGACAAAAAACCAAAATCACTGATGCTCTCAGGCACGCGCTCTCACTCAAGTGGAGATGGGCTGGACATATATCACGACTCAAAGACAGAAGATGGACTATAGAAACCACACGTTGGAAGGGACCAATTGGAAAAAGGAATGCTGGTCGACAGTCGACCAATAACACGGTGGGCTGATGATATCACACAAGTGACAGGAGCCGACTGGATTAAGTTGGGCAAGGACAGGGAGGCATGGAAGAGGATGGAGGAGGCCTTTACCCAGAAGGGGTCCATATTTCATTAAGCATAAGACTAAACTAACATATTAACTTACATATTTTAAATGGCTTTATTATTATTTTTTGTTTTGATTTTTCTCCTTTTTAGGGGGTATTATATTTATTATGCGGGCCATATTATTATAATATTATTAATGTAGATATTGCTTGAGTACATATGTGCCGTTGGAACGTTTCCAAAAACTGTACATATTTTAATCAGATAATAATGTTAACATTTAAAGGTACTTGATTTAACGACTTTAAAGTTTAAATATATATAAAAACCTTGAATCTTAAATCAACATCCCTCGGCTGACTTCTGGGTTAAAGAAAGACCTTTCTGAAATTACTTCAATAAACCTAAACGACAGCCAGGGGAGACTATTTAATTTTGTGCAAAAAAAGTAGTTTCCAATAATCAACATATTCTTATCAGATAGATCAATTATTAACGAAGCAATCTAGGATTTTCACAAAAGTACATTGGATACGCCATCTTGAAATCCTAAATGGCTACACTGACGGCTTTTGCAAGCTGCACGTCGTACTTACCGCCAATACTTGACCCTATTGACTTGCATGTACAATACCACGATGCTATTTAGACGGTGCACCGGCTACCTGGCCGCATGCATTTAAATCGCATATTACCGGTATCCGGTTATACCCTCGCACCAGTTCTTGGACCGGTTACAACTGATGTGGAGAACGGAAAAATGGAATTGGCGCCGAGAGTGCCGCGGGAATAATAAATTGCCGTGATTCTGCTGTTTTAATATACACAAGAGACGCGGATAAAAAAATGAAATGAATGATGTTTGGCGACACGGTAAAAGGATTGAGCACACCAGAACTTAATGCTGTCTTATGCGTTGCGTTGCGCCATACTTTTGGCAAAAATAAAATATATATTTAAGTAGGTACTCATATAAAAAACGTGTTTTTTGCCGTTTTTTTGCGTAATGGTACGGAACCATACGTGCGCGAGTCCGACTCGCACTTGGCCGGATTTAAGTTCATCCGCAGTCCAACTCGGATTTAAAAAAAATGCTAGACTAATGTCTAAATTAAATGTGCCAAAAAATATGCTAGTTTTTTCAGTTTTTTTTTTTGCAATAGGCAGAGGCGCGCAGTCTTTTCTGTTTCTGACTTTGTTCTCTTTGACGCCTTGTTCACCAGATTCAATAACAGAACTTTCGATTATGTCCAACGATTGCTCTAACTTTTTGAAGGTCGTTTGCTTACCAAATTACTTCAAAATTGTTTAACTTATAATATTACAAATTCAGCGTCCACCGCTAAACCTCGATGAGTAGTCTCGAGAATTTAAAAACGCCCGAGGGACTTGTGTCGGTAAAGATCGAGTCTTGCAAGTGCTTGGCTCAGACTCGAGTTAATAAAACCCCTTATTCAAAAACTTTACAAGGCTCAATGAGTTAATTTATGTTTTATCGCTTTCTTACAAATACTCTTAATGATAGAGCAAGACAAACGTTTATGGATCATTAGACTTTAGTCAGTATTTTAAAATTTGAAATCTATTAGTTCTTAAAAAAGTTGAGTGTTTTATAGTTTCGTGAAAATACGTTAAAATGTCAAATTATAAAGAAACTTACGAGTATATTAAATTTGACGTTTACTGCTGTAATGTCAAAATCGATGTTGCTGGCTGGAATTTTGACATTTGCGGCATTAGTGTCGCGCTGCAATACTGCAGCAGTAATGCTGGTGCAGTCTAAATCCGAACGTCACCTTTAGTCTACAGATTATGTTTTAAAAACACGAACAAGTTGAATAGTGTCGTTGTCCCTGTTGTATTATTGATGTATTTATAGTATTTTGAAAAAGCAAGTCTATTAACCTTTTGGACGCCAGTGACGGATATATCGGCACTGCAGGTCCACCGTCCAAATAATCCGTCACAGACCACAGAGCAACATAGACCAACGCATAATGTTCAATTTCATTTTTGACACTTCGGTGACGTGGCGGCGGAGTGACAGCTTTTTATGTTTGACACGGCGTCGAAAAGGTTAAAAGGATCTTTGTAAATGCATAATATTGTGACACTGAGAATAATTTTAGAATTTAGACTCGCAAGACTCGATTTCTCAACACTACTCGATACTATTTGTGAAACAAAAACCGCGAGCGGACTAAGCGAGCGACTCGTAAAACGGAACTTTTAATCAGAAACGCATAAGACGCCCGTGGCCCACCTGAATTTTTATTAAACAGAAGGAAAGTTAGCGGAGTAATCCGGAATAACGTCGCCGGAATTGTGAATTTTATTCCAAATGGAAATTGATAAATTATGTGTGCCGCTTTGTGCGGGAATCTATGCGCGCCAAATGTATACTTGAATGTCTTTTGATCTTTTTGAGGTAATATTCATGAGCGTGTAAGAAATTCTGATCTACATAAAGATACTCGTAATATCTGTGTGTATTGAACTACTACTGCTAGCAGTTAGCCAAAACACGCTGCAAATGGTGTTAAAGCTATGAAAATCGACACGATTGATCTTTTAAGTCCATATAAATCAATCTTAGAATAAATTTAAAAGTGGAAAAATTACTGCCTTGGGTGAGACTTGAACTCACGGCCTCTGGAGTTCAAGTCTCACCCAAGGCAGTAATTTTTCCACTTTTAAATTTATTCTAAGATTAATAGCATTGATCGCAGACGTTTCTGCTTGTTAAAAATCCATATAAATCAATTTGACCCTGAAAAATAAAAATAAAACTAAATTAAATTATTTTCAAAATTACTTTCTTGGGGTTAGACATGAGGATATTAGATATTACACATACAGGTTGCGTTTTATTTTCATGAAGTTAATTTCGTGGCCCACTGGTCGGTACGAGGCTTCATATTTTTTCAATTATGTTTTTACATAAAACGCCTGAG
The DNA here is from genome assembly GCF_947568885.1 of Cydia strobilella. NCBI lineage: Eukaryota > Metazoa > Arthropoda > Insecta > Lepidoptera > Tortricidae > Cydia > Cydia strobilella. Next base: position 20,083,497 of record NC_086046.1, read on the forward strand.
TCAAAAAACTTTTTTTAAGCTGCTGTCAGTTTAATCTTCCTGATAGTGAATATCTAAGTGGGTATATAGGCTGTAATTATGTTTTTTATTTATATTTGATTTGTTCTTGAGATTTTGAGTGAATTGAGTGACGTCAAAATGAAATTAGTGGCATCCATTGTTTTGTGCATTGACGAACGCAGAAAGTGGCGTTCTCAGAAAGTGACTTAAATGACGTCCTCAGAAAGTGACATAACTCAAAAGTGACCTAAGTGACCTACTCCGCAAGGAAATTTAATTGAAATTTTTGTGAAATTCGAATTCCGCAACTGTAAAAAACACAAGTACTTCATATTCTGCATTAAATAAAACGTTAGTTTGAACACCATGGGTAACTCCAAGAGTTAAAACTCGATTAAGAGTTTAGAATCGCAGGTAAATAAATCACTGGTAACGTACGTGCATTATGCGGGCAAGTTTGTCACATTCGATAATTTGCAAGTTTTTCCTGCGCGGGATGTGGGTCAAGTGAGAACTGAGGGAGCGCTGAGGCTGGGGGTGCACGGGCACATTCAATTTTAATCTCTTTAAGAAGAGTGGGGACTTCAGCTTCTCCATATAAACGTAGTCTTCACTTGTCACTTTCTGGAAAGTCAGGGAAGGTCATAGAAAAGTCAGGGAAGCAAATGATGGTCATGGAAAGTCAGGGAAAGTCATGAAATTTCTAGTGGTCAGGGAAAAATGAAAAAGTTCAAGGCATAGGTAAAAAACCGAAGTGCATTAATTAAGGACTTATACAAAGAAAAAATGTTATGACCAATTTCAGTTTCTTGGACTCATAATTATTAGATATTCTGTCTTGAAGTCAGGTATAAGTACGATTTTGCTAAACTATGTTCGAGCAACAGTGTCAATTTCGCTGGTATGGTCACGACTTGCGAAAACCGGCTGGTTACGTGGTAACATGTGTCACGGTGCCTGACTAATGCGGCTTCCACCTGGGCCCGGTAAAAGAGGGAACCCTGGAATTGCTAGTTTATTAGGGATGGTATGCGCAATTAATGCGGTCTCACAAGAAAGGTACGCCGAATCTTGTATGAAATATAGAGGAGAAAACCACGCATGCAATCGGGAAAAACTCTAAGACAAGGTGGAGAAAAAGATACTACATTCACAATCATTGGATTGGTGGCTAACTATCAGAAATCAGAAATTATCGCATTTATTCGTGATAAACTATAACATACAAAAGTATTAAGCAACAAAGAAATAGTTTTCATTTATAGTTTACCATGAAATGGTCCCGCCTTAGCATAATGCTAACCCAAAAGCTCTGATCTTCCGGCGAGATCTTAACTACTGACTATTGCCATGTGTCCATTGGCAGAGATAGGAAATTATTGGGCCCCGTATTTAATTAATTAATACATGGGATATATATATATTTTTTATTAAATAGGTACTAATATTAGTTAACAAAAAATGATAAATTTAAACTGCAAAGTGTCCCAGAGAGCCGCGTTTCCGTGTGAGGCTAAAGACCGAGCTGCAGAAGAATTGAGAGTAGACAGTCGGCTCTTTTGCTCGAATTTCGGCCCATCGAGGAGCTCTTTAAAACACTTGACCATTTGTGTGAGCGCTGCTCTCTTGCAGCTCGGCCTTTGGCGTCGCTTTTTAACACACATCGATATGTTCGTGTTAGTGCTCAGCTATCCTGAAGCACGGCTTTGACCTCGCATGAAAACTCGCCTCGATGTGACCAATTGTGACGCTTCAGTCTTTTAGCCTTATGCAAATCCCTGTGCGAACGTCGGCATTCCGTCTCGCTTTTTAATATACTTGGCCACTTATTCATGTTCTAGCTTTGTTCGCATCGCAATTTGTGTAATTGATAGCGAAAAATTTCGTTTTCTAATAATTTGTTAGACCAAGTAGTGAAAATGTTACAGTATGTATTTGTGATCTCCTCAAATCATTTGGTGGTGTTTAAAAAAAATTGTGTACTGCCGACTTTATGACGTCCTAGCAACTACCGCCACAGTGTACAACACAGAGTGATGATACAATTTGGCATTAAGTCCACCATTTGTATACTTCGATATTTTATCCAAAAAATAAAAAAATAAAATTATTTGGATAATAAAATATAATTATATTTTTTCTTGACGACGTTCTTCGTGTACCCCTAGGCTTACAACACACATTCAAATGGCTGTGTAGTGTACTTAGCTTTGTAAATGTGTGCTGCGCAAAGCTCGTGTGCATTGTTTGTGCTTGTGTGTGCGATAGCAAATGCACTGAAGTAAATCTGTGGTTATAAGTCGGTGTTGAGATCAGTACAATAACATCATACATTTTTAAAACTAACTTATTTAGCCTGTCTTTGCCTGTTCTGTAAGAATTAATAAATAGTGTTTTAGGATGTGTAATGTTTAATATAAATAAAAAAGAAAACTATAATTTACTTGCCATAATGCCACTTGGTATAACGTAATATCGTATAATGTTATTTTTATTATACGTTTTTTTTTGTTATGTTTTGCCTTGATCTGATGTAATGCTTATTTCATAAATACATATTGTACATAGTTGTGTTGTGTGTAAAACAATGCTGAAAATTGCTTACAAGAAATTATTATTATTATGTCAGTTGAAATTTTCCACAACTTTACTGAAGAATGTGCCTTAGAAAACCTAGTACTTCTGGGGACTTAATAAAAACCCAAAGTACAATAAGCGATACTTACCGGTCAATTCGAACAACGTGGTAATTACTAGATACGAGAGCAATACGAGATCTAATAGATACGTTATTGTTTAGTTCCTAACTAGTTATCTTTTGCAGTTCGATTCGAGAAACCAATTGTCATATCACGCTACAATTATTGGGTGTCTAAGTAATATCTTTCGTTCAAGAGGACATTCGGAATCGCGGAAATGTCAAATTTGACATGACTTTCTTCAATATCTCGTTATCGTTTCTCTTTCATATCTAGTGGATATCTAGTTGATATCTAGATCATTGTTCGAATTGGCCCGTTAGTTATTACCGTTGGCCTCACGGTATATAGAGTCATAATACTGTAAACTGTGTATTGTGACAATGGAACCGTTTGAGCTGAGGGGTGCACTGATGGATTGTTTTTCTGCTGTGTGCGGTAAAAAGTTGACTGTCAACGTTTATAACATGCTCCTAAATTAAATCGTTCCTGCTATTAGCTCATCGGCACAGTTTTTTTCCAGCTGGCAACTAGGAGGCCAATTTAAACTTACATATGTCAAACTGATATCTAAATGATATCGTCGATGATTAGTGTTGGCGATGCGCTCTTTATATCTGTAGCTAATTATGTTTTACCTAAAAAAATAATCATTGTCGTGTTAAATTGGACTTTAATTGCTTAGACTTAAGGCTGAAAATTGTTTGTTTCATATCTAATGCAACTCGTTGCTATGTGCCGCCAGGCAGTTCGCTGCTGCCCGCGAGCCTATGCACATACGCTCTCGTGACATTTTTTGTAATTGTGTGTTTTCTAAAATACATCTTCGTGTTAGAACATCGTTCTTTTCTTCATACGAACCCCATACAGCCAATAATTAGTATAACAACTCAATAATCGCACTTAAACTATCGTGAGACATATTTCAAAATATTTATCAGTACGGTTTTTACTCACTATTATTTTTAGTCGCTTTTGGCGACATGTTTCGGATTTTTTGGGAATCCATCCTCAGGCACGAGTGTCCGCGGCGGTTGTACGTCGTGCACATGTCGCCAAAAGCGACTAAAAATAATAGTGAGTAAAAACCGTACTGATAAATATTTTGAACAACTCAATACTTGAATAACACTTTATTCAACTGCCACTTAAACTTGCACTTACACTTAGGTACACAATCAAAGACTAGTTGTACACATTTTCGAAGTCATGCAAATAATGACCTGCCAGCCCACTGTTCGGTACTTTTTAAAAACCTCCGCTCGGTCACGCTACCTCTCGGCGTGTACCCAATGTTGCCAGTAATAAAATTAAATTTGCGCGTTTTACTAATGTTACCACAAAATATATCAAAATAATCACGAAACCCAACAGTATACGTGGTGTTTTTTTTAAACTCCGTTAATTTCGGGGTATGGATAGATTAAGTACATTTATGGAAACTGAATGGCATAGTTAATTTTATTGATTATTTTTATTATTATTATAATTGAAATACGTGCATGTTAACCGAAGACTATTTATTGTGTGACAGAATGACATGACAGCGATTCATATCAAAAACATATTTGGAACATCACAGTTCCATATTTAAACAAACACTGTAGATGGCACTGCTGGATATTAAAAACTACACCCCCACTATATCTAAGCATAGCCATCAGCATTAAAAAAACAGCTTTAAAAAGAACTAAACATACCTACTACTTAGGCACAAGTCCTAACTTCTCAAGAAATCTAAAGTGCTTGACAAACCCTAGACTCTTTGTTAATAAGTCAGCTGGCATCTCAGCTGTTGCTAAGTATTTTGCTTCTACCACACCTTTAGCAATTATATCCCTACTAAAGTGGTAACGTATGTCAACGTGTTTCGAACTATTGTGAATGGGTTTTCGCGGCAGAGAATTTTCTTATCCTAGACGGCACGCAGAAGTTTATTACGCGTAAGCCAGAAACTACGGGTACAGAAGTTGCCGATGACGAAAAAGCCCGTGCGAAACTTGTACTTTTCATAAAAATTAATTAATAGCATTGTTGTAACACGGACAATATTTAAATCTACCAAACAATTGAAAACTATGACATATCAATGATATTTTGAATAACGATTGTACCGAGATAGTACTTGCGTTTAGAAGCAAATCTATAAACTCATACTAAACACAAATCAATATGTAAAGAGGCCGTAAGGCAAAAAGTACACGCTCGATTCGATTCCGAAATCGACGAATCGACGATTTCGGAAGTTTCTTTACACGCTCGTAGGGGCATTATTAGAAAAAATTAAAACAAGTATAACAACAAACAAGTGCATAGTTTTTGCATGTACAACCAGCCTTAAAGTTTGTAGTCTATGATTGTTCATTATTTTAGTATGTGGGTATTTTTGCACTTTGTAATTTTTCCTCAGTCACCCGTTGACCACGAACGATGTAAAGAGTTCGAAACGTCGGGATGTATTATAAATTCAATATACGCGATATAATCCGTTTTCATAGTTTTATTTCATGAGTAACTATCGCGGTAACCGAAGACAATATTATGTACACCAGTACGGACTGGAAGTTGCAACCAAAATCCGGCGACATGAAGACCTTGGGAATAAGCTCGCGCGCGCTCGTTGCGCTCTGTATTTCTTGAATAAAACATTAATTATCTCCAAAATGTAGTTAATTAGAATACCGGTTTCTTTGAGATAGTTACTTAATTTAAGCTAATTTCACGGGTGCATTTGAAATTAAAGGACTTAAAAAACACCGTGTATGCTTCTAATTGTTTATTAGCTCTCTCGTGGTTCATTACGGCCACAATAAAAATTGTGCACAAAATATAACGTTAAATTTTAAAATCTTTAATTGTAATGTGTAGGTAATGTGACTATGACACTAACGATACAATTTTACTTGTTTCAGATTCATGTCAGGCGCTGATTTCCAACGCTATGCTAACTTTACGTGAGTTTTATATTATAATACAATATATTCCGTTTTTTTAATTAAAATGGAAATACGTAGTCAACATTTTAGTTACCTATTCGACGAAAAAAAATACTAGTGCGCTAAAAATGATAACAGCGCGCGCCTGCGCGTAAATTTGAACTTTTCTGTACATATTATGTAATTAATTTTAGGTCAACTGTCAAACTATTTTAAATATGTTTCTTTGAAATATGAAAATATGTTAATTCTTGTAGCCCATTAGCCGTCAGATGGGTGCCACAATCGTGATAATAGACAATATAGTACATAATCACAAGAATTCATTCCCTGTAGGTACAGTTAAGTGTAAAAATATGGGTGCATATAAATAACTTACTCAAAAATATGTCCTATAATATACCTATGGGACAAATTTTTGACTATGATGTGTGCACCCATATTTTTACACTGGACTGTACTTTGATAGTCACAGAAAATAAATAGGTGTATTTAAATCAAGTTTAACTTTTTGTTATTTTTAATCCAGCTGTAACTCAACGAAAACTTTAAAAACATGCTCCAAGTTTTGAGTTAGAATGACTTTGTGACGAAGTTCCGAGACGCGATAATTCGCTTCATTACAGTTCAGCAAGTCTATTAGCAGCTTTATTAGTGCTAGTGACCTCAGGTCTAGTCAGGTCTGGGATCATAATACACTTGGTAGGTACCACTCATACTTTCACAGACTAAACATACTTGTACACGGCGTTATGAAACATTTACGAAGTACGCGAGGGCACCACGGGGAGCCCAGCGAAAATAACAATCAACGTAAAACAAGAAGAATAATTTTTTTATTTTATTTTATTATTATTATAATGTCACTTACAGTATACACCAAACATGACACTTAGGAATATACAAATTGAATTATACATAACTATAATAAATTAACAACAACAACAGTTGTCAGAATTTAAATTAAATTATTATTATCTAATCGGTACTAATGGTGCTCGGGGCCTCGAGGTAGCGCCCGGCTGTGGCTAAAAATCTCGGTTCAGGAGTCGAGAACAAGTCCAATGTATCGTCCTGGGTCAATATGACGTTCATAAGCTTTAGAGCTCGGTAGAGAGGTGAGTGGGAATTCGACTTGGTACTGGTGTTTGGGAAGTTGAATAAGGGTAGTTTACGAGGGCGGAGATTGTGCCTTGAAACAGGAAAATGTATGTATGACAGATGTTACGAAAGGTCACGTGACTAATTACAAACATTTTATTACAGCAAGTGTATATTATGATTCTGGGTAGTCATAACCTAAAATTTTACGGAACCCGGGAATTTTGAATTGAACCTACAGCGATTTCTGAAAATGCTTCATACATCTATCCTCTTTTAAATGTTAGTTGTTTATTTCTTAATAATACTTTATTTAATTCAACTGTAAGTCATTTACGTTAACTTTCAGTCAAGTAAGTTAACTGTTAGCTGGACCTTACGCCAACATAGGTGTAACTGAATATTATATGACGTACGGCATACGCTGATCCGATGGCGTATGCGTATACGGTAGAGACGAATTTGACGAGCGACACTCCAAATAATTTAATAAAAACGTTGATGTTGCATAGCATTTTCCAGAAATTATCTGGTGTAACTATAGGAACGTGATTTTTGTGCCACAACATACCCTGTGACAATATAAAATCCCTAGCGGCCTTCTTACTGCTTGTCACTGTGGCCAGATACGAAATGTCACAGCAATCAAATTCTTCGTACTTCGTCTTTGATATATACAATTTTGTGTCCTATTTTTAATAACAAAGTAATTTATTCCCTCAATAATCAATCAGAATCGGGTTCAAGAAATTACTCAATGTAGATAAGTACAAGAGTTAATAGGTATCTTAGGTATTCGTGCTCCACCTTAGACCGCATCATCACTTACCATCAGGTGGGATCGTGGTCAAACGCCTGCCTATTCATCATAAAACGTACAGAGAGACCGAAGCCCTCGTACGCGTATACGTATAACGCGTCTGGCCAACTCTATTGTAGCACCAGCAATAGAGTTTAAGACCAAGTTCGGCCTGGCCAGCCACATTCGAGCCCATAATAGGCGTAATCCATAATTGCTGAGGTCGCCGTCATCGAAACTGATGAGGAGGACTATATATATATATTCATCATAAAAAAAAGATTGTTTGCTTGCGTGTGCATCGCCATCATAAGTAGCACACATAAATATGTCAAGGAAATTCAAACTTTGAACTTTCATTTGAAAGTCAGTTGAACAATGAAGTGGAATTAAGGACCCTTCTGAAGTTTGAACAAAGAAACTTCCCTTTTCATCGCAACCCGCACCACTACAAGACACTAGTGACGTTCATAATTAACAAACGACAAATTCACTTCCGAAGTAGGTCAACTCAAATTTCTTTAATAAGAAAGGTCGTAAGTGCCTTAGATTTTTATATGGTCTGACGACGTTTTTAAGTTGAGAATACTGTATGCCTTGGGAGCTCATTACGATGTCTTAACTGTTAGATGCTATCTCATAATCGTTAGCAGCTTGATTAGAACGTGTAACGGATGAATGAATTATAATATACTAGCGACCCGCCCCGGCTTCGCACGGGTGCAATGCTGATGTTATACATATAAACCTTCCTCTTGAATCACTCTTATCTATTTAAAAAAACCGCATCAAAATCCGTTGCTTAGTTTTAAAGATCTAAGCATACATAGGGACAGACAGACAGCAGGAAGCAACTTTGTTTTATACTATGTAGCAGTGTTTGCCGAAACGTTAATGCAATTAACCATTAATCAGTACAAATTGAACCGTAAACTATAACCGTCCGTTACAATTACAATTTGTACTGGTTAATGGTTAATTGCAATTAACGTTCGGCCAACACTGCTATGTAGTGATGTGGTAGTGTTAGAAAGTGTCCAAAGATAGCGTTGAAACTATCTTGTTGATTTTTTGACAAGCGCTAGAGAATTTAAGGTTTTCGTAAAATATTTTGCGTTGTAAATAATTAGTAAAAAGATAAAGAATGTTACTTTTTCTTGTTGATAATCTGAGAATCAGAAATGATGATATCCGCAGTAGAACTAGGGTCACCGACATATCTCGCAGAATTGCAAACCTAAAGTGGCAGTGGGCGGGGCACATTGCTCGCAGAACTGATGGCCGGTGGGGCCGGAAGGTTCTGGAGTGGCGTCCGCGTACCGGAAGACGAACTGCCGGTAGGCCTCCAACGAGGTGGAGCGACGACCTGGTGAAGGTCGCGGGAATTCGGTGGATGCGAGCGGCACAGGATCGGTCGGAGTGGCGAGCCTTGGGGGAGGCCTATGTCCAGCAGTGGACGTCTATCGGCTGACATGATGATGATGATGATATGAATCTGAGAATAAATTAGAAAATGTTGTTTCCGTTTTATCGAATCAAAACATATTATGTGTACATATTACAATTAAACATACCTGTTTAGTATCAACGTATTCATTAGAAGTGTACATGATTTTTTTATCTTTGTCACCCTTATGTATAGGTTAGTCCCAACTTTTTTAAATAAAAGTATACGCTTAATGTAAAAGTTTTGAACACTGTCTCAGCATGATTAATCTTTTGTATCCTGCACATTCTACGTGATATATTTGTCAGTTCCCCCTGCACAACACTGTTCCATATTTCAACAAGTAATTGAATTGAATTTACTACATTATTCACTAACTAGCTTTTGCTCGCGACTTCGTCTGCGTGGACTTAGTAACCCCAGCTAGAGTAAGAATAGATTTAAATGCATGTTAGTTCTAAGTATATTGCTGTGCCCTTGCAGGGTGTCACATGTTAACCCACCTACTTATAAGCTCCCACTTAATAATGTGTAATGTGATTGCAATAAACAATTTTGAATTTTGAATTTTTTTGAATTTAGCGCCTGGAGAAAATCTTAAAGCAAGTATTCAATTTGAGCATATTATGGACACAAATTAGCAGACACTTTATTAATTATCTCAATTCCACCCCGCTTTTTACTTTCTTAAGGGATGATTTTCGGGATAAAAACTATCCTATGTCCTTCTCAGGGACTTAACCTATCTCTATGCCAAATTTCATCTAAATCGATTCAGCGGTTTAAGCGTGAAGAGGGAACACACAGACAGACAGACAGACAGACAGACTTTCGCATTTATAATATTAGTATGGATTCTACATACTACTATACATACGGACCAATATAGTTTGAGCTTCGTTTTCATATATTAATTAGGACACTTGGAGACAAGTAGTGGAAGAAACGAATTCGCAATAGACATATTTCTTGTGAACAGCGGAAGACGTAACCCATATATTAGGAAACATCCCATGTATATACAGACTCCATTGTTAGGAGTTTTTATGTTTGTTAAAGTTCAAGGTCATGAGGATACTCGTAAAAGAGCTGACTATTGCAGTCGGGTTTTGTAACGATTCGTTGGACTTTTGATGCCGTCCTTAACCCTAGAGTAGCGCCTTTCCGTGAAGCGCGTGTTCGCGTGGGCAGCGTTTTGCCGCCTATACTTAACATGTTTTTATAAAGCTTAGAATAAATTTAACAGTAATTTATTAAAACAATGACATACTTATTTAAATTACTATGACATACATACTTACCTAAATTTATAACAAAACAATTTTATAATATGAATATTGTACAATAATTTATTTATTAATGATCTCATGTGTAATTAGAATAATTGTTTTATGACCTGATATTTTTTTAGATAAATTAATAATTTGATACATACAATACAATAAATATAATAATAATATGTTATGAGTAAGCTAGTGATATGCTGTGCCCTTACAGGGTCCATGTGAGAGATTGTATATTATAATTTACATCTATACTTTACCATGGTTGCAATAAAGAATTATGAATTATTAAAAAGAAAAAAAAAACTGCCTGGTGGGACTTGAACTCACGGCGTCTGGATCGATATTCCAGCGCCCTGCCAACTGAGCCACCAAGACCTCATCCATAGCCAGCGAATCTTCCAGTATATGGGTCTAGGGGACCCTAGCGACATCTACCGTGTTCTAAATTATTTTTTAACGAGCAGAAACGTCTGCGAATGATGCTATTAAGCTAAGAATAAATTTAAAAGTGTAAAAATTACTGCCTGGTGAGACTTGAACTCACGGCCAATACTCCAGCGCTCTGTCAACTGAGCCACCGCCGTTTGCAGACGTTTCTGCTTGTTAAAAAATAATGTTTTTTTTTTTAATAATGATTGAATCAGTTTGTAATCATTTTTATGGGATACAACAAATGATAAGCTATTAAAAATGATGTAGACAAATGTACCGTGTTCAAGTAGTTATTCACAACTTTTTCATCACGGGCACAATGCGAGCACTCTACGTTAAACTGATTAGACAGACACATCTGGAGTTATGCCCCAGTTTAATGAGATGTTTCTTTGTTATACCATTAACACATTCATGGTACCTTGCAACTTGCAGCTTGTAATTCGTACTAACTATAGGTAGTTTCCGGAAGAAACTACAGTGAAATCCGTTTATTATGTCCACGCTTATACTGACCAACCGCTTACTATGACGTAGTTACTGTGCGAAGTTTGGTTTTCATATAAAATTATTTGTGAAAAAATTCGGATAAGATGACTACGCTTATAGTGATAAATCGCTTACTATAACCTTAAATCCTATTGTCATGAAACTATGGCAGGTTATACTGACACATTCGCTGGTTTTCGTGGCCGCCCCTACATCTATCCTTGCGAGGACGTTTGGTGCGTGCGCGGCGTGTGAGTTGTTTTAGTTTTGATTCTCAGTGACAAGTTGATAATTGATACAACTTTAATGAAACTCATCGCTCACAAAGGAATTTGAGATTAATTTGGAAAAAATAACAAAAATGAGAAGTTAATCAACTATGCGTTATATTCCAAATTTTTATATTAAAGGAAAAAATGGAAAAAGTTACACTTCCGGCAGGATTTGAACCCGCAACCTCCGCAATCCGTGCGATGCTCTTAACCAATTGAGCTACGAAAGCCTACCAGAACCTTGCAAATCTTTCCATTCCTTCCCTTATGTATACACGCCTTTGGGGTGGCGTAAAGCGACATCTACCGTAAGACAATTACATCTTTTTAACGGCACCGGAGTCTCAAGTTGCATTGAGAATTCACCAGTAACAAAGTGCTAACCCATACTAAAATCAATTCCCCCCCCCCCCCCATACCCCAACCCCAAAGGCGTGTATACATAAGGGAAGGAATGGAAAGATTTGCAAGGTTCTGATAGGCTTCCGTAGCTCAATTGGTTAAGAGCAACGCACGGATTGCGGAGGTTGCGGGTTTAAATCCTGCCGCAAGGGTAACTTTTTCCATTTTTTCCTTTAATATAAAAATTTGGAGTATCGCTCGCAGACGTATCTGCATGTTAAAAAATTGATTTGTGCGTTATATTATATGACATCCGCTTAGTATGACGTATTTGTCACTTCGCTTCGATGTCATTATAAGCGGATTCTACTGTATAATGTTATTTTAATCCGTCAACCGCCCATCAAAGTTTACCATTCTAGATAAGTATTCTTCGTTTTGCGAAACTGCTCCATCATTCTTTAACCACCGACGCAAAAAGAGGGGTGTTGTATGTATGACGCCAATGTCTGTCCATCTGTCTGTCTGTGGCATTGTAGCTCTCCAACGGATGGATCGATTTTGATGCGGTTTTTTTAAAGTGAAAGCGAGCTTCTTTGCGGTGGTTCATAGCTATGTTTGATAAAAATCGTTCCAGCAGTTTAAATAGTATCAATCAGCTCTTTTCCAAAATTACTTTTTGGCATATAGCGTAGTATAGGTTTTTTTTTTAAATTAGACACATTCACACAATCTACCTATGAAGTTCGCAAGAACATAAACTCCTCAGTTCAAAACTAACCTGTGTGGCAATCAAAGACGAAATTTGGAGCCTCGAGGCGCGCGCGTCCACCCGTGAACGGGCAAATATTTTAGTCCTCATTACTTGTTTACTTGGCTTGGGCGAATTTTTTGAACGTTATTTTAAGCTGCATCACGATGTTTTAAGTAAACACGTCGGATCAGTGGTTTCTGATTCAATTAGCGTTTTTCCTGCTGATTTTGCTATTTTTCAATTGCAAAGAGAGAGATTTAGGTACTTGAAAATGTTAATGTCGAAAGTGTAAACTAAGTACCTAAATATCTTGTAATATATTTATTGAAGTTTATCTAATGTGAGTAGTAACTAATAGTAGAACAAACGAATTGCCAGACAACGGAAAAAAACCTTGTACTGTACAAGTTTTCAAACATGATATAATATCCTTTAGATTTTGCGGCGCGGTTGCGGGAGCCGAACAGGAAAACATAGCACAAAATGATGTTATTCAATTTATAACATTAATTCGGCCACCGCTGTATTCAGCATCCCAAACTCATTAAAACATAGTTACGGTAAAAGTAACAAAGTTTTGGTAACCATCAAGGTATGACCAAAACAATCTTAAATGTGGCACTTACACCTAATCAATATTTCAGCTAATTCCACTCAAATCGATGTCGGCGGTAAGTCTGCCCCGGGGGACAGATATCCTCAGATGATGGATGTCGATGAATATATTATGCGGCGGTTAATCGATTTTGGGAAGTTCGGTAATTGTCTTAGGCGAGGATTTGTAAGTCGCATTGTGGATATAGTGTTAGTGCTGAGATGAGACGCGGCATTCGAACTCTATAATTAGATTTCAACAATTGAGATATTTATTGATAAAATAATAAATAATTTTACATGTCACATAGCCTATACAAATATTACTACTGTTGAGTGGATTAGTTTTAGAAAGTTTCATACTTGCTAAGTCGCACTATTGAGTAGCAAATAACATAACAAACAATTTTAAGTTATTGATGAACGCTATGCATGACAGGCGCTGCTGTGGTCTAAGGGGCTTTGAAGGAGCGGCCGTATTTGAATGCCGTGTTAAAAGTGACGTTTTTGGTTGAAGAAATGTCAAAAGATCGGCATCGTATCGCTGTGATATATGTTGATCGAATACGGCCGTTGGTTTCCAGTTAGATCTCATTTCTTTTATTTAGCTTAACACGTAGCGTATCGCACCAATGTATTTGTACGAGCGAGACTTAGTTTTATGACAAAATGATATTATCAATTTCAGATTTTGTAACTCAAATAGCCGCTTTAGTTTCGTATTTTATGGCGGGCGGGATGTAAGTCACAGCTGTGTTACCTTCTCTATTGCAGGTAAAGGTTCACATTTATCTCTTATAGTTAATGATGGCATAGGAACATTTAATACCCGCAAGTTTTGCGCATGCCTAATTGAAATTGGGAGCAGCTTAAGACTGTCAAGCGTGTACTTGAAACTTAAAGCGTTAGGAAACGGATTACTTAGGTACATTTTGAACGTATGACCCTTCTGTTCCCGAAAATATAAAGACAAATTTAATGTTAAGGCGCCCACTGAGTATCAGTCCGCCGGACGATATAGGCCTGTCAGTTAGAACAACAATTTGACAGCTCCGAACAACTGACAGGCCGATATCGTCCAGCGGACTGATAGTCTGTGAGCCCCTTTATGCTTTAAAGGGGTCCACTGACTATCAGTCCGCCGGACGATATTGACTTGTCAGTTGGAACAAAAATTTGATAGTTCCGAACAACTGACAGGCCGATATCGTCCGGCGGACTGATAGTCAGTGGGCCCCTTAAGATTCAAGTCTTAAGCTGCTCCCAAATTCAATTAGGTCTTAAATCATAATAGCTTAGTTACGAGTATATGTAATTGTTAAAAAATTGTTTTCCGAATTATTATTCACGCTGCACCCATATTCGAGAATTTCTGTTTTGCTCTATGGTTGACTGGTAGAGAATGCCTTGAGGCATTAAGTCCGCTAAAATAAATATAAGGTTTGAACATGCCTCTAAGGGTCGAGCAAGAAAACTAGGCTTTTATGGTACATTGATGAATGTAACACTTGAATCTCTCTCACATACACACACACACACACACACACACACACACACACACACACACACACACACACACACATAATTAATGTCATTAACGGGTGTAACCTAGCTGAAACGTCGGAAAAAAGGTAAAATAATGAAATTTCATCGCGTTAATGACATCGATGATTGATTGATGATGATATTGTTGATTGTGGAATTTTTTGCTGCATTCGAGATTAGGCTCATATAATTCGTTCCAAAAGTACAGTCAGCGATAATGAAAATGTTTTTTGCAAAACGTATTAAATAGTTAGGTTAGGTTATTTTCACATAGTACAAAGAAAGAAGAAACAAAGAAAATACATTTATTTAACGCCAAAACATAGTACATAAAAAAACCGGACAAGTGCGAGTCGGACTCGCCCACCGAGGTAGGGCCGGATCTAGGGTAGAGCGAGTGGAGCGGCCGCTCTAGGCGCCGGATGGCAAGGGGGCGCCAAAATGGCAAATGAGAAAAAAAATAGATTCAAAAGACGCGAGTGTGACGCGGGCCCAAAATACGGTTCGTTTTGGGTAAAAAGCTTCAACGAAGGGCGCCAAAACCTGACTTCGCTCTACCCTGATCCAGGACTCGGGCCGGCACCGCACCGAGGGTTCCGTACTTTTTAGTATTTGTTCAAATAGCGGCAACAGGAATACATCATCTGTAAAAAATTCAACTCTTTAGCTATCACGGTATATGAGATACAGCCTGGTGATAAACAGACAGACGGACAGACGGACAGACGGACAGACGGACAGACGGACAGACGGACAGACGGACAGACGGACAGACGGACAGGCGGACAGACGGACAGACGGACAGACGGACAGACGGACAGACGGACAGACGGACAGACGGACAGACGGACAGACGGCCAGACGGACAGACGGACAGCAGAGTCTTAGTAATAGGGTCCCGTTTTTACCCTTTGGGTACGGAACCCTTAAATGAAAGGCATGCAGACATAAAAAAACATTTGGACGCTAAATAAGATCCCCACTCAGCATAATGCCGCGGCAAACCGTGGCGCTGGTTTTCTATGGGGACCTGACTTAATCTAAAGTTAATGGCGACACGTACAGTGAGCTTAGAAATTACATTAAGAAATTATGAATGAATTCCATTGATAATTTCTCCATGCAATTTTGAACCTCACTGTACGGCGTAAGTTTGGCATTAATTTCAGAATAAACGGAAAAGTTTGGAGGAGTGCGTACAAATCCGCATTCATCTTCTTTTCATAAAAATAAATTGTTTTTGTTTATATGTTTTAGTTTTTTTAATCAAGTTTCGACATTGGAAATCTGCTACTGGACCACTCCTACCATTCGCTTTATTCAAAAAGGCATAATTAAAGATGATAATACCTATTATACATTTTTAAATTTTAATTTTTAAACATATTTTAGTGACATTGATATTAATTTTATTGTTTTTTTTATTGTATTTTGTTTGATTTAATTTAACTTCTTTTCATTTTTTTATTAATTAATTAATTATTAAGTTTATTGACATTCGTTATATAGTGTATAATACTAACAACAATGATCTCAGTTGGTCTATGAATAAAAATTTAAAAAAAAATTTTTTTTTAAAGAAATATGTCGAACACACCATAGTTTTAAATGAACCATCTAAAACGCTAGCTCGAACACATTTGAGCAGACAGTAAACTACGCCCACAGATCACCACTTACCGCTAGATGGAGCATGTATAACGACTAAGGCGCATATGGAAATACCTACAAGTATGCATCCGTTCTGTTGAATATTTTATGCTACAACATTCTGCAGCGCGTCGGGCATGTTCGCCGACGCGCATGTGGATGGTTTCCACGCGACGCTGCGCAAGCGCTGCGCCGCGACGCTCCGAAGGGTGCGCGACAGCCGCCACAGTCTCCTGGCCGTCGTGGCAGGGAGATGGGACAGTGCACTTATTAGCCACTGGACCTCCCAACATCTTAGTTTAGGTACTAACATAGTTTGTTCATTATTTTAGTATGTGGGTATTTTTGCACTTTGTAATTTTTCCTCAGTCACCCGTTGACCACGAACGCTGTAAAGAGTTCGAAACGTCGGGATGTATTATAAATTCAATATACGCGATATAATCCGTTTTCATAGTTTTATTTCATGAGTAACTATCGCGGTAACCGAAGACAATATTACTAACATAGTAATTTAAGTATATTTGTAACTAACAAAATATGGATTGTATTATCGTCCGAATTAAATAATTTTTATTTTTTATTTTATTATTATCATATTTGTTTACTTAAAATATTTAACAGATGTATATCAGTGCATCATGCATTTTAATGTTTAAGGTGGGTAATGCGTCTTCTGAAATAACATTTTTGTTCTATTTGTGCTACATGGACTAAATTGGACTACATGTGTGTGAAACATGAACTTAACTGTAAAGGAGACAGTCGGACATGCGAAATCATTCTTGCCCAAGTTGAAACGGAAAAGTTTCGCTTGCGCTTTGCGCTCCTCTTCCTTATGATGATATGACCATATTTCAAAATACTTTACGTGCCTTCTAGTGTGAAGTAATCTACGATCACGCCTCATGCCCGAACGTCGCGCCGGAAGCGTCGTTGGGCCCGGAAATCGAGTAGGTCACGGCAGCGCTGCTCGAAAATTTAACAATCCATCAGCCTCTTGGTAGGCTGAGATTTGATGGCAAATACGTACGTTGCGAGATTTTGGAGCCATTGGACGTATAATGATGAACGATGTTGTTTTTTATGATGGGGGTGATGAGGGTGACGGTTCCAAGTGGAGTCTCTCAGGGATCTCTGGTGGGTCCGTTCCTCTTCAACATGAAATAAAACTATGAAAACGGATTATATCGCGTATATTGAATTTATAATACATCCCGACGTTTCGAACTCTTTACAGCGTTCGTGGTCAACGGGTGACAGTCACAGTCACAGTCACCCGTTGACCACGAACGCTGTAAAGAGTTCGAAACGTCGGGATGTATTATAAATTCAATATACGCGATATAATCCGTTTTCATAGTTTTATTTCATGAGTAACTATCGCGGTAACCGAAGACAATATTATACTCTTCAACATCTTTATTAAAGATATTGGGAAATTTAATAACAAAACTTCCGTGAGACACAGACATATTAAATATATTAATAACGGCTCAAGCTCCTGACGCAAGCTCCTGATGACGCTCCTCGGTACGGAGTGAAACATGTCGAGCGTTTTCGACTTAAAACACGTGAGTGACCCGTTATTAATATATTTAATATATTGGGAAATGATTCACTTACTCTAATTTACTCTGCTTTGATGATGTGATGTGATGTGAAAAGTAAAGTATCACCATGATTCAAGTCTTTTACAGTCTGATTTGTTACGTCTAGAGAAAATGTGACGGAGTGTAGCTTTTTTATGGGGTGACATTTAGTTTTTAATTTTTCTCAAAATAATTATAATCTACAGCTAGAAATATATGTAATAGCACTCAACTTGTTTTATTTATTTGATAAAAGACAATAATAGAGGCGTGACAGAGTGGTCAGGAACAAGACAACGAAAAGAATTTTGACCCCCTTGGTCTGATTGTAGCCAGTTTCTTTTATTGCTAAAAGTAGCTGCGAGAAAAGTAAAATAAAACTACTAACTTTGTTTATCTATTATTAAAATTAGGCACGTTCTAAGTTCAACCTAAACAAACTCACTTCTCGACGTAGACGAGATCAATTATTCAAACAAAAGTCAGAAAATAAGGAACAGATTTTGGTCAGGCAGGTCAATTCGAAAGTACACTGACATAGAATGATATCTAAATGATCTCACTTAATTATCATGCGTCTCACTCGCGCCGATAAGTACATGTACAACAAGTACGAGCAAAATTCACGAGAACTGAATGACATCATTCAGATGTCATCGTGATATCAGTGTTCGTTTGAATTGGCCTGAGTTTGTTGTCTGTCTGTAGATTTCATAATCAGGCAGGGATTTATTTATTCAAAATCATCGTTTAAAAGTCAATTCTACCATGAAATAATACTATGAAAACGGATTATATCGCGTATATTGAATTTATAATACATTCCGACGTTTCGAACCCTTTACAGCGTTCGTGGTCAACGGTTGACTGAGGAATAACTACAAAGTGCAAAAATAATGATACTAAAAATAATGAACCATCATAGACTATAAACTTTAAGGCTGGTTGTACATACAAAATCGGTTCATAAGGCTAGTTATACACTACAATTATTTTCAAGTAAAGATATATATAAACGCGATAAAAACTACGCCAGCTCTAACCCTACAGCTCGGACCCGAGAAACTCGATCAATCAACGAACATAAAACCAACCAATCAAAATAAACAATAAATAGAGAATAAGATCAATTCTACCAGCGAACATAAGGAAACAACTCAAAATTTGCATTTGATTACTTTGCCCCACATGTGGATGTAATGCAACATTCTCATCAGTTTTTGAACAATCAAGAGAGCCTTTACGAGCTGGTGTGGTGATCACATAATTTTAATTCCGCGTCGAAAATGTAAATATAATTTCCCTCAATGTTGAAACAAAACAAATTAAAAATAAACATTTTTATCCGGTTAGCAAAAAAATTGAAGATTATTTTTGTTTTGGACTCAAGGTAGCATGGTATAAACATAACAGTCTTTTAAAAATAGCTTTCAAGAATCAAGTAAGCGCCATGTTTTATTTGTTAGAACTAGCTTACAACAATGATGTTGGCATGTGAGTTATATCATTATTGGAACATAGTTCCTATATAAGTTTTGAATGATTCACGGTTAATTTCACTAGACTTATATTGACCGGGATATAGACCGTGATTACCTTTTGTATTGTTTATGAGCTTCCGATATTTCGACGCAGTTACATGCATCTTGTTCACGGGTAACTGAACTACAGTATTGTTTCTATATGTACAGTCGAAGGTAAAAATATCGATCCAGACAAATGGCTCAAAAATATGTACCAGCATAAACTCTGGCTATATCGAATAACTGCCCTATTCGAGCAATGCTTCTAAATCACTGCGGTACGATACCGATATGCCAGTGTCAAAAGTAACGTTTTTGGTTGATGGAAGGTTTTTGACACCGAGAGATCGGTATCGTACCGCAGTTATGTCTTAGAAGCTATGTTCGAATAGGCCCGCAATTTTTCTAAGACTGTTGTCACATTTGTAAACATGTAATTCTTTATAACATTCAAAACCTTCGCGCTTTGAACACATATTAAATCACGTTGATAATCGGGCAATTCGGGTCGTTTTTAATTTATTAATATATATTTAGTTAGCCGCGACCACGATCAGTGAAACCTGTGTCGAAAAGTCGGTAAATAAAGGTAACAAAATAAATTCGCGATAGACCCGATTATAAATGTGATTTATTATTTAATTCTTCTCTGATCGTTTATCTGTGCGGATGCACAATATATTTTTAACTAGATTTTTATTGAGTAATTTACGGCATCTTCAACTTAATTTCCTTGCTATAAGTCTTCAACGCATGTCGAATAGCGACCACCTCAAAGGGCGCGGAAGCAACTCTTTCAGCCTCTCCACGGATGCGCGATCTAATAAAGGCGGCCATTGTCTAGCCTCTCGAATCGAGCACCTCGCCAGGATGTGAGTCGAGTGCTTTTTAAATACGTTACGCTATGATTTTGTGAGGGGTTTGCGAAAGGTGGTTAGGAATAAGGGCGTCCGCTAGCGTGGGTGGGTTAACGAAAAATAGTATGAGCAACGCTAACTGGCGCGCGGATAGGCTTGTGTCGGTCATGAACTAAGAACTGTTAGGAATGAAATCCCGTGAAGGACCGAAAGGAAAAACCGGCCAAGTGCAAGTCGGACTCGCGCACCAAGGGTTCCGTACCATTACGGAAAAAAAACAGCAAAATAATCACGTTTGTTGTATGGGAGCCCCATTTAAATATATATATTATTCTGTTTTTAGTATTTGTTGTTATAGCGGCAACAGAAATATATCATTTGTGAAAATTTCAACTGTCTAGCTATCACGGTTCATGAGATACAGCCTGGTGACAGACAGACAGACGGACGGACAGACGGACAGCGGAGTCTTAGTAATAGGGTCCCGTTTTTACCCTTTGACTACGGAACCCTAAAAAAGCCAAAAATGACTCAGTATTAAAAGTAAAAAAAAAAACCTCTTGTTAATACGTTAAACTCCCGCCTTAAATACTTTAAATTTGCATCCCATATCAAATATTATTAAATTAAGGATGCCGAGCCCGAAGCTTGCTCTAGGGATGGATACACTATGTTACTAGTCTGCCACGTAATGTAACTTAATTGGTTAGTTATGTTAACGTTTCTACGTTAGTTTAACTCAAGCCACAAGTGGAAAGATACGAAGGTAATTATCGCTGAAACGAAAATGCTACGAATATGGATATTTGGGTATTTAAATAATTAGGGATTTTAACCGTTTTAAGAGTGTTTTGATGTGTGATAATATTGTTTGGTTTTAAAAACACGGTTAGAAATACTTAGGGCGCCCGCGGTAACTATAATAATCTGCAAAAACATAACATAGAGCAACGTTATCTATGTTATGTTTTTACGAAACTCGCTTTTAGCTCGTTTTATAAACCCACACTCGTATTTTAATGCCTTTCATTGTGTAGCAGTCACATAAACTACTACAAGTACATGGGTCACATGACTCATATGTGCTATTAATATTTTTCAATTAAACCTCAAGTGTGGCGCTAGCCGGTCATTCTCCACTGAAAAGTTTAAATTAAATCCCTTGGCCGTAAAGCGCTTCATAAAGTTTATGTCACAGCACGGCTTTTGTTGATAATATACTGTCGTGACTCGTGACATTAACCATTTTATGAAATCATACAAACGATTAAATTTGTATCCACATATGTGGCAAAGTAAAGTGTCATTTTTGGGTTGAAGAAATGTCCTTTTTGACACTGACAGATCGGTATCGTACCGCTGTGAGTTCTTATAAGCATTGTTCGAATCGTTCCGTGACTGTGTGTGTAAACATAACGTATTAGTATTTTAAACACAACGGAACTTTATAATATTGTTTCGCAATCATGAAACCGTTTCTAAATATGTTAAAACAGAAGGACATCTGATAAACAAAACAACAGGGATGAAAACCTAACTTTTATAGCACTGTAACTTTCACCATAATGTAAACCTTTGCAACAGAGGTGAGTTTGCTCTGGCCGGCGGATAGTGTATTTGAATATTGTTAATTTCTTTTTAATTACTTTGGAACTACGTGCACTAAGTTACGCTTTGGAAATGAGCTTTTACAGTGAACGTATTGTATAGTCAGCATCAACATTAGCAAATGATACTACCATTGTATAATAGCTTTACAAAAATGTGACGTTTTCAACCAAAAGGTACCACATTGTCGCTTGTTGATAAAGTTGATTTTTAATTGAAGCTATATGGAAATAGCGCCTTACTGACAAGCGACAATAAGTACCCTTTTGGTTGAAAATGGCACAAATATGTAATTAATAGAATAACCGGTCAATTCGAACAACGTGATAATTACTAGATACGAGAACAAAACGAGATCTAAAACGAGTCGACTACTATACTATAGTTAACGACGATCTCCACCATAGTACCGCAGATGCAAACGTGGGGTTCACACACCGCACAGCCCAGGCGAAGAGCAACTGCAATCCGCGTCGAGTCGTTGTCAAGCAGTGTACCCAAGTGCGGAGAAGGAAGCGCGTGAAGCCACGCTCCAGACTCCGGCTTCGACACTGCGATTACCCTCGCCCTGTCCACACCCACCGCACTCTCCACTAAGCCCCCCAGCAACCGCTTAACCCCCACGTCATCCCACAAACGCTGACGATCCGGTCTCTCCGGCGGCGCTGCCTCCGGGTTGAGAGCCAGCCAAGCCTCCATAGCTTCCGCAGCGAAAGGTATGGATACCCTGTCACCATATGGAGATAAAATTTGAGTGACAAGATCCACGACCCCCGCCGCCGACGCCGGAAAGGGAGCAAAATGACATATTTACGGCGTGGGCGTAAATTCTAAAATATAATCCCGAGCGTAGTGAAGGTCAAGTGTTTACGACCAAGGTGAAAATAATTTTGCTACCATGTGACACATACTGATTTTCACATCACCTACTCGTATGATATGAGGTGATTAATAATAATATTGTCTTCGGTTACCGCGATAGTTACTCATGAAATAAAACTATGAAAATGGATTATATCGCGTATATTGAATTTATAATACATGCCGACGTTTCGAACCCTTTACAGCGTTCGTGGTCACCCACCCACCCCCGTCACCCGTTGACCACGCACGCTGTAAAGGGTTCGAAACGTCGGGATGTATTATACATTCAATATACGCGATATAATTCGTTTTCATAGTTTTATTTCAGGAGATTATAATGTTTCATAAAAATAGTATGCAAAAAAAGTGTCCTAGAACAGAAAAGTGCCACTCTGATGCCTCCTAGTAGGGAAGAAAAGTGCCACTTTGATGTCTCCTAGCAGGGAAGAAGGCCTTTTCCGAATACGTGATGTGAAAATGAACATACCGTAAATTTCGGAGCAGATTGCGCTGTGTATGTTCATGTTCGGTAGGTTAGTTCTGCAGTTCAATCCAGTCTCAGTGACAGGCGCACTGATTGAACAATAGTGCACGGAGCGTTCGATTGATTCGCGTACAGCCGGCCGGCGGCCTAGCCAAGGTGACAATCGCTATCGCTTCGCCAT
This sequence comes from Cydia strobilella, assembly GCF_947568885.1. Lineage (NCBI taxonomy): Eukaryota > Metazoa > Arthropoda > Insecta > Lepidoptera > Tortricidae > Cydia > Cydia strobilella. The sequence continues at coordinate 20,106,952 of NC_086046.1, forward strand.
CGAATCGCTTTGTTTCTCTATCACTTCCATATTAGTGTGACAGTGACAGTTGCGTTTCGATCGCTACGTAGCGCTAGCGATTGGCGTGTTGTCTACGGGGCCAGTGGCTGATAGTGATAAAGTCCAGACTGGTCGTCAATCTAAATTATTTGCTTCCAAATATAGTATGTATGTATGTATGTAAACACTTTATTGTACATAAGACAGATTACAGACACAATAAAAGAACAAAAAAGGGATCTCTTCCAGTCAACCTTTGAGCAATTGAGAATGAAACAATAAACAGATCAAGATAGACAAACGAACACTATGGACAGAAAAAAAATTATGGTTCAATTATTACAAACGTAAATAATTAAAACCTGTAATCTAGAATATAAAATAAACATATATATATACAATACATATCCATATAAACACAAATATATACCTATAAATATATATATTATCACAACTAAATAAATAAACTTGGTACTCTTAGTATAGTGTTAGGAGTTACGCTCTAAAAATATGATGTTATTTTACACGGGTCTCTATTGTTTCCCATAAAGTTTTAAGTCATAATGTATTGTTTGTCCGCATTTTCGTTAGTCATAATTTGGTTTTTCTCAGAAACGCGTAATTTTTCAGGATTGCCATAAAACAAACCTAACCTAACCTATATATAGGATAGCCTTAAAAAAATCCTAAAGTTAACGGTTTCAGAATTATGACTAATGATAAATTGACAATCATTACATTATATTGTCTTCGGTTACCGCGATAGTTACTCATGAAATAAAACTATGAAAACGGATTATATCGCGTATATTGAATTTATAATACATCCCGACGTTTCGAACCCTTTACAGCGTTCGTGGTCAACGTGTGACTGAACGGGTGGGGTTCAATATACGCGATATAATCCGTTTTCATAGTTTTATTTCAATTATTACATTATTAAATAAGCTATAAAACTAATTAAATAGTTGCAGGAAGCCTTGCTCATACAGTAGCAGGTTGCGTATACATACTACGTTAACAATATACTACAACGTTAACAACAATGTATTATAATAATAATTAATTTATTAACAACATAACTGTTAAAAATGAAATAAACAAGTTGAGATGAGTAGGTAAAATAAAATCCTCTAAATTTGGAGATATCGTTTAAAATTTTTACAAAGAAATTCCCCTAATGCAAAGGATTTAAGCCCCGCAGCTACGGAAAATCCCCAGCCTTCGAACGTTGACCGAGCTCACAGGTCAATTCCAACGTACACTGACATCAGAAAGATATTTGAATTACGTTATTTAGTTATCGTGCGTCTCACTTGCGCCAATACATCATACAGACAAGTACGAGCGAAATGCACGATAGCGAAATGTCATTCTGATATCAGTTTACGTTCGAACTGACCTGTTAGGATAAAAAGCAAATTAGCGCAAACGAGGTATTGGCGTGACCCTGGCTATGCACAGATAGTGTTTTTGCAGTCTAGGTTTTGTTGCGCGTGAAAATTGCTAACGTTTAAGTTTTTGTAATTTCATTGCGGTTCCGTTTGTGATGATGAACGCTTGTGCAGTTTAGAAAATAAGAATATAAAATAATACTGGTATGTCATGATTTATTTGCTTACATTAAAGATAGCAGTTGCATAATAATTTTTTTAACACACTTGCTCAAAACGTCGTTTTTATTCCACCGATTTTTGGCTCATAATCCTAGATATTAAACACGCGTGCTCTTTCAGTGTATTATCCGACTGAGTTAAGAAGCTAACTGATTGCTAATAATATGCATGGAAAGGGAGCCTTCTTTAATTGGTCGGACTGGCGGGCACGGGCGCGCCCGACCGCCTGCGCAGTGCGCGGCCCGGCCGGCCCGCCCGCCGCGCCGTCCGCGGCCGGGGCGAGCGAGGGCCGGCCGGCAGTACGAGTATGACAGATGAAACACACAATACTAACTGTTTTAACTATTAAAATTTGATTAATATAAGTTTCTTTTTTTTCTCGCAAGTGTGTTGAAAAACGTCGTATGAAACGCGTGTGCATTGGTCATTACACACATCGGCTTTCTTATTGCGCGCTCGCTTACAGCTCGCGCACATAATATCGCCTCGTGTGTAATGACCAACTTAGCACACTCGTATCATAATGTACTATAATGTGACATTATTGCGTTACCCCGGTTAATACACATGTACATGTTTTGCACCAGGGTCTCGAAGGGGAAGCAAGAACAAATACCGTGTTTAATGATAGACAGACGTATATTTTATTCTACTACTAAATCTCCACACAAATCCTCAAAATAATACAAGAACAGTTTAACAGCTTAACTACGTTGAACTAACGTTCGCTAGTTTGACGGATGTAACAGCGCCATCTACCGGGACATTGGGTAAACCGTTTAAAACTTCGAACTAGGCGTTTTATACAGTTTAGTTGGGAAAATAACATTCTACTACTGGCAACACAGTAGATAGTGGGGACACGGAGCAAGTTGGACACGTTCGGTCACTTGGGTCGAGGCAGTCAGAGAACACATCGTGAAGGATCGGTCAGATCAGATCAGGGTACCTACCTGCAAGTACCTCCATTGTTGTAATAGAGTAATCATAGAGTAATCTTCACACAGTCGTCATCAGAGCAGATATCTGAATGCGACTATTATCAATGCGTTACAGAACATGTTTAGATATTTTCAACATCTAACCGCCCAGAGGCCTATTAGACCGATAGTGGGACCATATTTTTGACCTTAAAGTTATGATAATTCTAAAGAAGGAAAAGTGATGCTTATATGGCAGGGGACATGTTTTTAAGCATATTTGTAATTTAAGACGAAAAGTTAGAACGAGCGTTAGGTATAAATTAGGTATTTATATATTTTGATTGATGCTATTTGAATATTGAATTAAAGTGCAAAGTTTAAGCTTCATCGTTTAAATTATGTATGACTCTTTAAACTGTTACATTTTTAGAAAAAAATTTAACGTGCTTCTTTGTCAAACTAAAATTAGCTTATTATTTTGTCGATATTGAATTAAAGTTTTAAAAATCCACAATAATATCTCTAAATTCTTAAGTTAATAGACAAAGCCGAAAAATTAGAAAAATAGGATTGCTGCTTAAATTTTAATATGCGTTTTCTGTCCTGTAAGGTCCAATATTGAATTAAAGTCTATAAAGATAAGTTTCATACTATAAAATAATATATGCAACCATATTATGAAAAGTAAGAAATTTCTGTGTGTAGCTTCCATTGTTATAGCCAAATCTAATTAAAAAGGTGCGAAATTCATACATACGCCGCGCTGGTCCGTCAAGGTGCCGGCGCGGCACGCGGGAGCCTATCGTAGCATTCGTATCTATCTATACCTATAGGTACCTCGCCCGGTCGCCACACCCCCCGCTCAGCTTCGTAAGCGCTGCTTGAGTTTTCTTGTCATTCATTAGTTTGTTTACCGTGCACATAAATTAGATGCCGATATTACGTGAAATTAATGTAATTATGACTTCAAAATGAGTACAAAATGTTTGTTATGTGGACTGATTATTTGTAGTTACTTAGTGGTCCGAGAGCTGGTAGACATTTTGGAGTAGGTCCTTGAGGCAAGCTGAAAATTTGCCTGATACTTCTCCTATCATACCCTAACTCAGCACTGGAGGTCTGGCTGCAGGGTAGCGGGGCTAAATCAACCCTTATATTTTTTAAGATTTTTTAGGGCTCCAAAAAAGTTCGTGAGGCAATCTGTAATTTTTACAGGTTGAAGTTAAGTATCATTTAGAAACAGTCACAAAAAAATAAGCCTGAACATTTGGTCGGGTCTTTGACCTTGCCAGAAGATCTAAAAAGTAACGTATGGCACTTACTCGTACGTAAAATTAAGTTTGTCTACTATAGTAATTGTATGCATTACAAAGTTATTTTTGTAGTACAGTAAATTAAAGACTACTAGGTAGGATGTACAGTCAGCAATACTATTCGCTTAGCACCGTTGCATACAAACTTCTTTACAGGGGTGGTATCTTTTCTCTGCAGCTGACTGTACAATGTGATTGTAACTATGACGATGGTGTATATTTATGATGTATGTTATTTATTGTGTTTTTTGTATGTTACTTAAGGGCTTCTGTTAAGGGAACGAAAATTTGATTATTTTTGCGCTACAACGCACGGTTTTGGAGATACAGCCCTGTAAATATTTTTTTCTGTTTTTTTTTTCTATTTGTTTTTTTTTGTAATGTTTATTAAGGGTCCACTGCAGGCGAACGAAAATGTTTATTATTTTGCGCTACGGCACACGGTTTAGGAGATACAGAATTATAAAGGTTTTTTGTGGTTTTTTTTTTTAATATATTAATTAAGGGTTCTTAGTGGAACGAAAATTTGATTATTTTTGCGCTCCATCGCACGGTTTAGGAGATACAGCCCTCTAAAAAAAATTTTTTTTTTCTTTTCTTTTCAAATGTTAATTAAGTTGAACGAAAATTTTATTATTTTACGCTACGACGCTATTATTAAATTATGTTAGATTTTGAAATTTTTATATTAAATATATCCACATATATATAAAGTTGAAGTTTGGTTATTGAATTTTATATTATATAAATATACAAAAAAAGAAATATAGGGCTGTATCTCCTAACCCGTCCGTCGTAGCGCAAAAATAATAAAATTTTCGTTCCCCTTTAAAAACACTTTTTATACAAAAAACACAATGAAACACAATAAGAAAAAAAACTCTACACGGCTGTATCTCCTAAGCCGAGCGTCGTAATATTAAAAAAAAAAAACAAACAAAAATACCAAAAAAATCTTTATAAGGCTGTATCTCTGAACCGTGGGTCGTATAGTAAAATAATAAAATTTTCGTTCAACTTAATTAACATTTAAAAAGAAAAGAAAAAAAAACAATTTTTTTTAGAGGGCTGTATCTCCTAAACCGTGCGTTGTAGCGCAAAAATAATCTAATTTTCGTTCCCCTTTGAGAAACCCCTAAGTAACATACAGAAAACACAATGAAAAACTAAAAAGAAAAACAAGGAAAAAATCTTTATAGATTGTATCTCCTAAACCGTGCGACGGAGCGCAAAAATAATCAAATTTTCGTCCCACTAAGAAACCCTTAAGTAATATATTTAAAAAAACACAGAAAATCTTTATAAGGCTGTATCTCCTAAACCGTGCATCGTAGCGCAAAATAATAAAATTTTCGTTCCATTGCAGTGGACCCTTAGTTAACATTAAAAAAAAAGAAGAAAAAAAAACAGTACATTTCGATGCTAGTGCGGAAAGTTTGTCATACTTTACATACTTTCGAAGAATGACATTTCCGCACGTGTATCGAACGACGTTTTTTAATACCGTTGCGAAAAAATAAGAAAAAGGTCTAGTAAGGAATTGGAAACTTTTATATTATTAATTCTGTGACATTATTGACATTAGACTTATATTGACCGGGATATAGACCGTGATTACCTTTTGTATTATTTGTGAGCTCCCGATATTTCAAAACCACCGTGAATCATTCAAAACTCTAATTATTGACATTGACATTATGAAGAGGTGTTTTTATAGCTTTTATTCGACTAGAATGGATTTTGTTATTATTATTGAACCCACTTCATACAACATTATACACATTGTATTGTTTTACAAATATAAAATATTGTACTATTATTACCTAAATATCGTTATTAACGATTATTTCAATACTCAATACTCAGTAATCAACATAAAAACCTACTGTTAAAGTAAGAATACGAAAAATATACATATTTCATATTTTATTACTTACCTCTTCATCATTATAACACGTCTTTTTTTTATATATTGAATATCGAAAAACCGTTCTTAATAAGTTGTCTGAATAGAACGGAACGCCTGTCAAAGGAGAGGCGTTTTTTATTTCTGCTTTAAATTTCCAAAGGCAACATTAGATATTGTTTTTATAAATGTACGATACACAAATAATCGTAATTAACGATATTTGGGTAATAATAGTACAATGTTTTATATGTACAATTGTCTTATAGAACATGCATTTAAAAAAAAAACTTTCATTGAAGTGGATTCAATAATAATAACACCCAGCTAAAAAAACACCTATTCATAATGTCAATGTCAATGATGTCACAGAATTAATAATATAAAAGTTTCGAATTCCTTACTTGTTGTTTTTCTTATTTTTTCGCAACTGTATTGAAAAACGTCGTTCGATACACGTGCGGAAATGTCTAATAATGACATACTTTCCGCACTAGCATCGAAATGTCCTATTACACGGCTGTATCTCGTAAACCGTGCGTTGTAGCGCAAAACTAATCTAATTTTCGTTCCCCTTTGAGAAACCCGTAAGTAACATTCAAAAACATAATCGAACAACAAAGAAGAAAACAAAAAAATAAAAAATCTTTATAGGGTTGTATCTCCTAAACCGTGCGTTGTAGCGCAAAAATAAACTTATTTTCGTTCCCCTTTGAAAAGCCCCTAAGTAACATACAAAACACACAATGAAAAACTAAAAAGAAAACAAACAAAGAAAAAAATGTTTATAGGGTTGTATCTCCTAAACCGTGCGTCGGAGCGAAGAGCAAAAATAATTAAATTTTCGTTCCACTTTAAGAAACCCTTATTAATATTTAAAAGATACAACCCTATAAAGATGTTTTAATTTTTTGTTTTCTTTTTTGTTTTTCATTGTATTTTTTGAATGTTACTTACGGGTTTCTCAAACGAGAACGAAATTATTTTTGCGCTTCAACGCACGGTTTAGGAGAGACAGCCCTGTAAAGATATTTTTCTGTTTTTTTTTTGTTTTTTTTTTTTAATGTTAACTAAGGGTCCACTGCAATGGAACGAAAATTTTATTATTTTGCGCTACGATGCACGGTTTAGGAGATACAGCCTTATAATTTTTTTTTTTAAATATAAATTAAGGGTTTCTTAAAGTGGAATGAAATTTTGATTATTTTTGCGCAACGACGCACGGTTTAGGAGTTACAGCCGTGTAAATATTTTTTTCGTTTTTTTTTTGTTTTTTCTCATATTAAAAAAGGGTTTCTTAGAGGCAAAGAGGATATAATAAGATAGAGTGGTACTGTCATAGTAAATTTTGTAACCGCTTTAAATTCACTGCCATCTATCGACATACTTTAAAACTAAAAATGAAGATTTATAAAAATACGTTAAAATGTATTTAAATATGGATAAATGATTTTTTTATTTGCATTAATTATTTTTATATAATTTTGACCCATGTTCTTTCACTGATATGCGTTAAAATTATAAATAACAAACGAAACCGTCAACGCCATCTATACGAGAGTAAGCCAAAACTAGTGGCGCCCTCTGATCGAGAATCAAATTTTCGTGATTTTCGAGGCACGTTTTTTCCTTAGACTGTATCCATCTATTACGGAGTTATATCTATCTTTGTTAGAGGGGAACGAACATTTTACTTTTTTTGCGCTCCGACGCACGGTTTAGGAGATACAGCCCTATAAGAAGATTGTTTTCTTTGTTTTTTTCTTTTATGTTTTCATTGTGTTTTTTGTATGTTACTTATTGGCTTCTGATAGGGGAACGAAAATTTGATTATTTTTGCGCTATAACGAACGGTTTAGGAGATACAGCCCTGTAAATATTTTTTCTGTTTTTTTTTTCTTTGTTTTTTTTTTAAATGTTTATTAAGGGTCCACTGCAGGCGGACGAAAATGTTATTATTTTGCGCTACGGCGCACGGTTTAGGAGATTAAGCCTTATACGGATTTTTTGTGTTTTTTTTATACCTATATTAATTAAGGGTTTCTCAAAGGGGAACGAAAACTAGATTATTTTTGCTCTACAACGCACGGTTTAGGAGATACAGCCCTCTAAAGATTTTTTTTCCTTTTTTCTTTTGTTTTTTAATGTTAATTAAGGGTCCACTGCAGTTGAACGAAAATTTTATTATTTTGCGCTACGGCGCACGGTTCAGGAGATACAGCCTTATAAAGATTTTTTCGTTTTTTTTTGTTTTTTTTTTTTAAATATTAATTGAGGGTTTCTTAAAGTGGATCGAAAATTTGATGATTGTTTTTGTGCTACGACGCGCGGTTTAGGAGATACAGCCGTGTAAAGTTTTTTTTTTCTTTTTGTGTTTCATTGTACGACCGACGAGTCTGGCCTAGTGGCTGACCCTGCCTGTGAAGCCGATGGTCCTGGGTTCGAATTCCGGTAAGGGCATTTATTTGTGTGATGAACACAGATATTTGTTCCTGAGTCATGGGTGTTTTCTATGTATTTGTATATTATATATATCGTTGTCTGAGTACCCATAACACAAGCCTTCTTGAGCTTACTGTGGGACTGTCAATCTGTGTAAGAATGTCCTATAATATTTATTTATTGTGTTTTTTGTATATTGAAAGAGGGGAACGAATTTTTTTTTATTTTTGCGCTGCGACGGACGGTTTAGGAGATACAGCCCTATATATTTTTTTTGTTTATTGTTGTTTTTTTTGTATGTTATATAATATAAAATTCCATAACCAAAATTCAAATTTTTATATAAGTAGATATACTCAATATAAAAATTTCAAAATCTAACATAACTTAATTGAAATGTCCTCATACATCATAAATATACACCATCCTCATAGTTACAATCTTACAATCACATTGTACAGTTAGCTGCAGAGAAAAGATACCACCCCTGTATAGGTTTGTATGCAAAGGTGCTAAGCGAATAGTATTGCTGACTGTACATCCTACCTAGTGGTCTTTAATTTACTACAAAAATAACTTTGTAACGCATACACTTTGTTTAGTAGACAAACATAATTTTGCGTGCAAAAATAACTGCGATGCATACGCTTTGTATAGTAGAGAAACTTAATTTTGTGTGCAAAGATAACTTTGTAATGCATACAATTTGTATAGTAAACAAACTTAATTTTGCGTGCAAGTAAGTGCCATACTTTTTAGATCGCCTGGCAAGGTTAAAGACACGACACGACCAAATGTTCTGGTTTATTATTTTTATGACTATTTAGATACTTAATTTTAACCTGTTAAAAATACAGATTGCTTTTAGAACATTTTTTTGAATTTTGTGAATTATTATTTTGCACGCGTCTAGCAAGGTTAGGTTACCCGCTAGCCCGTTGATCTATATACCGTTGATCTACCTATATATCAATACAGTTTGATCGCTGCCTCGGCGGCGCACAGCGCGGCGCGCGCAACCATGCCGCGCGTTTGAAATGTAACGTAAATATAAGCACGGAATGCATACGTATCAGTATTTAGTGACGCACAAATTTTATATTTCTAATCTTTTGTGTGGGAACTAAGATCATTGTCATGACCGTTTAATATTAACTCTACAAACTTTAATTCAATATTGGCTATACTGCTTAACCAGAAATCAATATCTAGAGAAGCACATTGTCTACATTTCTAATTTTTTACAAGTATAATAAGCTGATCCATAATATCGTAATTTTGCAATATCAGCTACTCTAATTATTTATTTACAAAATAATTCATGGTTTTAAGTTCACCAGAAAGCACATGTTCCAGATTTCTAAAAACCGAATATTGTGTATAAATTAAAGTGGTATTGAATATGTTTAAGTTTTTTGTAACTTTAATTCTATATTTACAAAGTTATTAGCAGAAATTAAAATATTTCAATATATCCGAACGCTCACCCTATAAATTTCTAACTTTTTACGAAAGTCTTATTTAACATGCTAACAATGACATATCGAAAAAGAAAAAACTTTAATATTATCAAAACCCATTTTTGTTCCACCGCTGGTCTATATAAAAAGCTCCCGTTTCATTGTATTTTGAATGTTTATTTTAACAAATCAAAATTAAATTTTTCTCGGCAAGTTTTGATGTGTGGGTGGTTATAGTTTATTTTACCCGTACATTGATTGTACCTTATGAAAAAAAAAACTACAGCACAGTTTGACAAACCATACGGCGCGATTCGGGAAATGAATTAGAAATTCACTAGATATGAAATAGTAAAGATATTTGACGTCCCACGGGTAAAGGTACCTTATGGCGGCTGGCGCTTACGTTGCATAGCGTCGCAAATTAATTAAAATATTAATAATAAAAATATTAATTGAAGCGGCGTTAATAATAGCGTAAGCGCCAATAACCAATAAGGTACCTTTACCCGTTGGACGTCACATATCTTTATTATTTCATATCTAGTGAATCTCTAATTCATTTCCCGAATCGGACGACCGACGGTCGAAAGGGACGACGTCACGTGACCACTTCTCTATACAAACGTAATTCCCGTTTTCCTCTCTGGAATCATAATATAAAATATTTTTACGCAATTTAATATGTATTAACTACAGCTATGCCCCTTCGTTTTTTTTTAGATTCTTAATTAGGCATTGTAAAAAGTTAGCTTTTAAAAAATTGTTTTTCGCCCATAACTATTATAATAACCAAACACTCGAAAAAAGTCAAACGAAGGGGCATATGGTGAATATACAATAAATTCTTCTAAAATATTTTTAATATGGTCAATATTCAGAGAGGAAAATGGGGACTACGTTTGTATCGTCTTCAGTATTAACCGGCAACGCGCGTGTAATATCTCTGGTGTTGCAGGCGTCCATAGGCTTCGGTAACTGGTTACCATCAGGCGGGCCGTATGCTTGATTGCCACCGACGTGGTATAAAAAAGAATTAACGTACGTAACGTACGTAAGGCCACACCATCCCCAAGGTGAGTGAAATGGGGAGATTATTTTATTCGTGAATGTAATTAATTAACAAGTTTTACGCAGACGAAGTCTCAAACAAATGCTAGTTTCTAAAAAATTACTTCAATAAATTGTTTTCGTTTAATGAAAACATTAACTTATGATAAAACGGTTTAATATCTAACAAGGTTACTTAGTTCAAGATAAATTAATGTTTATTATCTTTTTGCACACCATCTGCGAATTATCTGCTTTATTCTAAAATACTGCCCAAAATTAGGTATAACAAACTATTTAATTATGTAAATATTCTTAAAGAAAATTAAAAATAAGCTTGAGTGAACGATTTCAAATTTATTTAAAGAAGACTGGCAGGGGCCTGGCCTGTGAAGTTGGTTTGAATCCATATTTTCTTAATGGATGAGCAAATGTATCTAAGTGTAAGTGAAAGTCAATTTCCAGAAGTCAAAACGGAATGCCTAATATTGTGTCAAAATGCCTAAATACCAGAATGCCTAATATTTTTTTCTCAAAACGCCTAAACTTCAAATCGACGTCTTGTGCACAATACATCTCAAATTACCTACATCAATGTCTGCTGTGTTAACCTACCTACCTGTTGTTGTCTTTAATTCTAGCAGACCAATAAAAAATATTGTTAAATGTGATAAAGGTTTTAAAATTGCTTATAAGACATGTTTGAACTTGCTACATATACCTATATGTAACCTATGTAACCTATTATCCTGTTGCATACTTCTGTTGTTTCTCCAATAAATAAAATAAATAAATAATATAAAAAAGTAAAAAAAAAGTAGTTTTGTGTTAAAAAAGTAGTCCTATCAGCAATTCGGTATTTGTAGAAACGTAATTTTTAACATTAAGTTTTATTGACACTTAGACGATATTAATTAAAGCAGTAAGTATTAATATTCGGCTATTTTAAGATGGAAATAAATGACATGCACGCATTTTGGGACTGTTATTTTAAAATTTAGGTCAAATAAAGACAATGGCTTTATTATGTTTAGGTGCAATGAAACCAGGGCTTTTGATCTCAATCCCTCCCGTGCATGTCGCGGGTAACTTCATAAATTTCAGTGCGGGCGATATGTGCTAAGAGTGCTTATAGCACATTTTCATAGTTTGAATATATTTCGTACATTTTAAGATAAAATTAGGTATATAAATTACATCGCGTAATATTTACTCATTTCTCCCGACATTTTGAGCGTGAGAGTACATTCTTAAATCAACTTGCGAAGACAGAATTAATACTTTTTTATTGATTTCATAAACTATACTTTGTCAATAGATTGTCTCATTTCAAACATAGAGAGAATCGTACTTTCTTTGTCTTACACTAGTACTAGCACCCAAAAAGAAAAGAATGAGTATAGTTTTTTTTGTTCTTATTTAATGACTATTTGGTTTGCCCAACTATAAATGCATTAAATATATAATATAAAAAACGCTCGACATGTTTCACTCCACACGTAGCGCGCGTTTTTCGACTTAAAATACGTGAGTGACCCGTTATTAATATATTTAACTATAAATGCGTCATTGAATACTATTCTTTGACAAGTTTTACTAAATATTCGAAATCGTAGTGTGTACAATGTCGCGACACAACTGGGTCGAGCGGCGTCGGGTATTGCGGGCCCCGTGTCGCGAAATATCACGACATGACATTCAACTGGCGTACTGCGTTATACTTGTAGTACAGCGGCCAGAGGGCCTAATACTTTTTTATTATACTTGTAGGAATTCTAGAATTAATTTGATATTAAACCTGTGTTTTTATATCCCATATACTAAAACTACAGTTGCATTGTCCTAATGCCTGATTCACGAACTTAATTTCAACCAAAATGTCAATTCCACTGTCGAGTCATATATTTCGATTCATAATTTTCCGTCGTAGAACCCATTTCATTCATTTTTAGGATTCCGTACCTAAAGGGTAAAAACGGGACCCTATTACTAAGACTCCGCTGTCCTCTGTCCGTCTGTCTGTCACCAGGCTGATCTCACGAACCGTGATAGCTAGACAGTTCAAATTTTCACAGATGATGTATTTCTGTTGCCGCTATAACAACAAATACTAAAAAATACGGAACCCTCGGTGGGCGAGTCCGACTCGCACTTGGCCGGTTTTTTTTATGTTTAACCCATTCTAGATCTCACTTGCATGATCTTCAAAAACATAGATTTTCTATTTAGGTTTGTTTAAGTCACACAAAGCGAAATAAAAAAAAAACATATAAATATGATACCATTTGGCACTACTAACTTATGGGGGTAATTTAACTATATCTGCTCCCGCTTGGGAGCACTGGGCACTAAGCCTATCTCTGAGTGTCTCTCAGCCTGTGAGTGTGTAAAGTGGCCCACTAACTATCAGTCCGCTGGACGATATCGGCCTGTCAGTTGTTCGGAACTGTCAAATTTTTCTTCTAACTGTCAGGCCGATATCGTCCGGCGGTCTGATAGTTAGTGGGCCCCTTATGCTGCCTTTGACTGGGTCCAAAAATACGAAGATAAATAACCAGTCATAATTAGGTACCGTTAGCATTTTGACAATTTTCCCTAGCATTTTAAATGACCGCACTAGACCTGGCCCCTATTTCACCACGGCTACAATTATCAGTGACATATTATTATGTCGAGCGACAATTGTCAAGCGACAGGTGACTATAACTATTTTATAATTAACCATAGATATAGTATGGATTTTGAAATCTGAATTAAATAATTTTTATTTTTTTAGTGTTTTGTGCAAAACTTTGTTTTGACAAACAGGATTATGGGATCACTTCGGTCTTGCAAATCAGTTAAATGCGTGACATGAAACCGAGCGACCGGGGTAAGAGAAAGACATATTCATGTATTGACAGTTTCATATATGGCATCATAATCCTTTTTCTCTTTCACTCATAAGAGTAAATTTATAAAAATTTCGGTATTTCGCCATCGCCTTGCTATGATGCCATAACCCGACCATGCAAAAATGCCCGGTCGGTGATAAAGACAAAGCATGGCACTATTTTCTCTTTCCTCTTATAGGAGTCGCAATAAGACTACCTTTCTCTATCAAAGAGTGTCAGGGCCCTTGTAATTAATCGATAATTCTACATATGTCATATTTTGTGACAATTGTCGCACCTGTCACCGTTGTGGAATAGGGGCCTGACCGTGGCACGTTTTCCAATCCCTCGGCTCGGGACGGGTGCTCGATTCGATTTCCGCTGTCGTGCCCCCGCTCTATCGATTGTGCAGTAAGTAATTATTGAGCGAGTAGGTATTCATATATGTACGGTACATTTTGATGATGAGCAGGGCCCGTATATCATGCCGTTGACGCAAAAATAGCATAATTTGACATCATCATCATCATCTTCCTCGCGTTGTTCCGGCATTTTTGCACTGGCTAATGGGAGCCTGGGGTCCGCTTGGCAACTAATCCCAAGAATTGGTGTAGGCACTAGTTTTAACGAAAGCGACTGCTATCTGACCTTCCAACCCAGAGGGGAAACTAGGCCTTGTTGGGATTAGTCCGGTTTCCTCACGATGTTTTCCTTCACCGAAAAGGGACTGGTAAATATCAAATGATATTTCGTACATATTAAGTTCCAAAAAACTCATTGGTACGAGCCGGGGTTTGAACCCGCGACCTTAGGATTGCAAGTCGCACGCTCTTACCACTAGGCCGCCATAATTTAACATACAGACTTCTATTAATAACATTACTTAAATATAAATACTCATACTTAATAAAGACTTGTTCTCGAAACTACACTATACTGTATATTAAATAATGTAAAACATGTATTTACATTATTAAATATACAGAAGTACTACAATACAAATACTAAACTAAATTAATAACTAGTTTAAATCTAAAATAGGCCCTTGAGGCATTGTACCAAGGATGCTGGCGGCATTTCCTCGTTATATCGCAATGCTGATACGTTGTGCGAGGAAGCCGCCAGCTCTTCGGCCACCAGTTACGTCAACCAGACGCTTCGCGCCTGCAAAAAAACATCTGCGCGCCATGGACCTAGTTTCAACTCCAAAATGGTACCGAGGCTTATATATTTATTGCGTTTCAAAATTTCGGCGCTTTCCGCCGCTCCGCCCGCTTTACATCCGTCCGTTGGAGGTGGGACGGTTGCCAGTGTGTCTACGTAGGATGTGGGATGGGTGCTACCCACACTAACATCTAAATAAATTAACGTGCACAGATTTAATATAATATATACGCTAGATGACGCAAATACCACGATTTGTATTGAAACCAAGCGCGCTGACTTTTTCATACAAAATTTACGCATAATATAATTTAAAAATTACTTATCTTTGATAGGAAATATGTTCTTGCCTTTGGGTGCTCGCAATTTTTGGGCTGTAGCAGTTAATTATCATGCAACGAAGCATTTTTTTAAGTTTTCACGGACGGACGGCTGCAACAACTGACGCGCGTGGACTGTAAAGAGTGACGGTCAACCTCGACGCTTGGTCGGGGTTCGGACATGCGAAGTAGATGCATTTGCGTCTTCTATGGTATATTTATTTCTGTGGTGCTAAATGTCCATATAATGCAAAAATATTTTATGTGACAGCTGACATGACAGTTCATTTTTAGTAGCTACTCTATTACATAGCATTACCATCATTCGACGCCAGTGTGGCTATCACCAGTTTGGCACTGACATAAACGCTATCGAGGACGTAACTTACTTTCTATGCATCTCGCCCGTACTCGCTTATTAGTGCGAGCGAGATGTATAGAAATTAAATTACGGAGACGTTAGCGTATTTTTGACACTGTCAGTGACTCATGGTACGTGTACAGAGGTATAGAGTACTCATTCGTAACTAAGTTACTTATAGTTGGTCAAACCAAATTGGCAGTAAATAAGAACCAAAAAAACTATACTCATCCTTTTCTTTTGGGTGCTAGTACTAGTGTAAGACAAAGATTATTATTTATTATTATTTTTTATTTATTATTCAAATTAGTTACACAGCATTACAGTATTACTACTAAGGCACTGCGAACTACAAAACAAATAAAAATACAAAGATACAATACAATTTAAGTATTTAAGATTTGGGCGACGACATAACAGCGTGGCTCCGTTGCGTCGTCTGACTTGGTGTAGAATTCGGCAAGTTGCCCCGGAACCGCCGAAACACCACACCTTTCGGCCAGAAGTCCGCGCTAGCGATGGTGTCCTGCAGCGGCCGCGGCACGCGCACCACAAATGAACTGAAGTGCACATACCTAGTGACGCGACTGTAGCTGGTGCACCCTCAGCGTGTAGCCAGTCTTCCGGCGGATGTACTCCACCACCTCGTCGGCTCCGGCGGAGTAATGCAGTCGAGACACGTAGAGCGCCTTACTCGGTGTTGCAATCCGTAGACCGGAATTAACCGGCTCCGCAGTGCCACACAGAGTCTTACGGGGCGACCTGCTTGCCTTTCTCTTCCTTTCCACCAGTGTGAATCCCTCCTTATCCACATTGGCGCGGGAGGACTTCTCTAAAAGGGGAGCCCGTGATTTACACGCCTTAGAAGGCGCGTTGACCCGGTTAGCTGCGACAGACTGACCGGCGACGTCAGCATAAGCACGCTGACGTGACTTGGAGGAGACAGGAGGCGGTCGCATGCGCGGGGGGTGCGCGGGCGGTGTAGCGGCGCGTGCGACACTTTTTACAGTGTCAGCAGCACGTAAACTAACCGACTCGACACCAGTGTCAGGTCGATAATCGCTCTTGAAATTTGAAACCGCCGACCGAGTTGGAGCATTCCGCAAACATGTAATTTCGTCACGTAACTCGGCGATAGTGACTAGGCTAGCTTCAAACTTCATAATAACTTCGGCTAATCTTGTATTTAGTGCCACGATTTCCTTAAACAAGAGGCGAACGTCGAAATTATCCGGAGCACACGACGGAAGGATAGGGGCACCCGTCGCCACAAACTCCGGAATCCGATCCTTGTTTTCACTCAGGATTTTCTTTATGTCCTCAAGGGACTTCTCCCCGGCTTCGTCTCCTCTCCGGTGAGGTACATATGTGCCGATGATCCCAAGGGACTGGCACAAAACTCGCTTCGCTGCACAGATGTCTTCCACGGTGAAACTCGACGCACGCGAATTCATCTGGACAGCAGTCACCGCATCCATCGTTCCTTCCTGCACCAGCTTGTTTTTTAGTTGCAGGAAGGCGAGGAACTCATTCACGATGGGTTGAGTCTGTTCGGAGTCATTCATCGCGTAAATTTCCGAGCGGCGGCCGAGCCGCGCTAATTTCGCAATTAATAATTTAATTACATATCAATGCGTCTATGTCGCTG
This sequence comes from Cydia strobilella, assembly GCF_947568885.1. Lineage (NCBI taxonomy): Eukaryota > Metazoa > Arthropoda > Insecta > Lepidoptera > Tortricidae > Cydia > Cydia strobilella. The sequence continues at coordinate 20,124,028 of NC_086046.1, forward strand.
CGCGCATTATAACGAACTAAGATAGTATGATTATCTCTGTCTATGTTTGAAATGAGACAGTTCTTTGACAAACTATATATCAATTTTTTTATGAAGCAGAAACGTCTGCGAGCGTTACTCCAAATTTATAAAATAAAGGAAAAATTTAAAAATGTACACCTCCGGCAGGCCTCCGGCAGCAGCGATCGGACCGGTGTTCCAATGGTCGCAGGTTCGAGTCCTGCCGGTGTAATTTTTTTAATTTTTCCTTTAATTTATTAATTTACGTTATATCTCTGTGTAATATAAGATTACAGTGTGTGAGATATGACTTGGCCAATTATTTGTTGAACGTATCGAGTTAATTGCGCTAAGGGCAGTGACTCGACGCAGTCACTGGACTCGACCGTTGACTTGCTCAATGCACTGGAAACGATGGATAATCAGCTTTTATGTTATGGGGGCGCTGTTTAGAGGATTTACATAGTTATTTGTAGCATAAGGGCGTTCTATCGGTTTGTCACTGTCACATTTCGCAAGAAAGAACGGGAAATATCATACGCGCCAAGTGTCCATTTTGATCGAAATTTGTCGAATTGTCGAATCGAATCGAAAAATTCGAAAGCTATGAAATTACTATTTAAGTTATGATTCTTTTTTTGTTTATAAATAACCGAGTACAGTTTGATTTAAAGTCCGAGTTAGAGGTTACTTTGGGAATTAAGTAATTGTATCAAACGAAGTGTCATAATTCGTGTATCGGAAGCTATGTTATTAAAGATAATATAGTCAAGAATTACATATATTTTTTCCACGTCTACGAATATCAACGCCTCTTAGAAAAACAAGATCATAAAGGAGATTTTTCGCCTTCTGGCTCAGGGAACCGCCACATTTTGTTCAATTAAAATATTGAAAAAGGTATATCGGCTCTCGCCGGAAGAATAGCGCTGACTTTCGGGTTAGCATTATGCTGAGGCGGAACCATTTCGTTGTAAACCCTTGAAATACCAAGTAATACAATATAACATTTTCAAATTAATAGTCTTCAAATAATTCTGCGAATCTGAAACAAATCCAATTTCTCAAATAACATACAGAGGTGCTTGATACTGCCCCGAAAATTTAATTTAAATTCCTATCAATAGAATTGAGGAATGTATTAAAGAAAGAAACCGATATTTATTTAAGCTTTCTGCTGTTAGAATTGTGAAAATTAAACAGTGTCTTATTAACACGTAAATTTTATGGACACAAAAAAAAAAGTACACATTGCTGAATCCTTTTTCTAAATCATTTCGTTGTCACCATAATTTTATTGTACAATTCATAAACCACCATTTTCCTCATATTTTAAACGAAAACTTAAGTGATAATCTCAAACCACCTGCCCCCATTTTATTTCCCTGAAAAACATTATTTCCCCGAACCAATCGAGAAATTTGAAATTTAAATGAAAAATTACGAGCTCGAAAAATGATAACTGAAAACAAAGGGTCCGCTTGCAAACGACCCGGAGCGCCTGAATTTTAATGTTGCTATCGATTTACTTATGAGTAAGAGTTATTGGGAATTTTCAGTACGTTACGCGGGGCTGCATTCCGTAAATAAATTTTGCTTTTTAGGGTTCCGTAGTCACCTAGAAACCCTTATAGTTTCGCCATGTCTTTCTGTCCGAGGCTTTGCTCCGTGATCGTTAGTGCTAGAAAGCTGCAATTTGGCATGGATACATAAATCATGCATTGCGACAGAACGGTAAAATATAAACTAAAAAAACCTCCCATATAAAATGATTTGTTTGGATTTTTTTGCTTTGACCCAATAGTGTGGGATATCGTTGTATAGGTCTTTCAAAGCAAATAAGGGACTCCTAAAACCATTTCTTGATATAGTTCATATTTTTGGAAATAATCACTCCGAAAAAAAATATGTGCCCTCGCCGCTAATATTTTACTTATCTCTCGATAATAGCTATTTATGAAACAAGTGCGGAAATCATCTTTACGCACGTGTATCATACAATGTTTTACTATGCATTGTGCGAGTAAATAAAAAAACATATCATGGCAAATAAGTTTAATTATTAAAAAATTGAAAACAAAAAGCACTAGTGCGAGAAAGTGGGGTTCGCTAATGATCTATGGTTTATTGCGAGTTCATACATTTGCCATTAAATTTAATAGTATTGAGTTAATAAGCCACCTTGTGAAGGCCAGTCACACTTATCCCTATGCCACACTTACCCATCATCATTCGCTTGCCCTTGTCCCATTCACTTGGGGTCGGCGCAGCATTTCTTTTTCTTCCATACTTCTCTGTCACCCGTCATCTCATCATTCACTTGCGTTAGTTTCATATCATTTTTCACACAGTCCATCCACCTTTTCCTCGGTTTTCCTCTCCTCGTACCTCCCTCCACATTTATTCTTAATACCTTTCTCGCCACATGACTTTCATCCCACACTTAGTATTGATCATAAATAGGTAACGGTTATTTTTACTTCCCATTTAAAATAACGGAGAACCAATATTTCTGTAGTCACGTTCTTTTAACCATTTTACCCCACTTGAAACTTGAAGTTAGAACTATAATAAAGTTTACCGGGCGTACTGCTCGGGCAAAACATCGTAAACCTCTTTATGATCACGTCAGGTAAACGAGAATTTAAAATTCTGCTACAAATCGCCGAATGGCTGGCATTAAAATATACTAAATATCGACCAGACCACGACCAAACAGAAGCCGAATGCTATTTCTTTTTGATATTTTAGGAACAACTTGTCTTAATGACATCTTGAGACCCAAAATCTGTTGTTCGGTTTTTGTATTTGGAATTCATTCTAGATTGTTGAATATGTTCACAAAATTGTACGCGTCCTAAAAAAACTTGTTGTTTGTAATAAACTGAAATAGATGTCATATTAAAGAAAAAGTGACGAAGCCCCCCAGTGGTGAAGGCCGGATTCGAACCGGCGTCTTTAGCAGATTTGGTACGAGCGGGGGTTTGAACTCGAATTGCCAGTCGCACGCTCTTACCACTAGGCCACCAGCGCCCTTGAAAACAATATACTTACTTACAAGAAAATTGTATTACCGTTTAAATAGAAAATCCATAAGTGCAACCAAAGAGGATATAATAAGATAGAGCGGTACTGTCATAGTAGATTTTGTAACCACAGTAAATTCACTGCCATCTATCGACACACTTTAAAACTAAAAATGAAGACATGCACTTCACGCAGTTTCTATCTGTGGAAACTTGTAATTGGCTCACTGCTTCTATGTTATTACCTAACGTGTTACTTCAGCTGTAAGTTTTCTTAATGAATAAAATAAATAAAAATACGATAAAATGTATTTAAATATGGATAAATGATTTTATTTATTTGCATTAATTTTTTTTATGATTTTGACCCATGTTCTTTCACTGATATGCGTTAAAATTGTTAAATAACAAACAAAACCGCCAACGCCTTCTATACGACAGTAGGCCAAAGCTCGAGATCGAGAATCAAATTTTCTTGATTTTCTAGGCACGTTTTTTCCTTAGACTGTATCCATCTATTACGGAGTTATATCTATCTTTGGTACAACATACCAATAGTTGGCCCATTGACTTAGTAGGAGTCGAATTGTTTGACTGTAAAGCCAGAGTTCGTGGGGTTCATTGTTGCCGCAGGCACTATTATATCACTAATATTGACGTTTCTCTTAGGGTTCAGTTTGTTTATCTTTCATCGGACTTATAAGCGTTGTTTTGACAGCTAAAATTTGTAGTAATGTATGCTTGTAACAGAACGCAACTACAGACTGCTTATAATGACCCAATGCATACGGGAGTGGGGGGACAACGAGCGTCGTTTCTGAGTACAGACGCTGTCAGATTATAATGAACTGTGTAACTATAGGATTAGCAATATTAGATCTCTCTCTCTTGTCTGGACGATCAATGGTGGTACATGTGTAAACGAAACATTAAAGGATTATTATAATAAACTCGGTGTTAACTGAAGAAACGTTTTATTACTAAACATTACATGGCGCAGCCGTCAATCGAACATATTAAGATTTATTGTGAATAATAAATTAATACAAAACGGAGAACAAGGAAGGCACAGAAGAAACAATTATGTCGGGTATAGAATTTAAAATGCCTGCACCGCTGCAATTGGATTCAGTTGGTGATATGTTGCTAAAGTGGACGAATTTCAAGCAACAGCTTAAGATTTTTATTACGGCCGCTGGATTAACAAACGTGAATGAAGCAAGAAAGTCGGCAATTTTGTTGAATTGTATCGGACAAGAAGGGCTGGAACTGTATTATAACTTAATAAAAGACTCTGAAGATACCCCTAAATTTGATGATCTGCTCAAATTGTTCGACCAATACTTTGAACCCAAGCAAAATGAACTCATTAACACATTTAAATTCAATAGCAGAAAACAAGAAGATGGCGAGACTTTTGACAACTTCTACATCGCTATCAGAAAATTAGTAAAAAATTGTAATTTCAAGGACCTGGAAGATAGAATGCTGAGGGACCGAATTGTCATGGGCATCAGGGACAGAAAGCTGCAACAGAAATTATTGGAAAAACAAGACCTTACTTTAGAACAAGCGGTGGACAAGTGCAGGGTCGCTGAGCTGTCGAAGGAACATGCAGAGGTGATCCGGAAGCAAGAACCTGTGTCGGTTGATCTTGTGTCAAGTCAGCCAAAGCGTGAAGCTAAGTATTTTAATAATTCTAAGAAAAACATGAAGTATAGTAGTAAATTTTATAGGTGTCTGAAATGTAATCTAGAACATGGACCAGCTGAATGTCCAGCGTTTGGCCAAACATGTCATAAGTGTAAAAAATTAAATCACTTTGCTAAGGGTTGCAAAAATAAAAATGTAACTTCAATTGAAGTAGAGCATACTGAGGATAATAACCTAGTACATGATTTGTGACTAGTTAAGTTGGTTCACTCTATAGGAAGTACTAGTAACATTAATAATAATGAATGGTTGTCAAACTTGCACATTGAAAATAAACAATTGACTTTTAAATGTGACACAGGGGCTCAGGTAAATGTCATCTCATTAAATGATTTAAAAAATATTGTCAATGATGAAAATCCTAAGTGGTCTGAGACAAATATAATATTAGAAGTATTTGGGGGTAATAAGCTTAAGCCACTAGGGAAAATAACATTGAAAACTGGGGTAAATAAATATGAAAAGGTTGACACTGAGTTCATAATAATTAAGAAAAATGTGAAACCAATTTTGGGTTTAAACTCATTAATTGAATTAAATTTACTACAGAATAGTAGCATTAACAGTATTAATATTAATAACAAGGAGGCTATAGTTAATAAAAATTTGTCACTTTTCCAGGGAGTCGGAGAATTTAAGGTACCTCTCGAACTACACATTCAACCAGGCGCACAGGCGGTAGTAAAGCCACCTCGGCGAGTTCCTCATACAATAAGGGAGCGTCTGGCTTGTAAATTAAAGAGTCTACAAGAACAGCGAATTATTGAGAAAGTCGAACATCCGAAATCCTTTGTAAGTAATCTTGTAATAATTGAGAAAAGTGATGGTAATTTAAGAATCTGCCTCGACCCACAGGAATTAAATAAGGTATTAATAAGGGAGTATCATCTCATACCAACATTAGAGGAAATGCTTACAAAGTTAAGTAACAAATCAGTATTTTCGGTACTTGATCTGTCAGATGGCTTTTATAACATTAGATTAACAAATAACTCAACAGATCTGTGTACTTTTAGTAGTCCTTTTGGTTGTTATAAATTTTTAAGATTACCTTTCGGTTTGTCTGTAGCTCCTGAAATTTTTCAAAAATATAGCGAACAAACTTTTGGTGACATTCCTGGTGTGGTCATATACTGTGATGATCTGTTGATTTGTGCTGATAATGAAGACGAACATGATAAAATATTAGAACGAGTTTTTGAAAGAGCCCGAGTAAGCAATGTAAAATTTAATAAAAGAAAATTTCAACATAAAGTAAACGAGGTCAAATATTTCGGTCATGTATTTTCAAAAGAGGGAATGAAAATTGATCCAGAAAGAATAAGAGCATTATTAAATATTAAAAGCCCTTCAAATAAAACTGAACTGCAATCTTTTTTGGGCATGGTAAATTATTTAAGAAATTTTATTAGTAATCTGGCAGATTTGGTAGCACCTTTACAAGCATTAATGAAGAAACATGTGGGTTGGCTTTGGACAGAAATACATGAAAATGTTTTCTGTGATATAAAAAAATGCATAAGTTCGGCACCTGTATTAAAAAATTTTAATGTTTCCCTACCTGTAACAATACAATGTGACTCTAGTAAGGACGGCTTAGGTTGCTGCTTAATGCAGCAGGGCAAGCCAGTATGTTATGCATCAAGAAGTCTTACCAGTGCAGAAAAAAATTTTTCACAGATTGAGAAAGAATTGTTGAGTGTAGTTTGGGCCACGAAAAAGTTTCATTATTACATTTATGGAAAAAAATGTACTGTCCTTAATGATCATAAACCGTTGGAAACTTTATTAAAGAAAGGAATACATGAAATCCCTTCGGCTAGATTACAAAGACTTAAACTAAAATTATTAAAATACGATATTGATTTTAAATATTTAAAAGGCCGCTTGATGCATATTGCAGATTTGTTGTCACGTAGTTATTTAAATGAAGTAGATGAAGATCAATCATACATGTTTGAAGTTATACATTGTATTGGATTAGGAAATTATTTACAATGTACCGATGAACAGAAACAAGAATTAATTGAAGAAACTTCAAAAGATGACACTTTAACAACATTGTTGTTGTACACACAGGAAGGATGGCCAGAGACTATTAATATGGTACCAGATACTGTAAAACATTTTTTTAAATTGAGACATGAAGTTACTATAGATCAGAAATTGCTCTTTATGAATGACAGATTAATTGTTCCAAAGTCACTAAGATTAACAATTTTAAAAAGGTTACATGAAGGTCATTTAGGAATAACCAAGATGAAGCAAACTGTTAGGGGTTTATATTATTGGCCACAAATGGATGCTCACATTGAATCATTTGTTAAACAATGTTTCATCTGTCAAATGTATCAAAATAATAATATAAAAGAACCATTATTATGTCATGATGTACCATCCTTACCATTTGTAAAAATTGGAATTGATATAATGGAGTTTAAGAGGAAAAGTTATCTAGTTATTTATGATTACATGTCGAAATGGTTAGATATTAAACCCATTTCAAATAAGTCCTCTCAGTGCATAATTAATGTGTTAACAGATGTTTTCAGTTGTTTTGGCATACCATTGGAAATAGTAGCGGATCATGTTCCATTTGATTCACTTCAATGCAAACAGTTTGCGAGTGAATGGGGTTTTAAATTCATTTACTCAAGTCCAAGATATGCACAGTCCAATGGTATGGCAGAACGAGGGGTGCAAATTGCTAAAAAAATGTTAACAAAATGTAATGAAGATAAAACAGACTATAGAATGGCTTTGTTAAAATATAGATCATCTCCTGTATCGGGCACACATTTTACACCTTCTCAATTAATGATGAATAGGAATTTAAAAACAAAATTACCTTGTACTTATACATATTTGAAACCAAAGTTAAATTATAATACTAAGATGGAATTTGATAAAGTTAGGAATAGAAACATAACTAATTATAATAAAAACACTAAAGAGAAGCCTCATTTTCAAGTAGGCCAAAATGTTTGGTTTAAAATAGACCCTAGTTCTAAGAAATGGTTGTTGGGTAAAATTGTTAGTAATAATAATTTTAGATCTCATAATATAGAAGATAGTTATGGTTCTAGATATACTAGAACTTCATTTCATGTTCGACCTCAATAATTCGGTGTTACTGTGTTTGTTGTGAGTGTGTAGTGCGGGAGCATTGCATTTCTTTGCTGTAACTTAAGTTAAGGATGATTTGAGTTTGTAAGACTGTTTTGTTGGTCTACTTAGCTTATGATTTTATTTTTTATTTTTTGTAAAAGGGGGATGATGTAGTAATGTATGCTTGTAACAGAACGCAACTACAGACTGCTTATAATGACCCAATGCATACGGGAGTGGGGGGACAACGAGCGTCGTTTCTGAGTACAGACGCTGTCAGATTATAATGAACTGTGTAACTATAGGATTAGCAATATTAGATCTCTCTCTCTTGTCTGGACGATCAATGGTGGTACATGTGTAAACGAAACATTAAAGGATTATTATAATAAACTCGGTGTTAACTGAAGAAACGTTTTTTACTAAGTATTTTGTATTGTTATGCAAATTTAAATCCATTTAATATCAGTTTTTGTTGTTGGTTTGAAGAGCTCTCATTTTGGGCGTAACAAAAACGAAATCAATAAAAAACCGGCCAAGTGCGAATTGGACTCGCGCACGAAGGGTTCCGTACCATTACAGAAAAAAAAAACAGCAAAAAAATCACGTTTGTTGTATGGGAGCCCCACTTAAATATTTATATTATTCTGTTTTTAGTATTTGTTGTTATAGCGGCAACAGAAATACATCATCTATGAAAATTTCAACTGTCTAACAATCAGGGTTCATGAGATACAGCCTGGTGACAGACAGACAGACAGACGGACAGCGGAGTCTTAGTAATAGGGTCCCGTTTTTACCCTTTAGGTACGGAACCCTAAAAATTGTCCCGTGAAAAAGCTTTTTACAAAAAAAAACAAAATCGACCTCAAAAGGATAAAATAAAATATTAATCAGCTCTATGTCTATAAACCCCCTAATCTCGTAAACCCTGACTCGTCAAACCCCAACCTCTCAACCCCCTACCTCAAACCCCCAACAACCACCCTCTACCTTTACCTCTCACAACTACCTCTCACCCCTCAGCCTCAGTTTCCAAAACTACCTACATTAAAAATCATTTCACATACGAGGGAAATTCTACGTTTCGTCCGTGGTCTTCATCATCAGTAGCCTTGTCACGAGTTTGACATTGATATATTCGCTAGCGTGTGCGTAACTTACTTTCTATGCATCTCGCTCGTATTTGCATATTAGTACGTGGTAAGGCTACAGTTGCAGTACATCAAATTGGTGGTTTTCGGGAGGTGCTTGAGTTACTTTGGGTAACACCGAAATCACTATACACGTGCCTTTACAAAATGAGGAGTTCCCTCAATTCCTCATGGATCCCATCATCAGAACAGCACCAGATTAATGTGGGACCACCTTGGAAGTACCTTCTTTCGAATAAAAAAAAGAATTACTCAAATTGGACCACGGGTCTCGGACTAATTGGTGAACATACAAAAAAAAAACATAGCCACAACCGAATACAGAACCTCCTCCTTCTATGAAATTGAAGTCGGTTAAATTGCATGTAATTTACTGTTGAAATACGAAAATACTATCCACAAATTTTTATCGAAATCTGACAAAAAAATATTCTGCAACAAAATAAATACGTCAAGCAAATTAAACCGTCATTTGACATACAAACATATTTTTTCAACTGGACAATACCAGATCATAAAGCTATAACAATTAAAACAATTGGCATAACAGTTTCCTGCATGAACGTGGGTGACTCCCACTGGCTCCCTCCCTCTCCAGGCATTGGTAGGGGGTAGAGGGAGACAACTCCATGTTATGTTACACATCGTTTTACATCGCTGAATTGATTTAACGCGCACTTTTACGCCATTGTGGTGCTCTTTGAGCATTTTTTGGATTTATTAACTCGATGTATGGAACGGCTCTTTTATGGGTATTGTTAATTTATTCGTTCGGTTGAGGATTATTGGCTTGTTTCTGGTTCATTATGGAGCTGAAATTTTCGGATTTAGTTTGGATTAGAGATGAATTATTGATGTGTTTACAGTGAAAATAGCAAGGAATATTAATACGATTTTATAAGTTACCGGTAAGTAAATATTATTTATTGCGCACCGTACAGTTAGAAATACACAGAAAATGAAATACGGTTTAAACTAGGTAACAACAGGTGGTCTTATCGCTAAAAGTGATCTCTTCCAGACAACGTTATTATTAATTGTAATGTAACCTAAGTATATTTATAAAAGGCGAAATGGGACAAATAATAATAATATTGGGAGCAAATATTTTGTTAGCTTTAATATACTAATAACAATATCTCTAATGACCGCGGTTTGACTTTAGATCCTTGCAGGGATGTTCCGAGGCTTCAAGAAACTTGATATTTATAGGCTAATACACTGGTGCTACCCTTGAATTTTCATACATAGGGGTTTCCAGAAAAAATGGTACCGTTTACTTTTTTTCGAAAAACCATCAACTTTTGGGTTACTTAGGCTCAGAATCACGAGTACTATTGAATGGGACAAAGAAAAAAAGTGTCCCCAGTTTTTCATACAAATTTTGGGTGTCAGTTTTGTAACGGTCCATACAAAATGTATGTGAAAATGCGTTACAAAACTGAATTTTTTTTGGGGACACATTTTTTTTCTATTTAAATCGATAGTCCTCGTGATTCTGAGTAGAAATAACCTATAAGTTGATGGATTTTAGAAAAAAAGTAAATGGTACACTTTTAAGTCATATACGCCGTCGAAAAAATCATAACTTTTTCATAAATTTCGTGAATCTAGCGTAATTGCACTACTTATTTGATATTAGTATTAATGGAAAGTGCGTTTAATTTACTTTGCAACGATATATTTTTCTGTTTACATAAATAATGTTTTCTCTAAATGTAATGCAGAATATTTAATAAATATTCGTATTCATAAAAGTACCTACTAAGCCCTGCATTCCGCAACTGTTTGATTTTATTCAAATTTAATTTAATCAGCAGTTCCACTAAGTTATTATTATTAATAATAAATAGTTAGTTAAATGATCAGTCCATTGAATTTTCATATGAGGCAATTCACAGTATATCAATAATTAAATTAAAATTAAATTATCGTTTATTTCGAGCTCATGACTCATAAAATGTTAGTACTTACAATAAAACTTAAAAAAACTATATTAGTGACAGTACATACATACATACATACATATAATCACGCCTATTTCCCGGAGGGGTAGGCAGAGACCACGGATTTCCACTTGCTGCGATCCTGACATACCTCTTTCGCTTCCTTCACTTTCATAACATTCCTCATACACGCTCGCCGGTTTAGGGTGCTCTTGACCTGGCCTTTCTTCAGGATTTCCCCGATCTGATCAGAGAAAGTCCGCCGAGGTCTGCCCCTTCCAACTCCCGTTTCTACCTCTCCCTTATACACTCTCTTTGTTAGCCTTCTTTCACTCATTCTTTCCACGTGTCCAAACCATCTCAACATACCTTTCTCAATTTTTGTCACTACATCTACATAGTGACAGTAATAATTTCTTAACTAAATTTATTAATGTATGTTATGTATGTTTTAAATTAAATAATGTATGTTTATTGCCAATGTGATTCTAGCTTAATGTCCAATATAATCTCGTGTTTAATAACTGGTGCATTGATAATATTGAAACGTTTGTAATAACTTTTGGACATTTACCTAATGCTAGGAGTATAATGCTGCATATATTGCCACCAATACAGTATGTAATCACACGATGAACAGGTATTACGTAATATGTGCCTGATATTGCTACAACATACAGTTTGGAAACGCGCTTTGAATAGCTAATTGAAATTTTATTGCACATAGCCGATTTAATTTGTTTGTGATGCAATATTGGAGTAATTTGGTTTTGAAGCGCGTAATTTGGTTGTTATTAGGTTATAAATAATGATCCACATGTTTTATTTGATACTGTCAATATGTCACAACCAGCAGCTGATTCGTACTTACTATTCCACTTAATTTTATAATGTTAAATGTCACATTTTTTAGGGTTCCGTAGCTTAAAAGGAGAAAACGGAACCCTTATAGGATCACTCGTGCGTCTGTCTGTCCGTCTTTCACAGCCTATTTTTTCCGAAACTACTGGACCAATTATGTTTAATTTTGGTACACATAATTATGTAAGTTTGTGACCCAAAGACAGATATGTAACGTAAATAAATTAATTTTAAACATGGGGGCCCTTTTTGGAGGGTAAATTTTTGAGAATCTCAAATATATTTTTTTATAATTTTAAAATAAATAGTTTAGAAGTTATTTAAGAAAATATCCAAAAAATGACTATTCCTAAAATTGAGCCTTAGACTTTGAAAAAAAAAAAAGTTCTTTACCTATAGATGACAGGAAAACCTATTAAAATGTGCAGTCAAGCGTGAGTCGGACTTAATTATTTAGTTTTGATCCGACCCCTACGGGTTTTTTAAAGACATTTCACTCACGTTTCACATAAAAAAATACATTGTTAAAAATTGTGTAATGTACGGAATCCTTGGAACGCGAGTCCGACACGTACTTGGCCGGTTTTTTAATAACACGTCGGTGGCAAACGAACATAGGGCCCGCCTGATGGTAAGCGATCACCGTGGTCTTTGGATGCCTGCAATTCCCTTGTTACATACGCGTTGCCGACCCTTTGAAAACCTGTACACTCCTTTTTTGCAGAATCCTCCGATAATAACTAGTTTATTGCAGATCCTACTTACAAGTAATTAAAAATATCCTTTTATTTTGAAAACAAAACATTTCATTCCTCTCCATTGTATATAAGTAATTGTTTCGAAAAAATAAAAGTATAAATTTATTTGTAAGTAATTATGACCTAAAGCGCCCTCAAACTTAACTTAATATAAATGTAAAACGTTGACCACAAACCGCGCTGCTGACGACAGTGGGTCAGGGTCAGAAAGGGCTTGTCAGACGTCACAGCCTTGTGACATTCTGTTAGCTAAGTAGCTACGTATATGCGCACAGATTTACCCTTCAGAGACTGAAAGCTTCAATGCATGGCAAAGTGGCCAGTGGTTGTGTTCTCTCAAATTTCTGTCTTACCGGTCAATTCAAACGTGATAATTACTAGATACGAGAAAATATGAGATCTAATAGATACGTTATAGTTTGGTTCTCAACTTAACTTTTGCAGTTCGATTCGAGAAACCAATTGTCATTTCACGCTACAATTATTGTGACGTTTTGGGATATCCATTAGATATCTAGTAGTCTAAGTAATATCTTAAGCAAATCTTAAGGAGATCGTTCAAGAGGAAATTCGGAATCGCGGAAATGTCAAATTTGACATGACTTTCTTAAATATCTCGTTATCGTTTCTGTTTCATATCTAGTAGATATCTAGTTGCTATCTAGATCATTGCTCGAATTGGCCCGTATGCCTTGTGACATGCTGTAAGCTAAGTACCTAGCTACGTATATGCGCACAGATTTACCTTTCAGTGACTGAAAGCTTCAATGCATGGCAAAGTGGCCAGTGGTTGGGTTCTCTCAAATTTCTGCCTAATGCTCGACATACATGGAGAGTTTTGTACATGGGGGCAAAACAAGGAGTACTGTGAGCGTAGTCAGTATTCATTCGATTTTATGGATATTTTTTACGACAGACGAGTGTAAGACCTAATATTTCTTGGAGAAATGTTATCATTAACATTAACTGTGTCGACTAGTACAATAAAATAGCAAGTGTTTATTTTATGGAATTTTTAGTCGTTTCGATTCCCGAGCGAGCCAAGCGAATTTTAAAAAAATCATTTAATGCTGTTTTATTTCTTTTTAAATAGAAAAGAATGTTTCCTTTAAGTAAAATGAAACTTAAGCTTTTGAAGACACTTTCCCTCCAGGCCCATAATTTTTTTCCACACTGTATATCTTCTATTATTATTATTATATCATAACAACATGCTTACCTCAATATAATAATTTTAAAATCAAAAATAAATTTCTAATTTGGGATCAAAGTAGGCGCATTTCACGGTACTGGTTCCAGTATTTATATCAAAGCATAGCTGCTCGTAAGATCGCATACCTTTTTATAAAGGTTTGATTTATCCAGCCTATACCGAAACGCAGGTACACGGTAAAAAGCATTATTTATGACGGTTCACGTGCGACTGGAGAAGGAATCTTTTTCCGCCTGTTTTTGTACCGCATTTTATTTCCTAAAAGGACATGATAATCATACACATTAGTTATATCGTTGTCGGTTGATGTGAATTATTTGTTTGAACTTACATAATATTTTTCACTACACCAGCTGGTAAAGTTACTTACTTACTTCGCTGGCTCAGCGACCCGAAGTGGATCTTGGCCTCCGATACTAGGTTTCGCCATTCGTTCCTATCCTGTGCGACCCGACGCCATTCAGCCGCCTGGATGTCACATAGGTCCTTCTGGACCTCATCGATCCACCGGTACCCAGGCCTTCCGACCGGACGTCTCCCAGTTGGTCGCCCCAGATAAGCTCTCTTGGCCGCACGATCCTCTCCCATCCTCTCCACGTGGCCGAGCTAGCGAAGCCGAGCAGCCTTGCTCTCGCCGATGATGTTGGGCTCGCCCACCAGTTCCAGCTGGTAAAGGCTCATTTAATTGTTCAAAACCAGGTGACAATCGCTATCGCTTCGCCATCGAATCGCTTTGCCTCTCTATCACTCTTCCATATCAGTGTGACTGTGACAGTTGTGTTTTGTTCGCTACGGAGCGTAAGCGATTGCACGATTGGCATGTTGAGAGGCCTGATGAAAAAGTAGCATTTTATCCGCATGTGTGGCAAAGTAGACTGATGCAAAAAAAATAAAAAATTATTTTGACTGGTGTTGGCTGGTAGAATTGGCTTTTAAATGATGATTTTATAATAAATAATATGGACTATTTGTCTGCAATAAACGATTACGATTACGATAATAAGGTACATTTGGATTTGATTTGATTTTGTTTGATATTTTAGTTAGTATTTTCTTCGCGTTGTTGTGGTGAAAATTTTTGTTTCACTCGGTGGAAAAATTTGTTTTAGAACAACAGACCGTCAATGTATTCCCATACGGAATCCCAAAATTGACACAAAACTTGTTGCAAAATATGAAAACCGTATAAACAAACGACATATTGCTTTGAATGTTAACTACTCTCAGTATACAGCGCGTCATGTTCACCTAATTTAAAATGCAAAGTCGAATCTTAGCACTCGCGTGCACCGAGCGAAGTTGAATGGCGCTCAACTTTTTTCACAAAATTCACTTATGTCTTACTATATTGCGTCGCTTTGTGAAATCAACGTGTGTTGCGAATTTTATTTGTACTACACTTGTCCGTGAAAGTTTAAAAATATCAAATAGGTCTAGGCTCGCCCCGGGAAGGGTGGGGCCGCGCGCATGCGTACGAGGCTTCCACCCTGTTGTGGGGAAAACATTCCCGGTATTTTTTTATTTACGTATGAAATCTATTACAAAAAAAATCTGTTTAAAGTTCAACTATAAATTGATAAAACTAAAATTCATAAAAAAAAATTTTGAAGTTTTTTATTAGAAAAATATCGACTATTGTTAGCTATAAATAAATAAATAAATAAATAAATGTGTTTTTAATATATTTCGAATCGCCACATAAAACTACTATGAACTACTATGGTTTCCATTTTTTTTTTCGTAATAGTAGAAAATGGTAGAAGTTTTGCGGGACTAGCAACACTCCCTGCTCAAAGCAGTCGGCGGTTGGCCGCGGCGCGCGTGCCTGTGCGTCATGCCTCCCTTATGACGGACGAATCACTCGCGATGGATTCACAGTGAGTGCTTGAATCGGACATATAACTTTAGTGAGGATAATGATATATAATGTTCGATTTATGGTTTTATAGTGATCATCGGTGAGTAGTGAATTTTAAGTTAGTTTTAGTTAAGTGCGCGGTAAGTACGATTAATTTCTAATGATAAAAAAAGAAACGTACGTTAAACTTTTGCAATAATTGCACTTTTAGTGTAAACAATAATAATATTAAAAAATATATTAAAAAACTAAAAAGGCAAACGAGTTTCCATCAAGCTAAGCTGAGAGTACTAGGACCGCAGAAAGCGTAGCAATTAACCTACGCTCTTTGCCGTAGCGGGTCTACGCGTTGCAATTAGTGCTACGCCAGCAGCAGGGTTACATAATTATGGCCGTTTAGACGGCGCAGGAAAAATGGGACGCTGATTTAGTTGGGACTTAGTTTTAATTTTTAGTTTAGTTTTAATTACTTTTGAAGTTGGCAAAGATTGATGTTTTTACTGGTGTTTTTAAATTTACGTGTTATTTACGTTTCAGGGTTATTAATATTGAAATTGGAATAAAAGAGTAAATTTCATATTTTGGTGAAAATGATTTTATTTAAATAAAATAATGATACATAAAAATAACATGATTATTTAAAAAGTGCATTTTCGTGCGTGTTTAAATACTTATAAACAAGTTAACATATAAAAAGCTTAATCTATTATCTTATTCAGAATCCTGAATTTCAAGAAAATATGAGGTAGAAAATTCTCTGACATTTTATGTCAAATTATAATTATGCGTTTCAACATTTTTGTTTTAATAATAATTGAAAAAAAAAATCAAGCGTAAATAAAATAACCTGAAATACATTTTATTATAAAAACTGGATTGTTTGTTTCACGATTCATCCTTAAAACAAAAACTTGGAAAAAGTAACCTCAACAAAACCTCATTATTCAACAAAACAATCCCGGACTAATCTCCGTAGCGATTAGTGCTACGAGCGTAGCACCCTCTACGGCGTAGCACGGTAATCGCTACGAGCCTTAATTACATACGATTTTATTGCGCTTCTAAATGTCACTAACGATTACGTTAGTCGCTGTTAGTTTAAGTTGGGTTACGTTACACTTGGGGACAAAGAAATCTGTCTGTTTGAAAATTAATAAATAATAATAAAAAAAAAACATTTATTTCAGGTCTTACATACCCATATTTATGCACATTACAAAAATTACAAAAAGAAAAATAGAAAAAAAAATGAAAAATATAAAATAACATTAATAAAAATTCAAAATTAAAATTATACTATTATACAATATTTAATATTAATTAAAATTACGTTTATTCATTTATTTTAAACTTTATTGCACAAAAAGAAGTAAAAAGTACAAAAGACGGACTTAATGCCTTAAGCATTCTCTACCAGTCAACCACTGGGCCAAACAGATATTTACTAAGGTGGGTGCAGTGAGAAAAAAAAATGTTTTAAATACTTAGTGTAATACTATCATACATTAACATTTTTTTTCAGTTGCATGCGTAATAGATAATATACAAGTATTTATAAAAAAAAGGTATTTTTATTCTAATGAATTAAAAAACCGTTCATGATACATTTAAAGAGATAACCTATTTTTACATATTCATATTGCCTTTGTATATGAATTTATATTAAATACTTTCCTAATTAATTTTCTATGAAACTAACAACGTAAAAACCTATTGTAGTTCTAGCCTTAAATAAAATATAATAATTAATTAAAAAATAAAATTAATATAAACATAAAATCCTTAATTTCTTAACTGCTCTTTAACAGTAGAAAAAATCAAGCAAAAAGATCGGGACAGTACAAGAAATATTTATTATCTATATATCACATCACGAACTTGATAATAAATATCGAAAACAATAACATAACTAGTTTATCGTCTTTGATTGAGGCATAAATATAATTTAATACCTAACAATTACAAGTAATTAAGTACTAGTAGTAGTAAATTACTTTCACGTTATTGTACAAAAAAAAGGTTCATATGATATTCACATAGAAGGTACAAAGGCGAACTTATCCCTATAAAGGATAATTATAGTAAAATTACAACTAAATTAAGAACACGATAATTCGTAGTGCAATACATTGAACAATAAGATAATGAATATTATCCAATATTCAGAACTAGAACGGTAACGCCTTGCACGCTTAACAATGCCGTTAGCATCAGCAGTTAAACGCTCACGAGCGCTAAATATCTCCTACTCGTAGATTACCGTGTGTACTAAAATATATGGCTCTCACAATGGGTATTGTTCAATTTATTGCACATTCGTAGTTCAATACATTATGGGAAGTAATTAAATGATCAGCCATTTTTAAAACTGATCTGCAAAAAAAATAGCCATTAAATCATTTGGGCAGCATACAAATATGTTGCTGGTAATAAATAAAAATCGAGCTGCAACTTTTGTTCAGCAAATAATTCACAAACGGTCAACATTATAACCAATATCCATCTGCTTAATAAATAGTTGAGCTGCAAAATTATTATTTGGTCAGCAAGATTTAAATATTGGTTGGCAGTTTAATTGAGACGTAATGCATATTAAACAAATGGTAATCTGATGTAATAAGATGGGTTGCGTTTGATTTGAAAAATCGGCAGGGTTGCAGGCGGAGCGGAATCGTGCGCGTGCATTTCATTCGATGATTATTAGCAGTCACATTGCGGTGTTCTAACGTATTTGTTGGTGATATTTATCCGTTTTGGTACTTTGAGAGTATTATAGGTATAAAATGGAAGATATATTATTAGCTACTAGAAAAGTGGATTAGGTTAGGTTAGAACTGCGACCTTCACAGAAAACAACTGCTACTAGAAAAGTGGGTTAGGTTAGGTTAGAACTAATTTTTGCGGATCAGTTAAATTGTAATCCAAAATGAAATAATCTGCTTACCCACTGACTGCTTAACAAAATTTGATTAATGGTGGATCGCTTACCGCCAATCGAATAATTAATTTGCCAACCAAATCAATTTAGAGCAGCTCATTATGTCATTAATTGCGAACTGATTTTGAAATACTTACTAAGCTTAAGTTGCTGATCAAATACACATTTTGGCTGAACAAATATATATTTTTGTTCATCAAAATAGGAATATTTTGCAGATCGATTAAATAACACGCATAAATTATTCGTTTGAGGTAAAAAATCGCCGAGTCGGACTCGCGCACGAAGGCTTCCTAACCATTAAGTAAAAAACGACAAAAAAAATCACGTTTGTTGTATGGGAGCCCCACTTAAATATTTATTTTATTGTTTTTAGTATTTGTTGTTACAGCGGCCTACTTAAATTTTTGGCTTTGGTAACAAATAAAATAAAATAAATAATTACATAGAATCACTTAACTTATAACTAATCAGTTCTTTGGCCTGAACATTTTTGTTTAATTCACCCACCTGGAAGTTTTAATAAATACTACAGTATCCATTAAATTTAGTTAAAGAAAATTAGCTCTGCAATTTCGACTGATACATTTTCTTAATCGTACAATCAAATGAACCCGAATGACTGAATTAATAAATTGACGCTCCGGCTGTGGAATGAGCTCCCTTCCGAGGTGTTCCTAAAGGTTTCCGGTATGGGGTTCTTCAAAAAAGTAGTGTACAGGTTTTAAAAGGTCGGTAACGCTTATGTTACACCTCTGGAGTTGCAGGCGTCCATAGACTATGGTGACTGCTTACCATCAGACGGGCCGTATGTTTGTTTGCCACCGATGTGGTATAAAAATGTGATATGAAATAAACATCTGGTTTGTTAAATATTTCATCGTATGAAATGAAACCAGCCGACACGGCGCAGACGAAGTTAGACTACAAAGTCATGCCCGTAATAGGCACCGTTATATTTTTTTTTACCCTATGTCCCACTGCTGGGCAAAGGCCTTTCCCCTTGATTTCCATGACTCCCGATTTGGTGCTTCCTCCGGCCAGTTGTTCAGGTAGCTGTCCAGGTTATCTCGCCATTTTTGCCTTGCCAGCCTTTGCGCCACCGTTAAAATAGTAGCTAAACATATAGCGAACAATAATTTACCTAAATTGTAACAAATTTTAGGGTACTGCGTGAAAAAAAAAACAAATGGCACACAGAGAATGATAAAATTAATAAACAATGAATTTGTAAAATATTAAAAGGCACAAAATATAACTGACATAAAATAATTGAGCTGTAATCATTTACTTCGTTTTCACAAAAAGCGGCACGTCCTCAAAAATATAAATTAGGAAAAAAGTTGTTCACCCACAAAATATTATTATGTTACTACTTTTGTTTTTTATTAGGCGTTGCCACAAAAATGGTGCGTTTTAGATAGCCTATATTTTATGTAAACAAGTTGTAGACGAAATTATGAAATTTAAATAGGATTTATGTTATGTATCTCCTGTTTATGTTTTTCGGGTAATTAATTGCTGAAATATGATCACGCTTTGATATAAATACTTATGTATAATTAGGTTAGTACTCAACAACGTTATTATACTATTTAGACTTACTACTACCTATATCCTTTATTACTTGACATTTCTCGTCTCTTAAGTAAATTTCTCTTCGAAAATTATCCTTTGAAAATCTTAATTATTCTCCATATTCAATTAAATTGATTATTTCATAATCAATTACGCGAGCGAGTAATCCAATAACCGACGTGACGCACTCGTCTTGTCTAAGTCACAGTGAAATGGAAACAGTGCGTTGATATCAAACACATTTATAATATAACTTATAATTTATCTACTTTGCTTAAAAATGTACTTTTAGTTTTAAAATTATTATATTGTGGTAGGTACGTTTGTAGTATAATTTTCATAATATAAAAAAACCGGCCAAGTGCTAGTTGGACTGGTGCACGAAGGGTTCCGTACCATTAAGCAAAAAACGGCAAAAAAATCACGTTTGTTGTAACTATGGGAGCCCCCACTTAAATATTTATTTTATTCTGTTTTTATTCAACATTTTTGGACTAATTGTAATTGTTAAAAGATGAACTATGGTCGTATAATTATAATGGCATATCAAACTATTTGGTGAAGTAAGTTTTAAGGTGGCGAAAATAGCAAACATAATTAAAGAAATAGGCAAATTATTTTTCAACCACAAAAAATACAGGTTGATGTGCAAATGGTTTTTCTATCTCGCAAGTTTTATGTTACATTATAACGCTAATTTAAAGATTAAACTAAATAATTTTCCATTAAATAATTCACTATTCAATTTTATTTCTTTACCAAACGAAACAACAACGCAAAGTCATTAGTTCAAATCCAGAACTACGATAAAAAAGGAACTCTTAATTATTCTAGTTTTTGCCCGCGACTTCGTCTGCGTGGAATCAGTAACAGCAGCTAGAGTAAGTTTAGCGCCTGGATAAAGTGTAATAGCAATCATTCAATTTCAGCATAAGCTTAATTGCTTGACTACAATTATCAGGCAATTCATTAAATCTCTCATTCCCCCCCCCTTTTCACTCTCTGTAGGGATGATTTCCGACATAAAAACTATCCTGCCCTTCCCCGGGACTCAAACGATCTCTGTGCCAAATTTGAACTAAATCGGTTTAGCGGTTTAAGCGTGAAGAGGCGACACACAGACAGACGGACAGACAGACTTTCGCATTTATAATATTAGTATGGATTATGGTAAATAAGTTCCTC
This sequence comes from Cydia strobilella, assembly GCF_947568885.1. NCBI lineage: Eukaryota > Metazoa > Arthropoda > Insecta > Lepidoptera > Tortricidae > Cydia > Cydia strobilella. Next base: position 20,145,366 of record NC_086046.1, read on the forward strand.
TATTACACCCACACATGGAGCATTCCACTAAATTGTCTACCGTTGTTCCGTACAACGAAAATGTTCTGAAGATTTGCAGATAGGAGTTTTTTCTGTCACAATGAATGTAAAAAATGCCTAGTAAAATAATACTAATATTTGAAACATTAAAAAATATATCCAATATACGAAAAAAATGCGTTAGCATGGGACGGATAAAGATAAAAGATTGACAATGCACTTAATGTGACCAGACAACAAACCTATAAAAAACATCGATAAAAAAGCAATCCGCAATCCCCAATAAATCTGTACCCGCACTAGATTCCCACAAAACCTAAGCGTGCCAAATAAATCACATCCCATACTGTTCGTCGTTTTCATAACGATCTCGCGACGTAATAAAAGATGAAGGGGCGCTAATACGGCCGCTCGTAAATTGTCAACGTGGAGTGTACGAGTGTGGCTATAGGCAGCTCATTGCATTTGGGCCGATTTTTAAAAGCTTTTAACTTGCCCTGTTTGTATGTAGGTATGTTGGTTAGTTAGTGTGGGTCAAACCTTGGAAGCAAAATTTGACACACTTCCCGATTTCCGATTGAGAAGAAATTTTGCATACATATGTAAATCGTAGGATAATGCAATATTATGATGACATAGAACTAATCTGATGATGGAGACAGCAGGTGGCCATAGGATTTCTGTGAAACAACGCAAACTAATTGTGTTTGGGGTTGTTAGAATCGTCTCGATAAATAGTAGTTGGCTAGTGGCCTGTGGAAAGAAAAGTACAGTTAGTGATAAAAGCTTGTACTAAAAATTTTTTTTTTTTGCCGAAAACTATTTTTTTGTTGTACTTTTTTTTTTCGTCTGAATTCGGTTTTGGTGGATAGAGTTCCCTATTTTGTACAATATGAGCGCAATTTTACTGTATGTCCTACAAAAAATCCTCTGATTTAATAAAGCGTAGTCATTCAACGGATACCTACATTTTTTGTCCCGAATTGGGATTCTGTATTTATTTCGCCCAAAATGAGGGGCTCTTCAAACTTACCAAATATTAAAATCTACAATAAAATAGACATTGGCCCATTTGGGAATTAAGTTTTTAGTTTTATTGGGATACTTTCAAAAACGGGATAATTTTGAAAATGCACATAATCGAAGAGCCTAGGTCTCCTTTCTCAAGCACTAGCAGTGCAAGCAGCCGCAGCGTTCACGACCGTGTATCGCGTACACTAGACCCATAGAGTAACTTATACTAGAGCGGTACTGTCATAGTAAATTTTGTAACCCCAGTAAATTCACTGCCATCTGTCGACACACTTTAAAACTAAAAATTAAGATTTATAAAACTACGATAAAATGTATTTGAATATAGAAAAATGATTTTTTTTAAATGCATTAATTATTTTTATGATTTTGACCCATGTTCTTTCACTGATATGCGTTAAAATTGTTAAATAACAAACGAAACAGTCAACGCCATCTATACGACAGTGGGCCAAAACTAGTGGCGCCCTCTGAACGAGAATCAAATTTTCTTGATTTTTGAGGCACGTTTTTTCCTTAGACTGTAAACATCTATTACGGAGTTATATCTATCTTTGCTAAAACTAAACGCGCGCGCGAGTGACTAAAAACAAGTGAGTCTAAACCGTAAAATTATTTAATGAAAATGCACATACTAAACTTAAAGAACTTTTTTCTGTAGTAACAGTATTTAAGTTTTTACAGTGACGAAGTGTTGCTAAAGTATGATTTTTTCAAACTACTCACACACTCTTGTTACTGTCCCAGTACATGTCACCCTAAAACTTAAGACTTTGTCTATCACACGGTGGCTAAAAAGTAAGTGCATTCCCGTTGCTAGGGAGGTTTTGGTATTATACTGAGCAACATTTACTATGGGACCAACACCGAAATCGCGAAAAAAAATTTGGCTGTTTCTTACATTTTGGCTGGTCCATTTTCTATGGGAGGGCACTTATTTTTTAGCCACCCTGTATAAATGACAGCAGAGTGCCATCTATTGGGCATTAGAATGTTGAGCACTAGGACGTTTAACTGAAAAGTTAACCATTTATAAAAAAATAATCATTGGTAACCAAAATATGAAAACCTTTTATGCAAAAAGTTAGAATTTGTTAGTAGGTAGCCCGTATGAATTGTAAATATAATTTAATAAAACCGTATATTATTTATACATTTGTACGTAAACGTATTCGTTGTATAAATAAACAATGAGGGTTTATAAATAATATTATTATCTCTTTGTGTTTGAATACGTGAGCAGATTACTTATTCCATGAAAATGTTTTAAGCGCTATTAATTCGACTACGATTACATTTCATTAAAAGTACATAATATATTCTACATATATGTATATTTGTGTGATTTAGTTTCAATTTTACATAACTAACTATCAAAAGTGGGCTAAGATTTCAACCCCTTTTTCATACCCTTAGGGGTTGAAATTTAAATAAACCTTTGATATTGCTCTCATAGAGTCCAAACTTCGCTATAGCATAAGGATCTGGGGAAATAGCTATAAATATAATATGGACCGCGCCTTTATTGCACAAAAAAAAGCTATCCGCGCTATGGTGCGTATACCGCAATGGGAATCTTGCCGGGAACACTTTAAGGAGTTAAAGATATTGACAGCTCCCTCTCTTTATATTTTAGTTCTCTTGACGAGTGTCGTGAAACATCGAGAGTGTTATGAGTCACAGGCTGACATGGCATTAAGACTACAGTCGAGAACGAAAAATTTCCCTCTTACTGCAGCGTCGCGATTAGCGGTGGTGTCGCACACTGCTAGAGTTCAAGCAGTGAAGTTGTTCAACAAGTTGCCTATCGAGTTAAAATCTATGACATGTCACAAGAAATTCAAAGCGAAACATAAATTATTTCTGTTGAAAAAAAAATATTACAGCGTTTAAGAGTAACTGTTTTAACTTTTATTATTTGACTTTTAATCATGATTCGACTATTGGCTATTTATTTTTGACATATTGTATTATTTGACATTTTGTATAATTGTAAATGAAATTATTTAATTGTAAATTATTTGTAAATAGGCATGTTTTATTTAATAATGTAAACATTCAAACACAATGTATTATTGTATATAATCTACTTATAAGTAAACATTTTATAGAAAAGAAAAAGAATATTAGAAAGAATAAGAGAAAAAATATTGATCTCACTAGACTTAAGGACCCGGACATAAGAGTGCAATATAGTAATACACTGGGATACAAATTGAAATTAATTAAGGAACAGGATATAGAATATAATAATACAAACAATTTACCAATAGACATAGAATATAAATGGAATAAGGTTACCGATATCATAAAGACTAGTGCCGAGCAATACTTAGGAAAGGAAAAGTTAGTGCCAAGAAAAGATTGGCTAACAAAAGATATTATAGACATGATGGTTGAAAGAAGACATTACAAGGGTAAAACTGATAATGATAGTGTAATAAAATACAAGCAACTTACAAATAAAATAACTAGCAAATGCAGGGAGAGAAAGGAAGAAGACATAGAAAGAAAATGTGATTTGATAGAACACTACATGAATAGAGGACATACGGATAAAGCATATAAGAATATAAAAGAAATGAGTAGGAATTACAAAACAAAGAGTACTGTGGTGGAGTAATGAGGGAGGGAAAATGCTTCTAAATAATAAAGATATTATAAATAGATGGAAGAGATATATAGAAAACTTATATGCGGGTCAGGGCTTAGACGTAGAAGATATAGAACCTGAAATAGCAGTTGATAAAGATAGAATGGTTCCGGATATACTAAGGGAAGAATTTGACAAGGCGCTAATAGGTATACAAAATGGAAAAGCCGCAGGCGATGATGGCATATTCATTGAATTCATTAAGTATGCAGAATGTGACCCCATTAAACAAGAGATTTTTTCAATAACACAAGACATATACAAAACAGGAGTTATACCAAAGGATTTCCAAGTCAGTAAAACTATCACATTGCCCAAAAAGCCCAACACATTAAAATGTGAGGAACACAGGACACTAAGCTTAATCTCACAGGCATCGAAAATATTGCTGAAAATTATTCAAAATAGAATTAGACCAGTTATGGAAGAGTACCTTGGACCGGACCAATATGGATTCCGACAGAAAAAAGGCACGAGAGAGGCCATACTGGCGCTGAGAATGGTTGTTGACAGGAGAATAGACTTGGGCCAAAACACACATATAGCCTTTATCGACTTGGAAAAGGCCTTTGATAGGGTCAATTGGAAGAACATGATGGAAATTTTAAGGGAGGCAGGCTTAGACTTCAGAGACCGAAGAATAATTTTTAACTTATATAAGGAACAGGAGACAATTATTAGTGTGGGAGAGGAAAGTTGCAGAGCAAGGATAAAACAAGGTGTGCGGCAGGACTCTCACCCCTTATTTTTAATATATTTATAGAGTGTGCCATTAGAAAATTTTTAGAAGAAACTGAAGGAGGAGTCAAATTTAATGGGGAAAGAATAGTATTTATTAGATTTGCGGACGACATAGCAGCACTGGCCCCTAGTTCAACTCAATTAAAAAGAGTAATGGTAATGGAACAGATGGATTTAATCTTTACACAATTTGGACTCAAAATTAACACTAATAAAACTAAAACACTTATTGCTTCAAAATCTCACCCGGTTAAGGAACAAATTGACATCAGAGGGACACACATAGAACAAGTAAACAAATTTAGATATTTAGGCAGCTTAATTACACAAGACTCCAGATGTACAGGGGAAATAGTATCAAGGATAGCAATGGCGAAAACAGCTTTCAACGCCAAAAAACATTTGCTTAAGGCTAGGATCTCTAAGAGTACAAAAAAACGCCTAATTAAGATATACATCTGGAGCATCGCTTTGTATGGGTGTGAGACGTGGACAATGCGGCAGAAAGATAGGAAGCGATTAGAGGCTTTTGAGATGTGGTTGTGGAGAAGAATGGAAAGAATAAGTTGGACGGAGAAAAAAACGAACGAGGAAGTGCTTCGAATTGTGGGAGAGAAGAGAAACCTGCTGAGAACTATAGAAAATAGACGAGGCAGAATGATAGGTCACTTGATAAGACACGACACTTTCTTTAACACTATATTAGAAGGCAAGATAGAAGCGAGAAGAGGCCGCGGAAAACCACGAGCAAGCTACACACAACAACTGAAAGCGAAAGCAAATGTCGTGTCTTACAGGGACCTAAAGAACCTGGCCGAGGACCGAGAAAACTGGCGATGCACTCCACCGACAAGAGCCATGCTCTTAAATTATGAATGAATGTATTATTGTATATGAATAAATGAAATGAAATGATAGTGAAGCACTACTCTCTACTACCCGTACAATATTTGAGACATAATTTATGTTTCAAATTACAAGTTTCAACGGGTTAGGCTGTGCGTTATATTTATCACTCAATATGACGCCTCTGTTTTATAATTGTAATTATACAAGACCTTGAGACCAATTCCAACTTAAAATTGTGACGTCAAAATCATATTAGTTGCTCGTACGTTACGCTTGCGCCAATTGTACTGACAAGTACTAGGAAAATGTACGTGCTATCTACGTCATTTGGATATCATTTTGACGTCACAATGTGAGTTTGAATAACATTGGAAGTACTTCGAAAATATCACAAACGATAATATTTTCAATTATGGGGTCGTGTGTTGACTTGATCCAATATCTTCGGCCCGATGGAGCCATGAAGGTTTTACGACTCCTTTTATTGTCGTACCTTATGTTTTTATCTCTTATTGTTATTAAAAAGTTTGCGAGATCTAGTGGACTGAGTCGTTTTGGCAGTCGCTTGCATTGTATAATATTTGACAAATTATTTCATGAGTTATTTTACATATGATAGACTTAAGGCTCATTTTAATTAGTCTATAACTCTTTGATATCTTTGATTGCTTTTTAGGGTTCCCAAAGGATAAAAACGGAACCCTATTAGTAAGACTCCAGTATCCGTCTGTTCGTCCGTCTGTCTGCCCGTCTGTCTGTCTCTCCGTCTGTCTGTCCGTCTGTATATCACTAGGTTGTATCTCATGAACCGTGATAGCTAGACAGTTGAAATTTTCACAGATGATGTATTTCTGCTGCCGCTATAACAACAAATACTAAAAAGTACGGAACCCTCGGTGAGCGAGTCCGACTCGCACTTGTCCGGTATTTTTTTACTCGACTATGGAAGATGTTACGATTTTAGCAGTCAATGTATGTTAGTACCTATAATTGGGCATGCTATTTCCGTCAGCAGAAAAGGGCGTCTAGTCTTTTTTTATTTGTTTAATAAAATACAGAAATACAAGCGTGACAGAGTGGTCCGAAACAAGAAAACGAAAATAATTTTGACCCAATTAACGCTTAATAAATATCATGACAATATCATGTTTAACGTGCAACACGCTACGCCCGTTATCGATCACTGTGGGCCCTCGCGAAGTGATTAATCGTTTATAGTGAACGCCAATCGCAACTTCAATATCTAATGAAATATCACGTTACTTTTCTTATTTAAGAATCACATAAACCAAACTTATCGCTCTAAACTGCCAACATCGTTACATCCGTCCGTCCGTAATCTAAGCGTACACAGATTAACACTGCTAAAGGGGCCCACTGATTACAAATCCGCCGGACAATATCGGCCTGTCAGTTGATCGGAACTGTCAAATTTTTGTTCTAACACACGCTGATATCGTCCGGCGGACTGATAATCAGTAGGCCCATTAAGGATGGCTATAACCTCATAAGGCCCACCATAAAAACAATCCTATTTTTAATTTGAATCTTGTTAGTAAATTAGGATCAATTTCGTTTGTTTGAGACACCGATGAAACAAAAAAAAAAGCTACATTATTTGGTTTATGAGTTTCTAATTAGATTGAAACTGGTAGAGTGTACTTTGTAATGCACGTTGGGCCTTACGAGATTGAGATACTAACAGCGACACTCACTTACCATCTGTGGATCTTATATCTTTGCAACGAAGTCTACAAATCATCAATTAACCGTGAGGCGTATTCTAAGATAATAACAGATTCTAGATTTTTTTTAATTTTTTTTATTGGTATTAAGGATAACAACAGCCGTAAATATAACTAAGACATAATTATGTTTACATAAAACAAGGCCAATAACAGTTATCCATTGAGTTACATTATGCAACGATAAAAAAATAACAAAAAAAAAATAACAAAACACGAGAATGTACATTACATAAACACAAATGCTCGCTGCGCTAGAAGTACTACATATTGGTTGTAGAAATTTGCTCTGGATTTGATCTGGATTTGTTTTGGATATATGGCCAGGGGCCCATTTCTCTAACGGTATTAGACTAATGTTATTAGTCCACGAACTATCACCACAGACCAAATTCATAACCTATTATTACTATTAGAATACGCCTCCGTGTGGAAGACTATACTTCTGTACACACATTAATGGGCGTACACTATCTAAATGATTTACTGCAAATGAAATCGAGTACCGTCATTAGATGCCTAAACCTGGTTATCGCGTGTGCGCAATGTGTACTTTTATCGCGGTACCGGTATTTTGGTACCGGTACCTTTGTGAGTGTAATGGTACATTTGTTTTGTTTTCAGTATTTTATTAGATGATTTCTTGTAGTTTAGAGGAAGGTGGTGATTTTTTTATTAGCTTTCTTGTAGTTTAGTGGAATGGGATTTGGATTATAGATTATTTATATTATTCGTTTGAGCTTTATATAACTAGATACTACTATATCTTTCAGTTGCAATAATCTTCACAATGCCCAAAAAATAAAACAAAGTAATGAGTAAAAATATTTGGAAACTTAAAATTGTTAAATGTTAAAAAGTTTTAAGGCACAAACAGCTCCTAAAAATGCATACGCACTTTATGAATGATTTCCAATCATAAAGTAGTACAAAGCGCACTAAAAAATTTACCTATATATAACATAGATTCTAATACACTTCGTTCTGTAATAATGTAGATATTATTATGAATGGCGGCTGACTTTCTGTGGTACCTCTTCAACCGAAGTAATTTATTTCGTTTGAGAAGCTATGTGTTTTCGAAAAATCTTTCAATGAGGGCTAACGCGTATGAATTCGCCGCTAGGGGCGCTAGTGTAGAGGGTGGTCTTTTCCATAGTTTGAAATGTCAAATGTCACTTGTCACTTCAATGACTGACAGCAGGCAAGCTTTCGTTCTGATTGCTTACATAAACGTAAATAATTACAAAATAAATAAATAAATAAATTTATTTCTGACGATCACAATGTAGATTCTTATAAATTGACATTAATGCAATTTGTACTCTAATCTAATCTAATACTTTTTGGTCAATTCCAAAATATTATCCGCCATCAAAACTCGTCCCCCTAAATAAAAATCTTGTCCACAAATTTAAGGAATCTCAATTTCTTAACTACATTGGTCCACATTACCTTCGCTAGGTAAGCAACAATCATGGCGGTCAACGAATTAGGTACCTGTCACGCCCTTTGTTCCTTGGGTCTCGGCTCTCAACGTGCGGTGATTGCGATTGTCTTTGATATGGCGTGTTGACATGTGAGGGCTGTGAGACGGGCGTGGTCGTAAGGAGAATTATGGGTTTTATTTTATGTAGTTATATGTACATATTAGATATTGGGTTTTTGTTGCTAAAAATTTTTTCCTTCTTGTGACAAGTTGCGACTGCGAACGACAGCGCGAGCTTCGCGAGCAAGAGAAAGCAATGAATAAGTTGGGCCTTTGATCTCGTCAAAACTACAGAGACTCTTTGAATGAGGGCCACGTACGGCAGGTCGATGTGGGGATCCTAGATGTAGGTCTATGCCAATCAGTAGATTTTTTGGATGTTTAACTTTGGTCCTAAAGTTTCCCTAGAAAATAGCAAACCTTTAAAAATGTAACGCGCTGTTTACAAGGCCCGAGGTGGCATTTTTCGTGTCGCGCGTTACCGAAACTGTTATGTCACGGTAAGTAGCCCCGTTTCGGACACTTTGGATCCAGTCCAAGTGTCATTCCATCCAGCCAGTTTGATTTGAACTCCCGCACCTTTTCCGCCACCTACGAAACCGAACGGTCTGATAAAGTCGATGCGTGGGTCCAGTTATGGTGGTAAAGGGGGCACTTAAGACTAAGTGGGAGTAGGATGGCGTGACATATTGTATGTTTCCGTAATCGTAAATACAGAGCTAACTGTTGACAAGCTGGGAATATGTTATTTGTCATATACGCTGGGACGAACGGAAATCGACAAAGCATTTGTTATGAAAACAAAAAGGAATACCTTTGGTGTCCTAGATATTATTACATTTTCTTTCGTTATATATGTAGTTGGGTGGTTTTACGGTATTTGATATTGCACAGGCTATAATATAAATAATATAAAGATAGCATATAGGTAGTGAATTACACGAAATATATACACAGGGATATATTCGCCGGTGCCCTAAAACTTCTTTAGCCATTTAAGAAAAGGCAAAAAAAAGATAACATTTACATAGCTTAAACTGGCTGTAATTTTTCTTTTCTTATTCATACCCACATTTACCAAGATTCTCAACTATTCCTTTTGCATTTTTAACAACAAGACCCACCACAATCCCGCAAAATTTAATCTAACGACGCCAAACACTGTCTTACGTACAAAGGGAATATTTAAATTTAAATCCATTCCGCTTATAACCAGATCTTTCCAGATGAATAGCAAACCGTATCTACATGGAAATATAAAGTCTATTATTTCTTACACAAAGGGCCGCTTTGATACAATAGAAAAAAACTTGTTTACGTTTAAGAGCGGATTGCGAATGATAGATGGGGAGCCGGCGATGCTAAATGTGTAGTTACTCGAGCGTTGTAGAGATCTATTGGAATCGAAAGATTAGATGATAAGAAGAAAAAAAGGTTATATATTTTTTTTCCAGCGAGCAGAAAAGCGTCTACAGATGTTTTTAAATTTCGGATGGTTGGTAGAGGTTTAAAAAAATCGTTAAGTAGATTGTGGATTTGGTCGTTTTGGTCCAAGTTAACACTATAATTTTTCTATAACTTAATATGACACTTATTTGTACGCTTTTCCTTAATCTGACGACCACAAGTTCGACGCCCGATTTTCACATTGTAACCGTCAGATTAAGGAAATGCGTACAAATAATTGTCAGATTTAGTAATAGCATAATTATAGCATTAATTTGGACTAAAATGACCAAATCTACAATCTGCTTAACGATTTGTTACCCACCAACCAACGGCTCAACATAGACGGCTAAAAGTGGTAAAGGTACTCCACGGGGTAGCAAGATATCACTAATTACTTAATCTGACGCGCCCGAGTAACTACAAAAATCCCCTCTTGGGCTCCCCAACCGTGATGGGAGGGAGCTGCGACCGTGGGATGAGGCTACAGCGGGTGTATTCAGATTGTGCTTTGACAGCATCATTTCATAGATTGTACAGTACGGAGGGCTATGAATACGAGTATTTTGCTTTATGTAAGGTTCACATCGAACAAACCACGTCGTATCGCAGCGGTTGTTTGAGTACTTAATGACTGATTGCACAGAAAAAAAATATTTAGGTACATGAGACATACATGAGAGTAGCTGAACGGAGCCAGTGGCATAAGGAGCCAAGTTCTAGTAACGTAAATCTGTAAATCAAACTACTACAATACTGGGATTCTGAAATCTTGTACCTATACGATGTTAATTTCAATTTCAATCATGAGGCGACATATACTTCTTCACTATTTAGTGAAAAGCAAAGATGCGTGTACGAAAATGGACATAAACCATAGAGTCAAATTTACCCTCTCATAGAAAATGAACCACCCAAAATGTATGAAATAGCCAAAAATTTTTCTCGATTTTGGGCTTGGTCCCATAGTAAAAGTTGGTCAGTATAATCCCAAAACCTCCCTAGCAACGGGAATGCACTTATTTTTTAGCCACCGTGTATATATGCTCTGCGATAACTGTAATTTGTGGTACTGTTAATGTCAACTGAAGTAGTTGAGCAGGATGATTTGTGCTACGATAAATCTGGGAATTACGTTTTAAAATAAACAAGTAGAGTTGCGATAGATATGATAGGTACGTGCCGCAGTATTGGTTTTAAATATTACTGGTCATAAATATGTTTTTATCTTTATATAATAAAAAAAGAAGAGGTAGAAAAGTGTACTCACATTCGGCACCCTTCCTGTAATTGGCAGGTTCGACTTAACATTAGGCATTAATAAAAATGTTTCAAATAAGTGTCATTCATTGGTATTTTGTTGCCACTTATGGGTTAACCTTATAAACAATTACGAACAGAAACAATCTAATTTTAATTTAATAAACAAACATAGAAAACCGCTCTAATTCCTAAACATTCAAATTTGTGCTTTAATTAAATTTTACATGTCAATTTTTCCAAGCAATAAAATTACCCAAAAATTACAAAAATGGAATCAATGAAATATTAGATACTTTGTTAGAGATGTATCCAGTCTCAATGTCGAACTACAAAAAAAAACTAATAAAAAAATATACAAACCACAGACAAGTACTAAAATTGTTTAGAGATGTAAAAGTCTCTAGGTGTCAGAGATAAAATATATATAATAAAAAAAAAACGATCATCAAATTATCCTTAGAGATGTAAAGGGTCTCCAAGACTTGAATTGTTATATAAGTAATTCTACGCGAGATCACTGCTACCGCATGTTTGTATTAAAGGCATATCTTAGTAGGCTTGTTTTGGGTTTTACGTCTTTTTATGAATGACAATTGGGGTCTGCTAATTACGCTCTTGCAATTCAGGGGCGTACATCTATTTAACTTCAACTTGAGGACTGAAGCTGCCATTCTACAAGAACGTTCTTGTAATAATCATTTCCAACCTTATTGCAATCTCCATAGAGTGGTAATTGAATAACCGGTTAAAACGGCCCTACTATTTTTTTATGCTAGTAAGTAGCACTTGCGGTTTCACTAAACAATTGCCAAAGGATAAGCCGTAAGGGGACTGTTTGAAATCTAAACACTATAGAAAGTTGAACTTGGATTATTATATATGGGAGTTTTCTGAAAAAAAGTATGCCATTGTATTTGCATATATATTTAAGAAAAAACGTCTAACTCCCAAGCAAACCGCTGGCTGCCAATTGGCTATAATTCTCAAACGTGACTTTAAACAATGGAATCAAAGCCAGTGTGGCGGCCACAGTAAGCGAATGCTCACGGAAAGCAGCACTACGGGAGGAATGGCTACGTATCGTTAAGTGAGTCGCTCAAAAGAGTGGTCGTGGCCATTATATGGGGCATTTTCTAAGAAAAGGGACCTTATTGTCAATGGCGCTTACGCCGCACAGCGTCGCGCGGCATTGTAGGTATTTATATCGGAGCATCGTTAATAATGGCGTAAGCGCCATCGACAATACGGTCCCTTTTTATAGAAAATACCACATATAATGGCCACGACCACTCTGTACAGTTCAACGAAGAAGATACGAATGTATGCGATTCGAAATACGTAAATTCAAGCGCGACGCTTTGAGATTAGAATTAATTTGTTATATATAAATCTAAATTTAATAGATCTGAGTTAACTGCTTACAACACAAACGTTAATCCATAGAGATAATAAGATATTATATATACACATATACCTCATTAGTGTGCTACAATAATCAATTGGCAAATCTAATTATCCTTTGAGGTATGAAAGCTGGCCTTTAATCAAGACCAATATGTCATTAACGATCAACCGAGTTGATCAGATGCTCATATCGCTAGAGTTCCGGCAATTAGGAAATGTCGCGAGGGATACATATTTATTTCCTATGATAATCAACGAGTTATACAATTTTTTAATGATATAGGAAGCAAAAGAGCGAACGAATCGCTGACGATATATATATATTTTTATGAAATAGGAGGCAAACGAGCAGACGGATCACCTGATGGTAAGCGACTACCGCCGCCCATGGACACCCGCAACACCAGAGGGGTTGTAAGTGCGTTGCCGGCCTTTAAGATGGGAATACGCTCTTTTCTTGAAGGTCTGAAGGTCATATCGGTCCGGAAATACCGCAGTACAATTACTGTCGCCCAAAGACACATGCAACACCAAAGGAGTTGCAAGAATGTCATTATACATTTTGTATTTACCTACTTGTGAAAGAGCCCTTGAGGCCTACTTACAGAAAAAAGTAATGAATTCGAATTAATTCAGGAATTAAGGATATTGTAACTGTATACTGATTAGCAGAATGTATGTCTGTATGCCACCAACATTTCTCATGCAATCGGTGCCTTGAGGCGCATCCAGAATGCACTTACTGCGTCGCGCTCACACTTACTCATGTATAATAATTAATATATCTGTGGAAGTTCTTGAGTGCAAAACACAATTCGCTATAAAGAAGTATCCCATGGGTTTAAACAGTAATGTTATAACCACATATGTAACAGCTCACGTACTGCAAGGTCCGCAAGTCATCTCAATAAAGCCATGTGCAAGCCATTCTAGGATAGTTCTAAGACAAAGATTGTGGTCTTGATGCATGCAGAGTTCGTTGGCTCCACAATTGTTTGCGACGTGCAAACTTGCCTGCAACTGCCATCACTTCGTCGCGTTCGTCTAACCAACATAAGGATCATCTCTGACTCCAAGTTGTTGCAAACAATTCCTGGGTCATGTTAGATTTGTTTTATTGTGGACCGCTTGGGATTAGCAGCTGTTTCTCGCGATGTGCTGAATCGGGATCGTTTCGTATGCTCGTTTCTTATCTTCTAGCTAAAATTGCTCTACTGAGACAACCAGATAGGGACTGAGCGTTTATCAGAGTAGATTGTGAGGTGATATGGTTGTGTTAATTTGTTGTACTTACTTACTTAATGGCGCAGCGACCCAAAATGAGTCTTGGCCTCGGACACGAGTATACGCCAGTCGTCTCGATCCTGTGCCATCTCCCGCCAGTTAACGGCATGGAGATTGCTCAAGTCTACTCCAACAGCATCGCCCTAGTGATACCTGGGACGTCCGATCGGCCTCCGCCCCACCTGGCGTCCCAAGTATGCCCTTTTAACGCCGCGATCCTCCTCCATTCTCAAAACGTGGCCGAACCAGCGGAGACGGTGAGCTTTTGTCTCGCCTATAATGTTAATTTGTTGTACAGTCAAAGTATTTAATTTCCTACCCATTTTGTACTTTGTCACAGTAACAATACTTCGACGTCTCTAGCGACTTTGATATTGATTGTCACTGACACAAGGTACGAAATGGGTAGGAAATTAAATTCTTTCCCCCATATTCATAAAACTGATTAGACCTGATTTAATTAAATTATGTTTTATCCCAAAATATTTAGATCAGTAGTAGTAGTAGTAGTAGTAGTAGTAGTAGTACTAGTACTAGTACTAGTACTAGTAGTAGTAGTAGAAGTAGTAGTAGGTTACTATTTGAAATATGTCTCACGATAGTTTAAGTTCGATTATGTTTTATGTATGCATGTATGTATGTATAAACTCTTTATTGTACAAAACACAGAACACAAATATAGCACAGAAATAGGCAGTACAAAGGCGAACTTATCCCTTTATTATCTCTATTTATTTTAAAATTACACTCTTTAGAAAGTTGTTTTGGCTTTCAAAATTAATCAATTAAAGTTGTAAATCTGATAGGTTCGAATTTGAACAATGAGGTGATCCGTTGTACGTTTATTTTATTTTTTAATTCTTTTGTGTATGTAGGTGGTAAATGTGCCAAACAACACGAAATAAATGAACTAATAATTAATTGTCCTTATGTAATGTTACGCATAAAACTCATTTCGCATAATTGTGTTGAAACATTGTTAATAGTTTCAGCACGAGAACAATTATGCGAGATTAATTTTATGCGTAACATTACATTAGGACAAACAATTATTATGCGACCCGATATAGATCCCCTGAAACCATTTCACTATTTTGCTTCCGGCCTACTGAATTTTATAAAGGATCTTAGCGAAATAGTGAAGTTAATTAAAACGTAATCTAACAGGCAAAGGTGAAACATTCACCTCAGATAAAGGCTCTTAGAGGTTTCTAAGTAACTATTCATCCAAGCAGAAATACAAACAAGCTTGATTACGATTTCGCTCCGAGCGAAATCAGGACGATGGTTAAGCTGCGCGCACAGTCCAACGCTGCTCTAGTTCGCTGATTGATTCCTTTGATTAGCGGCAAGGCATCGATGAATAACAAACGCCGAGATGCGACTGCAGGGATTGAGCCGTGGGAATATTGCGTAGATATACTCGGAGTATATCGTTGAAAGAGGTGAACATGTTCTATTTATAGAAGAGGTATTGGTGTTCTCATATTGCGTGTTATTTGAGTTTTGCTCTATATTATCTATATTTAATCTGCGCGCCGTTATCCGAGCACGTTTGCTATTTCCATTTTGTGTCATATAAGCCGAGTTACCGATTTTACCATGTATTTTTTCATGATATTGTGTTTCATTTAATTCTGTACCATGTTCACGTTATAATACTATAGTGTATATTAGCTCGGAAATTGATCGCAAGAGGTCTTCTAGAGGTATCAGGGTGTGCCTAAAAATACATGTCTGTCTGTCTGTCCGTCTGTCACCAGGCTATATCTCACGAACCGTGATAGCTAGACAATTGAAATTTTCACAGATGATGTATTTCTGTTGCCGCTATAACAACAAATACTAAAAACAGAATAGAATATATATTTAAGTGGGGCTCCCATACAACAAATGTTTCTTTTTTTTCGTGTTTTGCCTAATGGTACGGATCCCTTCGTGCGCGAGCCCGATTCGTACTTGGCCGGTTTTTTATCTTCGGCTCTTCAAGCCTCTCTTTTATTTAGCATTATTTATATGCAAATTCACATTGCTATTTAATGACAGCTTGCATTAAATATTTAACAGTAAGAATACTCCCTGTTATTTATTAGCACAACTAAAACCCTATAACAAATAGACTTATCTCTTTTATATATATATATAGTGGTTAATACTATTGTAGATCGTTCCATAAACCGCCGAACAACCCTCTCTCATACAATGTATGAAAATTACCAAAATTTGTATAAACGTTATTTCACGGTTACAGGTTTGTTAACGCATATCGTTGTTAATTTTTACGGATTTTTTTTAACATCTCAAAAATGGGACATCCTAGTGCAGTCGCCATCAGATATATCGGAGCGGCCAAAGTGCTCACAGATATCTGAACACGTCTCTATTGTCAAGGCGTTAAGTGCGTGTTCAGATATTTTTGAGCACCTTGGCCGTTCCGTTATATCTGATGGCGACTGTACCTGTCTGCAGGCTGTTTTTGTTAGGTATCGACCATACTCTGAGGGGTGACTTTAAGTTCATACTGAATAACTTTTACTATGGGGCCAACCCCTAAATCGCGAAAAAACATTGACATATGCTTCACCAAAATGTATGAGACAACATGTTTTTTGAGAATTAGGGGTTGGTTCTGTAGTAATAGTTGTTCAGTATGACCTACATCCCTCAGAGTATGATAAGACCTAAGAAAAACACTGTGTATAACGCGACTATTTCTATCCTAAGTTTAATATCTAGTTCGGGCTCCTAATTTAATGTCTATTTCGGTGCAAATTGCTCGTACGTATTTGTATTCCCGTAGCTCAAGGCATAATTCTACTATTGTAGTATTCTGATAATACTCGTAATCTGTACACACGAAGTATTAAGGCCGATTCCGAGGGCGGAGCAACGGAATTGAGATGGCGGCCTGAGGGCGAGTGCGGCGCGAGACATAAGCTGACAGTTTCTCAAGTCAAATTTAAGAGCGTTTTTTCAGACCTTAATGCTAGGCTACCAGGCCCCTGTTTCACCATGCTGTCCATGCTGACATATATCGATTGACATGTCCTTTTGTTCCAACTCGCTAAAAGATACTGGATGCCATTCAATTCAATTCAATATATTCTATATTCAAATAGGCCTAGCAACAAGCACTTTTAAATTGTCAAGTTTTAAATATTACCTTAATCAAAATATCAGAGCAATTTATTGATGCAGTTATTATTATTCTTCAAAACATTGAATTATTATAGATATGTCAAACTTAATAATAAGAATTCACAAAAGGACTCGGCAATCTTATTCCAATAATTGATCGCCGTTTAATCTTCTAACCCAGAGAGAAAACTATGCATTGGTGGGATTAGTTCAGTTTAGTTACTAGTTTAGTTTTGTTACTAAAACAGTTCACAACGGATCTGAATTTGTGGTATTATTTAGTGAGTTTTATTTGTCACCTGACTACCTATGCATGTAATGATTTTATTTTAAAACTAAAACGGGACTTAATCGCCGTGCTAGGTTTAAAATAAAATTATGAGTGAAAATCGTGTTAGTTTAAATCACAATATGCATTTAATATTTAAGCTTTGAAATCCCATTTTTGAGAACTTAAAACTACGGTTTAAAAGGGCTCCAGGCTTGCAGGGAACTTGGGAACCCATTAGTATAAAATCGATCTTAATGTTCTTGCCTAAAGAAACACAATTGATTAAAGATAGAGGCAGACAGATCTCTTCCAGACAACCATTTGGTAGTGGAAACAAAGCATTTAATCAAAAAGAGTACATGTTGCAAAAACGTCTTGAAGCCTATTTTCATACACATAATTAGGTACAGTAAATAAATAAATAATCATCATCATCAGCAGCATGGTGGCCTTTTGGTGATCCAATCTTGGATGTAGGCCTCTTCACTCTTCTTCCACTCCCAACGATCTTGTGCCCGATTCGTCCAGTCCCGACCTCCGTGTCGTTGGATGTCGTCCACCCAGCGCTGCGGTGGTCTACCGCTGCCTCGGGTGCTACTTACTGAGAATCAAAGTGAATCGGCGGCATGGAGGACTGAACCTTTTTAATAAACTGCTAATAGGTATTAGAACCATAAATTCTATGAATATGTTCAAGAAACGACCAAAACAAAACTATTGTATACTGTTAAACTATAGTTTAACATTTTGCTTCTATTCTACGCAATATAGCATAGCATATTTTTTTAATATAGCTCTGCTACTGCATGTTACTTGTTTACTTATAATATAACTATAGCTTGTGAGTTCTCATTTAAGTGATGCTTTTGTTCATATGAGAATAAATTCTTTAAACCGAAACCGAATCGTTCTACTTACTGAAAAGTAATATCTAAACCGGTGTCCGCTCCGCTTGTCCACCCGCTACCGTCGCCACTCGACCCGCTCTCGAGAGCCTCGTGATTATGGCGCGGCACGTGCTCTGCCCGGATTATTATGTACCGTGCCGAATTGCTTGAGGTCACTGTTTTTCACGAACTTTTGATTCACACTACTACACGTTTGGAAAGTTTGATACCTAGAAATGTGATTTTGCTTGTCACGTGACCTACGTGATGTGCTGGTTTTTTTCGCTATCAAATAGTAACCTACTCGTATCGGAATACTGGGCGAAAGTTAACGTAATGTGCGCTCGCTATAGGTCACATCGTGCTAAATATAGGACACATAAATGTCGAAGAATTCAATGCTTCTTTTCGCCATCGCTGTACACATCAACACTTTCATCTTCACCAATTAGGTGGTTGGGAGTCCTCAACTGTGCGTTTCACCAGAAACTTCCCGCGCTCGCACAGCTAAACTGTGGAATGAACTGTCGCCTGCGGTATTTTCAGACCGTTACGACCTTCTAACCTTCAAGAATGAGCGTAATCCCATCTTAAAGGCGGGAACTCACTTATGGCTCCTCTACATGATGGCTCGGCGCTGGACCAGCGAGATGGCCATGCGATGGTTATGGCTCCTCTACATGATGGCCCAGCGCTGGACAAGCGAGATGGCCATGTGATCGTTATGGCTCCTCTACATGATGGCCCAGCGCTGGTCAAGCGAGATGGTCATGCGATGGTTCAGAGCACGCACTATGGAATGGGCCACGCGTACGCACCATCGCTGCCCTACGCTGCTACCTTTGATGTGCTGACGAAAAACCGACACCGTGGCCATCCAATCGCTATCCCGCCGCGCCATAAGCCATCCGACATCCGACACCACTACCCTCTCTACATGCTGGCCCATCTTAGTAGGCCAGTATGATGGCCTATCGTGTAAAGGAGCCAGTACATCCCCTCTGGTGTCCATGAGTGATGGTGATTGCTTACCGTCAGGCCATTCGTCTGCTCCCTTGCATCCTATACCTATCATAAAAAATATGTTGATGATGAAAAAATGGAATGATAATGATTTTACACTAGAGAAAAAATGGTGAGACACAGCAATTAGAGGATGCTTTTGATGCTGACTGTATGTACCCCCTTGCTAATTATCATAAACTAAACACGATAATTTAATTTATCAACGTGCCCATAGACACGAACACCAAACATTTGCCCGTGAACCGAACCCACAACCTG
Source organism: Cydia strobilella (assembly GCF_947568885.1). NCBI lineage: Eukaryota > Metazoa > Arthropoda > Insecta > Lepidoptera > Tortricidae > Cydia > Cydia strobilella. Next base: position 20,164,852 of record NC_086046.1, read on the forward strand.
TGCGCTTGAACGCACGCTCTTTGTTAACGGCAAATAGTTGCGTTCATTAGGGCGGTTTAACGCGATTGAAACTGGATGTGTTGTAATTTGTCTGTTAGCCGAGATTTGGGTATTGGGGAAGACCAGAGTAACATGACTGAATGATAAGTATGATAATTAACTGACATAATTTCAGTTAGTTATCATTCACGCGTTTATTTCGCTCGGACTTGTCCGCACATACATTAGCGCGAGCAAGACGCACGGGTGAATAAGAACATCATTTAGACATCGTTTTGATGTCAGGTGCACGTTCGAAGGTGACAAAATGATGTAATTTTGTTATCATTCGCCCGTGCGTCTCGCCCGCTCCAATACATGTACGAACAAGTACGAAAGAAATACAAGTGTGGATGAAACTTAACCAAATGACAATGATTGGTAAGCATTTGGAATGAAACTGGTTCGGGCTCGAGGGAATGTGCCAATCAAAGCGCCGTTAGAATGTTTGGGGTCAAACAGCCAAAAATGGCTGCTATTGCGGCTTTATTGGCCTGTATTTGGCTACTCATTGTAATGTTTGAGATGTAAAATGTTATGGTGTTGCACAAGAACCACTTGGCTTGGCAACTAAGGCAGTGGGCGGACCACAGATCTGGAATACTAACGCTTCTTAAAGATAACTGAAGCGTGCAAAAGATAAGCTATCACGTATAATATATGAACGTTTTGTGAGTGCGAAACAGGCAGACTAAAAGTGAAAAAATGTGACCACTTTTGAGTTTCACAGCTACCTTCACGCTTGCTATCGTGATATTGTAGTTTTCTAAATAGGTTATGATCATCATCTATTTCACTTCTGAGCTCTATTGGAATCAGGCTAAAATGGCAAAATGTTCAGCAACGAACTTTTGTGTTAAAAGTTTTCTACCCTCTTGGTAAAGTTATACGGACAAACTTGTTGAAATCGCTTGCGTGTATTGGCAGATAAAATCAACGCAGTCAAGAGGTTCTGAGGAATAATTAATCTATGGGTACAATTAAACGTGTATATCGGATGCAGGCCGGCGTTTACCTACCGTTACCCTTTACTGACGAGGGTTATACCATGGTTATACCAGTAGAGACAACTGCAGTAGATAGAAGAATTAACGAATGGTCGTTTAAAGAAAATACTATTGATATCGTTGGACTAGCGGTAGTGTGTGACTTTCAAACTGGAGATCGTTTGTTCGGAATTTGGGTCCTACTATTTAATAAGTTTTTTGAATATGTGCGAAATATTATTTGATATTTACCAGTTATTTTTAGAGAAGCTGAAATAAGATAATAAGGCACATTCGTTAGAAGATTAGATGACAGTTTATGATCACACATAATTCATTGTTCGGATTAATCCCTGCCGCTTCTTTCAACCATTGCTCTTTATTATTTATTATTAAATAAAATAATTTCATCTTAATATAAACGCGACATTTGGTTGACCACTCAGATGGTTGGCAGTCCTTTGTGCGTTTCACCGGAAACTTCCTGCCTCGCACAGCTAAACTGAACTGTCGCCTGAGGTATTTCCTGACCGATACAACCTTCAAGAAAAGAGCGTACTCCCATATTAAAGGACGACAACGCACTTACAACTCATCTAGTGTTGTGGGTGTCCAAGGGCGACCGTAATTGCTTATCATCTGGCGATTCGTCTGCTCATTTACCACTTACATCATAAAAAAACAGATATCACTGACCAATAGTGTCTCCTTTACCCACCATTTACCAGTGTATATCCAAATCATTCACAACGACGGGACTTAATCGCGTAAAATAAGTTTTAAATTTACCTCCTACGTTTCGAGGACGGCGTTGTCACCGTGGTCCTCAGGGTTTTCTCCGAGACCACGGGGACAACGCCGTCCTCGAAACGTCGGAGGTAAATTTAAAACTTATTTTACGCGATTAAGTCCCGCCGTTGTGAATAATAATGAGTAAAAATCGTGAAAGTTTACATCCAAATCTGCTGTACGCGGTACACACTGTAGCTAAGCCTTGGGCAGGTCGCGCGGCACGCTCCACGCAGATTATGTTGTCTGTCGCCGGTGCCCGGTCCGACAGGTATTTATTCGTTTGCGTGCGAATGAGGTTTACAATTTTCGATCGTTTTTTTTTTTAATTTTGGAATTCTTCGGTTAGAACATCCCAGCTTAATTAATTTTGGAATTTTTGTGTGCACACTATGTTTACCTGATTCACAAATCACCTTAACCGTAGGGTGGAGCTTATAAAAATGAGGATTAAGCAGTCTAATACGGCAACGAAAGCAATGCAATTTATCAAATTATCAAGGAAATTGACAGGGACATCGGCATCGCCTGCGTCAACGTTGCTCCTGTATTCGTGATCTGAATACCCAAAAGCCTATAAAAAGGCCTCCCAATCCATTCAATTATGAATTTATTTTTTGATAAATCAAAATATTTTTAGTCTTGGCAAGTTTCGACGTGTGGGATTTTAGGTAATGACAACTCGTCGTCACCATACGTAGGTGCTCTCGTACTGATTTAGTATAGAAGCGCAATCGCTTATCTATTTCAGTTGCGTCTTTCTGTTTGTCTTATTATTATTCAGAGCCCACCTGTGTCCCACTGCTGGGCAAAGGCCTCCCCCCCTCTTTTCCCACTCGTCTCTGTTTAGTGCTATATCTGGCCAGCCTCTCAAAAAGGAGTCCAAGTTATCCCGCCATCGCCGACGAGGTCTGCCGGATCCCCGGTTAGACTCGTGGGGCTCCCACTCCGTGGTTAACTTGGCCCACAAGTCGTCCGGCATTCGGCAGACATGACCAGCCCAGTCCCATTTCAACTATTATACTTATTATCGTCTATTATACTTATGTCACTTACTATCATGACTCATAATTATCATGATGTCATGTATGTGACTTATACTTATGTCAAAATGTCGACGAAATTAAGTTCTAAGTGTAGTAAAATAATCTACCATGCAATTCAGTAGAGCTGTTTACAGCGTGGTATTTTATAAGTAAAATTGCATCTATGTGTATTGACATCACATTTTATAAATCTCCATTATGCGGTACCTGTGATGTAATTCCATTGTTTCACCCTTCATTCCATATTTAAATTTCCAAACCTTAAAAATTTAACTGGCTCCTTATTTGAATGCTTGCTGAATAAGCACTATGCTATGGTAATGCCAGTCAGCCAATCGTGCATATGTCTGGAGCCGCGTTACTCGCGTGACATTATAGTGGCTGGTAACACGAATGTTACTGTAAATTGCGTTAAATTTCCGCAATAGAACGCAACCGCCGACCTGGAATAAGGCTGTGGCTTATAATAAGGCGGTACACGCATTAAGATTATGGATAAAAAGATGAGTTCTTAGAATAAAAACGAACGAGAGAAAAAAGTTAAGTTTTGGTTCAAATACATCGCTGGATGATATAAAATAAACATTATGAGAAAATTAGTTACTTAAGATTAATAAGAGAGGAAATGATAAATAAACGACGCGATTTTGGTAACAAGTTCAATAGAATTATACAAATAGTTTACTTATACGGTTTGTGCGAAAAAGATTAACATCATAAAAAATATTTTAAACAATATATTAACAAACATTAACACTCGAACGGCTCAACTTTTCCTTCTTTAATCAGGTATAAAAAATAATAATAACAGAATCACATTTTAAGAACATCCAAACTTGTTGCGCTTGGACTAAATAGAAGATAGTCACATTTTTGTATACGCACAGAGCGACATCGTCACAAAAGTGACAAAGCTCTTTAAACAAGGATAAAAAAAAAAAAAAAAAAAGAACATCCTCAATTCCTCAGTCTCGCTATCACAAACACCACATCCCAAAGCATAACACCACGCGAAATCTCATATTCTCGCCGCGGCTTGCTTTGATGTGCTTTTAATGAAGATACCTCATGAGCTGAAGGCAATGGTTACGCGAAGAATCCAGTATCGGCTTTCAGAAACGGGAATTTTCGCGTGCTATGAACATTCCCTGTTTAATTAGCGGAGCATTTTCTCTAGGTTTTCCCGAGACCTTAAAAATGAGAAATTTTTTGAAGATATTGTATTAGTAACCACAAGCTTTGTGAAATTAAAGTTGCCTAACCACCAGATGACAAATTAAGAGAGTTTTTATACGTAATCAGATCACGTATTACACACACACACACACACACACACACACACACACACACACACACACACACACACACACACACACACACGTATTACAAAACACTCCGTTGCATTTGATTGTGCTAATTTTTCAAATGGAGAATCATACTATATCTTAGTCTTACGCTAGTACTAGCACCCAAAAGAAAAGAATGAGTATAGTTTTTTGTTCTTATTTACTGACAATTTGGTTTGACCAACTATAACTGATAGATGCAGGAAATGCCTAGTTTAGTAGTCACATAGTTTGCTTTTGATTGCAATTTTTACTATGTTAAAATTTAATGTTAAAAAAGTAGGTACTTGTTATTTGTATGTATTCGTATGGTCTTTATGTTCCACTTTAAGTCTCAGTTCACATATACATTTAGACGTCCAAATAGCAGTATTTGGAAAAAGGCCGTAGAATTAAAAAATAAAACCTGTCTTACCAGAGGTCGTAAACATGACTGAAAAAGTAATGTACGTGCACTGAATAAACGGACGGATATTTATGAAGAAAACCGAAGGAAAGTGAATAATAGGTACCTATATTTTTTCAGAATATTTCCTTTAAGTGCCTTAAACTTACTTAGTTTTTAAACTAGTGTGTAAATTCAAGATGGTAAGATTTTTTTCAAACTTTGGTCGTCTTAATCACAGGAACAATTTGTAACACCATGCTAATAGTTAGAATTATACCTAGTAATTTTTTATGGTACGATAGTTTTTATAGTGTTAGATATATTTTTATGGTAGGTTTTCAAATTGGTGCCTTGACCAGGATTATCAAATGTTACACATTAAAATTTAAACCCTATGCTTTCGGTGTTATCCAATTCAATGGCTTTCTTTATTGAAATCGAGCTGCTAGAAATAATGTTATGGTAACTTTACATATTGGTGATGTAACTGTTACTAAATTTAATGCATACAATATGAACTTTATGAGGATGCGAATCTATCAAAGTCAGCTGTTTTCGTAAAAGCATTCAAAACTTGAAAATAACAAGGTACAATCGATGTGATTTTACAAATTGGTGCCTTGACCAGGATTATCAAATGTGCCCTTTTCAACCAAAAGGGTACTTATTGCCGGTGGTCAACAAGACGCTATTTCCTTAAATCTTCAATTTGAAATCAACCTTATCGACAACCGACAATGTGGTCCCTTTTAGTTAAAAACGTCACAAATGTTATACATTAAAATTTAAACCCTATGCTGCGGGTGTTATCCAATTCAGCGGCTATCAGTTAACGTCCGCGTTAATTGCGCGCAGGTGGCGCCCGCGCGCCTCCGAACAAATACCTCTCTATCAATCTAGCTCCGTCGGAATTGTTTTTGCAGACAACTCGAGTGGTTTGTTTACATGGATAGCGTGCATTAGAGAATTGTTTATTTAAGGTGCTAATTAACGGGGAGTAATGACGACTATTTTTATTATTTATTATTTTTTATTTATTAGAGATAAATCACAAATTTTACACGATAATTGATAAAAAACATCGTTAAAGCAGAATGGTTTGTCTCGATACTGCATTCCGCTGTAGTTACATAATGGGTTAAGGACTAAGGTTAAGGGTTGATAAGATCTTTGACGTATTCATTCATTCATTCTTTTAAAATTATGGCTTCAGTCCAGTGGGACTATTTCGCCAGTATCAAGGTCTTAGGAGCTTTAACTACGACAAAAATTGTATGGTTAATACAAGACAGTGTACGGTGATTGATTAGCTTTTGTAAATCGATAGCCGGACTTTACAAGAAGCACGTGGGCTACCGGCCGTTGACTCTAAAATGGTGGTTAAACGCGCTTCAAGATTAATTCTCCATTCACTGCACACTACCACATTTACTGTATAATAAGCTATCGATATTACACTTTAAACAACATTATCATTAATCAAAGTAATTAATTACGAGGCTAACTATCAAGATGGCGCTCGAACCGGAAGTCCTTGAAGAAAAAAAACTTGTATATTTTCTCAATAAAATAAAAATGACGACCGAACTTTGCTCAGCAGTGATATAATATAAGATAGTAGGTACGTAAACTCATGTTATATATGTAGATAAAAACTGTTAAGATCTTTGAGTATTCATCAACTAATCTGCTTATAGACATTGCACACAATTTACATAGGTACGTATATTTTTATACCTGCATCGAACACAAATCCCGATCCCTGATACCAATACTAGGATTAATAAAGATCTTTGAGTATCCATCAACTAATCTCCTTATAGACATTGCACATAATTTACATAGGTACGTATATTTTTATACCTGCATCGAACACACAAATCCCGATCCCTGATACCAATACTAGGATTAATAAAGATCTGAGTATCCATCAACTAATCTCCTTATAGACATTGCACACAATTTACATAGGTACGTAGGTTTTTATACCTGCATCGAACACACAAATCCCGATCCCTGATACCAATACTGATAATCGGGGCATGAAGAATATGTATAGCCGAAGCGTTCGCTCATAGTTAGTCTATAATTTGATTACCACATTTAAACCATATTTACAGTAATTAGAGTAAGACGCTTTCAAAAGTCACACACAAACGGCGAACAAGCAAATTATTCCTTATTGTTATGGCTCAAGTTGAGCAAACTTAAGATGTTGTCTTAATTACCCCAGTAATATCTGCTTGGTTTTTACTTTAAATTATTATTATTCTCATGTTCTTGTTTATCTTGCAACCTAGTGGTGTTGTTTTATTTGTATATTAATTATTAAAGCAAGTCTCGTTAGGGAATATACGCGCGTCTGGTTTAAGCCGTGTTCTTGGTAAAATTAAATGGTTATAAACGTCTAATGTTTATATATGTTAATATATTGCAATGTTGTGATCTAAAGTGAAGGCTTCAAAAGGGGTTGCTATTTTTATATTATTATATACGTATGCTTACGGGATACACGGGTTATTTAGGTTAAATATAATAACATATTTTTATTTATCTTTGGTTCAAAAAAAGAATTAGGGGACATCTTACACAGATCAACCTGCCCTAGCAACTATGGGTGCTAGGCGACGATATATATACTTATATTTATATATATATATATATATATATATATACTTATACTTATATTTTATAGATAAATACATACTTATATACATAGAAAACACCCACGACTCAGGAATAAATATTTGTGTTCATCACACAAATAAATGCCCTTACCGGAATTTGAACCCAGGACCATCGGCTTCACAGGCATGGTCACTACCCACTAGGCCAGACCGTTCGTCAAAGTGTTCGATTCGCAATTCATGGACAACATTTGCACCTACCGTTTCTTAAAAAAATGTCCAATTTATATATAAGGTTTCTTTTGTGTAAAAATTTGGTATAAAAAAAACGCAAGTTATGTAAAAACAAAACAACAGACAAAATCTCAATCTTATTTTATAGAGGCACCTAATATTATCCCGTCGTTTCTAGCGCAAAATCAACGCCATCTCTGTCAGCGGTACATTCAATTACAAGTAATGGCTTTTTTTCTCTAAACACCGATATAAATGTAATATTTGCAGAAATATACTTAAGGCCGTTCCATCGGTTTGCCGCTGTCTCTGTCACATTTCGCAAGAAAGAACGGAAAATATCATGCGCGCCAAGTGTCAATTTTGATCGAATTTTGTCAATTTTTATTTATTTTAAAAACGTTACCCTACAATATCGAAATTCGAAAGCTATGAAATTACTATTTAAGTTAAGATTGTTTTTTCTTCTTTTTTTGTTTATAGTATCACATAATAAATAACCAAGTAAAGCTGGATTAAGAGTCCGAGTAAGAGGTTACTTTGGGAATTAATTGTATCGAGCGAAGTGTCATAATTCGTATATCGGAAGCTATGATGTTAAAGGTAAGATAGTCAAGAACTACATATATTTTTCCACGTCTACGAATATCAACGCCTCTTAGAAAAACATGATCATATTAGGAGATTTTTCGCCTTCTGGCTCAGGGAACCGCCTTAAGCCACCGCGCCATAATATTTTTACTGGTTTTTGATCCGACCCTAGGGGTTTTTAAAGACGTTTTACGTCAAAAACAACGTTGTTACCTATCTACCTATCTTATTTTAACAGACAATCTTAAACAGGAACGATTCCTAAATCCTTAAATAACACCACATTCCTATTACATCAGCACAGTATATTCCTGGGAAATTCAACACCGTTCCCTCGCGTACAGCAAACATATTTCCACGCCAGTTATTCTTAACGAGAAAACTGCATTCTAATTAAGTAAGTACGTAGCCGAATTCGCGTGGCTGCAGAATGCACGGGATTCATCACCGCTGTAAGGTAGAGGATCCGTTAATATAGTGTGTTACTATCGTTTCTAAGTAAGCGATTGAGAATAAAATAAGAAATGGTTTAATGGTTTGGACGACCGGTCTGGCCTAGTGGGTAGTGACCCTGCCTGTGAAGCCGATGGTCCTGGGTTCGAATCCCGGTAAGGGCATTTATTTGTGTGATGAGCACAGATATTTGTTCCTGAGTCATGGGTGTTTTCTATGTATTTAAGTATTTATATATTATATATATCGTTGCCTGAGTACCCATAACACAAGCCTCCTAAGGCTTACTGTGGGACTTAGTCAATCTGTGTAAGAATGTTGCTATAATATTTATTTTTATTTTTTATTTTTTTTATTTATTATCAATTACTACTGGGGTTCTTCAAAAAAGGAGTGTACAGGTTTTTAAAGGATCGGCAACGCGCGTGTAATATCCCCGGTGTTGCAGGCGACCATAGGCTACGGTAACTGCTTACCATCAGGCGGGCCGTATGCTTGATCGTCACCGACTTGGTATAAAAAAAAAACAGTAAATATTTAAGTAGTTAAATTTTTTTGTTCCCGTAAGATTGATTGCGTCAGCTAACTTGTGTCCAAAAGATCTGTGTAAGCTGAATATGTTGTGTTACAAGTGTTGTGTTTCGGTGTTTGTGTGTTAAGTAAGCGAAGTTAGCCATTAATTCATCTATTTTGAAAGCAACGACAGAACCGTATTGGACGAAGTTTGTTACGGATGCTCTTTATGCACTATGGACGAAATCTGAGTTGTGGATTCAGTTAGTGAAAACTGAACTTAATAGGTTATACTAGTATGCCGTCGTGTTTCAAAATAATGAATGTAAAGTTAGTTAATAATGTGGTCGCTGAATTTAATTACGGCTAGCACTAAAAATAATTGGGAGGCTTATTGCACATTACTTTATGTAGTTGACCTTATTTATGTAAATAGGTAATTGACGTTTAAAAAAAAGTTCCTTTTATCATTCTGATAAATTGTTTTCCGTAGAAACTATACTGGTTTTCTGCAAATTAAATTGTAGTGCATCCATTATTGTTTAAAAGATATGTACCATAAGTTTACTCGTTTAATTGCAAACGGTTTATTTTTAGTAATGCACCCTGCATTCGTAATAAATCTTACTGCGTCGCTTAACATGATATCGCACTAAATATATCAGTAGTGTAGCTTTTAATATATGAAATATATATTTTTTTAAGTCTCCAAAAACCGTACCAAATTATCTACACATCACACAAATAACCGACACCTTCCTTTGAAACCTTAACGACTGTAACGAATACATTCGTAAAAAAGCAGATCGTCTGTTGTTTCAATATCCTCACACCCCACTAAGTGCGCTACCCCATTCATTTCTCTAAATAAGCGCGAATTTCAGCGCATCGTACGTGACGCCATGACTAGCTAGAGATCTTAGATCCCGTTTTCTAAGGGGACCTTGCATTTTTGAGACAAAGCAAACCGCTTGGAACAGGTGTTCCTGGGGGTGATCTGAGCTGATTTAGCCCGGTTGCCACGAGGTTCCCCCCAGCAGGTGGGCAGGGGAGGGGGGGAAAAGTGCCTCCGGCGCGCCCCACTCTTAAGCTTTATATCTGCATATATCTAGCAAATATATCAAGTTTGGTGTCTTTTTCGTATAATTCGAGGATGAAGAATTCATTTCTGTGATTAAATTTTCACTCACCCATACAAAAAATACGAGAAATTGAAAATTCAAAAATTTTCTTTACACTTTTTTTTTCGAAAATCCTCTACAAAATTAAAACTATGGCGATTTGCTCTAGAAAAAAAATACCTGTAAATAGCCCAGTTATCCTTCTATATAAAATAGTAAACTTGTCAAACATTTTTCTTTTATAACTCTGTTAAAAAAAATGTTTTGTGTCGCGCGGCGTACCCGCGTTGTAAGAGCGGTATGCAGCTTTTAGGATTTTTAAGTATGTTTAGATGATTTCTAACAAGTTGTTATTTTTCTGGTTGTAGATTACATTAATAAATTACTTCTGGATGTGATATATAGTTGGTCAAGCAAATCATGTCAGCAGAAAAAGGCGCGAAATTCAAATTTTATATGGGACGATATCCCTTCGCGCCTACATTTTATAAATTTGCCAGTAGTTATTATAAATGTGATAAAATTAGCATAGTTAGATGTTTGACAAAAATGCGGGTTAAAATTAGATATCTATTGTTCGCAATTGCCACTACATGCACATAGGTCCGTACATTTTAGTTTTTTTAACGCAGTTGCACCTCCTTGCTCATTTGTTTTGCAGCGGCAACGAATAATCTCCAAACAAGCAGCAGCCGCCGCAGGTCGGCTTGTCCATATGGGCTCCCAATAACCATTTTGTTTGGACCAGCCCCAGTCAGCAGGGCATGGTAGCTGTTGCTGAGAGGATATAATCTGTCCCCAAACCTACTCCCCAAACTCCTCCTTGGTAAACTGCACGGAGAATATGTTTACGTAGGGCATCTTCTGTTGGAGGCAGATTCTCTAACTCAGGGTTTCTTAAACTTTTTGCTATCACGGACCATTTTCACAATTTAAACAATTCCACGGACCCCGGTTAAAATATATTTTAGAAAAATAATAAAAACCCTTATTTATATTTTAAAATTTATTTTTATAAGTTTCATTACACTTAGGTTTCGTCAAGTTTATTACAAAATTTCCTAATAAGTATGTTTACAGTAGGTATTTGACTTACTGCGGACCCCTGATAAACATGCTACGAACCCCTAAGGGGTCCGTGGACCCCACTTTAAGAAACCCTGCTCTAACTGGAGATTTCTTATTGTATAAAGTACTCTTCGACACTCATTTACCTGATCTGAAATCAGTAACAAAATGCATAGTGTTAAAATACTGTCTAGGGATCAGTGTTGGCAGAAACGTTAATGCAATTAACCATTAACCAGTACAAATTGAACCGTAAACTGTAACTGTCCGTTACGGTTTACGGTTCAATTTGTACTGGTTAATGGTTAATTGCAATTAACGTTCGGCCAACACTGCTAGGGATCAATTCACACCTCGTAATTCAAATCTGTCCAGACTTAAAAATGTAAGACTCTTACTTGTGATACAAGACCATAACAAATTTTTCCAATATTTGCAAATTTGGCAACGCCTGCTCAGTATTGCCTTGTTTGTCGTATTTAAATCCCTCTGTTACAGCAGGTCCAGCAGGATATGCCCTCCAAGCTTGAAATACGCTTTTTTTCACCTTTCCACACAAAAAAGAAACAGTGTCGCAACCTGAAAAGGCGTGGAAGAATGCTAAGACTACTGTACTTTCTGGTCCTGTGAAATAAATTATATATCTATGCGTTACAAATAAAATCATATGTTTAAAGAAAGTTTGCAGCACGTGACCAATTGCCCAGATGACCTGTCTCGTACTGCGGTGACATATTTATTTTATTTACAATTAATGGAGGAACTACAAAAGTTACCTAATGAAGATGCAATAGCATGGCACGAGAGGAACTGGTCATTCTTTCCTGTGCCAATATGTACCCATAACTCCTGGAGCTCCGGCAATTGTGATATACATGCAACTGCGAGAACAACAAAATCAGTATCCACTGTGCGTAGCATAATTTTTGTGTGACCTGGGGCTACAGCATCAGCCACATAATGGACCATCATGCGCGTGTCTGCTTCCTGTACGAGGGCAACTGGTCACGTGCTGCAAACTTCCTTTAAATATATGATTTTATTTGTAACGCATAGATGTATAATTTATTTCACAGGACCAGAAAGGACAGAAGTCTTGCCATTCTTCCACGCCTTTTCAGGTTGCGACACTATTTCTTTTTTGTGTGGAAAGGCGACAAAAAGCGTATTTCAAGCTTGGAGCGCATATCCTGCTGTAACGAAGGGATTTAAATTTGGCAAACAAGGCAATATTGAGCAGGCGTTGCCAATATTGGAAAAATTGTTATTGTCTTATATGACAAGTAAGTCTTACAATATTAAGTCTGAACAGATTTCAATTACGAGGTTGCAACCCTAGACTTATTTTAACACTATGCATTTTGTTATTGATTTCAGATCAGGTACAAGTACGAGTGTAAATGAGTGCCGAAGAAATCTCCAGTTAGAGAATCTGCCTCCAACGGAAGATGCGCTACGTAAACATTATTCTCCGTGCAGTTTACCAAGGAGGCTATGTTTGGGGACATATTATAGCCGCTCAGCAACAGGTTGGAACATTGGGAGCCCATATGGACAAGCCTACCTGCGGCGGCTGCTGCTTGTTTAGAGCTTATTCGTTGCCGCTGCAAAACAAAATGCGCAGGGAGGTGCAACTGCGTTAAAAAAAACTAAAATGCACTGACATATTTATGTGCATGTAGTGGCAATTGCGAACAATATATATCTTATTTTAACCCGCATTTTTTGTCAAACATCTAACTATGTTAATTTTATCACACCCATACTAATCCATACTAATATTTTAAATGCGAAAGTGTGTCTTTCTGTCTGTTTGTTACCTCTTCACGCTTAAACCGCTGAACCGATTTACTTGAAATTCAGTGTAGAGATAGTTTGAGTCTCGGGGAAGGTCATAGGATAGTTTTTATCTCAGAATTCACCCCTTAAGGGGGTGAAAAGGGGGGTGGAAGTTTATATGGGGAATCAATAAAAAGGAGATTGGATAAAAGTCGCGGGCAAAAGCTAGTATTATATATGCGAAAGTGTGTCTGTCTGTCTGTCTGTTACCTCTTCAGGCTTAAACCGCTGGACCGATTTAGTTGAAATTTGATATAGAGATAGTTTGAGTCCCGGGGAAGGACACAAGGTGGTTTTTATATCAGAAATTATCCTTTAAGGGGGTGAAAAGGGAGGTGGAAGTTTGTATGGGAAATCGATAAAAAGCATATTGGATAAAAAATAAGCTACCCAAATACTAACTCCACGCACACGAAGTCGCGGGCAAAAGCTAGTTAATAGTAAAGTTTTCCCAAAGTCTTTATTTGTATATTTGTATATATATCACGTCCAGAAGTAATTTATTAATGTAGTCTACGAACAGAAGAATAAAAACTCATCAAAAATCATCTAAACATACTTAAAAATCCTAAAAGCTGCATACCGCTCTTACAACGCGGGTACGCCGTGCGACACAAAACATTTTTTTTAACAGAGTTATAAAAGAAAAATGTTTGACAAGTTTACTATTTTATATAGAAGGATAACTGGGCTATTCATAGGTATTTTTTTTCTAGAGCAAATCGCCATAGTTTTAATTTTGTAGAGGATTTTCGAAAAAAAAAAGTGTAAAGAAAATTTTTGAAATTTGATTTTCTCGTATTTTTTGTATGGGTGAGTGAAAATTTAGTCACAGAAATGAATTCTTCATCCTCGAATTATACGAAAAAGACACCAAACTTGATATATTTGCTAGATGTATGCAGATATAAAGCTTGAGAGTGAGGCGCGCCGGAGCCACTTTCCCCCCCCTCCCCTGCCCACCTACTGGGGGGAACCTCGTGGCAACCGGGCTAAATCAGCTCAGATCACCCCCAGGAACACCTGTTCCAAGCGGTTTGCTTTGTCTCAAAAATGCAAGGTGGTGGACCTAAGATCTCCCACTAGACGCCATGATATATTAGTTGTTTCATTGAGCAAGGAATTTTCTTAGCGTTGACGGAAATGCTTGCTCGTGCTTTTATGTAAATGGCAGTGCAAGAGTTTTGCTGTGTCTACAATTTTGAAATATATCTTAATTTGAGTGAAGAGCTTTTGTTTATGGCGGAAGGAATATATGATGACAGGCTTAAGATGATTCTGAGTGCGATAGCTTCGTTTATTAAAGACTAGCGACCCGCCCCGGCTTTGCATGGGTAGTTCAACGAATTTACACAAAACCTTTACAAATTATACATATAAACCTTCCTTTTGAATAACTCTAACTATTGAAAAAAAACCGCATCAAAATCCGTTGCGTAGTTTTAAAGATCTAAGCATTCATAGGGAAATACATACAGATAGCGGAAAGCGACTTTGTTTTACACATAATTTAAATATTACCTACTATCAATCTAAATATATGTTTAATTTAAACAACAATAATATGTAAGCATATTATTATTTTTTTTTTTTTAATTCATTTATCACAAAGTACAACACAACACACATTAGCTCGCAAGATAAGAGGCTTGCAAATAAATTTACCGCGAAACGTTTTCACAAACCTCCTCAAGACAGTTACTACCATACCTTTACATACATACATACATGCATTTACTTCAACCGTACAACATTATGAAAGGGGCAGAGCAGTTAAAAAACTTATTTATTAAGGCGGGAAGCGTCGTTTGCGGAATTAAGGATCTTTGCTTGCGACATCTTTAATAAGCTTACAGATTGTGGGGGCACTCAACGAGCGGTCTACGGGTGAATTATTAGTCTATGTTTATAATTAAATATTATACTTTGTTATATATCTTATATCTTAACAGTTGTCATTTTTATGGTTGCGTGTAAAATCTGTGGAAAACCTTCTTTCATGCTGGTTTTTTTTAATTAATGATTTTAACATATATTTTAAACAAAATTTACAAGATGTGATTATTCAATAAAACCAGAACGTTTTAAAAACCTAATGTAATATCCACATTTTTAGAAGTCTGATAAAAGTGTAACATAATATTTTGACTGGGTCATAAAGTCAAATCGATTGACAGCTTACAAAAATCTTCTCGGCAGTTAAGCCACAACGGTGGGACACACAAACATATGAATTTGCTAAATGCTAAAAGTCATACCGCTTCCTTTACTGCAGTACGTAAAATCAAGTGAGCGTTAACTTGAAAAACATGTTCATATTAAAGCTTCACAAAACATTTTAACCGAAACTCAAGACAGCTTTCGGTAGATTATAAAAACAAGTCTTTATTTCAAAACAAAAGGTGCTTTAAACAAAAACGAATGAAAATTTCGTGGCCACAGCTCAATTCCGCAACGGAATGGAATATTTTAATCGGATTATTAAGATAAATAAGACGCAAGTGGATTGGAATTAAGCATTATTTCGTGCGTCACCGCGTTAATGCCGGACTAATTTTATTTATTCACCAAAAGCCTCGAGTTGCAGACTGAGGCCGGTCCTGTTTTAGCGTTTTGATATGGTCTTAATTTTTTTGGATACGACCTTGATCGTGACCACCAATCAGCGTTAGTGGCAGCGTGATTGGCGCTGACGAAATGCAATAAGGAGTCGTCTCTTTAAGCATTTGCTTACACTTATTGGTGTGCGTGAGATGCCTGATTACCACGACTTAAGATCGTATCAAAATAATGATAAACAAATCAGAATCGGCCTTGCAAATTGTTTGTGTTAGTGCCGTTTATTCCGTTCTATTGCTTGATTTTATCATGTTTTCCGTGTTGCATAATTAAGCAGTTGCTGCTTGTCTGGGCCTAAGTAGGTACAGAGATCAAGTGAATTGTATATTTATTGGATATACATATTTAAGCGATTGAGCTGGAAAATGAATTGTTTGACTTTTATACTATTTTATTTTTCTTCGAAACTTAAGACTTGTTGCGAATAATTATTAACAAAATATTTATCAGTACGGTTTTTACTCACTATTATTTTTAGTCGCTTTTGGCGACATGTTTCGGATTCTTTGGGAATCCATCCTCAGGCACGAGTGTCCGCGGCGGTTGTACGTCGTACACTGCCCGCGCCCGCCGCGGACACTCGTGCCCGAGGATGGATTCCCAAAGAATCCGAAACATGTCGCCAAAAGCGACTAAAAATAATAGTGAGTAAAAACCGTACTGATAAATATTTTGAAATATGTCTCACGATAGTTTAAGTGCGAATAATTATTAACCTGTACCAAGAGCCTAGTTTATGAAAGTTGTATTTTTATTAAAAATAAATACACGATATAAAATAAACTTTAATAAAACCGACGTATTTTAAAATTACAACATATTTTCTTAGATCTTTGTAATCCCTCTACAATCACCTTACATAAAACGACTCAAAGCACAAAAGGTTTTCATAATAGTTATACTTTTTCGGAAGTAAACGGTGACCAGCCCTTGCGGAGCAACCGACACTTCCAGATCCTTTTATTCAAATACCTAAATCTCGTACAAAGCTGCGAAAATCAGGGCTCTTGTACCGTGTAAATTATTATTGAGGCAAACCGGGGAAAGATCTCTTTAGTGAGAGATATCCAGGGATATGTCTCCGGCATTGAGCCGTGGAATAAATGACCATTGTTGATGCGGTGACTGGCTTTTACCGACCGCGCCAATCGGTTGTATCGAATGACCGTATTGTGGAAGTAGTGAATGCGGACAAGTCTGCGGAAAATTCCGTACATGAGCGGTTTTTTTTTCAAATAATAAGGCACACAATTGTTAACTTCATCGACAAAACAGCGATTGCTTTTAGTTTCAGAAGTCAAAAGCAGATTAGGCATTCGGCACTGAGAAACAATGCTCGAGAATAAGGATGTGTGTCTGGACACAGATATTTGTTATATTATTTTTAAAGAGCCTATAGTGTCCTACTGCTAGAGCCTCCTCCTCTATTTTCGTTTCGGTTTTGGGCAATCTGTGCTGATAGAATATTTTACAGTTTTGCTAATCATTATTTTTCTGTTATAACAACAGTCACTAAGAATATTGAGATAAATTTTGTACAAATAAAGATCTTGCGCGTGCTAGTCGGGAAATACCAGGAACTGGAAAATTACGGCTTCGGGAATGTTGTAGCGTAAGCTCCAACATGAATTAAAACTCCCTCAGTCGTTAAACTAACTTCTACAAGTAATGTTAGCTTACCAAACAGCAAGGTTATAACGGTATAGCTCAAAAACTAAGGAGTTTTTAAAGTGCGCAATTCATAATTGAATTGTGACGTAAATTTCATATCGATTCTATTGTAGGTACGTGTATATAAGAATAAAATTATAACACAAAAAAATTAGGTTATTTTTAAATTTAAGGCGAACAAAGAATAGCACGATAAATAATCGGCAAAACGTCTTCGTACTAAGTGGAATACAGGCATAAGATGTAATGTTAACATCAATTATCCAGTATCATAAACAAACTCCTCTCAAAGCGGGCCAATCAAAATGCCGTGTCGGATAGAAACACCCAATCAGGACTCACTTTCACTCGAACATCCAAAGACATCCTACCCTTATCGCTCATGATAATTTGCGTAATTTAATAGAAAAGTTCCCGGGTTGACACCATGCAAACACCTTCTGGCTCAAATTGTAAACAAAATTACAAGTTTCGCATAACGTCGCGTGTACAAACGAGACGAGACCCCGAAAAACTTGGCGACGTTGAAACAATGTTGTTAAATTATACTTTGTGGTGACACGAAGTATTTCGGTTAACAATGAAACGTATTTGTTTTAATAAGATTTGAGTTGTATGAGATCGTTGTTTTATTTAACTACGTGTTTGTTTACATAATTACTTAATAGAAATACTTATTTGGATGTTATTCTTGCAAGCAATCGTAAATTAATTACTCGGCATTACTACATACTACCTTTTGGAGTATAGGCGAATAAAAAAGGAGATAGCGGAAGACGTTGACGTATTCTACATGGAATGGTGGGAAATAACATGCGACAGGGCTGAGTGGAGAAAAAGAGATGGGGCATTAAAATAGGCTAGTAAAAAATAACCTAACATAATAAAAGTGATTTAAAAAAAAAGCATTGTCGATAGTAGGCACGTGGAAATATGCCCACAAGTAGGCCACTATGCTGCAGTCAATATTATTATAGAAAAGAAAATAAAAACGGCCTTGTCAGCGGCGGAGAATGTCAGAAGCTCGTTCGCTATGCCCAGGAATGCTTGGTTTTACTTCGCATCTCATCTTTCTCTAGTGGTAAATTTATGCTAATAAGATATCAGTGTAGAAACACTTGGTTTATGTGATTTCATTTGTTACTGTAACATTATTAAGAGTTCAAATAAATGAAAATTATTTATTATCGTTGTTTTTATATACACATTAAATAGGTATTAGCAGATACCTAGGATGCAGCTCAAAGCTAGTAAAGCAAATCTAAATAACACAGTTTTCCAAGATGACGAATGTGCCAATTTACTTTGGGACATGCATTGTCTGCTTTGAGACATACGTGTATTCCTGACTATTGATATACAGTTATAAGGAAGATGACATTATTAATCTGTAGTGCTGGCTATTTAGAATTAGTATGGACTTTTTTACTTTTAAACATATGACGACACCTGTCCAGTAAAAGTTGTAGATTTTTTCATTGAAATAAGTGACAGTGAAGTTGCGTACATAAATATATTACATTAATTATAAGAGCGTTTTCACATTGTCCGATCGCCGGATACGTGGCCCACTTGGATAGGTGCCTTGCTTAAAAAAAATCTCACTTTCCAATATCGGAACGCATCGGAATGAGGTGCCAAACGCGCCACCTCATTCCAAAATAAAATTTTATGTTTATTTTAATATAAGAAAATTAAGATTCAAGAGATAAAATTAATAGAGTTTTCGTCGAACTAGTGTAGGCAGAAAAATATTATCAAAACTAACTGCAACAAATATCATGCCCAACGACTCAATTTGCATAACAAAACTAAATCCAAACCGCGTTTATTTAATGGAAACTGCATCTGTCTTAAGTACGTGAGAAGTTTTTAATAGCTAACTAGTAAGAACGCAGTTTTGAATAAATGTTCCGGGAACAAAGGAGGTGCACATTAAATTAATTAGTTAACTCGTTAACGTACAGCGTACAGCGAAACACTAATAGTGCTTGTCAGCATATTTTGATCTGTGATGACGTTGTTAATAACTTACGTAAAACCACAGTCTTTAATAAATAACACCAGCGGGCGCAGCATGGTTCCATTTTTATCGCCTGTCACTATTCGTGTCACTTTCGCACTAACATACTTGTTAGAACGTAACAGGCATGGTGACAAGCGATAAAAATGCGACCGTGCTATCACCGCAGGTTTTACTTAATGCATTTTCTTGAAGTAAAATAATATATCACCGCCTTGTACCAGATTTGAACTCTGAAGTTTCTGAAAAATTCTCAACTTTATCACTACACTACAAGGGTTAGAGGGGGAGGGGAATATGTGTCCCCTAAATAATATTTTTACTACTTTCATCGTAAAGGCACATATTGTGCCTTTTATTTCCTACAAATAAATACCTATCGTCGTCCTGGTACCTGCCTTTAATTTATTACATCCTGTTCAGTGAGGCTCCATCCCATGTTTTGGGATTAGAGTTGTGCCGTTCCCGGTAACATTACCCATTTTGTATGGGGAATGTTACCGAGCGAGAAATTTCCCCATACAAAATGGGGAATATTTATCAGTACGGATTTTACTCACTATTATTTTAGTCGCTTTTGGCGACATGTTTCGGATTCTTTGGGAATCCATCCTCAGGCACGAGTAAAAATAATAGTGAGTAAAAACCGTACTGATAAATATTTTGAAATATGTCTCACGATAGTTTAAGTGCGATCAAAATGGGGAATGTTACCGGGAATGGCACAACTCTATTTGGGATTATACTGAGCAACTTTTACTATGGGACTCACCACGAAATCGCGAAAAAAAAAATCCCTCCCATAGAAAATGGCCCAGCCAAAATGTATGAAACAGCAGATTTCGCAATTTCGGGATTGATTCCATAGTAAAAGTTGCTCAGTATAGTCCTATAACCTCCCTGGCAACGGGAATGCGCTTCAATCAATCAATACCTTAACCAATCATTCAATCAAGGGGGTCAATTGATAGCTTACTTATTCTAGGGTCTATCGCGAATTTATTTTGTTACCTTTATTTACCGACGTTTCGACACAGGTTTCACTGGTCGTGGTCGCGGTTAACTCTACCAGTGAAACCTGTGTCGAAACGTCCGTAAATAAAGGTAACAAAATAAATTCGCGATAGACCCGATTGTAAATGTGATTTAATATGTGTTCAAAACGCGAAAGTTTTAAATGATACCTTACTGTCAAAATTGACTTCTTAGCTGCGTTAGACTATAGTATGCTTTATTATCGAATTAGTGTTTCACATGCATTTAGCTCAGCGACCTAATACTAAATTAATAATGTGTTGACGCAATACAATGAAAGCATAGTTAACAGCGGTTACAACTTAAATGAGGCGCCAAACACGGCAATCCGCTAATGGTCGCAGAGCCATCTGTTGAATAATGTAGGGAACTAGCGCTTTGTGCAGCGCTCGCGTTTTACGTAAGCGTCTAATTTGTATAATAAGTACGGCCGCGTTAACGAAACGCTAGTTTAAATGACAGGGCACATAGAGATTGACATTATTAGACCAGTGCAAAATAGTATTTTATACAATCGTGATATAATGGAGAGCTTTCTAGTCAAGTACCGTGGTAAGGCCACGAAGCTTGCTGAGTGGCCTATATTGGGTACGAGATTGATTATAGGGAATACATGAAAACTACCCAATTAAGGTTTGGTATACGAAATCTTAATTCAACAATTACAGTCGAGTAGAAAATGTATTTAGTTATTTTAACTGTTTAAAATAACTAAATACAGTAGTCTAATAATACTTACTTACTTACTTACTGCTGTGGCGCGACGACCCGAAGTGGATCTTGGCCTCCGACACCAAAGACCGCCATGTTACTCTGTCCAAAGCCGTTTCTGTCCAGTCGACGGCGCCGAGTTCGCTGAGGTCTTTCTGCACTTCGTCTCTCCAAAGCGCTAGTTCCCTACATTATTCAACAGATGGCTACCAAGAGTATGATTTGAACGTCACTAGATTTTATACTTATAAAAGATCGAAATTCCAAATTGTGATGATAAATTTAGTTTTATCCCATTTAATGACTGAACTTAAACTCAATCAATAGTTGTTTTAATAAACTATTTCTAGACAATAGACACATTTCACGAAGATTTTCTCTATTCGCAATCGCCAAATCCTCAAAATCGTTGAGAATATTGACATAATAAACTGAAATTGTGATGATATTGGAGCACATCGTTATATTCAATTTTAGGGATCTCGAAAAATTCTCCATATAAAACCAATAAAGTTATATTTGTTCAACTTGTAGTACCTAAAAGTGAAGAGTTGATATATACATATAATGTAATGAAAAAATAGCTGGAGGGCTACAAAAATCCGTCAGATCAATGTAAGGTACATGCACTCAAAGACAAATATCCAGACTTTAGTTAGTGTTTTTTTTTAACCATATTTACATTTTGCTTTGATTAAGCGCTACCTACTATATATATATATACTTACCTAAGTCAAGAAATACCCTTGATCTATAAATTCCATAATAGAAGTAACGTATCTTAAAAATCAAATAAACTTTCCACGTTTAAATTTAAACGTAAATCAGTTTCTTAATAGGGATTTATAAGTTCTTTTGATCGTTTCTTGCTCTAATCACACACGGACGGACTTTTTAATCAAACTTATTTATCAAATCGATTACATTTTCATCTACTTAAGTTTTTATTAAGTTTCTAATATTATTTCGAGTAGAATGCTTGTCATTACCGCTTACTGGATTTAATTTTTTTTTCTTTATTAGAAAAAGGGTTTTTTCACAATTGAAAATGTCACACTTATTGTGACATAGCAAGACCAATCAACTCTTATTATCTACGCTTAATAACCAGGATAACAATTTCATACATTTTCATCGCCTTTTTTGATTGCGGGAAGGCTAAAATTAAGTTAACTTCACCTATGTCATATAAATTACAATTGTATTTTTGACTGGTTCTTACCCATCATGAATCCGAAAAATAATAATAAATATGCTTTATTGCACCACAAAGAAAACAAAATTTAACAACAGATTTACAATGGAAATAAAGGTAGCACAGGCAGTCTTATCGATCTCTTCCAGACAACCTTAGGGTAGCAGGATATAAATAACAGAAAGTTTTTATAAACAGATGGAAAGTTTTTACGGATTTAATCACCCAAAGAGAATTTAATGAGTAGAAAAAGAAAATTCAATAATCTGTCCCACGCTATCTACCAGATAGGAGCCCCCAACTTTCCTGAAGGCCCTAGTCGCTTATCTCGATGGTTTTCAGAACTTTCCAAATGGCCAAATTGTCTCTCACTTTTGTTTTTACCGACACCGAAGGAAGTTTCACGTTAACTGAATATGAATTAGGAGAATTGGGTTTTTCGGTCGTAGACGTATCGATTCGGGGAACGGTATTGTTTTCGAGTTGAGATGTTATGAATTTTGTCAGGTTAATCGATTTCAAAAGTGCAAAAAAAAATAGTTTGAAAATGTCGGGTATAAACAAAAAATGGAATCCTAGATTTATAAGTATGAAAGATAATAATGATTAAATATTAAATGGAAACAAGTACTTAAAACAAGCTTATAAATTAGGTACCACCACAATAATTACCCATTAAATATAAACTTTTCAATAAATAATGAGCTCGTAGAATAATATGAAACCGCTATTTAGACAATTTTGTATCTTATCTGAATTATAAGTAGGTAAGTTATACTCATTAATTATTAGAAGGGAATTTGGTAAGTTAGCTCGTAAAATCTAAACAAAAGACGAGATAAATTCACAATCAGCAAAATGTCACGTTAAATGCGTCAATTATGATATTTTACTCGGAATCATTTTAGTTAAACCATAATGAATACATCAACACTACTAAATATGTTAGCGGTAGAGTTGTGCCGTTCCCGGTAACATTCCCCATTTTGTATGGGGAAATTTCTCGCTCGGTAACATTCCCCATACTAAATGGGTAATGTTACCGGGAACGGCACAACTCTAGTTAGCGGACAGGCCAGATACTCTTTTGCAAGACATTGGATGTCTGCACTAATAAACCCCCATTTAGGGGTGTTTATTTTTTTAAATTAGATAATTAAGTGTATTACACATTTTTTTTTACAATACTATTAGAAGTCATCATCTTTCTCGCGTTGTCCCTGCATTTTTGCCACGGCTAATGGGAGCCTGGGGTCCGCTTGGCAACTAATCCCAAGAATTGGCGTAGGCACTAGTTTTTACGAAAGCGACTGCCATCTGACCTTCCAACCCAGAGGGGAACTATTACTACTATACTACTAGAAGATACTATTAGAAGTATTAGAACAAATTAAATTATCACAAATAATACAAAAGGTAATCACGGTCTATATCCTGGTCAATATAAGTCTAGTGAAATTAAATTATTTTCAGAAATCATTTTAATTTGTTTTATTTCAAGTAGAAACACTAGGGTAAACTAGGGTGATACAAGTTTTGAAGCATGACACTCAGTAAAGCTAGTGAATTAGGGCCTTTTAAATGGGCAACTCGGCAAAGCCGCCGAAGCCGTGAAGCCGTGAGGTCCCATTTAAAAGGCCCTAATTCACTAGCTTTCCTGTGTGTCATGCTTCAAAACTTGTATCACCGAATTAGGCGTGACACCAAATAATGCGAGTTTACCCTACTATATAAATTATAAACTGAAATAAATGTCATATACTCAGAAAAAGTGACCAAGGCCTCCAATGCCTCAGGCTGGAATCGAACCAGCGTCCTCTGTTATCGCGGCAGGTGCCTGTGCCGTTCGATTCCACGGTTTGGTTCCATTCCAGCCTGGGGCACTGGAGGCCATCACTTTTTAGGGTTCCGTAACCAAAGGGTAAAAATGGGACCCTGTTACTAAGACTCCGCTGTCCGTCTGTCCGTCTATCCGTCTGTCTGTCACCAGGCTGTATCTCATGAACCGTGATAGCTAGACAGTTGAAATTTTCACAGATGATGTATTTCTGTTGCCGCTATAGCAACAAATACTAAAAAGTACGGAACTCTCGGTGCGCGAGTCCGACTCGCACTTGGCCAGTTTATAATTATTCTTAGTAACTAACTAACAAATTTGGAACACTGTGTCTGAAGATATTATCTATTTATTATTTAAAAGCAAAACAGAACAAAACCGAATAATATTTTTCTCTACGTTAACTTGATAAAAATGGACATTAACGAGCCACGACAAAATGACGTTTATTTGGATTTGGCAGCTCCAGTCTTTGGCTGACGTGAAATTGGATTGGATGGAATAAGTGGGTGTGACATGCCCTTTTAAAACAACGCCAACACAATTATATTCGTTGTAAAAAACCGGCCAAGTGCGCGTCGGACTCGCGCACCGAGGGTTCCGTACTATTTAGTATTTGTTGTTATAGCGGCAACAGAAATACATCATCTGTGAAAAGTTCAACTGTCTAGCTATCACGGTTCATGAGATACAGCCTGGTGACAGACGGACAGACGGACGGCGGAGTTTTAGTAATAGGGTCCCGTTTTTACCCTTTGGATACGGAACCCTAATAAGTGGATGCGACATGCCCTTTTAAAACAACGCCAGTACAATTAAATTCATTGTAAAAAAAATATAGGAAATTAATCTAGCTGCGATCCCTTTTCGATAACAAACCTTTAAAGAAAAGGAACGTGTTCTTTAACTTTATAATACTTAATACAAATTTCTAATTAAAGGACTACCTTTCAATTTACGTCAGATCAGTCAAAACAATAAGACAGTAGAAGAACTATTTTGATGCTATGAATCATTGTTTTCGCATTGTTATATCTGGCTTCAGTTTATAATTGTCTATAAACACATAGTTACTTGTATACTGTGCTAAACTCTAGTGTCCTTTTTTTTAGGGTTCCGTACTCAAAGTGTAAAAACGGGACCCTAGTACTAAGACTCCGCTGTCCGTCTGTGTCTGTCTGTCTGTCACAAGGCTGTATCTCATGAACCGTGATAGCTAGACAGTTGAAATTTTCACAGATGATGTATTTCTGTTGCCGCTATAACAACAAATACTAAAAAGTACGGAACCCTCGGTTAGCGAGTCCGACTCACACTTGGCCGGTTTTTTAAATATTAAATTAAGCCAGGAAAATCATCAAAAATGCCTCCTTCGTTCAACAATTCATAGGCAAAGACACCGCAATAACCAGGGCTTTATCCGCGAGGGACAGGTGCAGACTCCTTTTGTCACCTAATGAATGGCAGCTTGCTCGCAATCTCGGTGAAACGCAGTAGAGTAACTTTCGTCGGGGCGTCGGGGCAAAGCCCGGCAAATGATTATGATATCGCTGACTAGCGACCCGCCCCGGCTTCGCACGGGTGCAATGCTGAAGTTTACATAAAAACCTTCCTCTTGAATCACTCTATCAACCGCCATCTTTGCCCCCTTTTTTCTCAACCCGTCCCCCCCTCCATAAACTAAAACCGGTTAATTCGTATTCTAGAGACAACGAGGAACACATCCATACCAGTTTTAGGTATTTAGAAGAGATGTCGACGACTTTTTTCCATACAGGCCGGTTTCCTCCATACTATATCAGAGTTACCAGAAATAATGAGTGCCAAAAAAACCGCATCAAAATCCGTTGCGTAGTTTTAAAGATCTAAGCATACATAGGGACAGACAGACTGCAGGAAGCGACTTTGTTACTATGTAGTGATTTACACGATTTAATAAAACTTCTGCGATTTAATAAAACTTCTGTGAGATACATACATATTAAATATAAACCGGGTCACTCACGTATTTTAAGTCAACGATTGCTCGTCATGTTTCGCTCCATAACGAGGAGGAGGAGTTATGGAGCGAAACATGACGAGCAATCGTCAACTTAAAATACGTGAGTGACCCTGTTTAATGTATTTAATTTACATAATATTGAAGTGTGTAAGTGTAGAATAGTTACAGTATGATTAAATTGAAAGTTGAAAATGGGATTTAGTAAACCTATTCCGAGGCGTTAACGTCGAAGGATAATTAACATAGGTTTTCGACACTTTTAACTTTACCTATTTAATTGTAAGTACTTGCGATCGTGTTGCCATCGGTTCTTTGTCATACTGTCACCCAGTATCCTGTGGCCAGTCTCCGTCGGTCTCTTTGCCAAGACAGTTTATTTTGATAAAACGAACCTGCGATATTGAGACGGGGAGCATAATTGATGGTTCGAACCGCAATTGTGCTTTGTATGGAAATGGGGACGATATTTAAATGGCTGCCGAATTGTGCTGGAATATTGTTAGTGATAATGCTTAGTAGTAAGTTAGGAAGGGTTGGCTTACAATTGGGGCCACGTCGGATGACAATAGTGTGGCGGTTCATGGTGTATTGTCGATAAACTGTATCTTAATATTTGATGATTAAAATTGTTTTAAAGTTGACATTTTACTTAAATTGTGAATTGATAATGCCATAGGTAAACTAGGTACTATGAGGCTATGGCATATTAATTCACAATTCAAGTAAAATGTCCATTGTTAAACTGATTTAAGCTTAAACCAAAGAGGAGGTTGCGTAATGACATGTAATATTATAAATATTGTGAATAAATATGATATGATATTATATGATATAAAGGTGCTGATAGATTTAAGCATTCAGCGTTTTTGAGCAGATACGGCGAATTATTCGACGAACGCTAGTAAACTCTTTTGTTCGCAAAAATGCTCATTATAGGTACAATTGAATGCTCAACCTTAAAATTTATGCTAGTGGCTTAACCTCGAATGATGTCAGTACGCTAATGCTGTGATGATGCTAATACCGTTTATTTAGGGGGAGTCTGTTGATAGTTACTCACTAGTTACTTTCAAAACAATATACTTTAACGCCTAATTTCAAGTCACTACAGAGAGATAAAGAGTATCAAGCATAAGTGTTAATTTTCATATATACAGTTTTCATTATATCTAAGCTTTCTGGAGCTAAGTGATAACTCCACACATACGCATACGCAGTATGATAAACCTTAAAATGAACCTGACCCAAAACAGTCTAAACAAATACATCTTTCAAAGTTCACTATCAACTCCAAGTTATCAAACGAACGGAACCGATTCAGTAACTTGTCCCCAAGCAAACAGTCGCACCGTTAGTCTTGCTCGCTAATGTAATTGCAACTGAACACTTCAATCAAACTTATGCGGAGTTAACCGTGATTTAAGGACGTTGAGATATACATATACAGTACTGTACTTTAAAGTGGAGCTTGAGGATCGCTCGGAACTGAAGTTAAGAGAAGTTTAGTTCACAGTAAATGTATAAGCAGAATCTGCTATTAAAATTATATATATTATTTTCGCTATGAGATATGAGATTATTGGAAATCGATTAAAACAGTAAAATAATACATGTTTAGATCAGTACGTTTTCACTCGCTATTATTTTTAGTCGCTTTTGGCGACATGTTTCGGATTCTTCGGTAATCCTTACTCAGGCACGAGTGTCCGCGGCGGCTGTGCGTCGTCCGTCGTGAACCGTACTGATTCAAATATTTTGAAATATGTCTCAAGATAGTTTAATTTCGAAAATAATACATGGCCATACCCTGAGGGGTGAATATGTTGTTGGCCAAACAATTTTTACTACAAGGCCAACCCTGAAAACGCACAAAACTTCTGATATCTTAATACATTTTGGCGAATCATATATTATGTCAATGTTTTCTATGGAACAGCATATTTTTTCGTGATATAAAATAAAACATGTGCAACCTAAAATTAAAAATGCACTTTCATTAATGAATAAAGCAGCACATATCATTGTGTCATTTGAAACATCTAGCAGTATATAGAAACAAAAAATTACAACTCTCTAGCATTGTCCAAGACGAAGCTACGAGGGTTCGAAAATACGGCGAAACGTGCCGAGAAAAGATATGCACTGCCTTTTGCCCTTTGTCTCGTCTTGGCGGGGGCACGGCCGTGCCCCCAGATCTATAAAGATCTTACTGATCTCACTTATTTCCAAATATAATAAACTTTCCGCAGTAGGTACCTACCTACGTTATTGTATTGAAACAGTCCTGTTAATATACCTTCAAAACGTTTCGAAGTACATTCGTATAAAACGTCGGCTTAATCTGAGTACATTTGGGGTACACTCAGGCGCAGATAAGGGTGGAACTTTATCTATAAAATATCTCGAGAAAATCTCACGAAATTAAGTAGGGGCAGTTTGAGAATCTTTTCTTTTTTACGTGGAGGTGATTTTCGTTGGGGCTCATTTCGGCTGCGGTGCAAGTGATAACAGGTTTCAGAGGTTCAGTTGTTATGTACTAAAACAAAGAAAAATTTAAAGTACTTAACATATTTCCCATGCACCTGTTACGGATATGTCATCGTCAAAATTGACATTTCTTCTACCAAAAACGTCACTTTTGACACTGACAGATCAGTATTATATCCGAAACAGATCGAATAACTAAAACTCGGACTTTCGGTTCGAGCGCTATCTTGTTAGTCACGGCTCGCGAATAATTCCTTTGTTTTTTGCTCATTAATATTGTTTAAAGTGTAATATCGATAGCTTATTATAAAGTAAACTAGTGCAGTGAATGGAGACTTAATCTTGAAACGCGTTTAACCACCATTGGAGTCAACGGCCAGTAGTCCACGTGCTTCTTGTAAAGTCCAGGTATCGCTTTACAAGAGCTAATCAAATCACCGTACACTGTATTGTACTAACCGTACAATTTTAGTCGTATGTAAAGCTCCTCCTCCTCCTCCTCCTCCTCCTTGACACTGGCGAAATAGTCTCACTGGACTGAAGTCATTTAATTTTCAAAAGAATGAATGAACTGAAACGCGCATTGGCTGTACCTATGTCGTTTGGTACTCGTGTCATGTTCTCAGGCTAAATGTACCACATTTTCTAAAATTGATTATATCTTCGTAGCAGCAACTTCATATTGGCAAATGAGTAGCTTTTTACTTGATAAATACGTAAGTATATTGTGCTCATTTGGTTGAAAAACGTAAAATGCCCTTTTGTACGTAACAAATCCTTTTATCAATGTGGCGCGTCTGAGGGTTTACCACGCAAAACGAAAATCGATATCAGATAACTAGCTGTCTCTCTATCGCTCTTGCATATTCGAGCGACAAAGAGGCGGATGAAGAAACTTCAATTTTTGCAGTAGGGCCTCTATTTGTGAAATCCCGCTTCAATCTTTTCTTTAAGCCACCGCTAGGGACCGGGTTCTGTCCACGCGGGTCCTATAAACTGACAATTCAATTACAAATAACGTAAGGTACGGGACGTGGAGGGACCCACCCCAAATTCCGCCATTACAATTGATTTACTGATGCTATTCTTATACTGTGGTATTTTCGGATTTTCCCTTTAATAACATGTCATGTTTAAAAAAAAATTAGAGGAAGTTTGTTTATGAAAATAGTATGAGGTTTTGATTTGGAAATGTATCGTCAACACAGTAGGCATGGCGTTGTATGATTACAAAAGTGTAGTTGTTTGTGTTATTCTAGTATTTTTGGAGGCGTATTCTGATCGTCATCTGATTCATTACGAAAACTAGTTTTGATTGAAAAATTCCAGTCAAACCTAGTTTTCACCGAAGCCGTAATGAAAAGAAGTTTTAAATATGGTAAACGCATTTTCACGGAGGCCATGCAGAAAACTAGTTTTAACTAGAGAAAACGCGTTTTCACTAAAAACGGGTTTTTACGGAGATATATACATTGAAAATGTGATAACTCAGGCTATTTATAGCCGTGGTTTATAATTGAGTTTCTACCTTGAACAAAAAACTTTCGCTTTTAAAAGTTTAGGCTCAACAAAGCCAATATCAGACACAGAAGTGATATACAAGTGCCAGAAAATTCATAATCTTCAAAAACATTTCTCACCCGTCGTAATAAATCGAGGTACGATATTAAAATTCAAAATGAAATTTCTGCTACGAATTAGATTTTATTAAATAGTTTTTTGAGAGAAAAAGACAATATTGTCCGCTGTTCTTGTTTGTCAGCATTTATGTTTTGAAAAGTAAAACACAGTTCGAAAGTTTAATCTGCAAATGGTCGCAACGGCCTCGGTGTGTATTTGTATATA
This sequence comes from Cydia strobilella, assembly GCF_947568885.1. Classification (NCBI taxonomy): domain Eukaryota; kingdom Metazoa; phylum Arthropoda; class Insecta; order Lepidoptera; family Tortricidae; genus Cydia; species Cydia strobilella. The sequence continues at coordinate 20,195,317 of NC_086046.1, forward strand.
AATACGATAGGGATATGATTCCATGATGACGTCGCCTTCCACATATGCTCGTAGTGAGCAAATGCAATGTTATGGCCCCTCTACATGATGGCCCAGCGCTGGACCAGCGAGATGGCCATGCGAGAGAGCGTAGAGCGTACAGCGACCTTCGCGTCCACTGATGGGGCTGCCGCGACACTGTAGTGCGTCTGGCGTGTTTGCCGAAGCAAGGACAGACGGCTTTGCGGCCGTCATGAGGAAAAGGTGTGCCTCGCTCATGTCCCGTCTGCGCGGCAGTCCCAATCGCATCTTGAGCATGTTTGCTAACCACTGGGACAACCCTATGTTAGCCCGGTGGACGTCCAGTTGTAGTGCTAGTCATACAAATTAATAATTTGTTTTTAAGATTTACTAACAAAATTGTATGGGCCCTGCCTGAAATAAATGTTTTTATTATTATTATTATGGCTTCTCTACACGATGGATTCGTCCTTATTAGCAATAAAGATATTGAGTATTGAGTATTGGGCTCAGCGAGATATGGCCATGCGATGGTTGAGAGCACGCACTATGGAATGGGCCACGTGTAGCAGATGCGTACGCATGATGTGCGAACGAAAAACCGACACCGTGGCCATCCCGTCACCATCCCGCCGTGCCATAAGCCATCCGACACCACTACCCTCTCTACACGCTGGCCCATCTGTGGGCCAGTATGATGGCCCATCGTGTAGAGGACCCTGAACCTATAAGTCATATTTGAAGTGTCATATCGGTTTCTGCAGGATCCCATTATCAGGCGATGATAATGGGTCCAACTTTGCCATGTCAATAAATATCTGGTAACATACATAAAAAATACAAGATTCCGGCGAATGGGGAACTTTCCACTTAGGTACACTTTTTATGTCTGTTAGAAATGATATAATAGCCTCCGTATTGTAGCACAATACAGCTTGAACCTTATTGCTAGCACTCTTAGTGTGTTTGCAAATAAAATACTTTTCTTTCTTTATTTTTTTAAATAAAAGATAATTATAAATCATAATCATTTATTTGTTAGTATAACACGATAAAACAATCAGCTCCTCGCTTTCGTAAATATAATATCGTATTATTTACCAAACCTTGATTGCTACTTTTTTTTTATTTTGCAAAGAATACGGCGTAGATTTATCTCGAAAAGTACTCAGTTGTACAATAATGGCGTCTGCCGCTTCAATGACACCGAACAATCGCAACCGCTGATTGGGATCTTTTAAATGATTCTTAATATTTTGCAATTAAAAAATTTTTTCCCTTGAAATTGTTTGTGTTTATATTAATTACAAAAGACATTAGGAGCGAAACGAGGAGGGTAATTTAATATTTGTTACGAAAATTCTACAATTAAATGGTTTAAGAATTCTACTTAATTGATAATATTAATTCAAACACCTCTTTCGGATGATTGAATCAATTCCAACTATGTCCAGCTACCGCGCGTAAGTTGTTGATTGTTAACCAAGGGATGAAATGGTGCCTTTCACCCGAGTTAACACTTTTTTCATTTCGAATACATGACCGAGTGGGTTGACTTTTAAAGTATTTCTTGAGAGTGCTTTAAATTAACGATTTAGGGAAAAGTATCGTCATTTATGGAATGGGGAGTTAAATATCAGAATGAAAATTGTACAACAAATCCATTTAAAACCTAATTTTAATTGCTTATCTTAAAAAATTAAACAAAACGCATTTTAAAGTAAAATGCCCTAGAACAGAAACGTATACCTTTCTGCACACTTGATAGAACAACAATGACCCACTTTCAGAGCATGAGAAATGAAATAGTAGATTGTTAACCAAGGGATGAAAGGCACTCATCCCTGCGGAGGTATTTTGGCGCTCGAACGCAGTGAGAGCGCCAATAGTCCGAGGCAGAAATGATGCCTTTCACCCGAGTTAAACACTCTACTTTTCTTTTCGAATATGAGGAAAGTAAAATGTATGTGTTTTTTTTTAAACATGACTAAGTATAGATTTTTATAGTATTTCTTGAGGGTACTTTCAATTGACAGTTTAGACAAAAGTATCGTTATTTATGGAATGGAGTCAAATATAAGAATGTAAATTATATAACAAATCCATTTAAACTTAAATTGCTTATCTTAAAAAAAAAAAAAAAAATCGTACTTCGAACGTAAAATGCTCTAGTGCAGACACGTATCATTTTCTGCACACCTTTTAGAACAACAATGACCCACTTTCAGAGCATATGAAATGAAAAGTAATAAAAAATGTTTGTCCATCAGGTGAGGGGTACGGCGGGTGTGGGCGGCGGCGCGGCGCGGGCGGGGCGGGGTCGCGCGGCATGCGGCGGCGCCCGCTGCTGCCGCTGCTGCTGCTGGCGCTGCTGCGCGCGCACGGCCTGCTCGCCGCCTCCGGAGGTAAGTGGAATTTAAGTGCAACTATTTACACAGACTAGATAATGTGTTTAAAATAAAAGAGATAATTAAAAACCGGCCAAGTGCAAGTCGGACTCGCGCACGAAGGGTTCCGTACCATTACGGAAAAAAACAGCAAAAAAATCACGTTTATTGTATGGGAGCCCCATTTAAATATTTATATTATTCTGTTTTTAGTATTTGTTGTTATAGCGGCAACAGAAATACATCATCTGTGAAAATTTGAAATGTCTAGCTATTACGGTTCATGAGATACAGCCTGGTGACAGACGGACAGACGGACGAACAGACGGACAGACGGACAGCGGAGTCTTAGTAATAGGGTCCCGTTTTCACCCTTTGGGTACGTAACCCTAAAAATTAAGCACACCTAAGAAAACCGCTTAATGACCGATTGCATCATACGACTCACCCTAAGTCTAATCTGACTCATTATCCGTACTGAAATCATATGAATGGTTTAGCAAACCAACCCTTGGGTTTACCCTCACCATGAGTTTTACGCAACCTTAAACGCTAGCGACTGCGACAACTGAAACGCAGCGCATCTCGCTTGCACCAATGTTAGTACGAGGGAGATGAAGTATGAATTAGTTTACGCAGTCGCTAGCAAATATGTTAGTTTCAAACGTGGTAAGGATTTGGCTTTACTACTATGCACTTAAAACTCAAATGTCATTCAATATCAAAACTTTGTTGTCCTTATTCCTCAAAACTAAAGCATAATTTTAAGACGATAAATATATCTAAATTAATGCTATTTAATACCTGCTGTGTGCACGTTATTCTTATTTGTAAGTTATGGTTGTTGAATTTACACGATTTTTGTCGCCCAATACGAGACTGGAGCGTATTTTGAATGGAACACTCGTCTATAACTATAACTAGGTCACACCACTATTTCCACTCTCAAACAACGCTATTATTTCGTCGCTGTTGTATGTTATCCGACTACATTACCTTACGAAGGTCGATGACATCGTTAAGTATCTAAAAGTAAAGTCACGTCTCGTCCTGAGGGTCGCGAAGTTGGAATCTCGACACAATGCGAATTTTAATTCTTTTGTGGAGCAAGGAGGAGTTTTGGCCGAAGAGTGTCAAGTTTCGGCGATTCCGAGGCCGGTTCCCTGACACTGCGGGGTTGCGTTATACAACGCAACCATGATGTGTTTTGCAGCTTTTAGTTGCACATTGCGGGCACATTGCACGTAGAACCGATGGCCGTTGGGGCGGAAAGGTGGCGAGTGGCGACCACGTACCGGAAGGCGCAGCGTGGGCAGACCCCCCACAAGGTGGACTGATGACCTGGTAAAGGTCGCGGGAGTCCGCTGGATGCGGGTGGCTCAAGACCGGTCATTGTGGCACTCTTTGGGGGAGGCCTATGTACAGCAGTGGACGTCCTCTGGCTGATATGATGATGATGCTAGTTTTAAGGTATTTATCTACAGGGACATTCTTACATAAATTGACTAAATCCCACGGTAAGCTCAAGAAGGCTTGTGTTGTGGAATTCCACCTAAAGTTATTTCATTTAATTTCAAATCTGCGGATCAGATTCTAATTGCATTGATGTCTGCAAGGGACTGTCCCATAGTGCATTCTACTTGTTAACTAGCCCTTTAACTGGCTCCGAACGTCTCGAAGCCTCAGTGATGTATGCTTCAACGTAATCCGGACAAGTCGCCTTCAATTAATATAATGCCTTTGTCAACTGATAGGGATTATCTCTGTCGGGCTTTCGGAGGTTCCGTAGGAGGTTGCATTGCATCTGAGTATCTATTACTAGTACAATCGCACGAGAGGCTTATAATAATACCTTATTCATTTAATTTGCATAATCACAGCAAAACCTGTGGTATTTCCGGACCGATACGACCTTCAAACCTTCAGGAAAAGAGCATACTCTCATCTTAAAGGCTGGCAACGTACTTGCAACCCCTCTGGTGTTGCGGGTGTCTATGGGCTACAGTAATTGCTTACAATTTACCACCTATATGATAAAAAAAAGTTTTATTATTATTATTCATTTATTTCATAAGACACGGTATATTGGCCAAACTAATATGGCGTTATTCACAAACGTTTGTCAAATCTAACAAATAGTTTGTCCCATTTTGACATTTAATAGCATTGGTTGTAATCACCGCTCCGTTTAGCATGCAAACACACTAAACTGGCCATCAATAAACCTTAACTCGTTGCAATAAGGTTTAAAATGTAGGTATAACGTAACTTAGTTATCAATGTTGCAGTGCATTGAAAATAACGGGGTGACTGACCACGGGCTGACGGGTGGGTTCGAAACGTCGGGATGTATCATAAATTTAATATACGCGATATAATCCGTTTTCGTAGTTTTATTTTATGAAAATTATTCAATTCTTAATGTTAAATTACTGGACGCCCATTATAAAATTTATAGTGGACTTATGATTTAATGCTAGTTAAGGCGAAGTTATGTACTAAAGGCGAATTATGTATACGTTATAAAAATAAGTATAAGTACTTATATGCTATTAACAAAATTCCACTACCATTCACCATGACGTCTAAATAAGTAAAAAGAACCTTTGAATAACTTGAACCGCTATCGAAAAGAATCGATTATTCCTAAGGAATCGAATGTGATAAATGCTTCTCCGTGTAGTTAATGACGGCTCCACTCTCAGTTTTCCCAAATCAAAAGGGAATAAATACATTCTGAAATGCATACCAGACATTTTATTTACTTGATTCAAGAGCCAAAATGCGACATCGATTTTAAAAGGAATTATTGTAGTTTTAACTATAAAACTCTCGTGAGACTCAAACATACTATAAGTGTTAGGAGCTTTTATAATGTCGTTTGGATTTTTTTTTGCTCCCAACTCTTTTATACTACCTAATAAAAAAAACAAAAAAAATTAAACGAAGGTAAAGGAAGCTACGGTTAAAACATTTTCCATAGTTTCAATATTCTGCAAGGAGGAAAATGGGGACTACATTTATATGGTTTGTGGTCCACTATTTTGTTAACGACTGCATAATCAAATAACTTATACTGGTTAGTCCTTTCTGACGCTTAACAAGCAACTGATACATCAGCCAGCGTTATCGCGGTATAAATGCGTTGCGGACGACGACAAATGGGCCCGACGTCCGCGCCATAGCATTATGTCAGCGGTTTGGGCTTAGGTGAGCTGACGGATTTGGATGACGTCAGCGCGTTCAGTTTGTACTGGAGCCTAGGTCATAAAACACGACTGCTGGAATATAAAACAGAGTTAGGCCGGGAAATGCCCAATACGGTTTGTTAAGCTGGTTCGCTTTCCATACAAAAAACAATTGCGTTTTATTAAGTCATTATACATTATTACTACATAAATATGTGCGAGATTTGAACCTATGAATCAATTTGTATTTATTACGATACATTCTTACACTTATCGTGAAGCAAATCTTGGTCTTACTTAAAAAGTAGGTATTCGATAATTACCAATAAATAATTTCCACTCAGCTGTGTTAAAATTTCTGAAACCAGCAGGTAGTTTTATTGTAATGTCCAATTTCATAACGTAATAACAAATTACTGGACACCCTTTCGTAAAAATTGTTAGGTAAAATAAAGAAAGAAAAGTTGAAAGAGAAAGTCTTTTGCTTCTCAAAGTGTGCGACATAATTTAATAGCAAACAAAAAATACTAATTTACTCTCCTAACGAATTTTTGTATTCAAACCGATCGTCCAGACACCTTCTAAATTCAAGGGAGTTAATTAAAAGAAAATGAAAAAATTATGAGGTAAAGTATGTAAATTAGCTCAGGAAATTATACCCTCGGATTTATATTAGGAAAGCCCAAAATAACGCTTTTTACGCGGGAGCGGTTTGAGGGAAAATATTGGCCAGTAAAAGTAATTTATATACGAAAATTAGGAATTATGTAGACAGAAAGTTTTGAAAACTTTGCCTTTATTTTATAGATTTAAGTTCCTAATAACGAGGTTAATCCCATGCGTTTTATTAAAGAAATATTGTACTGTATCCCTTATTGTGTAGTTTAACCCATCCAAACACTACTATAGTCGGGTTTTTAAGTGAAATTATGTGAATAAAATCCCCCATGTATCTATCTAACACAGTAGCCATTCCTTTTCCCAAAATTTCAATCCAAGACGTGTTTGGACGTCTGCCAGGCGTGAGTGGGGGCGTGCCAAAATGGAACACAACGAAATTTGCAATGTAAGTGAAAACGTTAAAATGTTTTAATAACTTTAGCGACGACTTTACGACCTATTTGTTGGAAGGCACTTAATATAAACAAGTAGCCTAATGCCTTAAGCGATTTCGTTTCTGGGAACATGCTTTCGACTCTGAAATTCTGAGCTTTTGTGCGGAATTATGGGTTTACTGTTTAATGTTTGGAGAACCTGTTGACTTATGAAGCATGTCTATATATTGTTTAGGTACTTAAGCAAGTAATATTTGATATTCACCAGTTGTTCTCCGGTGAAGGGTAACATCACGATGGTACCGGGCTAGTCCCAGGAGGTCAGATGGTATTCGCTTTAGCAAAAACTAGCATCTGCACTCAACTTTTGGAATTATAACACACAAGAGCAGACGATTTCACGTAATGCCGTTATGCCGTCTAAATGGTGTTTAGTTTTAATTTCTAATATTTCTAGTACTTATTTGTAATATTATTATATTGTAGTATATGTCACCTGAATCAAATTTAAATAAATAGATAATGCCACAGCGGACATTCTAATTTATTAAAGTAGGTTACTGGGAGAGCGCTACGATATGGTGGAGTATTTTTTTTTTTATGGAAAAAGGTATTAACTGAGGTTTAATCCTGTTTTTATTAACAATTTTTAGGGTTCCGTACCCAAAGGGTAAAAACGGGACCCTAGTCCGTCTGTCTGTCACTATGTATCTCATGAACCGTGATAGCTACACAGTTGAAATTGATGTATTGTATTTCTGTTGCCGCTATAACAACAAATACTAAAAAGTACGGAACCCTCGGTGCGCGAGTCCGGCTCGCACTTGGCCGGTTTTTTGGTTACAAAATAAATGCATCGCCTAAAATATTTTCTGCTTTGGTTGGCTGGAGTTCGCCTAATGGTATTAAGTTCGCCTTTTGTACATCAAGTTATTCTTTTGTGCAATGAAGTATAAATCAATATATATATTATCTATTAAAACCCAAATGGCCTTTTGGACTGTACATTATACTTAGTGTTTTGAATTGATTGTATTATACTATCAGTGAATTGCTTTCTTACATTAATTATTACACATAATTAGCTTAATAACCAAAAAGCCACATAATTCACTTTAAACGGAGCCTTGATCCTAAACCTAACTAAAATAATTAGCTCCAACCCTCGCTTAATCGAGTAAAACTAGATGCAGGATATTTATTCAGGGTTTTCGGGGTATATAAATTAATTGTGTATATTTTTAGTGGCCCGATATGCAGATGGGAAGGATAGGGCTTCGATACGTTGGGCTAATGGGCAATTCATAGTAGTCCCAGGGAGCGACGGTACACGTTGGTGTAAATAAATTGCCTTGGGAGAGTGTGCTTTTAAGGCTGTATGAATATAAATTTATAAATACAAACTTAGTACTTATAAATAAAAATAAATAAATTATAAATAAATAAATATTATACGACATTCTTACACATATTGACGTCCCACGGTAAGCCCAAGGAGGCTTGTGCTATGGGTACTCAGACAACGATATATATAATATATAAATACTTAAATACATTGAAAACACCCATGACTCAGGAACAAGTATCTGTGCTCATCACAAAAAATAAATGCCCTTACAGAGATTCGAACCCAGGACCATCGGCTTCACAGGCAGGGTCACTACCAACTAGGCCAGACCGGTCGTCGGACTTATAATATTTATCTGCTGTAACCTATTTTTTTTCGTACAATAAAGTGTATTAGCGAAAGGTGGAGTAAGACTATCACCGGGACAAGACGAACACTTGTATATAATCCTCATACTGTTTGTCTTGCCCCGAGGAAAATAAACTAATGTTCTTCTTACCCCACCTTACTCGTACCTTACTTACTTTAAAAACAATAACTATTTAACGTGACAAGAAATATAAACGTTAATATTTCCAAAATGTTACTAATAAGCAGAAATATCTCGTGTTTTCTCATAAGGTTCCATTATGTTGCTATCAAGGTTTACCTTTTAGTAGGGTTTCAAGTTGGAAATGCGTATACTTAATTTCTCCATGACTGTTTGTTTGTCACCCGAAACTTAAGGGGCCCACTGACTATCAGTCCGCCGGACGATATCGGCCTGTCAGTTGTTCGGAACTGTCAAATTTTTGTTCTAACTGACAGGCCGATATCGTCCGGCGGACTGATAGTCAGTGGGCCCCTTTACCTCAGAGATGACCTCACCTCATATCTCGAATAAAACTAATTCTAGGGCACATCTCTTACCTAAGCATAAGCTGACGGTGAATTTTTATGACTAATTTTCGTGATAGTTATAGATGTAACAGTCTTTTAATAAATACCATGTTCTCGACCCCTGCATCCTATAAAGTGGCAAAATTGACAAAACGAAAAATAATTCAGAACGTCTCGTTCACACTCGTTGTCTCTAATGATCTGACACAGCATTTTCACTTTGTTTGTACGGCTTACCTGCACATTGACCTGCCCTACGATAGCCAGGGATCAAAAACATAAACGTAACATACGGGTTGCCGTCTCATCCATCTTCATGAAAGCCAAGTACCATCAGCGGCTTGGGCTTTCCGTCGTTAGTTATTTACATCTGCTATTGGGCGTAATGCGGCTTCATCAGAATGGTAAAAGCCCGAGGGTGATGTGCATAATTATTGAGTACATTATTTGGCGATGGTGTTAGGCAAGTGCTGTTAACATACAATACAATACAATACAATACAATACAATACAATACAAATATTCTTTATTGCTCACCAATATGAAAAGGAACATGACATAAAAATTAAGCACAAACTATGGTAGACAACAGGCGGTCTTATCGCTAAAGAGCGATCTCTTCCAGACAACCTTAGGGTAATGGATCAAGGCAAAAAAAAAGTAATGTGAGTAGGTGATGCAATGAGTGATAGAAATTGAGGTATAATAATACCTAATAATACACATACAAAAGTATAAACTACATACACTACTATATAAATAAATATATTATCATATATAACATATTTACGAATATATATAAAACACAACAGTGCGGCCAACAACAATTAGGGAAACAGGAACAGGACATAAAATAACATTACGGAAGTGATAAATAATATTCTTTTACTTGAGTTTTAAAAATATGAAGTGATTTAGCATACCTTAAGTCGGAAGGTAATGAGTTCCACAACTGAACTGCCTGAACATACTTACTTACTACGGTGACGCAACGAGCCAAAGTGAGTCCTGTCCTCCGACACCAGATCACGCCATGGCTCTCGGTCTTGCGATAGCTTCCGCCAGTCGCCATGGCCGAGGTTGAGCAGGTCTTGGGCAACTCCGTCGTTTTAGAGGGCGTCCAACCGGGCGTCTCCCATTTGGTTGTCCCAAGTACGCTTTCTTCACGGCACGATCCTCTCCCATTCTCTCTAAGTGTCCGAACCACTGATTATTATGATGATTTAGATTAAAAAATAACAATCAGAAAAAAAAATCCGTGAACCATTAAGTAGTAGTAAACTCTTTATTGTACAAAAAACCGGACAAGTGCGAGTCGGACTCGCCCACCGAGGGTTCCGGACTTTTTAGTATTTGTTGTTAAAGCGGCAATATCAACTGTCTAGCTTTTACAGTTCATGAGATACAGCCTGGTGACAGACAGACAGACGGACAGATAGACAGACAGACAGACGGACAGTGGAGTCTTAGCAATAGAGTCCCGTTTTTTCCCTTTGGGTACGGAACCCACGGAACCCTAAAAGGAAAAATTAGGAAAAATTCAGTACAAAGACGCACTTAGAGCGTTAAATAGTGGAAAACTAATTATAACCATCAACCGAGACAGTAGGTAATGAAAACAATTACACTTACCATATTTTACAATTTTTAAAGCATGTGTATGTATTACTTTGAACATCCACCCGTAACACGATCTGAAAGGCTTTTTATTCAATCCCGCTTTTTCGAGCCGATCGCCAATTACGCTATCGATCGCTTATTCTCTCCCGATCCATTAATCAAGTGAGTCGATGTAGGCCGCAATGGAGTGCGTCCATTACTTTATTGCATCGCAGGTGCGCGCTCGGCAGGATTCCGTGGCGCCGCGGAACATTTATCAATTTCTATCTTTGGGTGTCTGAAGCATTGCTGGCCTGATGATTTATGTGGAATTTGTTGGTGATAGGGGTGTAATAAAATAGGGTGACTTTGCTGGAGGGGTTTATAGATAATCGAAAATTGATCTATCGCTAAATATGTGCTTGACCCTTTAACGGACCAGATTAAAATAAAACACAATTAACCTCATCGCCTCTTTAAACTTTTAGTCCTAAAAATTTTGCATAAGTAAAAAAATTCCTACAAAAACCTTCAAAGATTCACATCACTGGCGACCCGCCCCGCTTTCGCATATACATATAAACCGTCCTCTTGAATCATTCTATCTATTAAAAAACCGTATTAAAATCCGTTGCGTAGTTTTAAAGATTTAAGCATACATAGGGACAGACATCCATCCAGACAGCAGTAAGCCACTTTGTTTAATACTATGTAGTGATTCAAGTAGGCCTAGCAAAAAGCACTTTTGTTTTGAATGGTCTAACTGATACAAATATAAGTATGTATGTAAACACTTTATTGCACATAAGACAGGTTAAGATATACAATTAAACAGAAAGTATACAATGTACAAAGGCGAACTTATCCCTGTGAGGGATCTCTTCCAGTCAACCTTTGAGCGACTGAGAGTAGACAATTAAAAATGACAGACAAACGAACACTATGTACAGAAAAGTGAAATTATGGTTCAATTATTACACGAGTAAATAATTGAAAACCTCTAGCCTATATTATAATATAAATACACATATAATACATATTAATATAAATACACACCTATAAATAAATATATATATAACAAATATTAAATAAAACTACTTAGTACACAAGTCATTGGAGAGCCATAGCTTATGCAATTTACTCTTGAGTGATGCTACCGACTGGGACTGTCTAAGGGATAACGGCAACTTAAAATAAATAAATAAATAACAAAATAAAATAAAATAAATAAATATAAATAAACATTAATGCACATATTTATAAATAAATATATTATTTATAATATTTATATTTATAAATTGACATTAATGTAATTTGTACTGTAATCATATGTTGTGAAAAAAAAAAACTTCGGTTACTTTTTTCGCTTACTTTGGTTACTTTTTTTTATATATAAGTATCATCTTATACATACGTATAAGAAGCATGTCAATTACCGGCATAACAAGTAAACCCAACCATAGCAGCTGAAAAATTACAAACTCATTTACGCAAGATAGAAGAATGGCTTGAAACGTGGAGAATAAAGCCAAATGTTAATAAATCAGTACAAATAACATTCACACTACGAAGAGAGAGCTGTCCAGCCGTGAACCTGAGAGGAGAACAGCTACCCCAGGAAACTTGTGTAAGATACCTTGGTCTTCACCTGGATAGGAGACTAACATGGGCCAACCATATTAAAACAAAGAGAAAAGAAGCAGACCTTCGTTACAAGCGCCTGTACTGGCTGATCGGCCGACAATCACCTCTGACACTATCTAATAAAATGCTAGTGTATAAAAGCATTATAAAACCCATATGGACATACGGGATTGAACTCTGGGGAACGGCCAGTAACTCAAACCTCGAGATTCTACAAAGGTTTCAGAATAATGTCCTAAGGGCTGTAACATGTGCACCATGGTTTGCAAAGAATACAGAGATACATGAATACCTAAATATTCCAACAATCAAAGAGGAGGTTAACAGATATTGTGTTAAGTACAAAGAACGACTAAAAAAACATACAAACGAACTTGCAAGGGACTTGGTTAACATCAATGACAATCCGAGTAGGCTGAAAAGGTGGCAAATACTGCGGCTAGACCAGAGGCACTAGAAGATAAATTATATTTTATAAAAGTCAAGAGAGAGTATTTAATGGAAGACCTCTCAAAACCCTTAAAAAGACAGAACATCTGATTATGGCTAGAACGGCCGATTGCAGATAAAATGAGAGAAGAAAAAAATAAAAAAATAAATAAATATCATCTTATACATACGTATAAGAAGCATGTCAATTACCGGCATAACAAGTCAGAAACGGGTGCCAAGCATTTCAATGCACGCACAGATGTTGTGCCAAAACATTTGATTTGCCAATACAACTCGAGATGTGGTAGATGATGCTGTGGTAGAACATGGTAGCACCTTTATTGATTTACACTTTGCGCTCTCAAGCAGTAATGGACAAAGGTGGTGCAGTCGGTGCTCCGAGAAAGAAGATCCTCGAAAATTGGATCGAAACATGTCGAACGCTTATTCGACTTAAACGGCGAACGTGGCGACGTGAGTTTAAAATAATGTTAACCTAAGCCCTCCTACACGTACACCCGCAACTCGACTGGACAACTCCATTGCGCATCCTGTGACCGCATCTGCAAGACAAAGTTTGGTTTTGCGAGCCACATTAGGGCATTTCATAATTCGGACAAGAATTGTTAATGGGGTCGCCATTGCCGGATGCGGCAAGGAAGAAATAAATAATAATAATAACTTGATTGTTTTTTAATCTCGTTCGTTTCGGTCGTTACTTTACAGTACATATGGTGCTACTTTCTCGCACTAGTGCGTCAAATAGCACTTTTCGTGCATATGTCGAAAGTTTAAAGGGCCATATGTACTGTAAAACGTTGTACGATACACGTGCGAATAGGTAATTCGCTACTCGTGTCGATTTAAAACACTCCCTGCGGTCGTGTTTTAATTTATCGCCACTCGTTTCGAATTTCCTCTTTTCCGCACTTGTATCGTAAATAACTATTCCGGCAAGTTTAATGAGAGTAACGAAAGTGATGTAGGTATGACACGATAGACGATTTGAACTCAACCATCATACTCGTATTCGTACTTATTATTTTGTATCATAGCGCAATTAATATTTTGTATATATATATATATTTGGTTTAATATCAATTCATTGCTCGCATTTTATAATGCCATTAAAACATTGTGAAAAAAGAAAATAATTCGTTGAAATTTTACAAAATGATACTGTTCTTTCAACGAGTATTTAAAAAAAAAACCTGAATTTTGTGTTACTAGCAATTAACTGCCTAATATTTGTACGTGGTTGGGTTGGTTGGAATTTCATGTACGTTTATTTTAGCCATATACTATGTGAACTATGTGCCACAGACAGCGTAATACGAAAGATTTACGTAAAAATACTCCTATATTGAGCGTATGTTTGTACTATTAAATGACAGTGCACAAAGCCAAAGAAAATCTGTTCTGTGCTACTTGCTATACGACTTAGTTGAATTCTACACATATTTATATAAGTATAATTATTATTCTTTGAAGTTGATTCTTGTAATTTATGTGAATGAAACTAGTGCAAAGTCGAGATGCACTTTATAAATCATATAATCTAAAAGGACATGTATTTTTTACTAAGAGACGAAAATACGATTAGAACAGTTCTCACGAAAAAAGTATAATTGTAGGTTAAGGTCTCATATAAATTGAAAGTTATAACAAACAAATTTCGTCAATCCCTCGCTGGCTACCGACACAAACTTTTGGTAAGACAAAACCCGCAAAAAAATCACTCGCTCATTGCTACTCGCTTTTCGCCGCTCGGAGCCCGAATAACGCAGCGTACTACGTAGGCGAACAACACGCAAACGCAGCGAAGCGATGCGGCGCGGAGTGAATCAATGCTTTGATACCTATAGAAGTGTCCTACGTGGGCGATCTCGTTGCGAACGCGAACGCCGTGGGCTCGCCGCTTCGCTTCGCGTTCGCAAGTTGTTCGCTTACGTACTTAATACGCAGCGTAAAAGCGGCGTCGGGTATATGATCTATGAAGTCTTCGGGTAATTGTATTTTGCTCTAGGGCCCAAAGTGGCCGGTACTGTAGCCAGGCGGCGATAACACGGCAGCCGCCGATCGTCGGTTATGCGATTAGGGGTTGAGTTTCGCCAAAATTTAGAGCGTTAGTCGTACATATTTATGTTTGGGTTTGGAAACACATTAAGGGCCTGGTTATTTACGTGCGTCATGTTTAAACCGTCAGGACGAAAATAATAATAAATATAACTCTCGACCATCACCTAGAGAGACTCTCGCACTCGCTGGGTGGTTGGATCAAGGGTCAGATGCAGAAAGCGGTAATTTTGGACACGGCGCGTATAGAACGTCGGTTCCTCATTCTGCGGCCCTGACCACCAGCAGCTTGGGCCCTGCCCCGCTGCTAGCGGCACCCCAGGTTAGGTTTTTTATAATGTATTTATGTATATTTTGTATTGTTTTGAAAGTTTTTATTGTTTACTTTTATATTCATAGCATTGATTTATAAATTACCTAGCCCAAGATGGAAAATAAATAAAGAATATAATGACACATGAATATTTTTGTAAAGTTCAAAATCTTGTAACTATTAAATCTGTTTTAACATTTCGAAACTGATTGGTTTTATTCATTTAAAAAGTTTAAACTTAAGGTATTTTTTGACGTACTATTAATATCACATGTACCGGTCAGCAAAATATTATCAGCACGTGACGATAACGAGACAGGAGTTAGAGCACGCGCTGATCCAGTTAAAATAAATGTTGTATTGCTGCAGATTCAGAATGTTGTATAACGGTTACACGCGCGGTTACGCGGTTATCTAAACACTAGTTAATACGGAATCAATTTGTCTAAGTTTACCCGCCAAAAATACCTTTTACTCATCTTGTCGTGCCCCTAAGTGCGCTGATAATATTTTACTGACTGACACACAAAATAATCGAGTCTCCTCAAAATACCTCTTAGCTCTAAGCCTTGATTGACTCCTAAAATTCCCCCTACTCTACCAAACTCCCATTGTCCTCCACTTCCCTTTTAATTTAAATTTGCAGTCAATATTCTATTACGGCAACACCTTTACTACTTCAAAATGGCTGCCGATCCGCTGCCGTTATACCATTTGCATAATTTTTCACTTGAAATTTCAATTATTTCATAATTAACACGTTGGCAGGGAACCCGTGTCCAAGTTAATGTGATGGCGTTGGTTACTTGAGGTTAGCGAAGTGTCGAACGAGCTACACGTGTTGAACAATCTATTGTTTGATGTAAGTCAGTAAATGAGTTCATGGAAATTGACATTTTGATTCAGAAAGTGCTAATGAAAATTGATCATGTTACCTATGCATCGATCCATATCGGCACTAATATTATTACGTTATCAAATTTAGTTTGGCAAATTTTAACAAGAAAAACTTGCGTAAGACATTAATTTAACCAATGATATGTTGCTTTTTGCACCTATTAACGATATTCGATCTAGGTGTAGGTGAATTTCGTATTTTAGTTTTGTTAACATTTCATGCCTCTTCAAACCTATTAGATCACACTATCCTCATTTTGCTCAAACATTTATTTACTCCTGAAGTGTTCTATCTGCCCATCGTTTTCAAGATGTCATATACTAAAAAACCGGAAAAGTGCGATTCGGACTCGTCCACCGAGGGTTCTGTACTTTTTAGTATTTGGTATAGCGGCAACAGAGGGGGCGAGGGTTAAAGGGCGAGCAGTACCTGCGTGCTTCTTCTTCTTCACGTGCCATCTCCGTCCAGGAGGTCGGCGACCATATGTCTATATGTCTCTCTATGTTCAGTCATGCGAATTAGTCTATCTATGCTCTTCACTTTTAACCAGTCTCTTATATTTCCAGTCCATGATGTGCGCCTTTTACCGCTACCACGCTTCCCTTCAAGTTTTCCTTCAATTATTAATTTCAGTAAATTGTATTTATTGTTTTTATATATATATCCAAAATATGCTGTTTTCCTTTTCTTTTTTTTTTTCTTTTTTTTATTAAAAAAAGGCAAGCACTTGACCGCAATCTCACCTGATGGTAAGTGCCGATGCAGTCTAGGATGGATCATGCTTACCTAAAAGATGTCTATTCACTCTTGATTTAAAAAAATCCAAGTTATAGTGGACTCTTAATTGTTGATACTACTTCTAAACCTTTTTTCATGATTTCCAAAACTCTAACATTTGTTATTCTATCTGTCCATTTAATTTTGAGCATCCTTCGATAAATCCACATTTCAAAAGCCCTTAGTTTGTTGACCAACTTCTTTTTCAGGGTCCAGCTTTCACCTGCGTGCTTGCACCTTCTATACGAATTCAATATTATTTTTAAACAATAGTGTAACTAATTACAGCTGACTACGTAGGAAACATTCAGCTCCTGTTGACGGCACCCAACCCCAGGGCAGACCAAATAAGCGTTGGCTCGATGTTGTAAAAGCCGATATGAGCGTAAACGGGCTCACACGAGAGGACGCCCAGGATCGCGCAAAGTGAAGAAAGGGTAGTAGGAAAGCGGATCATGGCAAAGGCCGGGATAACGCTAGATAGAAGAAGAATTTAAAAAGAAGTGTAAGTACTTAAAAAACACAAATAAAAATATGTTTTAATAATAAATTGATTTGTTTCCTACTTGTAAGGGCCCAAGTTGTTTAACGAAAACAATTTTTAAAAGTAGTCGTGATAAAATAAATGGCAAAGGTAAAATAATTTTTATGGGAAAGTAATTTAAAGATAAGTAATATTTCATACATGAACACAACCGCTCACGCTTGGTCGATCTCTCCCACTTCAGATTGTTCAAATTGAAAAGTTTGCACAAACTCCGGGATGTTATTAAAACTTGCCCCGTTGCACAATGCCGCCCACTGATAACTATTCCATCCAGGGGAATCATAAAATTATCCACGGAACTTTACTATGGAGTTGATGAGGGACTTACAAAGAATGGAGGGAAACATTTCTTTGCAATTAAAACTGATAAATTTCTTTAGTTTTAAGTTGTGTTGCGACAAAATTGCTTACTTACTCCGCTAGCTCAGTGACCCAAAATGTGACCTGGCCTCCGACACAAGGCAGCGCCAATTTTCTTAGCTCTGCGCTACTTCACGTCAATTATTGACTTAATCGTTGAATCGGGACTATTATTATTTTATTTAATCTTTATTGCACAAAAGAAAATACAATCGTACAAAAGGCGGACTTAATGCTATGAGGCATTCTCTACCAGTCAACCTTCGGGCAAAGCAGAGAATTTGTAGGCGGTGCAACATAGTGAATACATATATACAAGTATAGTTAAATAATGCATAGGCATAGACATACATACATATATCTGTATATATAATATTTATATAAATACATACAATATACATACATACAAATACATAAGATATCAGATGAAACTTTCAAAACAGAAACACTAAGAATTCATCGTTCTGCCAGCAAAGTACTCACGTAAGGATTTTTTAAATGCAAATCTGTTCGGACACTGTCTAATTTTAACAGGGAGACTATTCCAAAGGCGAGCTGCCTGAATAGAGAAAGAATAGGACATGAAACCTGTTCGGTGAGATGGTATGGACAAAGAAAGAAGAAGAGTAGAGCGAAGTTGACGGACACGAGAAACACCATAGTAGTTGAAGAAAGATTTGAGATATTCGGGAGATTGGGGATCATTAATAACAGAAAAGAGGGTGCAAAGCATGCGAATATTTCGACGAACACGTATAGGAAACCAGCCGAGTTTAGAGCGGAAAGAGGAGACATGGTCGTATTTACGAAGACAGAAAATGAAACGAATGCAGTTATTTAGTAAACGATCTAACTTGTTCAAGAGCTCTTCATTTAAGTCTGGATAACACACATCACACTATTAAATAAACTACGGTGAAAAACAGGCGGTCTAATAACTAAAGAGAAATCTCTTCCAGACAACCTGTCTACGTTTGTATTAGAATTCCCCGGTTTGGCGGATGCAATTTGGTTTACGTTTAAAGAGTGCGAAGACACGGTGAAACTTATGTACTAATAAGTGTAAGGCCTCAGTGGACGCTCGAAGCGGAGCGTTCGGCAGGGCGTGCAGCGTGGCGTCGGGCTCACAAGTGATGTGAGCAGCATGCACTAAGACCGCTCCTATACGTTTGCATTTGTTTAACATGCACGCCGCACGCCCCGCCCCGCTGCACGCCCAACTCGAGCGTTCACTCAGGCCTTGCACTAAGTAAGTCGTTAGATAAAATTATGACGTAAGAGAGTATTGTTATGTAATTCTGAAATATTGTAATCGTATTTACAATAAATTTTATTTAGTTCCAGAATGACTTGAGTCAATGTCGGTAGGTAATGAAAGAAGTAACGCTCTTAATGAATACTGTTTACTTCAAAGATGAGTCACATTATTATTTATTATGATTTTTTGAAATTGCTTGCTATCGATATCAATAACAATTAATTATTAGTACCTTTTGGCCCCCGAAAAAACGGGCAAAATTTTTCAGTCAATACGCTGTCACTGCCAAGTATACTGATATCTTTTTTATACGTTAAAATGATGTCATGTTTTACTATAATATTCTACTTTTCTTATTTAAACGCTTCACGCTATACCCATGTCAGTGGTATCTCAAAGTAAACCATTTTCTTTGATCCCATTCAATCCGGGACCACATACCTAATATCAATTTTATTTTATATTTCCGCAATTTTATTTCATTCTGTTGTTCTTATTCCTCGAAAATAGAAACCTAGATATTTTGAAATATGTCGCGCGAGTAGGTATTTGTGAAAGAAAATGAGTTGATCTGAAAAATTAATTTAAAATTTGTATTTCAGTTTAAATTTAATTTTCTTAAAGAACAAAACTTGCTTTACAATGTCAAACTGAATTGTTCGCTTAATTAGGCGTTATTGCGAGTCATAATCAAATTAAGCACGAGTATGAAACAATAACCGCTCGGCTTATTAATGTCAAATTAATAAGTATCTTATCCTTGATTAAATAAAATCGTCTGATAATTCTGTTCAAAAATCTCGTATGTATTTAGCAGGGATGTTGCGGATGCCGATTTTTTGACATCCGCGGAAGCAGATGCGGACGCGGATGTTTAAAGGCTCACATCCGCGAACGCGGATGTCGAGATTAGGCACAAAAAAACGTGTTATATTACACTTTATTGTTTATATTTAAAAAAATGAAACTTTTAGTATTTCAACAAGAAATTAGGGGCCCCACAATCGCATTAGGATACTAAAGTCCAAATAAAACAAATTGTTCACTTCTTGTCGCTGTCCGCCATAGGCTAAAGTGCTCGATCGACGAATCACAAAACGAAACGAGATTCCTATTGGCTAATGACGAAATTAGCCGCCGCTAAGACGTTCCTGTATCTAACTGTTCCACATCCGCATCCGCATTAAGCTCCGCATCGGTTTTATGCGGATGCGGATGCAGATGTGGATGTTGAAAATAATGCGGAAGTTCCGCGGTTGCGGATGCGGATGCGAATATTCGCAACATCCCTGGTATTTAGTAGCTGATCTTATTTGAATGCGTATTAAAATAGCCAGGCAGTGGACAGAGGTAAGTACAACTGTAAAGTTGCTCAAATGCTTAATATGTAATGAATAAACATTGCCTCGCTAGAAAAGTGATTATCAATCAAACAAGTGTCTAGTTTATAACCACAATTTATAGAATAGTGGCATTATATAGTTACTAGCAGACAATACACAGTTTAAAATTCTAAACCATTGATATTAAAAACTTGAAAGAAACATATAATATTTATTTACGATACAAGTGCGGAAAGCAGGAAATTCGCAACGAGTGGTGATAAATTAAAACACGACCAAAGGGTTCGGTTTTTAAATATTTAAGTGTTTAAAAATGTTAGGCTCCTCACGATTCTTTTGAATTTCGATTATAGCTCAAAGCCACTAGTTTATTTAGCAAATTTATCATTATTTAGCAAAATTATCATAGAGTAACTTATACTAGAGCGGTACTGTCATAGTAAATTTTGTAACCCCAGTAAATTCACTGCCATCTGTTGACACACTTTAAAACTAAAATTGAAGATTTGTAAAAATACGATAAAATGTATTTAAATATAGATAAATGATTTTTTTTATTTGCATTAATTATTTTGATGATTTTGACCCATGTTCTTTCACTGATATGCGTTAAAATTGTTAAATAACAAACGAAACCGTCAACGCCATCTATACGACTGTAGGCCAAAACTAGTAGCGCCCTCAGAACGAGAATCAAATTTTCTTGATTTTCGAGGCACGTTTTTTCCTTAGACTGTATCCATCTATTACGGAGTTATATCTATCTTTGTAATTATGTTACATTGTATTGTTTGTGCAGAAGGATTTAAAATTTAAAATACCTGATACTTTAAAAGTTTTTTCAATGATATATATATTTGTGGTGCTTTCATATTACGTAAGGTATTCAGAACTTGATATCCCTGTTCTATTATAAATTCGATTCGATTTATCCAGAAGAAACCTGTTCGTATCGTGTTTTCCATATTTATTGGTTATTTGACGTTAAAGCTGTATGTATTGATGGTATTCCAAGATTCCAGATTGTTTTTATCAATCATTGATGTCTTTTAAGCTATCACTCGTTAAAAATGTATTGGATTACGTGTTTTATTCTAAGCGGAGTTTGATAAATGCAATTTTTTTTATAATTCAAAAGCTAGTGCGGTTGGTGATTATAATATTTATATTGTAGATATTGTAGTTGATGAACAAATGATTATGCTAATTTTACGAGTTAACTCTCGTATTTTTACACGATAGCTACGCGCCGCGTACCGCAGCTACATCAAAACGTACGAACTATCTTGTCTACAATTAAACCCAGCTAGAATAATTCTTTACGTAAAATTAATGTTATGCTTCACTATACAAAAACAAAGTGCTCCTTAAGCTTACCATTTCAACATAAATGTTCAACTCTGCATACAGTAGGATAGGGTTGATTTTTGAATGAAGTGGTTTGAGAAGAAAACTTTAGTGTATCATAAATGCGAGTGGCCGAAAAATGGACGAATAATCGACGTGAGATCGACTATGGTAACCACAACTTTGCTTGTTTTCTGAGACAGTCTCCATAATTGGTTTTTTCTTAGTCAGTTTCTAGTACTAGCTGAATCGTATTTTTACGTCGGCTATGAATGATCAATTAAGGTAGCTGACAGTGATATATTCTTATTCCTCTCATAACGGACAATGGAAGCTGGGGGAATATTCTTATAGTTCCACACGAATCGTCTGAAGACGTCCAGTATAAGAATGTTTTCTTATACCACGCGCGTCCAATGATGGTCCCCATGACAGCTCATTTTTAGAGTTCCGTGCCCAAAGGGTAAAACGGGACCCTATTACTAAGACTCCGCTGTCTCTCTGTTTGTCACCAGGCTGTATCTCATGAACCGTGACAGCTAGACAGTTGAAATTTTCACAAATGATGTATTTCTGTTTCCGCTATAACAACAAATAATAAAAACAGATTAAAATAAATATTTAAGTGGGGCTCCCATACAACAAACGTGATTTTTTTGCCGTTTTTTGCATAATGGTACGGAACCCTTCGTGCACGAGTCCAACTCGCACTTGGCCGGTTATTTTTTTTAATATCTATTCAAAAGCGACTTAGAGAATCTTTTATAGGGACCATTATTCGACGCGTGAGGTACAAGAATTCGTCTTCATTTGCAAAATACTTTTTTTTTTTCAAATAAAATTAGATGTGACGGAAGTTTTCTGTTACTCGAGAGAAAAGGAAACGTGGTTAGTGATTTTTATGAATGAAATGAACGACTGAACAGGTTTAATTTTCCTTTGAATGCCGTACGGGACATATAGCACAAGAATTTCAACGTGTAATGTGTCTCTTGTTACTATGTAACCTGTCGGGTTTTTAATTCTGCCTACCTATTTAAAAGCACTACCCAAACTACTTAGGCAGGTGCTGTAGGAAGTAACATTTCTTGATATATGCATGTAACTTCTGTAATGGTACCTATTTCGTGTTCGCAGTAAAATACTTATAAGGAAACATCTTTATGTAAATATGTAGCCAAAATTTGACTGATGTATACGCTTCATGTATATGTTCTGTGTTGTCTCTGATAAATATCTCTGATTTGTGTTATTTTAAGGCTACTGAGAAAGATTCAGACGCTTGTTTGGTTCTAGACCCGGGCACTGTAGGCTTGGGTCACATTTTCTTTCGTATATTCGTATACAATTTATAGTACCTAGACTGTCTCCACTCTCTAGAAACGCAAGGCATCCCACACTCGAAACGACACCGTTTACGCGCGCTCGTTACGAACCGAGTATTATCCTTTATGGGCTCGGTAATGCGGAGTATAAACTGCTGGCAACTAGTGTTTTCCAGAAGTACTGCGTTGCCAAAATAAAACTTAACTACAGTTGTCTTTAGAGCAGTCATAAAGCATCTTGCAAGGAAATATCATACTTGTATAAAATGTGGAAGAATGATTTTGAATTTACATTTTTTTATAGAAACAGTCAAAGAGATTAATATGAAAAATAAATATAAATAATGTTTATAATATTCATTATAATGATTGGCGCTCATTTGTATGTTTAGTAAATTTGCTGCACGGAATAATATATTCGAACTCTGCACAAACTTTATTGTTATCTATATCTACATTAATTATGGTTACCGCTTGTTCTCTTAATAAATAATCAGCAAAAATGTAATATTTCTTTTGAGACAAATAAAAATATATTTAACCCGAACCCGAAAAATTCATGAAACACCTTTGTTTTAAATTAAAATATCCCTACAGTTCTTCCAACTACCTTAAAATATGTAAGCACCATCACATTGTCCCCTTGCAAAAACGCCGTGAAATAGCCGATATTACCTATCCCCTAAGTATTACTAATGGTGTAATCGATTGCCCTGAGTTGCTGAGTAAGCTGTGTTTCAAAACCCCCTCTCGTTCTAAAAGATATCATCCCCCAATAGCAATCGAAAATGCATCTTCCAAGTACAGACAGAATAGTTTTTTTAACGCGCGCCAGTCGTAACCTAAATGAGTTGTCTAAAGAATTTGATGTGGATATATTCAACTGTAGGATTCCTAGCGTGAGACGTAATTTAGTGCAGAGATATTTTGAGTCTTTTGAGTGAGCGTGTTGTCGCCTTCTTGAATGCCTATTATTACTTACTTATGTATTACTCTCTCTTTTTTTTCTTGCCTCTTAGTCTTCATTGCTAAGTTAATTTGTATTTTAGTTACTCCCTTATTAGTTATCATTTGTATACGCTCTGTTCACATATGTGGCTGCGATAGTGCGCAACCTTAGTATAGTACCTATTAGTTTAGTATCATGTCACTACCTGTGAGTTCCTATAATTGGCTTCCTGTATCAACTATAATTTTTATATTAATGTCACAGCTGTTGGATCTCCAAATAAATAAAATAAAAATAAAAAATAAAAAAACCTTATTGCTTTGGCAATAGATTCATTCATACTGTACTTACATTTTGAGTTTCTTTAGCTGTGCTACAGTCCAGATAGCTGAACGTGTTTTAGGTACTATTGGATTTTGTCCGGGGATAATATTGTAATTTCTGATACATATCGTGATTCATTGCACATGACTTTTATGAATAACGAAAAGTTATTAGAACCTTTCCAAGTACAATTTAGCACAAAAAAAACCATATGGAAGGAAATAAAACAAAATTATTTCTATTTTTGTAAAGTTTTTAGGTATACCTTATAAATAAGTCGTTATTTTTCATCCTTATGCAATCCTTTATCCAGCCTGAAAAACTTAATAACTTCACTTAAAATACCTCAACTTAACTAACTTAACTTAAACTTAACTAACTTAGCGGTTTCACTCACGTGTTTTTAGTCACTCGCGCGACATGTTTCGGAGAGCCTAGGTCTCCATTTTCAAGACTAAAAACACGTGAGTGAAACCGCTAAGTTAGTTAAGTTAATATGTCTCACGATAGTTTAAATTCGATTAACTTAACTTAAAATTGAAAACTTGTTAAATATATTTAATCCGGGTCTACTCGTATCGCGAATTAATTCTACGTTTCGACACTTTCGACGTATAGGTTTCACTAATCAACCAGTGAAATCTCCGTCGAAACGTCGGAAGTAAATGTAAAATAAATTCGCTATCATTGAATTATTATTATTATAGAGATGCCATACTAAACATTGAAATTGTCGCAATCACAACCTGTACCGCGCGACCAAAACGTCGTAAGCGCCGTAGAAATTCATGGCGCTTACGCGTTTAGGTCGCGAGATTCACGCTCCGCTTCTATGGTTTGTAGTCAAAGGAACATCAACTCATGGGGCAAAATACTGGTTCTCTGTGCCGGTTCTATACGTTAATAATAGTTCAATATTCGCGATAGACCGGGTTCAAATATCAATGTTTAATATGTGTTCAAATCGCGAAAGTATTACACACTCGTCTCAAGTACAAATGGTTGGGTTGTAATCATTTTCCCGCTTGCTCCTAGGCCTTTTTTTATACAGGGGAAATTCGTTAAGCATACCACCCGGGCGCGGGAATGTACCCGGGATGGTTATGTGGGACTCACCTCGTAAGCTTGCTCTAGGCCTGGATTAAGAAGTTAATTCAGGATGGAATCGTTCAGCTAATGATAATTTCAACGTAGAATTTTCTAGATCTTGCCTCCGAGAAATTTAATATTTCATGAGTTGTTTTACTAAGTTCAGCAGTAATTAAAAAGATGAGATACTGAATGAAATTATAATTTCAATTAGGGGAAGTGGGCGCAGAAATTAATGTTAGAATTAAACGCACATGTTACACAGAACACTAGAGAATACCTTAGATAGGTTTGTGTAGAGAGACCATTTGGCATTAAGTCCGCCATTTGTACATTATTGTATTATTTTGTGCGATAAAGTTTAAATATCTAATAATAATATAACACTGCCTTAGAGATGCAAGTATGAGGGTGTTTTTTAATATACTCCGCTAGGTTAATAGTATATGTCATATTTAAAGCCTTCTTTTTTATTAGACCATCCACGTAATAATGCTTTCCCATAGAAAGTTTCGAGATCTAATCAGCCATAAATGTCTTTATATACCTACAAGTGTTATACATAAGATCTATAAAAAAAATATTTGGGAAAAAACCAGCCCAACATTCTGTCCTGATGCATAAACAAAATTCGTTTTCGCTTAGAAAAAGGAATTCTCGCAACACAAAAGTCATTAATGTCTTCATTACAGTGGGTTTCTCATTGTGAGCATTACATTGCTCGCTCCTTGAGTGGTCTGCCGTCAGTTTCGTGTTCTGACGAGGCAGTTTACAGCGAATGATGGATGCTCCCGTTTCTTTGAAGGATGCTTTGTAATGTTGGGGTGCGGGATGTTTGTTGACTTTGTGTGCGTTCTCTTTATACTTATGTTAAGGGTAGGCAAAGTCGGTTTTGATCAACTTTTGGCAAGTTTTTGAAAGGCATTCAGGTCGTCCTATAGTCTCTTATTTCCAACATATTTTCACAAATCGTGTTGTTTCTGTTTTTAGTCGCAGCTTATTAACCTAGAACCTAACTGGAACCTTTATACTACAAGATATTTAGCAAATATTTCTATAGTCTACACGTTTGGCGTTGCACCTCACCATTGATTGCTGAACAAGAGTGTTACAACAAACTACACGTGCACAAACATAGGTATGTTATTCAAAAACATACCATTAGCACATTTTTAAAGTGCAAACATTACAACTGTAAACCAGGTTCGCTTCAAAAGCTACGCTACATATTCCTTTAATTTAGTTTGCCTACATTCGCAAGCTAAAAATAACCCTCCCTAGTAAAAGACACATCTAAGCAACATCACTCTTTTAACTCGGCGTCCCACTCAAGGAAACTAGACGGAGCAAAGTGAATAGTGTCATAACAGCCATTAAACAAGGTTTATGTTAGCTTACACACATCTCTGGACATTATGTCCTATATGGAT
This sequence comes from Cydia strobilella, assembly GCF_947568885.1. Lineage (NCBI taxonomy): Eukaryota > Metazoa > Arthropoda > Insecta > Lepidoptera > Tortricidae > Cydia > Cydia strobilella. Next base: position 20,221,885 of record NC_086046.1, read on the forward strand.
GTAGGGTGAAAGAAGCTCTTTGGCTAGTTAGGGTTGTGTATTGTTATAGTGGGACGTTAGATACACTGATATTCTGGGGCTGTTGGTGATTTACGTTAATATACTCGTAGTTTTGTATTCTGCTGTCGTCGCTTGGGTAGTACGATTATGATTATTTATATACCTAGTGCTACATTTAGTATAACTAGAATTATTCAGATAAATGTAACATATTAAATTTAACTATGCTAGTTCTTCCCGCTTTAACTATTTAACTATGCTAGTTGCTTGCTAGTTCTTTCCTTAGTTGCCGGTAGGCCTCCAACGAGATGGAGCGACGACCTGGTGAAGGTCGCGGGAATTCGGTGGTTGCGAGCGGCACAGGATCGGTCGGAGTGGCGAGCCTTGGGGGAGGCCTATGTCCAGCAGTGGACGTCTATCGGCTGACATGATGATGATGATGATGATGATGCTAGTTCTGAGGTGGCTGTGGAGTTGTTAGTGTAAGGTCTGAGTGGACGCTCTCGTCGCTCTCTATGTTTCTTACTTTAAATGAAATAATAACGTTAGTCCCTTTTTACCAAAACTACATAAAACCAGTCTGTAAGTACACCCGATAGGGTTTTATCCTCTTGAAAGGTAACGATATATGTAAATCATCCAAACCAGATTCTAACCAAATCTAACTTTATAAGTATTCCGGCTACCTTTCATAACTCAGAAAGTTTTAATCACAGAATGCCTGAAGTAATTTCCATTGAAGCCTTAATCAGGCTCACTAACAAGTGGATTTCGAGTTTCTAGGTCAAATGCTTACGAATTATCCAGGGGGAGTAATATCAGGCTTCGCTTAATGCTTTATCAATTATAATTATATCAGTCAGGGAATATCCTTGTTTTAATATAATTTCTGAAATGTGATTATGGTAATAACAGGTTTTCGAATGTGGTTGGGATAAACTGAAATAAATGTCATATACGAAGGAAAAAATGACCAAAGCCTCCAGTGTCCAAAAATATTTTCATAGAAAATAATTTAATTTGTTCTTAGAGTGGTTGGGATAGTTACTATCATATAGAAGAGGAAGGTGTGAACTACTTTGGGGTGTCTATAGAGAAAATGAGCCTGGCGATTTATATAATTAAATTTATTATCGCAAATTTATACCTACCTATGATGCGTTCTTATGAAAAATACATAAGGCATCAGTTCGTAAAAGTCAATTATTTGAGTTTGAATACAACCTCGATTGGTTATCTTTACACTGCGGAAATACAAATGTAAAAATACAAAAAACTATGCCTTTTTATTGCTAAAAACTTTCAGTATTTGATGAAGTATTTATACAATAAATAAGAACTAACGCATATATAACAAATAACGCGTGGCCATTGTGTCTCAGCGCGTGGCACGCGCTCAGACATAATGGCCACGCGCTCTCAGAAAAGAAACAATGGCTTTTGTTTAACAGATTAGGGTCTTTGGCATAAAAATCAATTGAGAAGATTCAAACTATATTATGCCTACCTGGGAAAAACACATTTGTAATATACCTACTCGTCGAAACAGGGAAAACCCGTGATTCGACCCTTAATAATCTAAATTTTAATGTCTAGATACATTGGTGTTTACGCGTTTCAGTTTGTCTAACAATAAAACAATTTTATCGTTACTTTATTACCCGAAACTTCCAAGACAGTATACACAATTTAATTAAGAATGACGGCTTAATATACACATGTAAAATTTTTATCCAATAATACAATATCGGTATTTCCATCGACAATTCATTTACATCAAATTATCTGTGGGAACTCGTATCCCTGAGTCTATAAATGTATTTAACGATATTTGTTCGATATTGGTTGAGTCGAACTCATCATATACAAGTAACCACATGCATGAAGTTTATATTTCAACGAAATATTTTAATTCGAATGTGTGTTACAGTTATATCATGTTACAAATGCATTTCATACATAAAAATATTTTATAAAAAAAGTACAAAAATTTGCTTGCTCACTAGTTTTTGTGAGCGAAACGCGAGAAACGTCACGTGACGTCACGCGTTCGACAGATTAGTTCACAAAAGTGTCATTAGTAGCAAACGTCAGTTGGACTGTCCAACGTGTGACGTCATCACGCTCTGTCGAATTCGCGCCAAAAATTATGAGCCTTTCAGCCGCTCAAAATTTTTCAACTTAATATTATTTTAATAAAATAATGTGAAGGTTTACAAAAGTATTTTTATTTTTTCCGGTGTTCAAACGATATAATGATTACAAAAATTAAATAAAATCATGCATGGAGCTAATTGTTTAACAATCTCGGCATAGGATATCTGTTATGCAAATTAGGACGTTCAAGGGTAAATGAGCTAACGAGAACATTTAACTACACTAATTCACTAATTAATCTAGTCAAGAAATAATTCTCTAGACTTGTCCCAACAATTAATTCAGATTATCGAGCAAGATTTTTACGTGACATTTTCATCTTCACCACTTAGATGGTTATCAGTCCTCAACTGTCCGTTTCTCCAGCCTCACACAGCTAAACTGTTTAATGAACTGTTGCTTGCGGTATTTCCGAACCGATCCGACCTTCAAGGAAATAGCGTACTCACATCTAAAAGTACGGCAGCGCACTTACAACCCCTCTGGTGTCTTACCATCAGGCAGTGCTCGTTTGCCTCCCATACCATAAAAACAAAGTCCTTAATAGTTTTCAATGTAAAAGTAGGTGAACGTCATTAGTTACAACTGTCTCCGACCTAAACAATCATTCAAAAAAGATAATAAACAAAAACTAAAAGAATATCCTTCCAGGGCACAATGAAGCTGTTATAATTTTAACAGACAAGAAGGACCAGTGGAGTCGACCCCCACGTATATGAGGGTTCTATTTGTCGGCCCTGGATTTCGGGGGGTCAAGGTAGCCTGGTGTTTCTCAGGCACAAGACAATGGGCGCAAACATTAATAACTTTCTTTGTTCCTACTTTACGTTTTGGAGCAAGTCACTAGAGTTTTTCGGGTTATTAAATAACGGCTCGGATGGGTCTTTAGAAAGATGCAGTTTATGTTGTCAGGTCTTTTTTTGTATTCTATGTTCTAGATAGACCACGGTATAGTATTATTAAGTTGTTGTGTATTAAGGGCGGTAAACAAGGGTTTACGTACTCGTGTTAATTAAGGGCTCGCATTCAGCTTCGGGCATCAATTCACACTCTTTCGTAATTCCTGTACCACCCGTAGCACACACATAGACCGCGGGCCAGGAACAGATTTCCACGACCAATCGCCTCCCGGGCGAAAACTCGTATAGTGGTTAACGGCTATGTATGATGAACCCTCGTCAACGTCAGCTGCCGCTCCGTTGGTGGGTTGAGGAATGGCAGCAAATAAAGTATATTAAAATAAAATTAGTCATCGCCTCCACTTTGTCAGATGAGTTTAGATGATATTGTGAATAAACAAAATCGTCAGCCGATTGTATCGCTGTGGAAAGACCGTCAGCTGGTCACATGAACATGTAAAAAAGAAAATTACTTTCAGTCATCGGCGTCATCGCCTCCCGTTTGATACTTTGTCAGATGATAGTTTAGATGCTATTGTTAATAAAACAAATCGTCAGCCGGTTGTATCGCGGTGGAAAGACCGTGTTACGCGTTTCGGTGGCTGCCATTCCTTAACCCACCAACGGAGCGGAGGCTGACGTTCACGAGGGTTCATCATACATAGCCGTTAACCGCTATACGAGTTTTCGCCCGGGAGGCGATGACTGACGAAATTTGCGCCTGGCTCGCGGTCTAACATCACACTTGTAAGGAAAAAAGAAAAAAAACGGATTTGGAATTGCGGACGTAGATTACAGTCTAAATTAAGGATTTACGGACCGCATCGCCTAACAAGTGTGTTGAAATAGTATATTGTGCAACGAGGGGGGTAAGTGAAATATTGGAAACGAGAACGAGTTTGCAATATTCCTACCCCTGGAGTTACACACAATGTTTTTCGTCATACTTGCGAAAAAAAAACTAAACTTTAAGGAAAATAATTCTTAAACACATGACATTTCAAACATTTGTCCGCCATATTCGCCATATTTTATGTCTCTTATTTTTATGTTGCTTTATTTTTGTCTGTTACCTTCCGTGATTCTCACCTGATGGTCTCATCGGAAGATCAGCGCTGGAAGTCGCCAGCAGCATGCTGAGATGGGGCCATTTCGTGACACTTTATTTTCACTATGTTTTTTAAATGTATGTCTATTGTCTGTGTGTTTACGAATAAAAAATATTCTATTCTATTCTATTCTATATTATCATTTTTTTTAGGTTAGGCCTGAAGGCAAGGTACAGATCCTAGGTACCTATCTGGCATTCAGCCACGATACAATTGAAAATTAAAAAAAAAAAATTAAGCCTAGCTCGCGTTCTCTCAGCCAATAGGAACCCATCGCCTCTGAAAGGGACAGATGTTTTTCTACGCTCCTCTTGCATCTGAATTTCAAATGCGTCAATACATCTCGGTTCGCACTTTGTTTCAGGAGTGAATAATTTCCAATAACAAGTTGTTGTTTACGGTTATTATTCGTTAATGGTTAGTCTGCAGAACAAAGGGGGAATTTTATTTCGTTTACGGCTTTTGTTTTACAGAATATGAGCGCGAATGCGAACTTCAAGTTGGAGACGGTAAAAAAAAATGTAAACAAAAATGTTTTGTTATAGTACAAAATATGATTAATTGTGATTATTAATTATATATGACACAATTAAAAATGTGAAGTTGTCATATTTCACTGGTAGTCATAAATTTAATTTTCTGGAGGGTATGTCCTTAAACTGCGTCCGGACCCGGATATGTCCTTAAACTACGTCCAAAAGAGAGGTATGGGCACTGTGAATGACATCTCGCTTTGTGTGGTAGGGCACAGGACAGCGGATGTCATTCCAGATCTAGAGCAGAGCCCAACTGGGGAAGTACCTCCACCTTACAGAAAACCGCAGCCAAATAACACTAGACCCTACTCATAGTGTTGTGTTCCTGCCGATAAGTAAGGTTGCCAGAGCTCAACGAGGGAGAGGAGTGTTAGGGTCGGCAACGCGCGTGTAATATCTCTGGTGTTGCAGGCGTCCATAAGCTACGGTAACTGCAGGCGGGCCGTATGCTTGATTGCCACCGACGTGGTATAAAAAAAAAAAAAACAAATTCAGGCCGTCAGGGATTGTATGTGGAAACATGTTTAAGAAACACGTAAAATACGAAACGAAACTTGTCATAGTAAGCGGTCATTCTCAAAAAATATGTCTGCGGTTCTAATTGCCGCGACCCATACAAAATGTATAAAAAGAGTCGTGGCAATTAGACTAAACCGCAGACATATTCTCATAGAATGACCATAAACAACCAAAGCATACTTTTTTAACTGCCGATTGGAGACGGTAATCTTTATATCCGGCCAGGACAGGATGAATATTTATACTTCATTTTCCTTTGAAGACTATTACACACTATTACAATCTGTAATTTACAAATGCATATTTGCTCTAATGATTTACTTTCCTCTGTATCGTTGGCCCATTCAATTCCATTTGTTAAAACTATTTAGATTCATACAAAGCCGTAAATATGTTTACTAGTTTGTACCCTAATATCCCTTGTACCTATACATACATACATACATACATATAATCACGCCTATTTCCCGGAGATGTAGGCAGAGACCACGGATTTCCACTTGCTACGATCCCGACATACCTCTGTCGCTTCCTTCACTTTCATGACATTCCTCATACACGCTCGCCGGTTTAGGGTGCCTTTCTTCAGGATTTCCCCGATCTGATCAGAGAAAGTCCGCCGAGGTCTGCCCCTTCCAACTCCCGTTTCTACCTCTTCCTTATATACTCTCTTTGTTAGCCTTCTTTCACTCATTCTTTCCACGTGTCCAAATCATCTCAATATCTCTTGTAATTAAGCTTTAAATTGTTTACATGACTGGCGTACGAAGAACTGCAAGCTAGTATAGCGTGAAGCGGTAACATACGACCTGAAAATCCGGATTATTACGGAGCCCTAATAAGCTATGCCTCACACAGTCAATATGGTGCCTACAAAGCTCCTTAATAACCCGACCAATGAGGTTGGCGGATTTCACTTCCCCTTTAATTTAAAAACTAATTAGAAGCAGACGTTGGTATCTCATTATTGAAAACAATGTGTGATAAATTTAAATAATTATTTGAAGGTAAGTTGAAAGCAAAAAATTACTTACTGAAAAGTGGTCCGTCAAAATCATAAGCAAATATCTGTCGGATCAGATCTGATTAGCCATCTAGCTATCGTATATTATTTTCAAGGTAATTATCACTTACTCTTGTCACTCACCTATAGATAAATATATGTTATTCTTTATATTAAAACGAATCCCTCTCGGTTTTTATGTCAAAAAATGGTCGACATGTCTCGCCTTGAACAGATAAGTTTAATCAGGAACCGTTTGCTACTACACACACGACCTACAATCACTCACAAATGTTAATAAGTGAATTTGAATATATTACATATGTGTGACCTAAAACCGCCCAAAGGTTGTCTGGAAGAGATCGCTCTTTGGCGATAAGACTGCCTGTTGTTACCTCTAGTCTGTCTTCATGTATTATGAGTGTCTCTCTGTAAACGTTATTTGAGGTTGTGCAATGAAGGGGATTTGTATTATATTATATTGTATTGTATTTATTGTATGTGAGTCTCACTGTATTTAAAAATGTGATTAATGTGTAATTCTATCCTCAAATATACTAAATTTGTATGAATAAAAGTGAATTTGTCTAGTAGAAATATTTTAATTTGCAATTTATAATAATCTGCTCACGCTGCACTTTACCGATACGGTAAAATTTCCCACAATGGATTATGGTCGGGTCAACGCCCTAATTGACTGGACTACAATTACCCCTAAGCCCATCTGCCGTAACCACTGGACATTGTGCAGCCGGCGATATGGAGATTCATTTCGACGTAAGCTCTGCATTATTGCGGTTTTGCTGCAGTTTTTTGCAGCGTCTGCGTCAATGTTGACTTTTTTGCCCCAAAAAAAAAGGAAAATCCGTTTCAGAGTTTTAAGTAAAAATAACATGGCTGGGGAGTTTTTGAAGCGTAGTTTTTCAGATGTTTTATTTTGAGACAAGCTATTTAAGTATGTAGAAACATGAAATAAAACTATGAAGACGGATTATATCGCGTACTGCACTTTGCACTTTGTAATTTTTCCTCAGTCACCCGTTAACCACGAACGCTGTAAAGAGTTCGAAACGTCGGGATGTATTAATTCAATATACGCGATATAATCCGTTTTCATAGTTTTATTTCACGAGTAACATTGCGGTAACCGAAGACAATATTATGTAGAAACAGTTTCATAAAATCACTTATCTATAGTAAAACAGCAAATATGATCCGGCGTGGTAGCACGGTACGCCTATCACCATGCCTGTCACGTTCTAACAAGTATGTGAGTGCGAAAGTGACGGACTTAGTGATAGGGGAGCCATGCTGCGCGGGCAGAACTAACTGGGAGGCCGATGCTGCTTCAAAAATTTACAATTTTCGTCGATCCGATGTGACCTTGAGTCGTGTCATTTTCATTAGGCACCTCACGCGCGCCAGTAATGTTACCAAATTGTTAAAATGGAACGCCTTTAGAATAATTTAGAAATTTAAATGGTATTTTGTTATTTGTAGGACGCATTTCTAAGGTTAAATGGTTTCTTAAATGGAAAAAAAACTGGCCAAGTGTGAGTCGGACTCGCGAACCGAGGGTTCCGTACTTTTTAGTATTTGTTGTTATAGCGGCAACAGAAATACATCATCTGTGAAAATTTCAACTGTCTAGCTATCACGGTTCATAAGATACAGCCTGGTGACAGACAGACAGACGGACAGACGGACAGCGGAGTCTTAGTAATAGGGTCCCGTTTTTGACCTTTGGGTACGGAACCCTAAAAAGAACTCTGACTAAACCAAAAAGATCATTTGGTATTGACCCTTTGGACTGTATTTGGATGAATTTACGGTAAGCTTCTGAATTTTAAATTTAAAGGTTGCAGGAGTACCTAAACGCAATATCAGTTTTATTTTGGATTTTTCTCTCCCCTCCTTCTTTGGCTATTTACCTTAAAAACAATACCAACACCAATCTGCCTTATTAAAGACCCTGCAAAACCGATTGTTTTCTGATAATACCAATAAGGCAGAGAATCCCTTGCAATATTTACATAAAACATGAAATACCTTCCAATTTGTTCCTTTTATAAAATATAAACTCTAATTTGAAGACAGCAAAGTCAAAATTAAATCAGCAGTGGATGCAAATAAGACCTTAGGAAGTATGTTTTTTTATTTTATTTACCGGTTGTAATTGGTACGTGAATTGCATCTTTCGTCCCCGTTTTAGGCGTTTTGCCGATAAGACTTTTAACTTTATAGTACATAAAAAAGGTTAAAAGTAAAATGTTTTTAAATGTTAAAATTCGGATAAAGAAAACTTAATTTTAATGACAGTTTTAGTATAAAGTTGTACCGGTTTGCTTGAACTTGCGATAGACGCTTGTATTGCCAAGTTGACATAAAGAAGATTCCTATTTCATTCTGTAAACTGTCATTGAAATACAAAAAGGCAAATATCTGCAATGGTGAAATTCTTCTTATGTATTATAATTTCTTCAAAATAAATGCTTCCAGGTGTATATAATAAGCTATTTAGGAATATGCACTGCAAAGTGAAGTCATAATGAGATCAAATTAGCGTCAGTATTTATATGTAAGTATGATGTAAACACATTTTAGCCCCAACACCCTATTTCAATTGAATATCCGTTTTACATAAAGAAAAGTCTCGGGGACTAGGACATATTAAAAGGGCTTTAACGTTTCAGCAGACAAAATCCAAGCAAATTCCGTTCCAAATCGCAAACTCAATAAATATACCGATAAGTTAGAATGGTGAAGGTATCTGGTCCGTTGATTACGTCCGATTCTCAAACTGCTCGGATAGTTGAAGTACGTGCTCGTAAGTTTGAGTATCTTGGCCCGGCGAGCGTACCTGCTAGTTTTGACTTTGAGGAACTCTGGCTACCAGAGGGTAACGTAAAGTTTTGATGGCAGTTGGTATGGTTGTAGTCTTACTATCTATAGTATAATTTTACTGATGGATGTGTGTATTTTCATCAGCTTCCCTATTCAATCTGTCTCCATTGTAATAACCTCCAAAAATGTTGTTAACCCGTTAACCCTTATTTATGTAAACTTTATGGCACAATAAAACAAAAGTACAAATGGCGGACTTAATGCTTAAAGGCATTCTTTAACGACCGGGCAGGCATTAAACAAAAAAATAAGAGAATATGTAACTTATACTGTACTAAAGGAGGTTTGTCGTTTTTTTTTTATTTACCCATTCACACTTACAAAAGTATGAAATGTTGAAATTAGGCTCGCACGCACCTTCTTTGGCGCAGGTACCTTATATTTACTACCTACCTTCATTAGAGGTACTTATATAAATATTTTATAATTAAATATACACACATATATTACCTTATTTAATATCATTAAATTTAATTCGAAATGCCTATTTAATTATATTAGGCATGTATTTAACGCGGCGACAAATTAATCTGATTTAGGGATTTATAAAAAATTAAAGGGGGTAGCAAAAATAATAAGTTGGCGACTAATTGCGAAGACTAGTATAAAGTAAAAAGTAGCAGCTAAGTAATCAATTTTCGGATTTGTTTCAATATAAACTAGCATCCAGTTATTGTTTTGGCGACTATTATTATTATGTATTACGACATTAAGGACTTGCCCCGGTGCATGGCAATCCTTTATTAGAGCTCACATCTCCAGCTCCATTTCCCTCCCTCATCTCCTATTCTCAAAAGTGCCGACTCGCTGTCTGCGTCTAGGATTTGCCCTAAGACCTGGTTTTCCTTTATTTATATTCAGTACACGCCACTTGTGGGATTCAGTGCTTTTAATGTTGAATGCGAGGTTCGCGTGTTGAAGTTGCAGGATTTTATTTTAAATGACATGGTTTCGGAAAAGTATTCATTGTTGGAGTTTTTTGGATGCTAATCGGGTAAATCGTCTATTATTACTGGCCACCTTCCAATAATTGGACACCTTATACTAAAAAATGTTCTGTCGTTATTCACATAATCCAAGTAAATTTTCAGAACTAATGTTAAGGTGCATTGGGATAACTCCGAAATCGGGGTAATGTTGAAAATTGCCGACATCTATAAAACTAGAAGCACTTCCAATTATAGCAACAGTTAGCAAGATGCCATAACAAGCATTGCGGTAGTGTAAGTTTTGCTAAATTACCACGGTTTCGAAGTTACCCCAACGCACCTTATTTGGTTTACTTGAATTGTGTGAATAAATAAATTCTTATTTTATCCATTTTAGTATAATGTGTCCAGTTAATGGAAGGTAAAGTAGACAATTTACGAAAGTGAAATTGGTACTGGATTTTCAATGTCTGCATGAATGAAAAAAAAAAACAATTAAAATGTTTATCTTATATACAATTATAACAGGCATTGCTAATTTTATTATTGGTTTATGTTACGGCTTATATAATGAAGAATATTCAGTAAGAATAATTCACAAGGACGCCTTTAAGAACATATTTAGTGGACGGCCGCTTCTCCATACGTAGTCCTCATTTTTCTCTCTAGATATTGACATTATATCGAAGGGACGTAAAGCCTGACCAGGAATATATGATCACGCGCCATGTTGCGGAATTTCACTGGAACTAATTTTTTCATACTATACTAAACTGTCACCCTATACATGAGAATGAACAGCGCCCTCTTGACAATAATCATATATTACTGGTCAGGCTTTAGCTGTAATTAATATAAATCAAAATTTTCAGAAATATTTTCTATAATGTCAAGAGAGAAAAGCCAGAGACGAAAATGGAGACTACATTTGTATTGAAACGCGTTAGTAAGCGTTAGCCAACTTTCCTCTTAATACTACTGGTGAGACAATTTAATAATGTTAAATTTATTAATACCAAGCGACCGACAAAACACAAGAAAAGAAGGATAGTTGTACATCCATTCGAGTAAACTACACCAAATTCTCAAATCATCTAATTTTATAACCCCAGCTTATTTTAAACTCATAATTTGCCATCGAACTAAATTTTACAAAATGGCGCCCTGTTACTCTGTCATCGAGAACACTCCAGATCTCGTAAGATAACCCTTTCCTGGAGTGCCCTTCGGACTCGCGAGGCCCCTTTAAACATGCTTTTTTTCCTTTATGTTGGCTATATGTTTTATAGACGTTAAATTGCTACATCGATGAGGTGAGTGCCAATTTTAAATTGGCGGTGCGGAAGATTAGACAGTTTTTCAGTATTTTTTTATTTTATTGGGTTCCAGAACTGTATATTTGGCGCCCAACGTGGGGCTTGGTATTCTTACTAGCTTTTTACTTTTTATTATTCAGGGGATAATTTTTAAAACGCAACGCTCTTTATAGCGGCGGTTTAACCTAGTTCCGTAGCAAATATTTATTATATCTGTAAAGTTTTTTCGTAAACCCTTTGTAAGTACTTTCAAGGAATTTAACTTCAGTAGGTAGGTACCATTTCGTACCTTGTCACAGTTACAATAGTATGAGGTCCCTAGCGACTTTCATATTGCGACATGTGACATACTGTGACATGGTACGAAATGGTACAGAAATCAAATTCTTCAACTGTTACTAATAATATAAGTATAATTATGTATCTGAGGTCAAATTTGATCGGACTAAAAATAATTCCGATAGTTCTACAAATAAATATTTATGCTATGAACTATGAATTATGATTATGAAATAAGCCCGTCAACTGTCACGCCGGCCGCCTTACATTTTTCATTAGCGAAGCGAAAATAACTGTTCGAGAGTGAAAAATAATTTAAGTACCTATACATTTTTCGTTAGCAGCCTTCTGCTTAAGTACTACCGTGAATAATGTTAACTGACAATTTAAAAATCTTACTGGAAATGCAAAAGATCCATCATGGCCATTTTAAAGTGTTGCATGTTAAGAGAGATGTTAAAGGCGAGCAGAATTATCAACATTTATTAATTTTGTATTAATATTCATATTACACCACACACACCGACACAAGACCAGACGATTCAACGGAGCCACGCCGTTTTGTCGCCTAAATAGTGTTAGTCTGTAATGTATTTGTAATATGGGCCTTGTTGCCTGATTAAAAATTTTAAATAAATAAATATTAGACTACTTGAGCTTTTCTTTTTTTGCCATTTTTTTTATGTGACCTTTTTGCCACTTTTGTGTTATTTCTTGTCAGGATCACTAGCTCTTTCGATCCTAATGGGATAAAACAATGTCCCAAGGTTTTCTTTCCCATTTCTCCGTATACTTTGTATAGCGGTAACAAAGTTTGAAAAATGTATGTAAATTTTGGGACACTTTTTTTCTCCTATAAGGATGAAAAGGGCTCGTGATCCTGACTAGAAGTAACACAAAAGTGGTAAAAAAGGTTACATAAAAAATGGCAAAAAAAGAAACGCTCACTTACTTATATCACTTAACCACTTAGATGGTTAGCAATCCTCAACTGTGCGTTTCTCCAGAAACTTCCTGCCTTGCCCAGCTAAACTGTGGAATGAACTATTGCCTGCGGTATTCTGGACAGATACGACCTTCAAACCTCCAAGAAAAGAGCGTACTCCTATCTTAAAGGCCGGAAACGCAGTTCCAACCCCTCTGGTGTTGTCCATGGGTGACGATAATCGCTCGTTTGCCTCTTATTACATTTAAAAGAACCGGCCAAGTGCGAGTCGGACTCGCGCACCGAGGGTTCCGTACATTACACAATTTAAACAATGTATTTTTTATGTGAAACGTGAGTGAAAGGTAAATTGCGGTTTACGATTTATGACGTATAAAAAAAACTACTTACTAAATCGATATTAAACTGTTGTGAGACATACTAACATTAAATCATTTTACGGTTTAGACTCACTTGTTTTAGTCACTCGCACGCTCGCAGCGGCAGTACGCAATACACGGTCGTCGTGAACGCTGCTCGCACTATTAGTGCTTGAGAAAGGAGACCTAGGCTCTCCGAAACATGTCGCGCGAGTGACTAAAACTAGTGAGTCTAAACCGTAAAATGATTTAATACTTACTAGATCTCGTTCAAACCAATTTTTGGTGGAAGTTTGCATGGTATTTATACTGTACATCATATATTTTTTTCAGTTTTATCATTCTCTTATTTTAAAGGTTACAGAGGGGGGATACACATTTTACCACTTTGGAAGTGTCTCTCACGCAAACTAAGTATTCAGTTTAGAAAAAAATGATATTAGAAACCTCAGTATTATTTTTGAAGACCTATCCATAGATTGTGAACACGTATGTGCTCGATGAAAAAAATTTTTTTGAGTTTCAGTTCCAAGTATGGGGAACCCCCAAAATGTATTGTTTTTTTTTTCTATTTTTGTGTGAAAATCTTAATGCGGTTCACAAAATACATCTACTTACCAAGTTTCAACAGTGTAGTTCTTATAGTTTCAGAGAAAAGTGGCTGTGACATACGGACGGACAGACAGACACACAGACAGACAGACATGATGAATCTGTGGCCAGACAGACAGACATGATGAATGAGTGTTAGGGTCGGCAATGCGCATGTAACTCCTCTGGAGTTGCAGGCGTACATAGGCTACGGAGACTGCTTAACATCAGGCGGGCCGTATGCTTGTTTGCCACCGACGTAGTATAAAAAAAAACTATAAGGGTTCCGTTTTTTGCCATTTGGCTACGGAACCCTAAAAATGGATTACTATTTCTTTTGTACGAGTATCATTATTCAGCCTGTAACTCCGTTAGCCATCTCCAGTTCACAATTACTTCCAGCGCCGCGGGGCTGACCTCGGCTTGAGACTGAAATGAACGAAAATAAGTAAACAAACGCAAGGACGTAAACAACCCTCAGACGGATCATGTATCGTTTACTTGAACCTTGATATTTATCGGAAATATTTTGATTAGATTCTAAAAATAAATTAAGATTTCTCAATAAGCAAATAGGAAATTGTATTTTATGTTTTCGGGAATATTAAATGAGGTAGGTATTTATGTAACGTCAACGTATGTTTATTAGAACGACGCGATTTCAAATCTCAGTATGAATGCCTGGCTTACAGTTATTTTTGGTCTTTTTATTGCTTTAATGCTGTTAGTCTCAAAACGTGATTAACACCTGTCAAAATAAAACACATTTGCCAAAACCTTTGTACCGCAGTAGAATGTTCAAGAGCGTACTGACCGTATCTTGCATCACAAAATTGCAGCGCTCCAAAGCAATTAAACAATTAAGCAAATAATTTTTCACTCAACACAAAACGGGCTTAAAACCGCCTTCTATTTCTACTGGCAGCCATTGAAATTGTTCTGCCAAATAATTACATTGCTACAATTATTATTACACACCGTACCGTATTGGTAATATTGCCGGTAATATTGCTCGGTAATATTCGGTAATGCGGTGCGATTAGTGGAATCGACGATAATTACCGACAGGTTTCAATAATGGCTCCCCATTTTGCTGTGCGCTGTGAATTTGGATGGACCGTGTAACTTATTCCACTGAGGAATTTTGTTTAGCTCGGTTTTAGCTAATATGTGTGTCTTTTACACAAGTAGGTGTTGTATGTGTATCTTTTTACAGAGGTGTGCCAATAAAGAGTATTCTATCTATCTATGTGACATTATAATAATATGGAAAAAAAAATTACATGAACGTAAAAAAGACAAGTAACTCAAAGGTAGAGATGGGCAGAATGCTGAGTGAAGATATAACGGTGTGCTTTTGACAAAATGTTCGTACATATGGTAACATTTGATAATCTTGTTCGGTCTTTGAGCTTCAATGAATAAATCATATCAAATAACCAATAGATCAACTAACAACCTATATATAGTAATTGTTACAATTAAATTATATCAGAACTCATCTATATAATGCTTATCGACATCAATTCAACATCGTTTGTTTAAAGTACGTATGGACAGAAATGCTATTAGATTTTCGTCCTCAAAATGACGTTGAGCTTTCACTGAGCTTCCATAAAATTCCCAGCCACTTACCTCGATAACCACCTATTTAAGGCGGTACAGCAAAACTTAGAGATAGCACCAAAATGAGAGGAACGGAACTGCAATGAGGAAACTCGTGACTGGCGTCCAGAGATGGAATTACAGTAGCTTACAGACCACACACAGCACAACTCACGCATGCACCTAATAATAATATTGGCCCAAGGTGGGAGCCTTGTGGAACACCTTGAGTCGTTTTATCAACGCCTTTAAACTGTAAAAGCTTCATGCTAACAGCCATAGGAGTATTTGTTGGAAAAAGGGTATCGCTTGCATTACAGGTTACAGATCTTAATATATTATTATTAAGTGCCCTGCGATAGAGACAAATGCTGCACAAATGGCCATACTAATGAAATTATCCGAAAGCTACCAGATTCGAGTTTATATTGGTTATGGATTTCGGTTTAGGTTACATTGGTTCGCTCAAAGCCATGGTTTGTTGATGCGTTGTTTCGCTGCGTCTCTTTCCTTCGATATATTGAGGAAAGAGATGCAAATAATCTTGTAACAAAACACGAAACACTTGGCTCACCGACCCTCGCGCAACGATTAGAATACGCCCGGAAAATTGGCCGTCCGTTGCGGCTTCTGTTTCTGACGTTGTGCGGAAAATGAATATTGCTGCACGCTTAACTTGGACATTTTTGTAATTAAATGGTAGTGGATTTAGAATAAAAGTTAGGTTAGTAATAAATGCACTTCAGGGCAAAGAGGAAGATGGCGTCTTTAGCTATCGCGCCACTCGGTCACCGCGTCAGCCGTCCCAATTTCCCAAGTTCTTATATGCAATCTTGAGAGGCTAGGCGCCTTTGACGAGTAGGTATTCTAAGGGCGAGCAGTACATGCATGCCTGCTGTCTGTCCCTATGTATGCTTAGATCTTGAAAACTACGCAACGGATTTTGATGCGGTTTTTTTAATAGATAGAGTGATTCAAGAGGAAAGTTTATAATGTATAATACATTAGCATTACAACCGTGCGAAGCCGGGGCGGGTCGCTAGTTAAGAATATTAATTAGTCTTACAAGTACTCGCCCAATGATTATTAACCTTTGTTCAGTTATGGTCCTTTAACAAATGTTTTGTTACAAAAATAAAGTTCAAAGGATTCCATACAGGTTCCTAGCTATAAAATTGAATTCGAAAGCTAAAGTATTCCAAACTATATTTGTTCACCAAAGCACAGAAGTCAAAATGCGTAGTTCCCCGCAGCTTTGTTCAATTTCATTGTTAGACTTTCGAAAATGGAAAACTGCGCGGTGTGTTAAATAGATTTGTTACCTGTACAGAAACCTATAATAACACATATGTAGACAAAAAATACTTCGCACACATATTACGCTTTTAAAATAAATTTAATGATATTGTTTTCGGTTTATAGTTACTCATGAAATAAAACTATGAAAATGGATTATATCGCGTATATTGAATTTATAATACATACCGACGTTTCGAACCCTTTACAGCGTTCGTGGTCAAAGGGTGACTGAGGAAAAACTACAAAGTGCAAAAATACCCACATACTAAAATAATGAACAATCATAGACTATAAACTTTAAGGCTGGTTGTACATGCAAAATCGGTTCATAAGGCTAGTTATACAATACAACTATTTTCAAGTAAAGATATATATATACGCGATAAAAACCTCCACCACGCGCGTTGACCACGAACGTTGTAATTCATCATCGCCAATTCAATATACGCGATGTAATCCGTTTTCAGTATTATTTCCAAAAAACAATATCTTAAAGACTTCGCAATTATTCGAGCTGAAAAGATACCTATCGAAATTCTCGGCAAATACAATAACATTTTTAAAGAATAAGAAAGCATTGCAAGCATTTATGTGCACCTGCAGAGATATTTGCTGCCTCTAAACGAGGGTGGCGCCCAGTTTATTTTGTGTGATTTTGTCTAAAACACTAAGGCCGCTGTTTGGACACCAGCGCCGCCAGCGGATAGCGGATCGACGAGCGATTCAGTGTAAAATATTTTTTAATACAGTTGCTCAAAAAGTGCTACTTTACGTAGCTGGTTAGCGTGCGGAAAGTTGGTTTTCGCGAACTAGTGCTTTTTACTTTTCCAATTTTTTTAAATTTATACTTATTCCAATTCATGACTACTTATTGATGAGTGTTAATATTAATTTCCTTTAAACGTCGTAATCAACATAAAAACCTACTGTTAATGTAAGAATACACATATTTTATAATTTAATTACTTACCTCATCATCATTATAACACGTTTATTTTTTAATATTGAATATTGAAAAACCGTTCTTAATAAGTTGTCTGAATGGAACGGAATAGCTGCCGAAACGCCTGTCAAAGAAGAGGCGTTTTTTCTTACTTTTACTACCTACTAAGAGGCGTTTTAAGTTTCTTAAGGTTTTATTCTCCTTACTTGTTATTTTTATTATTTTTTCGCAACTGTATTAAAAAAACGTCGTTCGATACACGTGCGGAAATAGTCATTCTTCACTCGTCCAAGCAAGATATCTCGGTACTCGTGAAGTAATGACATAATTTCCGCACTAGCATCGAAATGTACTATTCTCCCTGGAAATATACATATATAGATTTACAGCCGTTTTTAAGATGTTTGCATGTCAATACAACATGTGCAGTAGGAATAGCAGACTAAGCAAGCAATTAGCCTACCTAAAGACGCTATATTCTTTATAAAGAAATACTTAAGTTCAGGTGGGGTAAGAGAAACAAACTTTATTTTGTTCGGGGCAAGAGAAACAGTATGAGGGTTCCATACAAGTGTTTTTCTTGACCCGGTATTTCTCTTACCCCACCTGACCTTTTACAAGTCCTTCCATACATTCATACATCGAGTGCATGCGTATGTCATGAAATGTTCATTTGGACCCTAGAGATGAACATATTACCTATACAAAATTCTTAATATAAACTAAATCCACGCGTGCGAAGTCGCGGGCAACAGCTAGTCTATACTAATATTATAAATGCGAAAGTCTGTGTGTCTGTCTGTCTGTCTTTCTGTCTGTGTGTTCCCTCTTCACGCTTAAACCGCTGAACCGATTTAGATGAAATTTGGCATATAGATAGGTTGCGTCCCTGAGAAGGACATAGGATAGTTTTTATCCCAAAAATCATCCCTTAAGAAAGTAAAAAGCGGGGTGGAATTGAGATAATTAACGAAGTGCCTGCTAATTTGTGTGCATAATATGCTCAAATTTAGATTGCTATGAGATTTTCTCAAGGCGCTATTCTTACTCTAGCTGCGGTTACTAAGTCCATGCAGACGAAGTCGCGGGCAAAAGCTAGTTTTAAATAATAATAATAAAGTGTTTTTATAATTGAATGACCACTTTCTTTGAGTTAGTTTTAATTAGTTATTTTAAAAACCTAGCGCCAAAGTGAAAAACGCATTGTTACATAAATTAAATACACCTAAAACTATTATTTTTTGTCGGTTATATTTAAGTTTCAATACAGCTAAAATATATTACAGCTCAGCCACCGCCGGAGTTTTCCCCTTATTTCTCACCCACTAGCCCAGTTTTTAGCAAATACCTACCCACAATAATATTGGCAAACGCCTTTGAGGCCGTCTATTGAACGAGCGCTATTGGCGGCGGCTTAGCGCGCAGCAATGTACACACACCTTCCGTTTTGTGTGTTTACGTTGTGATTGACACAGGCGTATATCGGTTTAAAAAAAAATTACGTTGACTTCCACGCATAATGCAGGTTGATTTATTTGCGATATGGATATTATGAAACTGATATGAATATGATGTATCAGTACTTTTTCTTTTCTTCTTCATTCATTCATTCTTTTAAAATGATGGCTTCAGTCCAGTGGGCTTCAGGCCAGTATCAAGGTCTTAGGAGCTTGAAGTACTACTAAAATTATACGTACAAGACAGTGTACGGTGATTTTATTAGCTCTTGTAAAGAGATTGCGTCTTTACAAGAGGCACATGGGCTACCGGCCGTTGACTCCAAGATGATGCGTTTAAATGCGCTTCAAGATTCATTATCCATTCACTGCACACTACCACATTAGTTTACTGTATAATAAATTATCGATATTACACTTTGAACAATATTAATTACTAAGAAACAAAGGAATTAATCGACCGATTTTCGACAAATTACGTGAGTGACCTGTTTTTAATATATTTAATATAACATTTAAAACTTTCGCGTTTTGAACACATATTAAATCACATTTACAATCGGGTCTATCGCGAATTTATTTTGTTACCTTTACCACGACCAGTTAAACCTGTGTCGAAACGTCGGTAAATGTATTATAGGTAACAAAATAAATTCGCGATAGACCCGATTGTAAATGTGATTTAATATTTAATATAATCCTGGATATTTTTTAGTATCAGAATTGAATTTAAAGAAAAAGTAAAGAAGCAACAACAAAAAGGATTCAAACTTCCCTTTTATTTTGTGTAACTTGCACGCTTATTTAATTTTTCAAAACATCTCAATATTCTCAACGGCCGGCTGCCCTATGCCGTATCGAGCACAGCCTCAAATATTTTATGTCAGTATCAAATTTCCATCTCTTAGCTTGCAACAGCATACCTCCGTTAGAGAATATCTTTAGATTCCACAATGCGAGCAGAGAGAAACCATTAATGCGGAAAATCACATTTTCGATACGTTTTATTGCAAAGAATATTTTTGTTCGCATAATAATATTTTGCGTTGGAGATTTTGAATATTATGTCTTACTACGACATATGTTAGAAAGATACTGTTTTATGAGAGAAATGTAAAAATATGAGAAATAAATAATAAAAAGAGAGATTAATGTTTTTGAAATGTACCTATAAGTATGTGTACCTACATAGGTTTTCGTTAGAATTTGATTAATAAAATTAGGGATACTTAATACATTATTCACACGACTAAAGCGGCACTTAAGTTACTTAAAGAGATAATTTATCCTCAATAAAAATGACATCTCTAAACATAATAATTACAAAGTTTTTGAATAAACGATAAGAACCAAATAACGACAAGAAAAAACTTTCTGATGAAGAATATAATTTACACAAAACAAGACTCAGAAAAAAAGTTCAGGTCGGTATTGTGAAAATTTCTCTAATACGGCGCTATGAATTAGACCAATCAAAATGGCGGCCTAAATTTTTAATAATGATGCCCAGACGTAAAAGGAAGGCTTGCCGCTACGTAGGAAATTTGGGTCTACAACTTTCCATCTCAGATAAGATAAGATAAGATATTTATTGAATAACTGTATACAGAGATATTGGCAAGACATCAGGTCAGGTCGAAGATCCAGAGGCAGACCAAGAACAAGGTGGAAGGATGTAGTGCTAAAGGACATAAGTGAGTGCAAGTTATCCGAGAACGATGTCGTGGACAGGGCAAAGCGGAAGAGGTTAAGTAGGAAATCTGACTCCACCACCACCGTGTGGGATTGACAGCTAGGAAGAGAGAGAGAGATGCCCAGACGTAGATTTTCAGTCATAGGTACACCAAAATTATTGTTATGAAGTTTCGTTTTTAGGGTTCCGTACCTCAAAAGGAAAAAACGGAACGTCCGTCTGTCTGTCTGTCCGTCTGTCACAGCCTATTTTCTCCGAAACTACTGGACCAATTAAGTTGAAATTTGGTACACATATGTAAGTTTGTGACCCAAAGATGGCCATGTAACTTAAACAAATTAATTTTACCCACGGGGGCAACTTTTGGGGGGTAAATGAGAAAATTAAAAAATAAAGTTTGTCAAACTATATCTTGTTACATATCAAATGAAAGAGCTCATTGTGAGAATCTCAAAAAATTTTTTTTATAATTGTAAGATAAATAGTTTAGAAGTTATTCAAGAAAATAAATTGTGTTATGTACGGAACCCTTGGAACGCGAGTCCGACTCGCACTTGGCCGGTTTTTTATATTTTTATTGTATTACAAACCGACCAATATGGAATGAGGAATTGGAGCAAAGACTCACTGGTTAACTTCGAAGATAGGTGTCAGCTTATTGAATACATATTTTTTACATTCAAATTTTTCTCATTTGATGAAAATAAGCTATTAGGTACTCACACGTCGACATGTTTTCATTGACCCTTTAAATTAAGTTTAATAAAAAAATGTCTTAAATAGTCTAGCAAATTTCTGTAGTCACACAGACTATTTAATATAAGATTATTACTATGTTCGGCAGTTTTGCACCGGGAGCGATAAGGAACGGATTTGACTAGTTACTTCATGTAATTATGTAATTATTTGTAAGATTATTAATTGTATAAGAACGTATTGTAATAAAATCAGATATTTATTATGAGTTATACGATATAAAGTAAATATTTATTTGTTATTATATAAATAAAATCGAGCATTAACGATAAATTATTATTTAATGAAGAATTTCGTTGATGAGCCCAAATTGCCAGCTGTAATCCAATAGGAATTTTCAAAAGAATTCAGATAATAATCCTCGAAATTTTCCCCGTAACAGTCTTTACAAGTTGGTAAGGAACAGATGTTTGACAAATTAATGCCGAGCTGACGCCGGGGCAGACTGACGAAGGTCCCTAAATAACGCAAGTATTGATACTTTAGGTTCACAGGAAAGCCCATAGAAAACTTGATTTTCAATACAAATATTATTCATTATTATTCACAACGACGGGACTTAATCGCGTAAAATAAGTTTAAAATTCACCTGCGACGTTTCGAGGACGGCGTTGTCCCTGTGGTCTCGGAGAAGACTGGCTCAAGTTGACACCAACATCTTCTAGGCGCGCGAGTTTTTCGAACTACCCGCACTTGGTCTTGTTTATTAACTTGAACGTTTTACAAATACAACACGACGGATTTGGCTGTTACCTTTTCATTCGTCATACAATGAAATCTCACCCAATTAGCTAAATCCTAGTTAGAATAGAACTAGTTTTCACCAAGGCACTTCGCGCGTAAAATGCGTATTCATCAAGGCGAATACTAGGATTAGGCTAGTTTTAACTAGAAAAAACGCGTTTTCTTTTTACGGTAACATATTCACATGAAACCTAATACAAAACTCCCTGACTAGAAGAATATGCCGATACTTTTTCGAGTTTTCACTTAAAACGATTTTTTTACGGTAAAATAATATATATCGTTATAAGGGATTTTTTTTAACTTACCTATGTACTGAAATATCACATACTCGTTATAAATAGTTGTTGTTGGTTCTTTGCGGAACAGGCTTTATTTTAACTCCAAAGTCAAAATACATCAAAATATAAACTGAACTCGAAGCTAGCGAACTTGCATCAAGTAAAATCGGATTATTCCCAATAACTTTAATGTAGGTGATGCAAAAACGGCAGCCAGACGAAATCCGAACAAAATTACATTTAAGGCTTAAGGCTTAAGGCGTATTGGATGCGAGGTTATTTGCTTCTGTGATGATTTTTTACGTTTTTTTTTATCGAGTCTGTATATACTTTTTGGTTATTATGTATTTGTGGGAGAAAAATACGTACCTATTGCTGTTTACTTTGCTTAAACAAACTCATTAGAAATATATACCTATAAGTTCTGTATTTTAAGAAGCAGTAAATGGAACGAACGAAGAACTTATTTGCACGTATACTTTATACTAATTTTACCTTTCTTTGTTACAGGTATGTTCTATTTAAATAAAACAGTTTGAAAAGGGTAAGTTTTCTTAGCAAGCCATCGAATCTTAAATATCTAGCACTAAGTAAACATTGCAAGTAATAAAAGTATGTGAAAAGAGACGCACGATTGCAATGTATTCTCAAATCGAAGTAAAATTCCCATTTGCAAGAACGTCACGAGATAAATCGTCCGTCTTCGATGAAAGCCGCTAAATCTTCCACTGGCAGCCTGCTTCCCAATAAATTCAAAATCAATCTAAACTGTGTGCCAACCCTGGCTGTGTAACCATCGCTTAGTATAAACATAAGAGTAGAATGTCAACTAAACCATTTTAACTGTGACCCATAGTTATTTATCAACTATACGTGATCGAAGAGCGTTTTAACCTGGTTGCCTTTAGCTTTCGACGAGCCAGCGATCGGCAGGCGATCGGAACACTATATTGCGATTCAGACTCTTTTGACGACAATCCCGTCTTTACGTCTACATCTATCTCGTTCTAAATAGCGAAGCCTGTAAGGGATACAGCGATCGGTGACAGTCGAGTGGTTAGCAATAGGAGTGGTGCGGGGCACTAAATCACAAAATGTAGATTTAGTTCGTTCTTTTAGCTTAGAATTTGGATTTTATTGGGGAATGTTTATCTCATAGTAACTGCAGCAGCCGAAGTAGGGGCCAGAGATAAACGTTCAAAATTCACGCGACTTTTTAAGTAAAGAGAGCAAAGTGTCTAAGCTTAGCTTTAAATTCTAGACCATTTAGCTACATATTTAACTCAGAATTCAAATAGTAGAATCTATTTTCAAAGTAAGTTAAGTTAGTCATCTAAGCTAAGCAAACATAAGCCATGAATTCTGTTTTCTGTTATATACGTGCTAAAGTAAAAGTGAGCAAGCCCCCCAGCGTCCCAGGCTGGACTTATATTTTATAAAGTAGTATGACTAACAAATTTAAACATACATATTATTTCGTCCGTAGTTGTTATCATCTTTGTTCATAATTCCGAATTAATCCAGATTTTTACACACCATAAAACAAACTCACTGCAAACTCCACTTAATAATATAGCAATTAATTTCTCGTTTAAACTGAACCTCGGATTTAAAATTAAGAGTCTGTAAACTGAAATTTTCATAGCTCTTATTTACGAGGTTAACCGGTGGTTAAGCTCGTTCAAGGCATTAAAGTGACATAACTGTTAAAATATTAAAACTACGGCTAATAGGATTAGAGTTGTGCCGTTCCCGGTAACATTACCCATTTTGTATGGGGAATGTTACCGAGCGAGAAATTTCCCCATACAAAATGGGGAATGTTACCGGGAATGGCACAACTCTAAATATAGGATCAAATATTATGACAAAGTTTCCGAAGCTGGCTTGTTGTACAGTCGCCATCAGATATATCAGAGGGGCCGAGGTACTCACAAATATCTGAACACGCCTCTTTTGCCAAGGCGCTAGATATATATATATATATATATTATATATATATCTTGTATGTAACTAAATGGATTATATTTATAATGATTTATTTTAATTAATAATTAGTTTTCATCAACAGACTAACCCTTTATTCAAAATATCCTTAATTGACCTTACTTATTTATTAAATTTTTAACTAGCCTTGTTTCCAAACAGTCAGACAAAGGTGGCGTTACTATTAAAATATTTATACGCGGCGTAATGAGCGTAAATATTATGAGAAAGTTGCCGCGCTGCATTCGAAATGAGTTAAATTAAAATAATGTTTTTAGTAGCTGTTAGTATTTGTATAAACAGTTAGGTAGCTTATTTAAAACAACATAACAATAACACAAGCAAACAACGTCAATAACTTTGTGAGTAAAGCTGGTTTCAAAAATATTGGCAGATGATTTGAAGGGTACACGGAAAGAACATGTCTAGTCACTTTTTTCGGAAAATGAGATTTTGATTTCAAAATATAGAGCTCTTAATGAACTATTAGTTATACCTTTTGCTACCGCTGTATAATATATGTAACACAATTTTTTTTAAGTTAAAAAAGACCTGTGTTGGCTACCACCACTTTGGTAGTGACATAAACGCTATCGAGAACGTCTTACTTTCTATGCACCTTGCTCGTACTCGCATATTAGCGCGAGCGAGATGTATAGAAAGTAAATTACGTAAACGTTAGCGTATATGTCAGTTTTGACAATGTCAGTGTCTCATGGTACTGGTCACGGAATTATCATACATTTTGACATGGTTCCAAATTTTAAAACCTCGATTACTCAAAATGTTACTAAAGTGACTAGACATGTTCTTTCCGTGTACCCTTCATTTATAGTCTGTCCATTATTATTTACAACGGGACTTAATCGCGTAACCACCACCAAGACCAAGTGCGGGTAGTACGAAAAACTCGCGCGCCTAGAAGATGTTGATGTCAACTTTAGCCAGTCTTCTCCGAGACCACGGGGACAACGCCGTTTGCGAAACGTCGGAGGTAAATTTAAAACTTATTTTACGCGATTAAGTCCCGTCGTTGTAAATAATAATGAGTAAAAATCGTGAAAGTTTAAATCTGTGTTGTGTATAGTCTGTCCGTTTTCTAATATCAAGTACGCCATAGTAAATGTATGGCGAACTTGATCTTAGAAATCGGACAGGCTATACACAACACAGTACACAACATAGTAAATCAAATTGTATGAAATGGATAAAATAATATATTTAATATTCAAATCATAACTCAATTCATTTCCACGAGAAAACTAGTAGCTATTAATTAGTAAATAGATTTTTTTTACTTAATGCAAAGGTACTTTCCAACCTAAAACCGGGCGAAGTGCGAGTCGAACTCGCCCACCGAGGGTTCCGTACTTTTTAGTATCGGCAACAGAAATACATCATCTGTGAAAAGTTTAATTGTCTAGCTATCACGGTTCATGAGATATAGCCTGGTGACAGACATACGGACAGACGGACAGACGGACAGCGGAGTCCTAGTAATAGGGTCCAGTTTTTACCCTTTGGGTACGGAACCCTAAAAAAATGAATGAGAAATAAATAAATGAATAAGTTTAAGAAGTGTAATCCTCTAAAGCCCTGATTAGGATAAAAATGAATGATGGAAAAGAATGGTCTTTCAATCACCGACCTCTAGGAAAACGCGCCATTTTGTTTACAAAGACAACATTCTAGTTACGTCAAGCGTCCGTACTATTACGGCCGCTATATGACGGCAGCAGGCATCGTAGGAAACCAGAGCTTTTACCGTAGATGTAGTGAGGCGCCTCCCAAAGGCGCGTATGAATGATATGTGGTATTTTCTATAAAAAGGGACCTTATTTTACAGCCTGGTGACAGACGGACAGACGGACGGCGGAGTCTTAGTAATAGGGTCCCGTTTTTACCTTTTGGGTACGGAACCTTAAAAAGCGCTTTGCTTTGCTTTCTAAACGCACTGCACCTTAAGCATGTGTTTGAACAAACAACCTATAGATAAAAAAACTAAGTATACTAACCTACCTCAACTAATTACGGAGGAATTCTCAACATAGCCACGTCCCACAAATAAATATTATGAGCAGTTAATAAAGGCCGTTCAGATGGCGTCGTTAGGGCTTCATTGCTACGTCGTTACAGTGTGGACGCACAAGGACCTTAGGGAATCGGGTTTGATATGATAAAGGTATTCTGGGTAATATTAACAGCTCGTAATATACGGTTTTGTAACCTGGCGATGTAACTATCCTCGTCATAAATGGTGCTGACGGGACTCTGCTCTCTGCGACTGTGGTGAAGAGGTTCAAACCGTTGAGCACATTATACAGCGCTGCCCTCTGCACTCATTTAGCCCAGGAAGGTCTGTTTAATTTTACACCTGACGTAATCTCGTGGCTCGGGACCCTGAATGTGGATTTATAACTATTATCCAATTTTATATAGAATGTTTATAGAATGTTTATGTTCGGGCTGCCGCGACACTGCAGCGCCTCCGCGATGTTTGCGGAGCGGCAAATTGATGGCTTTTACGCCGTAATCAGGAAGCGGGCCGCTTCGATGATGAGGCGTGTGCGCGGCTCCACGAACACCATCTTACAAACACTGGCCGAGAGGTGGGACTCCCCAATACTGCGGCGATGGATTGAACTCCATTCCACAGTGGGGAAATAAAAATTTGAAGGATTTTTAATTGTAATGAATTTGTTATTAAAATTGTAATTTTATTTTATTTTAATGTAATTTTATTTTATTTTAATGTATTTTATTAACAAATTATTTCCTGTGTGCTAACATAGTTCTAAGTATTACCTATTGTTACTAACATATTTAGTTTTAATTTAGGATTAGTTATTTTATTTTATTTTATTTTAAATGTAAATGTAATTGTATATGGAATTTTTTATTCTGAAATAAATTAATTGAATTGAATTGAATATACGCCATACGATTAAAAAATAAATAGGAAATTCCAAAAAAGCACCATTAAGACAATTTTGCCCTAATGATACCATTTACTCGCTGTGGAAATTTGCTTCGGCAATTTTGGTTCTTTGTATCATCCGCTTTCATTGTTTTCGTTTCACCATAAAAAATCTCAAAAAATATCCTTTAACCCCATTAAAGAAAATTATTAATGATTGAACCGCTAGCGTAGGTACAGTCACCATCAGATATATCGGAGCGGCCGAGGTGTTCACAATATCCGAACATGCACTCTAACGCCTTGACAATAGAGGCGTGTTCAGATATTTGTGAGAGCCTTGACCGCTCAGATATATTATATCTGATGGCGACTGTACGCTCTTTAAACAACGGGAATCCTGTCAGGCCTGGATATTTTCCGTCTTATCGTATTATTTAACGAATACGAATAAAAAATGTGTATTTTTTAATTCATTAAGTCCGGTCACGTTTTCGTCAATGCCGCCATTTTGCTTTGTTTACGTTAATTTTTTACGTAAAAATAAAAGCAGTACCTGCTTGCCTCTGATTAAATATAAATACATTTTGAATATTATAAAACCGGCCAAGTGCGAGTCGGAATCGCGCACGAAGGGTTCCGTGCCATTTCGCAAAAATACGGCAAAAAAATCACGTTTGTTGTATGGGAGCCCCATTTAAATATTAATTTTATTCTGTTTATAGTATCATAGTAACATAAATACATCATCTGTGAAAATTTCAACTGTCTAGCTATCACGATTCATGAGATACAGCCTGGTGACAGACAGATAGACAGACGGACACAGACAGACAGTGGAGTCTTAGTAATAGGGTCCCGTTTGACCGTAACCCAAAGGGGTACGGAACCCTAAAAACGGCTTAAAATTGAATTAAGTGACCCAACCCAGAGGGATTTTTTTTCTCTACTCCGACGGTGGCAAAGAAGCTTAGGATTTAGGATCCATGGATGCGTATTATGATTGTAATCACAGGTTATATATTTGATCTGAATTTGTTACGGATAATATTCTGTCATTGTCAAAAGTGACATTTCTTCAAACAAATCATATACTGTCCATAACAAATTCAGATCAAATTCATAACCTATTGACACGATCAGAGTGCCTCCATTTAAGCAAACACCGTTGCTTTTGTGCGCTTGCAAATGCAGAAATTACAGATTCATTTTAAGATGATGTATATTTTAAGATGATGTTTGACGACCAGTCTGGCCTAGTGGGTCTGTCTGTGAAGCCGATGGTCCTGGGTTCAAATCCCGGTAAGGGCATTTATTTGTGTGATGGGCACAGATATTTGTTCCTGAGTCATAGGTGTTTTCTATGTATTTAAGTATTTGTATATTGTATATATCGTTGTCTAAGTACCCACAAGCCTTCTTGAGCTTACCGTGGGGCTTAGTCAATTTGTGTAAGAATGTCCCTATAATATTTATTTATTTATTATTGTGGGGATGTCACAGTCAGTTTCCTTGATGAAATGCGTTGCTGTCGCGATTACAACGATGGAAATGTTCAATCTGTCAGTTAGTTTAGTCAAAGGAATCGGCAATGGCATAGCCTGCGTCAACGCAGCACCAATAACGTATCAACTGTAATGGTGTTGTTGTTGCAAATTCCTAACATCACCTTTTATTTGGGTAGGTATACCTACAATTATGGATGGTATAGAAAGGATGCCAATCTCTTATGGCAGAATTGTTGCAAAAGTGACCGCTTTCAGCTTTAAATAATAGTTCCTAATCTCTCCGGTGGCGCTAGTTAGGCTCTGGGGCATGAGTATAACATGAACCATATAAGGCAACAAATAACCCGACCAAATTACGTAGGTTATTTTTGGTAGTATTTCGGTGTATGGTGGCGCCGCCTTATTACTGTTTTTTGATGGACACTTTTCATACATAAAGATTTGGCTCCTTTATATAGTCTCCATGCCTACAATGATTCAGTGTGATACTGATTACAGCTTATCCTGTCAGTTAGAACAAAAAATTGACAGTTCCGAACAACTGACAGGCCGATATCGTCCGCCGCATGGAGACTATATAAAGGAGCCAAATCTCTATGTATGAAAAGTGTCCATCAAAAAACAGTAATTAGGCGGCGCCACCATACACCGAAATACTACCAAAAACAACCTACGTAATTTGGTCGGGTTATTTGTTGCCTTATATGGTTCATGTTATACTCATGTCCAAGAGCCTAACTAGCGCCACCGAAGAGATTAGGAACTATTATTTAAAGCTGAAAGCGGTCACTTTTGCAACAATTCTGCCACAAAAGATTGGCATCCTTTCTATACCATCCATAGTCCGGCGGACTGATAGTCACTGTGCCCCTTATAAGGGTTTTTTTCGATACCAATCCGTTACGTCAAATAATTATATGTGAATAAGGTGAATACAGTATCTACTCAGCATGTATGTAATTTAGGATAGGTACACAATCAGAAAGAAAGAAAGAAAGAAAGAAAGAAAATACATTTATTTTAACATCATAAACATTGGACAAAACTATGAGGAACTCATAAAACACAAATTAGATGCTAAAACAGGACCCCCACTCAGCTAGTGCCACGGCAAGCCCTGACGCCGATTTTCAGTGGGTACCTGACTTAAAACTAAGCTACAACTAAACTAAAACTAAACGAGTGACAACAAAAACTTCAAACACAAATTACAGAATTACAGAAAAAAAAAATTGAAATTAGGCGATAGATATAATTTAACATTTTGTTTGTTTGCACAAAGCAGTTTCAACCACTTAAAATTTAGGCCAAATTTACAACGGGCTCTAATCAATTTGCACAAAGTGTCAGTCCGTGTAACTCGGTTACCCTTCTGGCGAGACCGCTAATGCGCCATCCAGACAGTTTAGCGAGTCTTCTGTCAGTTTGAGGACAGCGTTTCTGGGTCGAGTTGGTCGTGCATACTTGGGAGTGCGATTTATAATCGAAATTTGCGATATTTAGGGTTCCGTATAGTTAACGCTATCTCTACTGAGCTCGTTCACTTACGTACTAACAATGGCATTATGTTAAACAAAAGCCATTATGTCTTTTGTGCCTGAGCGCGTGGCCTTTGTGTCTGAGGCTCCCACACAATAGCCACGCGATCAGGCACAAAGGCCACGCGCTCAGGCACAAAAGAAATAATGGCTTTTGTTTAACAGAATGCCATTGTCAGTACAGGTAAGTGAACGAGCTCTGTAGATAGACCGCATACTATACCTCAAAAGGAAAAAACGGAACCCTTATAGGATCACTCGTGCGTCTGTCTGTCTGTCTGTCTGTCCGTCTGTCACAGCCTATTTTTTCCGAAACTACTGGACCAATTAAGTTGAAATTTGGTATACATATGTAAATTTGTGACCCAAAGACGGACGTAACGCACGCAAACAAATGAATTTTAAACATGGGGGCCACTTTTGTAAATGAGAAAATTAAAAAATAAAGTTTTTCAAACTATATCGTCTTACATATCAAATGAAAGAACTCATTGTGAGAATCTCAAATATACTTTTTTTTTATAATTTTAGGATAAACAATTTAGAAGTTATTCAAGAAAATAGGCAACAAATGACCATCCCCCCCCCCCCTTTATCTCCGAAACTACTGGGTCTTAAATTTTGAAAAAAATAAGCAAAATAGATCTTTACCTATAGATTACAGGAAAACCTATTAGAAATTGCAGTCAAGCGTGAGTCGGACTTAATTACTTAGTTTTTGATCCGACCCCTGGGTTGTTTACAGACATTTCACTCACTTTTCACACAAAAAATACATTGTTTAAATTGTGTAACGAATTGTGTTGTGTGTGTTGGAACGCGTTTTTTCTAGAGCCCAAACTATAAGTCTGATGTTCACACGGCGGTAATTTTATTTTTATGATAGTATACAATTATGCAAATCGTTTAGCAGTGCTCGCTCAAGTAACATAACTTTGTAGTTTTGGTGCGGCACTACGCGGTTGAGACGACTTAAACACCTTTTTCGCGCGATGGATTTGCGGCGGCTTAGACGCGCGATACATGGTTGCATTTTGATAAATCCTAAACTGATTCTTCATGAAATCCGAAAGATCACGAAAGGTAGGCAACTTCGTATTTCGGTGCAGCATTCAAATGCTCGTGGAGTTTCCTGGTCTAACTTTTTTATTGCCACGTGTAGAAGCATAAAGTCGCTTAAGTCGCTTGGGCTTTAAGCGCATTCTCGGCTGTGAATAATTTATCGATAAATGTCTGAAAGTTAGAATTCATCTTTAAATTGAGCATTTGATCCATGTAGGTCGAGAGTGCGCTTGTCTTGAATCTATTAATTAAACTATCGAGGTGAAACAATCGACGCTCACCGCTGGTCCTTCAGCCTCGCGTCTTCAACATGTGTTATTGCATGCATTTGTGATATAGACAGACGTACATAATTATTATTTACAACGACGGGACTTAATCGCGTAAAATAAGTATTAAACCCACCTCCGACGTTTCGAGGACGGCGTTGTCCCCGTGGTCTCGGAGATACCACACGCCCACGCGACTAAGTCCCGTCGTTGTAAATAATAATGAGTAAAAATCGTGAAAGTTTAAATCAGTGTTGAGACGTACATAATATAAACACATGTGTATATTTTTGTATAAGTATATATTTACTGAATATACAGTTGGAGCAAACACATCATGTTCAACTCCATACGATACAATTTTAAAGTTAACTATAAATATATATTATGACGTCACGAGTCACGAGTAAACACGTAAACTCATTTTACCAGACTTCCAAAGGAATGAGGTAGCTGAATTGCTTCACAAAATTAATATTAAGCGGGGTGCTTGACTTAATTTACTTATGTAAAAAAATTCGATAACTCAACAATATTGCTAGCAGAAAATGCCAGTCAACCCTTCGCAAGCGAAAACTCAAACGTTTACTTCCGCCATTTGGCCTTAGGAAAAAACAAAATTGGATTATAAAAGGCTCGGATAGAAAGAGCAATCCCCCTTTAAGGGGGGTATTATGTTTAAAGTAACAAATTGAGATGAAAGAGTTGGCGGTTCGGATGGCAAAGGCACAAACGTTGTGATTGGTATGTATTTTGATTCTTATTTAATTCGATTCGGCACGCACATTTTTAAAACTAAAAGCTAATTATTGTTGAATGTTTTTGCATTGATTGGAATACGATTATGAAAATTACAATTATTTATTTAAAGAACTCTGGTTGACGGATTTAAGATAAATTACGAAATGTTTACCCATCATACTTACATCGTGTTATAAGTTCGAAACACATTATCCGTCAGATTAAGAAAATGCGTAAAAATAATTCAGATTAATTAAGACGAAAGTGGAGGACCCTCGCAAAGTCGCCTTTTCATACAAAAGTAGTCCTCATTTTTCTCTTATTAACTATACTAAAAATATTTGAACACAATTTGTTGTACATCAACCTACGTTTGATTTTTTCGAATTATTAATATCAATCGTGGGGACTACGTTTGCTTAGCTTAATTCTCTTCTTCTTAGCTCAATTACAGCATCAACGTGGACAAAAGTAACCAAATCAACAATCTAATTAACGATTTTTAGGGTTCCGTACCCAAAAGGGTAAAAACGGGACCCTATTACTAAGACTCCGCTGTCCGTCTGTCCGTCTGTCTGTCACCAGGCATCTCATGAACCGTGATAGCTAGACAGTTGAAATTTTCACAGATGGTGTATTTCTGTTGCCGCTATAACAACAAATACTAAAAATAGAATAAAATGAATATTTAAGGGGGTACCATACAACAAACGTGTTTTTTTTTGCCGTTTTTTGCGTAATGGTACGTAACCCTTCGTGCGCGAGTCCGACTCGCACTTGACGGGTTTTTTTAACTGCCCACCAACCCTCCACTAAGCAGTGGACCAACATAGACTGTTAAAAGGGGTTAAATTAGACTTCACGGGTAGCAAGATATGACTCATATCTTAATCTGACACGCTTGAGTACCTAACTACAAAAAAGTCTAGTCAACAACACAAGTCTACAATATAAGTCTAGTCTAACTACAAAAATTTGCTTTTGGGCTCCCCTACTATAGATGTTACTTGGAAAACACTGATAACGGAAGAAGGCTTCATTTTAAAGAATGAATGAACGAATATAGAAATTTTCAGTAATAATTATTAAACGAGTTCACTTGTATCGTTCAAAAACCTACAGAAAACCGCCACCGGCTTGAAGTTTAATAAATCTGAATATTATGCCTGCATAATTTACTGCTGCCAGAACTTTGTCTGCCACATGTGCCTCTGATTTGGCTGAGAAAATTCAGTGCCCTCCAAAAATAACAGGCCAACTAGCGGTCGAACGGAGAACTGGGTTGGTATTAAAATCACTTACCTTACTTCCTATACACTTACTTTTATACAGAGTAGTTGTCACGTAAAATGTTTTTTTTTTTTATACTACGTCGGTGGCAAACAAGCATACGGCCCGCCTGATGTTAAGCAGTCTCCATAGCCTATGTACGCCTGCAACTCCAGAGGAGTTACATGCGCGTTGCCGACCCTAACACTCCTCTCCCTCGAGCTCTGGCAACCTTACTCACCGGCAGGAACAGAACACTATGAGTAGGGTCTAGTGTTATTAGGCTGCGGTTTTCTGTAAGGTGGAGGTACCTCCCCAGTCGGGCTCTGCTCTAGATCTGGAATGACATCCGCTGTCCTGTGCCCTACCACACAAAGCGAGATGTCATTCACAGTGCCCATACCTCTCTTTTGGACGTAGTTTAAGGACATACCCGGGTCCTTTTGGACGTAGTTTAAGGACATACCCGGGTCCTTTTGGACTTAGTTTAAGGACATACCCGGGTCCGGGTTTGTAGACATTTTTTGTTAGATAGCCCATACATTTAAGCAATAAAAATACGTTAAAAACCCAAGAATTACGAACCCAAAAAATACGGTAAGAAGAAGAAGATTTCAGCCCAACTAAAAGCCACTTGAAGGAACTGTCATACTGGTTAGGGATATAAATAATAAATAAATAGAATAGGACATTCTTACACAGATTGACTAAGTCCCACGGTAAGTTAAAGGAGGCTTGTGTTATGGGTACTCAGACAAGGATATATGTAATATATAAATACGTATTATATTTCTCAAGCTTCATTCTTCAGATATAAAAACCAGGTAGTCCTTTAACCTACTAGGCAACTCATCGCATGTTTAAAGTGGGTAGC
This sequence comes from Cydia strobilella, assembly GCF_947568885.1. Classification (NCBI taxonomy): domain Eukaryota; kingdom Metazoa; phylum Arthropoda; class Insecta; order Lepidoptera; family Tortricidae; genus Cydia; species Cydia strobilella. The sequence continues at coordinate 20,256,374 of NC_086046.1, forward strand.
AAAAACTTTAACTCAAACAGGTCTATCCCTACTTTTCCCCCTAGTCTTCATGGGGCGCGCGGCTTGCCGCCATTGCTCATTCTTTATTCTTGCGAGGCAACGAACGCACGTAAAATCATAATTTTGTTTCAAAGTTGGTGCAGTCATTATACGATTTATACGAGAATACGACACGTAAGCTGTGGGATTATTCGTTTCGTATTCGTTGTGCAATATATTTGTTATTAAAATTGTTCATCATCCTGGAGGTTAGTCGAGAACTAACACGAAGGAATAAATCATCCTGGGGGTTGGTCGAGAATCAACACGAAGGAATAAATCATCCTGGGGGTTGGTCGTGAACCAACACGAAGGAAAAAATTATCTTGGGGGTTGGTCGTGAACCAACACGATGGAAAGTCTGTTCGTACTTCGAACACCGATTGCGCCCGGGGTTTGGTCGTGAACCAACCACAGGTTTAATTTAGATCGGACAGCGCGCAACGAAACAAAGGGCCCTAAATAATCATATTGTGTTGTGTTAAAGAGACGAGGGAGGCTTTCTTTTTATTTGGTTTTAGATGGCCCAACAGAAGAAACTCAAGCAAAATTGCCGAGTGATAATAGATTCTTCAGATCCTGAAGAAAAATCAGATACTTACTTAAGTGTAACTATTTTAACTATTTTTGTAAAAAACTTACACTTTGTGATCAAATACCTTGCACTTACTTAGTACCGCGCGGGCCGTGAGTCCAGTGACTATAAACCTGGGGGGCGGCCTAGAGTCGTCACGAAGATAGAACTTGCTTGGGGTCGGCCGTGAGTCAACACGATAGCAATGCATAACACAATTTAATAAATCTATAGCGGTTCTCGATCAAAACCACGCACATTTTAAAACACCAAGTTCAAATATACTTTATTCATGTATAGGCCTATCTATGTAATCTAAAACCTTACGGGTTTTATTTTGAAAAACATTCGAAGACTACCCTCGAATTAAAAATATTTCTTTTAAATTTTTTCACCAGCGCTCCGCGGTTCATTTTTGATTTGTGCGTGTCAGAGACACGTCGGTCTAGCTGCCGAAACGTTCGGCACAAGACTACATTGCCTTTTAAAATAAATCCTTACATATAAAATATATTTGGATTTTTAATATCCAATTATATGTGACAATAAATTTTACTCACACCTAACCCATAGTACGGTACTTTTATCCGCCCAGAGGTTGAATTTGAATAAACACGAGACTACCTCGTAAATTTATAATTGAAACAATACAATAGTACCTATATTGTTTTTATATTACCCACATAAGTATAACTTGTCTCTAAAATTGGGAATTGCTAAATAGGTGTACCTACATCACGTCACGTGATGTGAATCTGATCGAAATTCCTAAACTTAAGCTGGATAAAATCTCTTTTACCACAAATGAAATGGAATAAACTAAGTGGTAATACCCTGCACAATGCATATATTTTGGTGACGATTTTTGAATGTTTATATATGCATATAACCATACAAATTATTGGGATACGTACGCTAATATTGTTATGGGATATATAAAAATATAAATATATTTATAATACCGTGATCGCTTAAAGGCATAGGCGATGTCAGTATCTAAGTACCTTGTGTCTGTTTAAAAATATGATTTTACTTTTTTAAGTGATATTGAATAATTAAATAATTTGAATCATCCAATTGTAACAAAGACACCTAACTGAATTGAATTACAGGAAAATGGGTTTATTCATCATTATCTATCTAATAAACCCAATGAAACAATTTGTGAGTACTGAATATGAAAGAAAGAAAGAAAGAAAATAACTTTATTTTGCATGAAATATGGTACAAAAGGTGGTCAGACAATATTATACATAAGTAACACATATTTCACCAGCATCTGGCATGCAAAAAACTAAACTTACAACGAAAGCTAAGAAACAAACGCAAACACGTTTTACGCTTATTTCTTCATAAATACAAGTTCATGCCGAAGCCTAACAAAGTGACCATTAGAGTACCATCTAACTGAGTTAATGATAAAGCGGTTTCGGTACAATTTGGCTAAATACACACACGAATATATTTGTTCGCATCTCTCACAGATATTTAATATTTATTTTTATGGTCGTAAATAATGGGTAACTAGGTAAATACCTATTAACCTGTATCAAAACTACAAAACGATTACCTTCCGATTATCTTTTAAAGGATTTTAATTTTATTAATAAATGATTGTATTGCATTGTATTGATCACCCTCAGATTATGCACATAAAAATATAAATACATAATTAAGAAGCTAATAGAAACCGTAAAAAATCAATAAATGACTAATGCACCTATGGTTCAACTCTCATGTGTCGGTCGCGATACTCTTTCAGCCATCATCAATACGATGTTACCATGCAATACGTTTTTGCCAAGTTTAAAATATATGTACCTTGATATTATAAGTTTAGTAACTGTAGTTGGTGGGGACCCACCACTTGCAATACCGCTATGTCATTAATATAGCACATTCATGACATAAGTCATGGACTAAAATATTAAGATGAATCCACTTAATATAATATTTGTTTTCTGAACTCAACAATACAACCATAGTAGCAATACAGCAAAGGCAATTTTTATTATTATTCCGGCTTTAATGTTTACATTTTAAAAATATACAACATTACGTCGCACAGTCTTTCGTTCCTTGCAGAGCGAATACTTGAATGGAGGGCATAAGTTTTTAGATTTGATGCTTAATATCTGAATTTCTGTGGATTGATATTCATTTCATTTCATTGATTGCGTGGTTGATTGCTGTGCTTGTCCCGTTCGCGTTGCGAGAATAGAAGCCGCTACACCATTATTTGTGAAAATATGGTCAATCGCGCCTTGCGGTCAATAATAGTAATTTAAATAAAATAAAAAAGGTTCATATCATTTATATATTCTATTTAAAGGTACTCGTCACATGCAGCTATTTATAAATATATACTAAATTAATTCCTAATGATGTTTGTTAAACGCTGATTTTACCTACTCAGGTTTAACTGGATATTATTATGCATTTTAATAGCTCGAATATATGTACATTAGGTACGTACATATAATTAAATGATAAATAAATATTCTGTTACCATTAATGGACCTTGGACCATTCATTATATGTAATATGAGCGCAATAATAAACATTTGAGTTTGAGTAAATTACAATCTTATTTGAAAGATTACTTCGAAAGCTGAGTAGACTGCTAGTCTTATAAATTATTTTTGTTTAGAATACCTTTGGTGATGCCACACATATGACATGCTTTATGCTTAATAACTGAACAGAAAGCATAATTTATGCACGTTCATATATTTATTAGATTTCAGGAACGTGGTGGATTTTTTAATTTGATAAAAATCAAAATATAAACGACGTTAGACATGTTTCGAGCAAATACATGTTTTTTTGTTAAGTTGAAGCTCTCGAAAACGCGCTAGGCCGCGTGAGTCTTTGTCCATTACACGTCGGGTCACTATTCGTTGATCAGGAGCTGCTGTAAGCCGATTTGCGCGTGCACACGCCTAATAACTGAATTTTCTCATTGTCGTCGTCTGCTCAGAGATCATCGTAAACAGGATGAGTCGGCGTGAGACAGACATCACACGGCCTACGCGTCATAAGCGTCAAGACGCGGGGAAAGACATCACAGCCACAGCGTATCCCACCCTGTCTGGAGGTAACGCTGGGTTGTATCGTTAGTCTAAATTACGTCTTATCTTCGTAGATAATTACACTTAGACGAGCCTGAATCTTGTCATCAATAGTGTACTGTTCTGAGCGTTCAAAAATTCCGTATCGCGGACAAGCACTGCCAGTGAATTTTAATACATTTCACAAAAGGACATATGTCTTATGAGTTTACTCGTATTAAACTTTTTCAAATCGAATTAAACTTAATGCAAAGTTGACCACTAATTGTATGGAATCTTAGTCAACTAGGTTTTATGAAGAACAAATTAGATTTTGTTTAAATATCCTAATACGTGAAAGTATATATATATATATATATATATATACAACCTGGCTATACCTAATATATGTATACCTTTTTGAACCTGCATTGCTAAACTTTCTCGTGCTCCTTAACAATGCCTTATAACTCAATTGGAACAGTAAACTTGTGTATAACATACACATATGTACATGGTAGATAATTATTCATACAAATATGTTTTCAGAAATAAATATGCTATGATAATATTGATAATGGGAAAGAATGCAGCAAAACTTTCAACTCTTAACATCTACCTGGTTTTTATATCTGAAGAATGAAGCTTGAGAAATATAATACATGATCAAACGAACTTCAAAGTGAAGTTCGATCAGTATTATATGAGTAAGCTTCATTCGAAGATATAACTACCCTCCCTCCCCTATACCCGGAAAGAAAGTTTTGCTTTAGAAAGTAAAGTCTCTAAAAATAATGAGCAATGGCGGCAAGCCGCGCGCCCCATGAAGACTAGGGGGAAAAGTAGGGATAGACCTGTTTGAGTTAAAGTTTTTGCTACCCACTTTAAACATGCGATGAGTTGCCTAGTAGGTTAAAGGACTACCTGGTTTTTATATCTTCGAATGAAGCTTACTCATATAATACTGATCGAACTTCACTTTGAAGTTCGTTTGATCATGTATTACATAGAAAACACCCATGACTCAGGAACAAATATCTGTGCTTATCACACAAATAAATGTCCTTACCGGGATTCGAACCCAGGACCATGGGCTTCACAGGCAGGATCACTACCCGTCTACCCAGTAGGCCAGACCGGTCGTCGGATATCTTTCGACGCGAGAGCTATAGCGTCAGCCGTAAAGGTTTCAAGGGTCCAATTAGGTACATAATCATTATTACAGACTTCGTTGATTCGATAATAATGGTCACGTTTCACTTGTATTCACGCCTTTACGGCCATCTGACGCATTTTGCAAGCGGGTCGGAAACAACCCAGTGGGCATTTATGGACTAATGTTGCAGATAGCCGCCAGACGCTGACGGGCATCACAGTCGATCACATGATTAAAGTCAATCCTGTTCATTTAACTGGTGTATCGTCACTTGAAACGGAAGCGAAAATGTATATTTACTTAGTTTATATTTAAACCTTAAGTTCTGCCTAATCGGTGTTTGAAACTTAAAGTAACTCGCCGACTTTTCATTAAGAATTTCGTACTTTGCGCTTTAACTACAGTAGTCTTTGGAGGTTTAAAAGTCCGGAAAGCGTAAAAACTAATAACTTTTTTAAGTGTGGAGTAACAAAATACAATAAAAAGGAAAACCTTAATGAAGTAGAAAGAAATTTATTTCACTATAATGAGGGCTATCGTTCTTTTGCTCACCAGTTGGCGCCTCTGTTGAAGACTAAAAAACAGCTGTCAGTCATTGAAGTGACAAGTGACATTTCACATTTCGAACTATGGAAAAGACCACCATCTACACTGGCGCCCCTAGCTGCGAATTCATACGCGTTAGCCCTCATTTTTCTCACAAAAAATTCGTTTCGAGTTTCAAATATGGGACCTACTTTATTCATGTATGCCTAGCGACAAGAACTTATGAATAGTCGTTTACATATATCATAATCTATCAGAGAAATTTAAGGATGACTCACGCTACAACTACAACGGTCCGGGTCCGGGCCGGGGCTTCCGACACTTCGTTTTCTATGAGACGGGTGATCGGTGACCACGTGATGCTAAACCACAGAGCGGACACGCTAATATACATCAAAAATCAGTTGCGTTTCTATGTGTGAACGGCACCTCTGTACACGCGTTATGCGTCATTGTGTGAGTAAGTTGCTTAAAAACTGTATTGAGCGGCCGGCAAACGGCCGTCAATCTGCTGTCGCGGGGCGAGGTAATGCGAATCAGGGCGGGGCGTGGCCGTTCTGTATGATAAATTACTTATTCTGGGACAAAACAGAGGGCCTACCGCGAACCACGTTCGACTTGTTGCCTCTCTGTTGCACTTGTAAATTCGTATGTAAGTGTGACAGGGAGGCAACAACACGTCGAACGTGGTTCGCGGTAGGCCCTCTGAAGTGTCGGACGCCTCGGCCCGGACCCCGACAGCCATTACGTGAATTATCCTTTATTGATTTTATGATTGTTCCATAATGATATTGAATTTGTATACCTACAGATCAAATATTACCTATAATAAGAATTTCATAAAAAAATCGAATAACGGAAAATACGGATAACGATATATCTACGTTCTTGGCCTGAAGGTATGTGTGATAAATGGTCGGACATAATTTTTTTTTAACCTCCTGGGACGCAGAAGCAATAGTAATGATTTTGAGTTTGAAACCTTGCATTATTGAATAAAAATACAAAGTATCTTATGGGTACCAAAATATTGAACACAGAACAAGTTTTACCTATAAAGGTTTATAAAGTCTGACGAATTAGAAAATAAAACCGGCCAAGTGCGAGTCGGACTTGCCCACCGAGGGTTCCGTAGTTGAAAATTTCAACTGTCTAGCTATCACGGTGCATGAGTTACAGCCTGGTGACAGACAGACAGACGGACAGACGGACGGACAGACGGACAGCGGAGTCTTAGTAATAGGGTCCCGTTTTTATCCTTTGGGTACGGAACCCTAAAAATACATTAGTCCACAGAGCTACTGGTAAAAGGAAAACGTAATATAAAACTTTCTAGAATAAATGCGCTGCGTATTTTTACACACCGCAAAAACACTGGACACATTAATTAAAAAACAAAAACTCCTCGACATTAAAACAAAAAGCATAGTGTTTATGCGAAAAAATTGTAAACCCAAGAGTGTATATTAGGTCTGCTAAAGAGTGAAATGCGCTGCCAAGTTTAATTTTTAGGGTTCCGTACCCAAAGGGTAAAAACGGGACCCTATTACTAAGACTCCGCTATCTGTCTGTCTGTCTGGCCGGTTTTTTTTTTGTAATTTGTATTTCACCTCAGCAGCTCGAACAAGCCTACTTTCGTCACTCCCTGGAGTGAGGAAAGTGCGACTTTCCTCACTCCAGGGAGTGAAACAATGTAGCTTTTTAATTTAGTGAAGGCCATGAACTTCATACTTTTATTACTTTTTTTTATGGTACGGTACGGTACGGTCCGGTCCGGTCCGGTCCGGTCTCGTATCGTATCTTATCGTATCGTACATATTATAATACTTTTTTTTCTGTTTATTCTGCGTAATTCGAAATACATTTTAACCTTTAATATGTTCTCACTACTGAGGTGAAAAATTAGGTGTGCAACACGAAAGCAAAGTTATTTTACATCTCGTGTTTTTGAGTCCCTCGCTACGCTCAAGATTCTACCTTAGAATCACTCGCTTCGCTCGTGATTCAATTATAGAATCTTTCGCTTTCTCAGGACTCAAAATAAACACTCGCAAGAAAAACCAACTTTCCTCTCTTGTTGCACAAATAACTATTGTCTACACTATCAATAGCTGGCGTGAGTGCATGGAGCGAGCGCGTCGCACGCGTCCGCGCCAGTTAGCGTTGCTCGTACTATTTTTCGTAAACCCGCTCACCCGCTGCGTGCAGCCGCGCAAACTAGCGGACGATCTAATTGATTGCATGCATGCCAAATAATATAATATTTATAGACGATCATTAAATAAATTCATATCGATTAACGTAGAACAATTTATACTTTAATTTATTATTATGAAATAAATTAAACATTAGCCTGTTTTCACTGACAAATACAATCTAGGCGTCTTAGAGATGGGCATTATTTGAAATATTTTGAACACACAATTTTTTTTAAAATATTTTTTGATAAAAATATTATATATTATGATATGGGGTCCCTTTGTTTGACATAATTATTGAAAGTCATAATGTAATGATTGTCATATTATCATTAGTCATAATTCTGAAACCGTTAACTTTCAGGATTTTCCTCGGGTTATCCTATAGATAGGTTAGGTTAGGTTAGGTTAGGTTTGTTTTATGGCAATCCTGAAAAGTTACGCGTTTCTGAGAAAAACCAAATTATGACTAATGATAATATGACAATCATTACATTATGACTTTCAATAATTATGTCAAACAATAGAGACCCAAGAAAAAGTGACCAAAGCTTCCAGTGCGTGCCCAGGGCTAGAATCCAATCAGGGTCCTCTGCATTCGCGGCAGATGCCTACCCTTCCCTCCTCGTCTCCCCCTCCTCCTCCGCCTCGTATTTTCTCAACTATAAGTAATATATGAAATCTCTTAATGGTTTACGGCGCGCTTTGACCAACTCTAAGGTAGAACAGTGTGGTTGGTACCTCCTATCCGAATCAACAGGTGATTCCGAGATAGCGAGATAAATACATCTCGTGTGATGCGGAAGGGTCCTGGATTTTACCCAGGCTACCATCCCCCCACACAGTCCTACCGCTCTACTTGCCCCCCCTGCAATAGAGCCCGTCAGGTTCAAAAAAATAATAATTATTCGTCACTTTATTTATCGCGATAAATTTGGTGCCGGTATCAGTTTTGGTGTCGGTTTGTTCTTCTATAGTGCATAATGAGGATAACTAAAGAGTGCATAAAGAAGATGTCCAACTTACAGTATTTACTACACGGTTACAAAAAAACACACGAAACATTTCACACCATCATAGCAAGTCATGCGTTTCTTTGTCCAATGTGTATTGCGTCTCACATTTTGCTTAATGAGAGAGTGAGACGCAATAACATTGGACAAACAAATTGGACAGATGAAATACCACCCTTAAATACAGGCACCAGCACCAGTTACCTCTCCAAGTTTCTTCCGAAATAATTGTAATTTCGTTCTAAATACACAATTTCAATCAGGTAATATGATCGTCACTTCTCATCAGATTAGTAGTAGTAGTACCTATTAGTAGTAAAACTTTATTGTACAAAAAGAAACATAAAACAAGAGAAAAACGCATCATTTGTACAAAGGCGAACTATTCGATTAGGTTATTAGACTCGGTCGCTGATCAGTTTGTAAAATTTAATAAAAAGATGACGGCAGCTTTTTACTTCAATAGTGAATTAGTGTACAGAATTCCATTCCTGTCTTTACAAAGTTTATATAATTAGGCAGCAAACTTGCCAAGGCTGAACAGGAAGGGGCTTTCGATAAAAGTCACCGGATATCCGCTCCCGGGCTCCGAATAACTAGGACCTCTCCAATGTTATTATGGAAATGGCCCTCTGAAGGTCTCGTTTACATTTCGACATGCTTTGCCCCTCGAAATTAAATCTTATATCATATAGGAAATGCAATTTGGTATAAATTGGTTGTTTGAAAGGATACGACAGGTAGCGCCATGGGAGTCAGTTTTAAAGTGCTCCCATCTCGTTCGGCTTGCTTGGTTGGAAAGGGATCGATGATGTTAGGCATGATTGTAAACCAGGGATCGTTACAGGTATAACTTAAAATCAAAATATCACTTAGCATTTGAAATATTACTTTGATATTGTAGAATGGTATTTAGGTAAGGACAATGAGTTATCAGATCACCTAAATGAAATGGACAAATATACATAAACAACCGAGATACCGAAATTGAATACCGGTTAATTTGTATGAAAAATATACCGGTATTCGATAATACATGGTAGTATATCTAGATAAGTTAGTTATCCTTAAGAAAGAAAGAAATAAAGAAAAAGCATCTATTAGCACAACATAACATGAGACTAAAACTAGAAATAATAACACAGAATGAGGTTGCGCTAAATGGTCCTTACTCGGCGTGGTGTCACGGTGTGAGCCGTCCTTATAACTAAGATACAGTGGTCCATCTACACATGTGGAGTAATTTGTCTTAAAGTTCGTCATAACGAACCGTCTTTTATATTCGTTACAGTTCATTAGAATTTACTGACTTGTAAGGCCGTTGGATCAGTCAGTGACCCAAAATGAGACTTGGGCTCCGACACAAGACAGCGCGCCACTTTTCTTGGTCTTGTGCTACTTCTCGCGAATTGTTGACTCCGAGTTCACGCAGATCCTTTAAATTAGTTAAGATCCGTAGGTCCGTTAGGATCCGATTAGTTAAGATCCGCATCCACCATTGCTCCAGCGATACTTGGGGCGTCCGACAGAACGTCATCCTGCTAGGCGCCCCAGGTACGCCCTCTCTCTCGTTAAAATTTGCTTGTATGGAAAGTTTGCCAGTTCTCTATAAAATTGAATGGATCACCAGTTTCTTAATATGATGTGTGCAACCACCTTATATTTCGTTTATATACGTGACCTGGGTTCCGGCAGAATATCAGTGCTTTGCTCAATAGAGTGGAGCGTATAGCTGATTCGAAACCCTTTCGTTCGTACAGCGAATTACTAAAAACTACATTTTCGTGTTTAAGTAATTTTTTTGTTATTTTAATTTAGTACATAAGTTTTGTTCTGATTGTAATGTACCTATTTATAAAATTGTGTGTTTTTGCAGCATCCAAATAAACATTTCATCTATCTATCTATCTTATCTATATCTTAAATAATTTTGAAAAGAGGTGCTTTGCTGTCTTTCTTTCTTTCTTTATTCTTTAATATATTTCAACAGTGAGCCAGCTAATTAGGAAGGCTAACATAATTTTCGCATTAAGCCTAGTCTTGTTACCTTCTACTGCACGTGTGCGCTAAGTTGTTAAAATACGCTTGGGCGTTAAGTTTCAAGTTGGATTTAAGACATAAAATTAAACAATCTTTAATATTAATCAAATTACATAAATTAGGTAATAATCAGTTTTGTCATACTTTTTGTTTATCCTGTACGAGGCATACATCATATATATATATTATACATAGATATATAATTATTTATTTTATTTATTATTTTCGTATATTATAAAAAAGTCCCTTATAAAACTGAACACTATATTTGACCATTAAGCATTGCGTGTTCGACCCGTTCAATACAATACAATACAATCATTTATTAATAAAATTAAAATTCACCTTATGATTAGACCTTTTTCCCTAAATACAAGAATATATATTTCCGCAGATTTAGAATATGTAAATGGTTTTTTAAACTATTTTATCTATACACGATTACGTGAGGCTAATATTGCTATTGAAGTTTGTATAATATTAAAGCCTCATCGAGCACCTAATGAGTCTTCATGCCAATATTAACCGCTTCAGTAACGATTTTCAAGCATCAACCGAATACTTGTGTAGATGTATCTACATATGTACATATATCATAGAGAATTGATTGTAATAGAGAGTTAAAGTCTAAGAAAAAAAAAACGTGCGCCTTAGTTTGACATCGTAAACAGATGGCGTTGTACTGCGTCATATGTTTTGCGGTCACTGAACTGTGAAACGTCAACTTTTGACAATCAGAGTTACCGCAAAATGTCTGGACCTGTAAAACGCCATCTCGTTTACCTGTTAACCCTTAAATGCATGATTTTTTCTTTTTGCCTGAAATTAATATATGTCTTACATAATTGTTTACTGATTCTAGGAAAAATAAAAATATAAATTAAAACATCGATTTTCACTGCTTAACCAGTATTAGAATTTACATAGGGTAAATAATAATTTATGTAAATTTATACAATTATTGGTAAAAGATATAAAAAATCTTACTACCATTAGAAATTTATACTATTTGTAATATACCTATAATAAAGATTTTAAATATAAGTAATTACAAACCCCGAAAAAACCGCCTAAATTACATATTAAAAATCATTAAATTTTCCCAATTTTACGCCATTTCGTGTTAAAAGAAATGTAATTTTTTAAACTTAAATACTGCGCAAATTTCAATAAAACGACGGAAAGTGTATTAATTTACGATCAAAATAATATACAGGACCAAATAGATTTTACCTAATTATGCATAAAATTATATGTTTTTTGTTGTGTACATACATACATCACTATGCATTTAAGGGTTAAATTCGAAGCACGAAATTGTCTTAGATTTGACGCATCTTACTCAATCAATGTATCTTTGCCTATATGTACGGTACATGTATTACCTGTTTTACGGTGCCGCTCGCATGAGATTTGGCCTGTCATTTCCTCTTCCTTCTCGTACGGGTTGGATTTCCAAAAATAGACTAGTCTGTGGTTTAAGCTACCATCACCCACTGTTAACTTACAGTTTGTAAACCTAATTACAAAAGGCATAAGGTCCACCGGTGGACAGTTAAGAGTGTTGCTCTTTGTAGCTACGTATGCCAAATTTGATTAAAATAAGTTTAGCTGTACTCAAAGGATGTCTACCCTTTTACGAGTAAGTGATCAGACCGTCTACCTAAATAGTTATTGTTGTTTTTTTATGTATGTTGTTTTTTTCTGTATACTCTTTTTATTTTGTGGTGCACTATAATATTATTTTGTGCTACAGGTACAACATAATAAGGGTTCTTAAAATTCAAGGGCCGAAATTTAAAACGAAACGAAGTTGAGTTTTGTAAAGACAGGCCCGAGAATTTTAAGACCTAATTAAGTACCGTTGCACACTAAATATATTTGCACTGCATTCTTAAAAATGATGTAGTTAGATATAACATTTAAAACTTTCGCGTTTTGAACACATATTAATCACATTTTAAAATCGGAATGTAGTTTTCAATCAAAAGGTACCACATTGTAACTAGACGCACTAGCTGAACTAGTTAATTTATAAAACTAGCGTCCCGCCCCGTCGTCGCACGGGTAGTTCAACTAATTTAAACAAAATCTTTACAAGTTATACATATGAACCTTCCTCTTAAATCGCTCTATCTATTGGGGAAAATCGCATCAAGGTCCGTTGCGTGGTTTTGAGGATCTGGGCATACATAGGGACAGACATACAGACAGCGGAAAGCGACTTTGGTTTATACTAGGATGATCGACACAGCTGATCAGTCTATAATATTTTCATAAACTTAAAATCTTGATTACTAAGTACCAATGTTACATATAATAGAATACATGAAAGTAAATACGTATGCATTCAGTAAATCAATATGTAAATAAAAGCAAAAGTGTTCTCACGCCAAATTCCAAACAACAAACAAAAACTCTAACCAAATCATGTGTCCAAGTGGGCCGTTAACCAGAAAAAATGATTGCAGACACCAAAGAGAATAGTTTGTTAAGAGGGTTGTTGTTATGGTAAATTCTAGGTTTGTGGTCTTATAAAATCAGATACGTAATGCTACGTACAGTATTTTGTATGTATTAAAAGTGTTTGATATTTGCCTATTAGATATAGACAATAACTATGATTTGTAATTTTTATTATTAACAATTTGATTATGATTATAATTCGTTTTCTACCATCTGTCGACTCAGCATAGAAACTAAGAATGAAAATGTATAAAAATATCGAAAAGATTTATATATATATATGTAAATTATTGTTATTGGATCATCATATGATTTTGACCCATGTTATTTCGTTAATATGTGTTAAAATAGGATTTTTATTGTAGTTAAAATAAATGAAATGCATGGAATAAAGCATCGGATATTTATTGGAAAAACATAGATAGCAGTTGTTATGAAATACAAGTTATATTTAATAAATCAGATAGAATTATAAAAGGAGGATGAGATGACCGTGACGTCATTATGTGGTGTTTCATATGAATTCCGTATTAGCGGGGCGATTTGACCGTTCTAAAAGGAGAAACTGGCTCAGCTGGTGGGATAATACTTTATTGTTAAGTATCAGAGGTGTGGCAGCATCTGTTCGGTAGTGTTTGATCCTTGGTTTCCGATGAGCGTTTTTTGCTTAAACTTTGCTTCTCTTATACGAGTCACATAATATCTTTGCAGAAACTATTCAAGTATGGTGCTCGAGTTATTAAAAAAGCACGTCGAGGAATGCGTTTTCTTAATGTGTTGTATGGTTATAAATACCCCTAAACCAAGCGGGGGAGGGATTATTCAATTTTTGTTCGTCGGATTGTCACAATCTCTGGCTAATTCGTAGACGTTAAAACAAAGGTGGTTATTTTGACGGTTGAAAGTATGACATGACGTAGCTATTATGCTGCTTTTTTTCAAACTGTTCAATTGTTATTTTTAGTGTCAGTGTTTACCTATTTTTGTGATTTTTATTGTGTTTTAGAGCCAGATTTGTGTCAGATCGCATGGTCGATCTACCGGAAACGCCTAACCTTGCGGCTGTTAAACAGGCATTTCCGGGAATCCAGTAGAGTGTTAGGTCCAGGTCGCGAGAGGGGCCTGGCGTCAACCTTTTTACCAACACAGGTGACGAATATACCTCTTACGTTCTCTTCAAGGTCTGACAGAGGGATGTGAGGGTCTCACGTGTGGACCATTTGGAGTAATCCAGACTCATTGAAATCTGTTAGTAATTGAAGAAGCGTGGTCTTGTTATGTATATTTATATATTCACATTATATATCTGGATAGGGCGCCTTACTCGTTTGTACCCTTAGCTTCGGCTTAAACAGACGGGGGGAGGCAAGAACACAGACACTAGGGTTTGCTTACCTCGGTTTTGTCGGCCGAACGTTTACAGCTTAGATTAGGGTCCCTCATACACATTCCTCCCTGTAAAACTAGTGGTTCGCTTCTAGTTTTACTCATTAGAATAGATGAAATTGGGGAAGAGTTAGGGTAGAGTCTTTATTTGGGTGTTAAGTTTATTTATTTTCTTTCACACATAGATTGATTGCGTACAGTATTATAATCTTTATTGTGTTAATTGGTTCAAAATACAAAATAAATATCTAGATTCAGTAGCATATGGATGGGTTTACTGGGGCTCGTACATTAAATATGATATAAAGGTTTACACATTTTTTATATTGGGTGAGATAGGGGAACAAAGTTATTTGAGGACATACTAAATAATTTTGTTATAGGGAGCTAGTGACAGGCAGAGCAGTTCACTAGTGACAATTGAGCTTTTCTATAACTGGGTAAATAAGGGTATAAATCATATTTAATAGACGATTGTTTCAGTATTTCATTCATTTAAAGTATATTCAGATGAGTTTCTTGGCGTTTCTTCTCGTCTGAAATTAGGTTACGAAACGCTGGTAAAATAAATATTACATAGTGCATAGGATACCTATTAAAAATAAAAATAAAATAAAATGGGTATTATCTAGATTAGGGACCCGTCTTCATCCGGGCGTGGCAGTAGATAAAGTAAGTTTGTACGTACTATTTTTACATTACATTAATATAATTATTTTCCTTTAGCTAGCTAGGTTAGCGGATGGATATATATAAAAGGAAAATATAAGGTTTAAATTACAAACTAAAAGGACTTACTACTGTCCACGGTAACTGGTCACGGTAGGGCCCGGTAGGAGATAAATTCAAAAAATATATATTTTACTCTTTATTTATCATACAATAGAGTCATAAAAGAAACATAGTAGCAATATTTACAAATTTATTAGAATATTTAGGGATAGTATTTGAAATCCAAATCTAATCAATCTGCACATAAAAGACGATGGGTACTAAGGTTCACAACGTATTTTTAACATTAGACGATCACATGGCCAAATTTATATATTTTATTTAATCTTTTTTCAAACAATTCTGGTAGTTTTATTAAGTAGTAGTAGTAGTAGAGTAGATTAGGGATAGGTACATTTTTGGTACCAGAATGACCAGGATTAAATATATAAATAGTTTATTATAGAAAGTAGCCTCTTTGGCTACATTTTTGCTGCCGTAAGAAAACTGGAATGTGAGTTGATTTGATTTGGATTTTTCTAAAAATTATACATTATTTTGAACTTCAATATTAAATTCTCCGCCTCTTGACCTCACTGTACCGATGTGTAGCGACGTAGCCTGGCTTAGCGTAATATCACCTGTAACAAACACAAAAATACATTAGTATAAATAGGCTAGTAAAATTAGCTAAAAATACAATGCGTTATGCAAGCTCAAAAAGTTAGGGGGCGATAGTTTTGTTTTTAACAAACAAATATGTTCATATATGTATATGTGCGGGCGTATACATATATGTATTGTTACTATCAACACAGTGCAGAAAACCATTGAAAGTTGTGTTAAAAAAGTGTTTTAAATAAGTGAAAAATATGTGTTAATTATAATAACCTTTTAAGCATGTAAAATAAAGGGTTGGGCTACTTTATGTTACCCGAAGGCACAAATAGGGGTAGTGGATTTTCAAGAAAAAAAAAATATATTTTTATATACATAAAAAAAAATTAAAATAAAAATAAAGTATATACAGAAAATATCTTTAAATCAACAAGAGACTAGTAGTAATTATTATGAATTCAGTAAATCATTCTGAAAAGTATATTAAAATGGTATCATATTATAATCTGAGAGAAAAAGTGAATGGTATGTTAGTAACAAGTAAGCAATTTAATTACCTCTAATAAAATGAAGAGCCAGCTTTCAGCCACACTCGGTCTCTAGTTAGGTGGAACATCTGAAAAACGGGAAGAATTCAATTTAGACAAAGAACAAAGATCGATTTGTATTTATTTTGGCAGTCGTAGATTTCAATATGTCATACAGAACAAAAAAAAACTTGGGCATATTAATAAGACATATTCAAATATCATTTTTGTTTAAAAACATTTTTGGTTAAAAATAATTAATCTGAATAAGAAAATAGAGTAAATGTTTGATTACTGCAATATAATTTATTAATTTGTTATAATGATGATGTTTGATAGTTCATTAAATTTATTTTAGTTAATTTATAAATAAAAATGAAATATTATAAGGTTAGGAAAAGCATACTTACTTAGAAACTGTTGTGACATAATTAGGAGGTCTAATTACATATAATCAGCTTGCCCGATCGCCTTACGTGTCTGAAATCATTTTTAAGTAAAAATTTACAAACCGTAAAACAAATATAAATGTTCCAAAATTAGCTGATGCACATCGAGAGACGCATTCAGCCACTTAAAAGGGATCGGAAAAAAAAGGTTAGCTGTAAAGTTAGTGTAAACAAAGATTTTAGACGAGAAAAATTGGTATAGATCAATGAGTTGAATTTATATAATATACCTATACTTATACGTAATGAGTTAATAAAATGGCACTAGGATAGTACAACATAGATAGATATTCATTAAATGTTAAGTATAAATTAGCATTACGTAATGCATTATATACTTAAAGAATTGATCGTGTTCTACCAAATTGGCATTCCTAGAAAAACATTGCATAAAAGAGAAAGAGAAATGTATGATAGTAGAAAGAACAGTGTATTACTTACATAAAGGGTAGGATCAAGTATGATCATCCGTCCTTCAGCAATCCGGATTCATTGATTAGGGCCTAATTTTTTTTAAATAAGCATTATTATAAGTTTTGATAATGGAATAAGAAAGTAAAATATATGTAATAAAAAAAAACAACGTACGTTGATGTCAAAAGGAGGTTCTTCGTTTTCAACCACTTTCTCCGGGATGTCGAATAGTAAATTTTCTAACTGTGATGGAATCTAAAAATAAATAAACACAATAAAATTAACAAAAAGCTAAACAATGAATAAATAAAATAGGTTATCAATATGTTGATTATACTTACTTGATTTTGATCTTGAATTTCTTCAACGGTGATAGTAGCGTAGTGTGGGAATCGCGGAGACGATTGGATTATTCGGATTTTATACCGGAAATGTTGTCTGTTGTCGATTAGTTTTTTCTGTAATAAGAAATGTTTTGGTATTAGAATTAAACATTTTTATGATAATAGTTAAGAGATCATTATGATAAAATGTTTTGTCAAAACAAGTATATAAATAAATAAATATATAAACATGAAAATATATACCGTTAATCTACGGAGACGGTCCTTGAAATTTCTAATTTTTTGGTTTACCATGTTTATGTTATAATGAGGTTTTTCATTTTTGATTACTTTCAAAAGTTCTTTACGAGCCAATTCAGTTAAAAATTGGTCTCCATAGAATAAATTATTTCTATCCCAAATTATTGGAAAGTCGCAGATCAAAAGGTCAATATTTTCAAGTTTCATGATTAACACGTTTCAAGCACAAGCTAGCACTTCAAATAAGAGTTTGACGTTGGATATACCGAAGTGCCAATTTGTAACTTATAGTTTATGCCAGGGGGCGCCACAGAGGACGCCATAGTCATAGTTTTAACAGTAGCATCAATGTTGCTAACAATCAAATTATTTGCAATAGTATATTAATAACCATTCAAAAATATTTTTAACTTGGGTTTGAGTAATTATCATTATTCACTACCATAAAAACATGTTCAAGTCATAAAATTGATAAGTTGGAACCGGAGCCATTGGTCGTATAAACAAAAGACCGTTAAAGACAATAGATTTTCGAAGAAGAGTCAGCCTGGTTGCACATGTTGAAATTGTTGAAAAAAAAAAGTTCGTCCAGCGCCTCGAAGATTCTATACCTGGGTTCGAAATGTGTGGGGTTTTTGAGTACAAAGATAGAGATAGAATGTTATTTAACTGATCTAGATACTAAAAATAACACAAGTATTTAGTAAATATGCCATGCATAGTGATTTTGGTTGAATATTGAATATTTAGCAAGAGTGATCGAATAGATCGAATCCCGATTACTTGCAATTATTTGTGGTCTTTAGTATGTATAGTATAAATGTAGAGATATTAACATGTCTATAAATATGTTTAACAAAATATTAATACAATGATACTTTTGATTATTAAACTATTAAATAAATAGTTTAATATAATATTTGTTATAGTATCATAAAATATGACATCTTTGGATTAAAACGATGGAAATTAAATATTTGTTTTAAAATACATATCAAGAAGAATTTAAAATATATTTGAAGGTAATACTTTAAAATTAATTTTACATAATACATATTTTACATGAGATGGTAATAAAATAATACACGTGATATACATAATGCAGAAACAATGGCATTAATGTACAAAATTAACGATTTAAGTTGTATAAATAAAAAACTAGATAGGATGTAAAAAGTAAGAAATATATCCAAACTTACCGATTTTTATTCAGCAGCAAAATTTCACTAGTCACAATTCACAATAACATTAAACTGATCTACACAGCACTGAGTAAAATTTAAAACTGTTCATTCAAACTGACAACGGTCAGATAGGCGCGAATCATCTTCCCCCTTTTACTGTCACTTTGCGACGCATCCTTGCGGGGTTGCCGTGATAAAATAATGAGTTATTGTGTTGCCATAGTAAGATATAATAACGTAACGTTAACTTAATCGGTAATAACGTTATCTCAACTGAAATTTTTAACTTAATAATAAATAGGTTTGCAAAATTAAAATTACGTTTGTTATTGATTTACAATTAATAGGAGGGAACTTGGGGTTATGTTAGAATTATTGATTTGTCTTTAAAAAAATATTTAGTTTCATTTGTTTCATTTTATTTTGATTGCATATCGTTAACGTTGACTATCTGTAGAAATGGCCTGGTATGGTTTGTGTGAACTGGCAAATGAAAGGCAAAGAAAGTTTAATGATTAATTTAATTATAAAAGGTTGATGGATATTTGTTATTGTTGCAAGAAAAGTGTGAAACTTTTGTATTTTTGTAAGAATGATTTTTACGGTTAGACAACTGTTAGATTGCAGTCAACCTGGATTTGTTGGTATTTTGTTGCGAATAATACACAAAATAGTCAACAAATTCTTATCAGTAGGCTAAAATCGTATGACGATTCGACCCATTTCAAAGGGTAGTTTTTGTTGACTATACACTACACAAGAAGCTAAGACCATGACTAATTACACACCACATCGTGAATAAGATCTTTGATATCAAATCTGATAATGATATGTCAATGAACATGCATTATCATATTATTATATGCTAAAGAAAGTATTATTAATATATTTTTTATAAAATTTTAATGACATTTGAAATACGGCTTTGTGTAAAAAATGGTTTTATGAATTTATTTATTAAATAGAAAAATAAATAGTAGTATTACATATCTACAAGTAAGACTTATTTTCATACGTTATAATGGTGAAGTATTTATATTATTGTAGGAAATTATAAATTCAGAAAACTTTTCGATTGAATAAATAAAAATATTTTTAATATCTATTTGCAGACATTGCATAGTATCTTTTTGCTTATATCTATGTTATGTTTGTAAAGGTAATATTTTGATACAAGTATCAGGATATTATCATGGTATTTTAGGTTTTTTTTTTAAATACTTTATTGTTAATATGGGAATAAGTCTGGACAAATATCTTGTTCATGTATGTGACATGCTCCAAGAAAATTTGATTGGGAGGGATGTTTTGGTATTGGAATTCGGATTGATTTTTAATTAATGGGGAATGAGTATCCCAGTACTTATACCAAATGTTTTTCCTATTTTGTGAAGGGAGGTTTTGCTGGTTCATCTATTAACCGGACAATGTGGTTAAGTCGCCGGATAGAAAGATCCATAGACTAGGATGCGACCATAAAATCGAACTACTAGAGTTTATTGGATTCACAACCCAATACCCTGTGCTGGTAGGAAAATCGTGACGAAAAGATAATCATGATTCATTAATAGAATTCAATGATCTGAGTTTTATACCGAATCAATCGCAATCAATGAGTATTGGTTTAAACACACATCATACACCACACGATTACGTTTATAGAGGGGGGAAAGGGGATAATACCAACAAATTTAGGAGATAGTTTTCAGTTTTATTGGAATAGGGTCCGAGAATACTACATGTATGTGTATGACAATACATTGCGAATTCTCGAGGGGGCGATTGTAACTAGACGCACTAGCTGAACTAGTTAATTTATAAAACTAGCGTCCCGCCCCGTCGTCGCACGGGTAGTTCAACTAATTTAAACAAAATCTTTACAAGTTATACATATGAACCTTCCTCTTAAATCGCTCTATCTATTGGGGAAAATCGCATCAAGGTCCGTTGCGTGGTTTTGAGGATCTGGGCATACATAGGGACAGACATACAGACAGCGGAAAGCGACTTTGGTTTATACTAGGATGATCGACACAGCTGATCAGTCTATAATATTTTCATAAACTTAAAATCTTGATTACTAAGTACCAATGTTACATATAATAGAATACATGAAAGTAAATACGTATGCATTCAGTAAATCAATATGTAAATAAAAGCAAAAGTGTTCTCACGCCAAATTCCAAACAACAAACAAAAACTCTAACCAAATCATGTGTCCAAGTGGGCCGTTAACCAGAAAAAATGATTGCAGACACCAAAGAGAATAGTTTGTTAAGAGGGTTGTTGTTATGGTAAATTCTAGGTTTGTGGTCTTATAAAATCAGATACGTAATGCTACGTACAGTATTTTGTATGTATTAAAAGTGTTTGATATTTGCCTATTAGATATAGACAATAACTATGATTTGTAATTTTTATTATTAACAATTTGATTATGATTATAATTCGTTTTCTACCATCTGTCGACTCAGCATAGAAACTAAGAATGAAAATGTATAAAAATATCGAAAAGATTTATATATATATATGTAAATTATTGTTATTGGATCATCATATGATTTTGACCCATGTTATTTCGTTAATATGTGTTAAAATAGGATTTTTATTGTAGTTAAAATAAATGAAATGCATGGAATAAAGCATCGGATATTTATTGGAAAAACATAGATAGCAGTTGTTATGAAATACAAGTTATATTTAATAAATCAGATAGAATTATAAAAGGAGGATGAGATGACCGTGACGTCATTATGTGGTGTTTCATATGAATTCCGTATTAGCGGGGCGATTTGACCGTTCTAAAAGGAGAAACTGGCTCAGCTGGTGGGATAATACTTTATTGTTAAGTATCAGAGGTGTGGCAGCATCTGTTCGGTAGTGTTTGATCCTTGGTTTCCGATGAGCGTTTTTTGCTTAAACTTTGCTTCTCTTATACGAGTCACATAATATCTTTGCAGAAACTATTCAAGTATGGTGCTCGAGTTATTAAAAAAGCACGTCGAGGAATGCGTTTTCTTAATGTGTTGTATGGTTATAAATACCCCTAAACCAAGCGGGGGAGGGATTATTCAATTTTTGTTCGTCGGATTGTCACAATCTCTGGCTAATTCGTAGACGTTAAAACAAAGGTGGTTATTTTGACGGTTGAAAGTATGACATGACGTAGCTATTATGCTGCTTTTTTTCAAACTGTTCAATTGTTATTTTTAGTGTCAGTGTTTACCTATTTTTGTGATTTTTATTGTGTTTTAGAGCCAGATTTGTGTCAGATCGCATGGTCGATCTACCGGAAACGCCTAACCTTGCGGCTGTTAAACAGGCATTTCCGGGAATCCAGTAGAGTGTTAGGTCCAGGTCGCGAGAGGGGCCTGGCGTCAACCTTTTTACCAACACAGGTGACGAATATACCTCTTACGTTCTCTTCAAGGTCTGACAGAGGGATGTGAGGGTCTCACGTGTGGACCATTTGGAGTAATCCAGACTCATTGAAATCTGTTAGTAATTGAAGAAGCGTGGTCTTGTTATGTATATTTATATATTCACATTATATATCTGGATAGGGCGCCTTACTCGTTTGTACCCTTAGCTTCGGCTTAAACAGACGGGGGGAGGCAAGAACACAGACACTAGGGTTTGCTTACCTCGGTTTTGTCGGCCGAACGTTTACAGCTTAGATTAGGGTCCCTCATACACATTCCTCCCTGTAAAACTAGTGGTTCGCTTCTAGTTTTACTCATTAGAATAGATGAAATTGGGGAAGAGTTAGGGTAGAGTCATTATTTGGGTGTTAAGTTTATTTATTTTCTTTCACACATAGATTGATTGCGTACAGTATTATAATCTTTATTGTGTTAATTGGTTCAAAATACAAAATAAATATCTAGATTCAGTAGCATATGGATGGGTTTACTGGGGCTCGTACATTAAATATGATATAAAGGTTTACACATTTTTTATATTGGGTGAGATAGGGGAACAAAGTTATTTGAGGACATACTAAATAATTTTGTTATAGGGAGCTAGTGACAGGCAGAGCAGTTCACTAGTGACAATTGAGCTTTTCTATAACTGGGTAAATAAGGGTATAAATCATATTTAATAGACGATTGTTTCAGTATTTCATTCATTTAAAGTATATTCAGATGAGTTTCTTGGCGTTTCTTCTCGTCTGAAATTAGGTTACGAAACGCTGGTAAAATAAATATTACATAGTGCATAGGATACCTATTAAAAATAAAAATAAAATAAAATGGGTATTATCTAGATTAGGGACCCGTCTTCATCCGGGCGTGGCAGTAGATAAAGTAAGTTTGTACGTACTATTTTTACATTACATTAATATAATTATTTTCCTTTAGCTAGCTAGGTTAGCGGATGGATATATATAAAAGGAAAATATAAGGTTTAAATTACAAACTAAAAGGACTTACTACTGTCCACGGTAACTGGTCACGGTAGGGCCCGGTAGGAGATAAATTCAAAAAATATATATTTTACTCTTTATTTATCATACAATAGAGTCATAAAAGAAACATAGTAGCAATATTTACAAATTTATTAGAATATTTAGGGATAGTATTTGAAATCCAAATCTAATCAATCTGCACATAAAAGACGATGGGTACTAAGGTTCACAACGTATTTTTAACATTAGACGATCACATGGCCAAATTTATATATTTTATTTAATCTTTTTTCAAACAATTCTGGTAGTTTTATTAAGTAGTAGTAGTAGTAGAGTAGATTAGGGATAGGTACAACATTGTCCCTTACCATAAGGAAGAAAATTGCTTGTATCCTTATACGAAAACCCTGACAGAGCGTCCTTATGGCAAGCAACAATCTGGTACCTTTTGCTTGAAAACAACACATATATGTCCGTCGTTTTCACCGGGCCTCGGACCGTGTTACTCGACTACGTCCAGTTTTATATGTGGTTACCGAAAGCTACACCAATGTATGTATGTGGTCGCCGAAGGTCGCCAAATACGGACAATTTAAGCGGATTAGAAGAAGATTTTTGGAAATTCAATCCCTAAACGGGTTACAAAAGGGGTTGAATTTGTAAACAAATTCTACGCGGACGATATTTATTTTAAGATCTGGCTCTCGTTTATTAAGCAATATCCATGTATTTATATCCCATGCCTTCTCTTTGACTGCCTGACACGACTGTCAATGACTTAAGTTCTTGTCTTCGCTTGTCCTCCTTTGCTTTAACTATAAGTTGTAACATAATTATACCCATAGAGTACCACTTGACTTGCTCAATTTACACAGATACCATATCAGCAGTCAAATGCACAGGGCGAGCGAAATCGCTCCCCGGGCGGTTAATATGGACACAAAGGTCCATTAGTTGCTTGCTAGAGCATCGTTAATAATATATTATGCAGATGATTTGATAGTCTAAGAGGTCAACGTTGGAATAACGTGTAACGGACTGTTCTTCGAAGTGTTCAATAATGCAAGTGAATAATAATTATCAGCGTTAGATATCTCCTCTGTAAAATTCAGTGGTGTTTTTTTCTCAAAAATGCGTTTATTTATTGTCATATCCTTGTCAAGCCGTGCTCACAAAATTTTACACATATGTATTCCGAAATCAATGTCTAATTTTTATGAGATAAGATTTTGTAAATATGAATGTTTCAAATTCAAAAACTTAATATTTGCTTCAGAATGATATAACAAAAGTTGATCAAATGCTAATTTGAAGTACTTAAAAAATACGAAAAAAAATATGCTTTTACTGTCACATTTTTTTTAAACATGCTAGAATAACACTTAAATTAACTTAACAGAAATAATTTGGCTATGCTGTACTGTACCATTCACAATTAAGCAGAACAAAAACATAAATGGAAACACCTGCTTTTATCCATATAATTCTGTTTATTTCGTATTCCACATACGCTCCAGCGGCCTTGTACGATTCACCTTAAGTACCTCGTCCTAATTAAGTGTATGAGTGCCCAAATACATACCAAATTTTTATTTATTATTGTTGGGGTGTTGTGGGCCTGTGAGTGTCACGTCGACCAAGCAGTGATCTATTGTGACGGCCCTTTAAAGTTCGTTACTAATGCCCGTTGAGTCCAGAAAATTCCAGATTCTTTGGGCCGTAATGTTCTGTACCTCATAGGGTTGCAGTATGTGCCGCCCTAAACGGATACTTCTTTTTGACATTAGTGGTCTACAGGAACAGAGAATGTGCATTGCAGTCTCCTCTGACTCCTGGCAGAACCTGCATGTCGCATCCTGTTTCTTCCCAATTCGGAACATGTGTTTGTTCAACTTATAGTGTCTAGTCAATATTCTAGTCACTGCGCAGGTTTTATATCTTTTGAGCCTTAGAACCTCCTTAGCAGTTTTGCCGTCGAACCCTTTGATTAGAGCTTTCGAGTGTTATACATTACTAAATCACATTCGGATTAATAAGTTTCGCCTTTGCCGACTAAATCTTAGGTAATACGGGATTTATGAGTAAGCCCTATTTTATGTCAAATTACCGAATTGGGTTCGGAGACGGCGCTGGAAAAGCGAAGTTTGCTTACGACTGAAGTCTGGGAGTGACGTCAGTTGTTAGTGAGATGTCTAAATTGGAAATAAGTCTTTTGTTCAGTAAGGTGACTTGTCTTGACCTGCGACAGAGACATTGATTTTTAGAATTCTGTACCCAAAGGGTAAAAACGGGACCCTATTACTAAGACTCCGCTGTCCGTGTGCACATCTGTCCGTCTGTCCGTCTGTCCGTCTGTCCGTTTGTCCGTCTGCCCGTCTGTCTGTCACCAGGCTGTATCTCATGTACCGTGATAGCTAGACAGTTGAAATTTTCACAGATGATGTATTTCTGTTGCCGCTATAACAACAAATACTAAAAAGTACGGAACCCTCGGTGCGCGAGTCCGACTCGCACTTGGCCAGTTTTTAATGCCATGTTGACAGTTTTGCCAGTTCAATTTGTAAAAGATTTTTTTAGGTACTGTAAGACTTTATTAATGATATTTGACAGCAAGTTTTTATATGAAAATTACATTTATAAAAATAAAAGCTTATAATAAAGTGACACTTTATTTTTTGACCTTGCTTCGAATGATGGTCCATATGAGAGTTCATTTTTATTAGGGTTCCGTACCCAAAGCGTAAAAACGGGACCCTATTACTAAGACTCCTCTGTCTGTCTTCATGAACCGTGATAGCTAGACAGTTGACATTTTCACAGATGATGTATTTCTGTTGCCGCTATAACAACAAATACTAAAAAGTACGGAACCCTCGGTGCGCGAGTCCTACTCGCACTTGGCCAGTTTTTAATGCCATGTTGACAGTTTTGCCAGTTCAATTTGTAAAAGATTATTTAGGTACTGTAAGACTTTATTAATGATATTTGACAGCAAGTTTTTATATGAAAATTACATTTATAAATATAAAAGCTTATAATAAAGTGACACTTTATTTTTTGACCTTGCTTCGAATGATGGTCCATATGAGATTTCATTTTTATTAGGGTTCCGTACCCAAAGCGTAAAAACGGGACCCTATTACTAAGACTCCTCTGTCTGTCTTCATGAACCGTGATAGCTAGACAGTTGAAATTTTCACAGATGATGTATTTCTGTTGCCGTTATAACAACAAATACTAAAAAGTACGGAACCCTCGGTGCGCGAGTCCGACTCGCACTTGGCCAGTTTTTAATGCCATGTTGACAGTTTTGCCAGTTCAATTTGTAAAAGATTTTTTTAGGTACTGTAAGACTTTATTAATGATATTTGACAGCAAGTTTTTATATGAAAATTACATTTATAAAAATAAAAGCTTATAATAAAGTGACACTTTATTTTTTGACCTTGCTTCGAATGATGGTCCATATGAGAGTTCATTTTTATTAGGGTTCCGTACCCAAAGCGTAAAAACGGGACCCTATTACTAAGACTCCTCTGTCTGTCTTCATGAACCGTGATAGCTAGACAGTTGACATTTTCACACATGATGTATTTCTGTTGCCGCTATAACAACAAATACTAAAAAGTACGGAACCCTCGGTGCGCGAGTCCTACTCGCACTTGGCCAGTTTTTAATGCCATGTTGACAGTTTTGCCAGTTCAATTTGTAAAAGATTATTTAGGTACTGTAAGACTTTATTAATGATATTTGACAGCAAGTTTTTATATGAAAATTACATTTATAAAAATAAAATATATTAAATATCTTATAATAAAGTGACGCTTTATTTTTTGACCTTTGACTGTTCATTTTTATTAGGTTTCCGTACCCAAAGGGTAAAGACGGGACCCTATTACTAAGACTCCTCTGTCCGTCTGTCTGTCTGTCACCAGAACCGTGATATCTAGACAGTTGAAATTTGCCGTTGAAATTCGCCCACGGAGGGTTCCGTACTTTTTAGTATTTGTTATTATATCGGCAACCGAAATACATCATCTGTGAAAATTTCAACTGTAGCTATCGTCGTCTGTCGTGGTGACACATGGACAGACAGACGGACGGACAGACAACGAAGTCTTAGTAATAGGGTCCCGTCTTTACCCTTTGGGTATGTAACCCTAAAAACGGTAAAGAAATATTTCTTCAATTCTAATTTATATGAAGCCCAACCAAGAGAGTTAAAGGAACTGTCAAGGGGATCATCATTCAACTTAAGAGGTATATATAATCTTCACACGTTCGGCTGCCTGTCACTCGAAGGGATATTATTTTTCTGAAGTTTTCATTATTTTTGCATCATGGGTTCATAATCATAATATTCAAGTATACTTTATTGAAATTTTCATCAAAACTCTTTTCAAAACGCATTGAAATGTTTCTTACACTGCAAAGTATTTACAAATCTACATTTATTGACACAACATCTCAAACAGAAGCTGACAAAGTGCTGAATGTTTATCGAACACACCCCGACAAATGGCGCCGTGCCAATTCTATTTAGTTACTTATCGTGAAAAAAGCGTGTCGGTTATAAACAAAAGCCTAACGGTAAACAGGCTCGCATTCGAATTTCAATATTTCTTATTCACACGCCGCGACCCGACTGCGGCGGCGGAAACGGACACGGCGGCTGTCGTTCGGGGCGCTCGAGCTTCCGCCACCTTTATCTGCTCTGTGCGCTACTCGTGCTTGCCATTTATTTGCAAGCCTTTTTATACTTACGTAGCCATTACGTAACCGCTTTATAATTTTGTTACTTTTATGAGCCGTACTCGTTCTTGAGCCTAGATAAAGTAAGAACGAATCGCCTAGTGTGGTACAACATGGAGGGATAAAAGTCATGTGACTAGAAAGGTATTACGAATGAACGTGCAGGGAAGTATCGGGAGAGGAAAACCGAGGAAAAGGTGGATGGACTGTGTGAGAGATGATATGAAACGAATGCGAGTGAATGATGAGATGACGGGCGAGAGAGAGGTATGTAAGAAAAGGACATGCTGCGCCGACCCCAAATGAATGGGATAATACAAGCGAATGATGACTCGTTCTTGAGCCTGATTCCGATTTAACAAGTTGTTACGGTATTGAACTGGTTGTGATACGATCTTGACGATAGGACGACAACATAGGTAGGTATATGATTTATTTTATTTTATTTATTTCAATTTATTTAGCTTATAGTTAATTTTAATGTATATTGTATAATTTAAGAGCCCATTAACGTGCTCACTAGCGCCACTGCTAAATAATTGTGATAATTTAAATTTAACGATAGGTATTTAAAAAAGGGGGCCGCTACGTACTGTATTTTGTATTTAAGTACCTGCTGAATACATTAGAATAGTTTGTACGTTGCTGGATTCGTCAATCTATGCGTTCAAAGTTAAAACGGCCGTTTTTGTTTTGAGTTCTTAGATCGACGAATCCAGCAACATAAAAACTAGTTTGATGTATACAAAAGGCACTTAAATAAAAAATACAGTATATAGCGGCCCTATTTTTTAAAAATATCTATCGTAAAATTTAAATAATCACAATTATTTAGCAGTGGCGCTAGTGAGCACGAATAAAATAAATCTAGAAAACTATCATAAGATGATAAGCAAACCTAGCATGCTCAGACCTCAACTGTCAGGCCAATTCGAACGTACACTGAAATTACTTATATTTGAATCATGTTATGTATTTAGTTATCGTGCATCTCGCCCGCACCAATACATGTACGGGCAAGTACGGGCTAAATTTACTATAACTGAATGACATCGGTTAGATGTCATTCTGATATCAGTGTACGTTCGAATTGGCCTGTGTCTCGATGCATCGTCAGAGACAAATTGACAACTGCAGACACTAATGGAAGTGCTAATGACATCCGATCGGCGCGTTAATGAAATGACGTCTTACTGACGAGCCGACACGTGTTTGAATTAATTATTCGGATTAATCTATGACCTGGGTCATCTGTATGGGTTATGGTTGACTGATTTGGCAGTATTGTTCACCGAGTCCTTAAGAGCCACCCCACACTAACGTATTTAGCGTCGGCGTCTAGTTAGCGCTATGGAAAACGTCGCTGCGCAGTTGCGCCAATGTTACGTCGAGCAGCAGTCATTGTTGAGTACCGACGCTCGGGAGACGCTTGTGTGGGGTGGCTCTTATTGCCACCTCACACTATCGTCTTTTGAGAGTCGGCGTCTAGTCAGCGCTATGGAAAACGTCGTTGCGCAGTTGCGCCAATGTTACGTCGAGCAGCAGCCATAGTTGACTACACAGCGACCCTCGGGAGCCGCTAGTGTGGGGTGGCTCTTATTGCCGCCCCACACTAGCGTCTTTTGAGCGTCGGTTTCTAGTCAGGGCTATGGAAAATGACGTCGTCGCTGTGCAATTGCGCCAACGTTGCATCGAGCTATGGTTGCTGCTGCTGAGTAGACGCCAACGCTCGCGAGACGCTATTGTGGGGTGGTCCGTAGCGATCGAAACGCAACTGTCACTGTCGCACTAATATGGAAGAGTGATAGAGAGATACAAAGCGTTTCGTTGTCGTAGCGATAGCGATTGTCATCTTGTCTAGGCCGGCTGATCCTAGAATTTGGCTCAACATCATTAGCAATTGCTACCAGTCAAGCTTAAGGTAACGCAGACAAATTGAGTAACTTGCAAATCGTTTTATTTTCAATGCCAACCTTCCTCCCCGTCGCCTCCACTAACTTTTACGTACAACTAGACCGCGGATTACGCAAGCACAATTAAGGCGGCGCGATTCCATAGATAATCAAAGGGCATAATTTTGGCCCGCGATTATGTCGAGTGGAGCCTGCAGAAGAGGTGGCCCTCAGGACCGAGGGGGCTCAAGAGCCGGTTTAATTAATGGAACCCTCCACGGACCCTCTACACGGATTTAATTGGAGGAAATTTGTTGCCGCCTTAAGTGTGTTGAGGTCTTGTAGTTATGGTCGCCAGAAGTTGGCGCTCCTCGGTGCCATCTCTTTGACGTTGTAATTTTAAAAATAACGAGTGGCAAACAACAGCGAGTGAATCTCATTTGCCCTAAACTTGTTCTCTAAATTCGCTCGCACCTAAATCGAGTTTCGTTACGTTATAGAAATTGATTGAGCATTTACAAATTGGCATTTTCAGTTACGCGGAGGGCTTTATTCAGAGGACGAGGCTTATTTGAGCCCGATAAGATTCAAAGGTCTTGAAATTTGCTTAAATGCCCTCCTAGTGGTACTAATATAATAAGGGCGCTTATTACAAAACTTGCCCGCTGCAAATACTTGATGGCGGCTCAGCTTGTACGCGAATTCTATTCTTATATATAAAGCTATAAAGTTCTTTTAAGATTGTGTGTGGTGTGTTTAAAAAAAACTGGCTCATAAATGGCGTAAATAAAATACGAGCTTAATAATTTGTTTCTCAACTCCATACTGGGCATAGCGATAAATTCATATTTTGTGGCTTAGCGTTTCGGGAGGGCTTTGCCGTCCCATATTTGAATAAATGTCTAATAAATGTATGGTTTCGGATATTCGCTAGTACGAGGTAGAATTAATGTTGTAATAATTCTCGATTTAATGCTAGCGGTTGTCGGTGTAATGATTTCATTTCGCCAGTTGATTGTTCCGGTAATGGAGTGACGTTAATTGATTTAATGATTACAAGTTGATTAATCGATGCACTTCAGTACTGGACTTCATATGTTTGTTGGAAATTTTAATTAGGTATCCACTGATACAAAAATATATTACTTATATATCTTTTGAGCCGCCCTCCTATTTTCGATAACATAGAAAGATGAATAAAATCTTTAAGCTTTCTTTATTAATAAGACATTCCGCGCTCGCTGTTCATGGATCAGATTGAGTTTCAAATGAATTAGTGGTCACCTAAATGCTGTCCATGGATCAATGCCATGGTATTAGACGACGTGCCTCATTAGCTCGCCCCTTACCCAATCACATCACGTTTTTCAATCACGCATCTCAGATCCACCTCGAAATCTCGACACCGCACTACATCCCGGAATGACGGAGGGCAGCAAATCCGGGGGTTTTTCCCGCGGTCATGCGTCATGTTAGCCGGCGTCACTTTTTCCCGGGCACGCGTCATGGTTCGGACCTGCGTCACGATTGACGGGGCTAAGCCGTTTTTGCCCGGATATTTTGCTGCTTAATTGTAATCAGATTTAGTAAGTTTTGTATGTAGTGGTCAGTCAAGAGAGTTTTTATTTGAGATGATTATTTAAGATGTTTTAGAGAACGGCTTACAGATTAAATTTAAGATTAAATTTGGTCTATTTTAGTGTGTAAGAGAGTAAACGAAATAAATGTCATATACAAAGGAAATAATTACCAAGGCCTCTAGTCCTCAGGGCTGGAATCAAACCAGCGTCCTCAGTTTACGCGACAGAACCCTGAACCGCTCGACCACCTGGGCTCGGTAGTATGGGTCGAAGTATATGACAATTTCCGAAGGCTACAAACGTGATTTTTTTTCCGGTTTTTTGTAACATGACAAAAATATAAATAGGTAATTACTTTAAAAATAGCAAAATCTGAATAATATCTGATTCGAGTTTGTATTATTTTGCATGTTTGTGTTGCATTTGTAGCACTTAGCCTTAGCTTAAAGCTGTTTAAAAGTTACAGGACTTACCAGGCTGTAACTTTTCTACGACTAGTTATAAATACATAAATATTATAGGACAATTTCACTCAGATCGACCTAGTCCCACAGTAAGCTCAATAAGTCTTGTATTGTTTTTATACCACGTCGGTGGCAAACAAACATACCATACACACCATACCACACATATATATAAGTAGATAGATAAATAGATATAATACTCTTTATTGGCACACCTCAGTAAAAGCTTACAGCTTACAGAAACAATTGATTAAGGATAGAGGTAGACAACAGGCGATCTTGTCGACTAACAGCACAGGGCGGACACGCTATACATCAAAAATCACTTGCTTTTCTATGTGTGAACGGCACGTCTGTACACGCGTCATGCGTCATAGTGGGAGTAAGTTGCTTAAAAATAGTACTGAGAATACGCCAGAAGTCCGCCAGATTTCTGTCGCGGGGCGCGGTAATTCGAGTCGGGGCGGGGCGGTGCGTGGCCGCTCTGTATTACAATACTATTACTTATAGTTTAGATTAGTTTATTTATCACATGTATACAGCTTTCATTTTCATCGATTTTTTGTAATAATAATAATAAGAATGCAGGGCAGCTTGTGGCGAGCTGTTGGGGAGTAACGACCCCACGGACCCGAGTGCTCCCGAGAGTCGGTCAGGGTCTCCGTCTCCGGCGTGTCTTCGTCGGTCGGAGTGGACCCCAAGGGGACCCGCAGGACTCTCAGCTCTGGCTTGCCTTTATTGGCTGTCCAGAGAGGAGTCGCTAGAGCTACATGCTCCAGGGGTGGAAGTGAAAGATGCATAAGACGCGAGTTGACACAGTAGCTGTTAACAGCCACTGGGTAGAAAGCGGCGCACACCTCTCGATACCCCTGAGCCGCTCACACCGGTGTTGCTCCTGGTCGTCTTTACGACGGCAGTTTCAGGGGCCCATCTAGTCAGCGGCAAGTCACCACCTGCCTCGATAACTTGTGAAAACATTGTTATGGCAGGTGTCCGGACGTCTTTACAATAGCCCAGTCTCATTGTCCACCCAACCTCCAATCTATAGACCGGTATACTGTTCACTTTTTCTACAATAGTCCCAATGCCTGCTGCGACCGGTTCATGAATGTCTATTGTTGCGCCTGTGAACGGGTTCCAGCAGGCGTTCTACATGACATTAAAGCTCTCCAAGGGGCCTCTACGTGTTGGATCTATATCCCCACGCAAGCCTATCAAAAGACCGGGATTTATAGGCCCGTGATATCCAAAGAGATACAAATAATAAGAATTAGAATTGAACATCAGTATAAATGAAATTACAATTAATATTAACAAAACAATGCAAATAGAAATAAATTAAAACGCTAAAATGTCACAATAGTAAAATAAATAAATAAATAAAACAATGTCAATACAAGAACACAAGAAAACAATGAAAATGATGTCAATATTTAAAAAATAAATACTAAGTCTAAAATATAATAAAATAATAAAAAGGATTATTAAATAAATCTAGTACTGTATAGTACGCATCAATGTATTCTGTGCTAACAATACAAAACACACGCAGCGTAACAGTGCTAAGTACTTATATAATACATAGAAATCATCCATAACTCAGGAACAAATATTTGTGATTAACACACAAATAAATGCCTTTACCAGGATTCGAACCCGGGACCTCCTGCTTCGTAGGCAGGGTCACTACCCACTAGGCTAGGATGCCGTTATGCTGTATTGGTTAACGTTAGTCCTAATGTCTCACTGTTTACTGCCATTCAAGTTTTATTAATCTTAAAACGTGTGTCAGTCCTCGTCATAAGCTTTAGTAGATAAATGGAGTTAAGTATTTTATCCTCTTATCCACCTTTATCTTATCTCATTCTATAGTAATTTCAAGTGTATTTTTTCTTCGAAATTAAACTGTTGTGAGACATAATATTAAATCATTTTACGGTTTAGACTCACTTGTTTTAGTCACAAGTGAGTCTAAACCGTAAAATGATTTAGTATTTTTTCTTGTTTTTGTTTATGTAATGTTTTGAAAAGATGTGTCCCGCCGAGTTTGTTGTCGGTCCCATATTGGGATACCCTCCTCCAAGTGAGGGGGAATTCAATCTTCTCTAGACAGAGGTGCCGGTGCTAGGTTAGAGCCGGCGTAGCTTTATTTGACGTTCATAAGCGCATTGTTATATGCCTACATACTTTAATAATAAACTATCTTTATCTTTATCCTATTGCTAAGGGTACTAAAGTTTAACTTAAAACCTCTTTATTTGCCTTACGTAAAGAAAAATAAATTGTCAGTAAATAGTTTTTCCAACTACGCTAAATGGTCGTTCAATAAATAAAACACCGAAACATTCCGTAACCAGAAACGTGCCAGAAAGTTTTAATGACTATTTTATTACAATTTTAATATTCGAAGTGAAAACAATCATAAAATGGAGTTCGAAATCATTTTTAGGGTTCCGTACCTCAAAAGGAAAAAAACGGAACCCTTATAGGATCACTCGTGCGTCTGTCTGTCTGTCCGTCTGTCACAGCCTATTTTCTCCGAAACTACTGGACCAATTAAGTTTAAATTTGGTAAACATATGTGAGTTTGTGACCCAAAGACGGACATGTAACGTAAACAAATGAATTTTAAACATGGGGGCCACTTTTGGGGGGTAAATGAGAAAATTAAAAAATAAAATTCTTCAAACTATATCGTGTTACATATCAAATGAAAGAGCTCATTGTGAGAATCTCAAATCTATTTTTTTATAATTTTAAGATAAACAGTTAAGAAGTTATTCAAGAAAATAGGCAAAAAATGACCATTCACCCCCTTTATCTCCGAAACTACTGCGTCTAAAATTTTGGAAAAAAATACACAAAGTAGATCTTTACCTATAGATCACAGGAAAACTTATTAGAAATGTGCAGTCAAGCGTGAGTCGGTCTTAATTACTTAGTTTTTGATCCGACCCCTACGGGTTTTTTATGGGCATTTCACTCAGGTTTCACATAAAAAATACATTGTTTAAATTGTGTAATGTACGGAACCCTTGGAACGCGAGTCCGACTCGCACTTGGCCGGTTTTTATGTATAAAACATTTGTATTTTGCACGACGAACATTAAACACACACACACGCGTTAAAAAAATTACACAGCTTTAGCCAAAAATAAAGGTATTCATTGCAAAAACAGGAAAAGCGCGCACGATTGAGCACGGCACATATATTAAAACAGTGTTCATTACGCATTGAGCGGCAATAACGTAGCGAATTAAGTCCTCCGAGTAATGGGAGTAATGAAGACGAATGGCGTTTTCCTTCGGCGATAATGCGAATTAGTTGGTGTTGGCTAAGGGACTTGGGGAGCTGTTGAAAATATGCTTGTTTTTACAGATTAGTGCGAGTTTTGGAAGCTCGTAGCAAATAAAATTTATCCTATTATTGGGTCATCGCGCCAGCCCTGTAAGTAGGTATACTCGTTATTGTAGGTATTGTTTTTCTCGAGATTACTGTTTGGCTTTTCCCTGGGTCATTGACAGTATTTTGAATAAGAGATCAGTCCCAAATAATATTGACGGCCGGTCTGGCCTAGTGGGTAGTGACCCTGCCTGTGAAGGTGAATATATACCTAACTAAGTAAACGACCGCCCCCGCCTACGGAAAACTGATGGTATTCTATAAGCAATTAATTTGTTGTTTTCATCGTTTTTGTTTTCATAAAATATAGACTTTACATGGGGAGTTTTTCATGTTTTAGTTCTGAACAATTTTGCTGAAAATTAATATTATCTACCGTACACCGGGCGGATCGAAGTTTAATTAACTTAAAGACTAGTACGCTTCATTGATTATTACTCTCGTATTGGCTGACCACTGTTTTAAATTAACGTATTTAATCCAGTTCCACAGCTTTATATAGGTAATTGTTAAACCTAGGGTATTTAATGTACTTATACACTTTAATAGGCGTTCAACACATATACACACCTAGCAAACTACCTAATAAAAAACGAAATAATACTTATAGGTAAACTTTTGAAGAACAAACAGTACGCAAAATGATCTTACGGTGTTTTTTAGGTTTCCGTACCCAAAGGGTAAAAACGGGACCCTATTACTAAGACTCCGCTGTCCGTCTGTCCGTCTGTCCATCTGTCCATCTGTCCGTCTGTCTGTCTGTCTGCCCGTCTGTCTATCACCAGGCTGTATCTCATGAACCGTGATAGCTAGACAAAATTGAAATTGGAATTTTCACCGATGACGTATTTCTGTTTCCGCTATAATACAAAATAAGAAAAAGTACGGAATCCTCGGTGGGCGAGTCCGACTCGCACTTGTTCGGTTTTTTTAATATTGTTTCGGCTTTAAATGTACCTATCTTATATTTATATCTAACTAATTTGACTGTGGAGGTATCATTCTAGGATAACCTTTAAACATAATAAATGCACAGGTACTTATTAGGATTCATACCGAGGATCATCTTCCTAGGCAGTTTATAAGCTTACTATTGTAGAAAACCAATTTTGTCAATAGAAAAAGGCGGCAAATCGGAAAAACTAATTTTGACGCCATTTTTTTGACAAATTCATTTGCAATACTATTTAATACTATTTCTAGAACTACTGGTTTTGGTTGGTTTGGTTTGACCCTAGTGCTAGCGCAACAAGTGCTTGAAAGGTACTCCCAAAGTCGTACAGCTCGGTAAATTTTACTCCGAGCTTAGAGCGCCGTCCAGTTCAAAGTCGTTTTATCAATATGGCTACACAATTTCAATTAAGGTTAACTACGAGTATCAGGGCAATTCGAACGTGCACCTGACAGCAAACCGATATTTGAATTATATTGGAATCATATCAGTTAGCTGTCATTCACGCGTTCATTTGTGAGTTTTGAATGATTCACGGTTAGTTTCACTAGACTTATATTGAACGGGATATAGACCGTGATTGCCTTTTGTAATCACTCACTCACTTTCACTTTTCACTTCACTCACTTCACTTTTGTCTTTTGTGGTGTGTTTTTGTGTATGAGGGTAGACCGAGCGCGGTCTACACAACTTTAGCCCACCCACCCGCTATCTTCAATCACCTGTGAATAAGATGCATGTTACTGCGTCGAAATATCGGGAACTCAAAAACAACACAAAAGGTAATCACGGTCTATGTCCCGGTCAATATAAGTAATTTGTGTTTTTAAAACAATCTCCTTCGTATTCATCGCAGTTGCAGTTCATAGTCGTATCGGGTGTCCAGGGGGCGTAGCCAAGATAACAATCATCGAAAAACGCCAAATAAAAAGAAAAAACCGACCAAGTGCAAGTCGGACTCGCGCACGAAGGGTTCCGTACCATTACGGAAAAAACAGCAAAAAAATCACGTTTGTTGTATGGGAGCCCCATTTAAATATTTATATTATTCTGTTTTTAGTATTTGTTGTTATAGCGGCAACAGAAATACATCATCTGTGAAAATTTCAACTGTCTAGCTATCACGGTTTATGAGATACAGCCTGGTGACAGACAGACAGACGGACAGACGGACGGACAGACGGACAGCGGAGTCTTAGTAATAGGGTCCCGTTTTTACCCTTTGGGTACGGAACCCTAAAAATGTAACAAGATAACAGATGCTTCCAAAAGTAATGTGACTATTTCCATACAATATTTAAGTTTCAGTTTGCGTATTCTATCTACGATTGTCATCGTAGCTAGGCCCCCATTTCTCGGTAAGTCACCTAATGACTTGAGATGTGTGTGTATATGTTTCATCCCTCATGAGTGCACGCTTGTAGCAACTCTAAAAGGTATACTTAAGGGAAAAAAAGTTGTGTCACCATAACACTTGTCCATCTTAGGTACACAATTTTCATATTCAAAACCCGCGGGCTTAGCACGGTAGCATTTTTATCGCCTGTCACCATGCCTGTCACGTTCTAACAAGTATGTAAGTGCAAAAGTGACAGGCATAGTGACAGGTGATAAAAATGCAACCATGCTGACACCGAAGGACGAAAGGCCAAATACACACTTAGTCAACTTGTTAGTGGCGGCTTAAGAGCAACTCAAAGAACTCCACAAACAAGCACAGCCGGATATTAACCGGGCATTATGCAAACACGGCCTTATAATATATTTTTGTGGTGAGGAGAGACGTAGATTATCTATACCCTATAGATGGAGTATTTAGGAATTCAAATTTTACAACTTGTCAAAGTTTTGATCTTATCATGATACGAGACTGAGACGACTCGTGAATTTTGCGACGACTCTTAACCGCACATTGCGGTGGCATTCCATACTAATAAAATATAAGATTGCGACCGTAAATTAAAAGTAACTAACTATAATCGCGTTAGAGATAAATATTTGCGGTTGTAAAATGTAATTGTTTTCTTCGAGTTGTATCTTTTACTGAGGTGTGCCAAAAAAGAGTATTCTATCTATATATTTGATGTGGTATTCAACTCACGGCCTGATTCGAACTTTAAGATACGTCAAAAATTTGCTAAAGGTACGACATGGAAGGAGACTTCCGGTTCGAACGCCATCTTGATAGTAGCCTCGTGATTAATTCCTTTGTTTTTTGCTCATTAATATTGTTTAGTGTAATATCGATAGCTTTATTATACAATAATCTAATGTGGTAGTGTGCAGTGAATGGAGAATTAATCTCAAAGCGTGTTTAACCACCATTTTGGAGTCAACGGCCGGTAGTCCACGTGCTTCTCGTAAAATCTAGCTAACGGTTTTACGAGACAACTACAACAACCACCGAACAGCGTCGTGCTCTAAGAGCATTTATTTTGTTCCTACCCTTTTACGTGACATTGGCTACGGGCAACACCGCCCTCAAGTCCATCAAGAAAAGAAAAAGAAAAAGAAGACTTGGATGGAAGACGAACTGCCGGTAGGCCTCCAACAAGATGGAGCGACGACCTGGTGAAGGTCGCGGGAATTCGGTGGATGCGAGCTGCACAGGATCGGTCGGAGTGCCTTGGGGGAGGCCTATGTCCAGCACTGCAGTGGACGTCTATCGGCTGACTTGATGATGATGATGATGATGACATGGATCGGATATGTCAGTGTCAAGAGTGTCGTTTCTTCAAACAAAAACGTCACTCAACCATTGAAAACTGACTTTCATAGGTGACCTAAATTGCACAGTCTATCGGAGGTGATCCACAGGGGCTTACTTGTGCCTCAAGATGGATAAATTCCCTTCATTGTTCCTTATTGCGTTTTTTTAGTGAGGGATTTATACTTGAAATGATTTCGCGGGCAAACATCAGAAGGCTTTAAAGGAGCTTATTTCAGGAAGGAGCTATAGTTTCATAGGTCATATATTATACATAATTATTCATTCTACTTTGAGGCCAACAGGCCAATTCGTACGACATCAGAATGATATTTGAATCATGTTATTTAGTTTGTAATATTATAAATGCACGCGGGACTGACATCATTTAGATAATTATCATTTTGATGTCGTGTTATCGCTCGAGAATGGTAAACAGTTGAACAAATTTTAGAATATTCACCCTTGATTTGCGTGGTGATTTATGCCCTTTAAATAAATATTTTGAAACGACAATATGGTAACCCGGCGTAACTTAAATGCAGGGGGGACTGAAATTACAGTTTTCAAGTCAACATTTTATAGATATATTTTTGTGTAGGATTTTTGGTAACAGGTAAACAAGAATTCATAACATAATTAATCTAACTTGTTACACGAACAGTCCAGAAAATAATGCATCATCATCATCTTCCTCGCGTTGTCCCGACATTTTGCCACGGCTCATGGGAGCCTGGGGTCCGCTTGGCAACTAATCCCAAGAATTGGCGTAGGCACTAGTTTTTACGAAAGCGACTGCCATCTGACCTTCCAACCCAGAGGGGAAACTAGGCCTTGTTGGGATTAGTCCGGTTTCCTCACGATGTTTTCCTTCACCGAAAAGCGACTGGTAAATATCAAATGATATTTCGTACATAAGTTCCAAAAAACTCGTTGGTACGAGCCAGGGTTTGAACCTGCGACCTTCGGATTGCAAGTCGCACGCTCTTACCGCTAGGCCACCAGCGCTTTTTCCAGAAAATAATGCATACGAGTATCAAAGTACTTAACCTCAAAATTTCCTAAACTCACCATGTACGAAAAACACCAAACTATTTACTACAAAAAATAAAAGTCTCCACTAAAACGTTGAATCTCAAAATCACAACCTAGGTACTTAAATAAAACGCCTTTTATCCGATTCCCACCGTTTTCTCGACATTCAACGTTGATAAACGACATTTTAACCTAGCTGCCATCAAATGCAGATACCAGTTCAAGTTTCCTGGCACCTGATTTTAAAGGCCCTTAGAATCAATGGATCATTCATTTGTATTAGATAAATTAGCTTCTGCCCGAAACTTCATTTCCATAGAATTAATAATTTCATAGGTATAAGGCGAGAAACTCGTACTGTTATATAGACTTAAAAACGCTTTTCGATATGCATATTTAACACTGTGTAGACCTCGGCGGACTTTATCTGATCAGATCGGGGAAATCCTGAAGAAAGGCCAAGTCAATAGCACCCTAAACCGGCGAGCGTGTATGAGGAATGTTATGAAAGTGAAGGAAGCGAAAGAGGTATGTCAGGATTGTAGCAAGTGGAAATCCGTGGTCTCTGTCTACCCCTCCGGGAAATAGGCGTGATTATATGTATGTATGTATATTTAATACTGGTGATGTTACCCTGGACTCGAGAACTTGCCCCCGCGCAACTAATGGTCACATAAGCCAGATCTGGCGGCGAGCCAGCGCACTCAATTAATACAATAATCATCGTGAGAGTACACGAACGTATTGATTCTAGGCTTGAGGCCAATTTGAACGTACATTTTGACATCAAAATGATATCTTAATAGGGTAATTTAGTTATCACTCGCGCTTGCATTTCGCTCATACACTTGTTTGGTAATAGGCGCGAGCGAGACGCACGGGAAAATGATAACAGAATGACATCATTAAAACATGTAACGTTAACTATGAAAGGGACCTTATTGTTGATGGCACTTCTGTCATAATTTTTAAACGATGCTCCGATACAAATACAACGCTGTGCGACGTAAGCGAGCACCATCGACAATAAGGTCCCTTTTCATAGATAACGCCACATATTGGCCTCCTTATCAGCGATATAAAGGGGCCCACTGACTATCAGTCCGCCGGACGATATCGGCCTGTCAATTAGAACAAAAATTTGACAGTTCCGAACAACTGACAGGCCGATATCCTCCGGCGGACTGATAATCAGTGGGCCCCTTTATATTGTAATCTGTGAGGTGTTTAGTTAATAGTCAACTGACTTGTATCAATTAACTTTGCTGAACGCACACTTATCCAACAGAGGACAAAATAACAGCGAATTTAGTAATAAAAACAAATGGAAATTCATCCAATATTCAATCCGTACAGGTTTCCAGGTATCCATATTTTATTCCACAAGACTATGAAAAATAAATAATATATGCCAATTAGTATAATATTATGTATATGACAAGAGAGCTATCAACCCTTTCCGCAACCACCTTTAGCCACGAACCAAGTTCAGAATATGAGTAGGTACCTAATTTAGGTAGGTTTTAAATTATATATATATATTTATAATATGAGCCTTTGGTTAAAATGGATTTAAAATACTTCATGTATAATCTTAACTTTAAACATAAATATTTAACACACGAGTATTAAGCCCTTGAATGCCGGAACGCGGATCCGCGTACGAGGAAACTATTAGATAACTAATAATCCCGATTCCCGACACACGAGAGGTCACTCACGTTTTTTAAACGAAAATCGCTCTTTTTCTTGTTCGCTCCGTAACGTGCCAAGATTTTTCGTTAAGAGGCGTAACGTTTTAAATGTTTCAACAGTAATACATACTTATAAATTAAAAGTCTACAAGGTTCATGATAATGACGAATAGGATAGATACTGGTTAGCGTAACTAGTTCTTATCCAAATTTTCGTCCGTAGTACTAGATAGATAAAACTGCAAATTCATATTAAAAATAAGAAAGATAAAAAAAATAAAAATCCGTTGGCTTTTCTTAGGCGCAGGTTATTTTTTAGTAGTGATAAGCAAAGTCTATGTCTTATTACCATTTGTACTCGTATAAGCTGTCTTCGTAAAAAAAAATTATTTTTACTAAATTTTCTTATTTTTTATTACCTCAACATTCTTACAAAAAAAGTAAAAGTTAGCATATAACACCCTGCAACGCTAACCCGAAGCCCTTAAACTAGACCATTAAAAATCCAATTTGCATAGAAAAAATATCCAGCGAATGCACTTAAAACTAATAAAACGCCGTTAACAATAGCAAAGCAGATTGGTCTCGACTAGATAACGAGTGTCGTTAATTGTCGTTGGCGCGTCGCCAGCACCTGCATTATGGAATCAAATCAATTCTCATAGCTTTCATTAAAATTGTCAGGGTTTTTGGCTTCGGAGAGTGTTGTGAATATAAGATTTATATTTAAGTGGGGGATGGTGACCATGTTTTTTTTTATTGTACTGTGATGTTATACGTTGTAGATATAAAAGAATACATAGTGTTTGATGCATGATTAATTGATTATTGTTTGTTTATACAAAGTGCAGTATTCACTAACATTGTGTTGACATTATTAAGGAATACAATACTCTTTGCGGCACAGCTTACAAAGTTTACAATACGTGTACAGAAACACAAACAAAGACAATTGGATATAGGTACCAACAGGTGGCCTTATCGCTTAAGAGCGATCTCTTCCAGATAACCTTTGGGTAGCGGAGGCAAGAAAATTTGAATATGCAGTAGGTGGTGCAGATATAAATAAAATAAAAAGTTAAACTGTATATTACCAAACAGCACAAACATTAATATCAATGCACATACTAGTATACATATATAAGTATAACCATAAACGTACACAAACACATATGTACATGAAAAAAGTACATATTAAATAGAGAAACAATTAAAAACTAAGGAAGATAGTATTTTTTAAGGTTTGATTTGAAGGAGTAGGTAACAGATTGTGAACGTATGCATTGTATTGACATGTTATGGAATATCCCAATTACTAAAAATACTAAAAATATTCCCCGAGCGTTACTCAAATGTACATGTGTTTAAATACAGTTCCGTGTGTTAAGTGAGTGAGAGTGGAACTTCCACACTTTGTCACATCAAAGGTGGTGCGATATTACGATATTAGCTTAGACTGACTCTTTTGTTTTATGAATCAATCGAAATACAACAATATTTGAGTAGATGTATGTATTGATAACCGATAATGAGCTTTCGCGAGCGCGCAGCCGAACAATCGGTATTGGAAATGGTCACATCACTATAGCGAGGCAAGGACTGACAGATGAGCATCATCGCAATGGCGGCGTCCGGTGGAGTTTCCCAAGTCATGCCT
This sequence comes from Cydia strobilella, assembly GCF_947568885.1. Classification (NCBI taxonomy): domain Eukaryota; kingdom Metazoa; phylum Arthropoda; class Insecta; order Lepidoptera; family Tortricidae; genus Cydia; species Cydia strobilella. The sequence continues at coordinate 20,299,873 of NC_086046.1, forward strand.
GTTTTTATTGTACTAAATCCTTTATTTGATGATGATTGGTGTATTCGTTTTAACAGTATGCATTGTGTTGAGTGTTGACATATTAAGGAATATCCCAATTACAAAAAAAAAACAATGAAATTATTTCCCAAGCGTTACTCAAATGTACTATTAGGTACATGAAATGTTCCCTTTCTCACAGACCACTAGCATCCAGCTAAACCAATATACACGCTTACAAGACAACACCTGCACAAAGTTTACATCATTCGCTTTACGGTTATTCTTCACGCTGCGTCTTACGTAGTCGAACACTCGCGATCGCGGCTTGGCGGGCCCAAGGTTCTATAGGTATCAAAGGATTGATTCACTCAGCTCCGCGCCGCGCCGCTTCACGTTCGCGAATAACAGTGCGCGTACTAACGCTGCGTAACAGACCGGAATATATTATACAAGCTTACAAGACAATACTTTCCCGAATGAAGGTTGAGGGAGACGATGGCTGAGATACGCGTCATACTCGTGAACGGGTGCTGTTTGTGGAGACCGGTCTGTTTAAGTTTACACGGGCTTCATGTTACCTATGTAACTTTACTTTTGAGTGGCATTAACGTGAGACACTTCATTCGGTTCTTGTCTGTTTGTCTGATTTAATATTTTGTCTTTTTATTGATTATATAACAATACAAGTCTTGGAGACCCTTTACATCTCGAAGGATAATTTGATAATCGTTTTTTTATTATTATATATATTTTATCTCTGACACCTAGAGACTTTTACATCTCTAAACAATTTTAGTACTTGTCTGTTGTGTGTATATTTTTTATTAGTTTTTTTGTGTAATTTGACATTTAGACTGGATACATCTCTGACAAAGTATCTAATATTTTATTGATTCTATATGTGTAATTGTTTTTTGTAATTTTTGGTTAATTTTATTGCTTGTAAAAATATACATGTAAAAGTGCCCCTGTGGCCTATTTGCTGAATAAATGTTTGATGTTGATGTTTGATAATACCTGCACAAAGTTTACATCACTCGCTTTACGGGCATTCTTCACAGACCACTAGCACCCAGCTAAACCAATATACAAGTTAACGAGATAATACCTGCACAAAGTTTACATCACTCGCTTTACGGCCATTCTTCACAGACCACTAGCACCCAGCTAAACCAATATACAAGTTAACGAGACAATACCTGCTCAAAGTTTACATCACTCGCTGTACGGGCATTCTTCACAGACCACTAGCACCCAGCTAAACCAATATACAAACTAACGAGACAATACCTGCTCAAAGTTTACATCACTCGCTTTACGGGCATTCTTCACAGACCACTAGCACCCAGCTAAACCAATATACAAACTAACGAGACAATACCTGCTCAAAGTTTACATCACTCGCTTTACGGCCATTCTTCACAGACCACTAGCACCCAGCTAAACCAATATACAAGTTAACGAGACAATACCTGCTGAAAGTTTACATCATTCGCTTTACGGCCATGCTTAACTCTTGATGGTCATCGTAAAGATTACGATGACAACTTACTGCGCGCGTCACAGCTTATGACAGTCAGTTCGCTTAGGTATTTATATAAAAAATAAATTGTAAACTGAAATAGATATCATACACTAAAGAAAAAGTGACCAAGCCCACCGGTGGCCGAGGCGGGAATCGAACCCGCGTCTCATAAAATTAATAAAATAATTCGGTTGGTTCCCTAGTTGGTTAAGATTAGTTGTGTTTATTGACTTAGCGTGGGAACTGCTGTGCCCCAGATAAGATTCATATAGGTACTATTCCGACGATTCAAAATGATGTATCGTAGAGGATGCATCTGATCAGATAAAGGTATACTTGTAACTTAAACAAGCAGCTTATTTGTAGTAGGTAGAATGGATATAGGTCAGTAGATACAAGTTTATAATTATATTTTTTAAATCACATAATATATTGAAACAGGTATAAGATTTTTTTAATCTACAATTTTAAATAAAGCATAGCAGCGAACAGAGCCACATTAGGAAACTGCCACAGTAATTTAGTAATAAATATTATAATTATAATAACTTTTTTTTTCGAACATTATACATATTGCCTTAATGAAAATGACGGGCGTTATCTCTACTTGAGTTGCTATATTCTCGGTATTTTTTTCTACTTTCTGTGCGATAAAGTGTATTTATTTTTTATTGATTTTGTGCTGATGGAAATCTAAATTGGTGATAAAAGTAATACCGCTTTCATCACCTATTTAGATTTCTAAGTTTATAAATAAGAGTGCTAAATTATTTCGTTAATTATATAAATATTTTCACAAATAGTGACTGCCTCCACTCCATATCCGCCCAACGATATCTAGGACGACCAACAGGACGGCGTCCAGTTGGTCGACCTAAGTAGGCCCGTTTTGGCTGCCCGATCTTCACCCATCCTTTCGAGGTGGCCAAACCAGCAGAGACGATGCGCTTTGAGCTTTCTCCGTGAGCTCGGCGTCGGCGAAAGCTGGCGTGTTATCGCTCTGAACCGGGCAAAGTGGCGTGCTCTCGTGTTGGAGTCCAAGACTCATTTTGGGTCATCGCGCCAGCCAAGTAAGTTAGTAGTAGTGACTGCGCCGCACTAAGCTGCGGCCCAGTTTTATCCGGCAGTTGGTCTTAATGCGCCTATAAGTGGAATCATTCCGCAGCCTCTCCCGTGTCTGTTAATATTTTATAGGCATTTCCGAAATGAATGGCGGGCTTTATACGGCTCTTTGCCGCGCGGAAAGATGACCGTAATGCATTTGTTTTATTATTGCTTGAGTCGTTTGCAGTATTTTGTTGGGTGCATTTTCACATTGGTTCCTTGACTTCCTCGATAGCTCAAAATATTTTTTATAATCCTTTCAGACCCGAAAATCGAGATTTGCTTAATAAAAATCAAATCATTCACAGAGTTACAGGTCAATTCCAACGTGCACCTGACACCAAACCGATATTTGAATCATATTAGCAGTTAGTAGGGGAGACCAAGGTGAGTTGTGACATTGACGATTTTTTTGGAACCTATTAACTGTTAGCGAGCTCGCAACAGTGCGCGCGCGCGCTATTGCGAGCTCGTTGTTAGTTAATTGATTCAAAAAATTCAACGATGTCACAACTCTCCTCTGTCACAACTCACCTGGGTCTCCCCTAAGGGGAAGAAATGAACGCGCGAATGACAGCTAACTGATATGATTGCAATATCTATCTATCTATCTATCTATCTATCTATCATTTCGCTCAGACTTTTACGCACAAGTATTAGCGCGAGCGAAACGCCCGCGCGAATTATAGCTAACTGATATGATTCCAATATCATTCTAATATCGGTTTGATGACAGTGCACATTCGAATTAACCTGAAATAATCGTTACAAACACTAATAATTCTCATTCTTGTTTCAGGTACGTAAACTCAGTTATAATAACGGCCACTTTGCGTAAGTATTTTCATGACAACTAAACTTTATGTAACATAGATATATATATTACTTCGTAAAGACCGGCCTTACGAACACAACGAATGGGACCGATACATTGGAGTCATAATCGCATTTAGTTACACCAGCGCGCTCAGTCGTGTGGCGAATTGCGCAGTGGAAAGGCGTCGGTATTCGGCCGGAATTGTATGCATATGCTTATACTTTGTTTACACCAATGGTGACGCCTTAACAACATAGAGCCTACCGTGAACCACTGTGTCCGTTTGTCTATTTGCCTCCCTATCGATCTAATATGCAAGGATAGAGAGGCGAACGAAACTAACGAAACGAAATTTAGATTTTCGATATTTTTCCTCTGTTGAGTAGAGGGTTTGCAGTGCACTACGCCGTGCATATGTGTGGTTGTTAACAGAGCTCCCAACAATAGGTTAAATGACAAGTTTTCGTTAATGCTATCAGTCGATCAGGTTTGTTTTGAGCATCAAATGCGTATATGGGACCCATTGCATTAAAGCAATATAAAGGTGACCCAATTTTAACAGTTATAACACCAAAATATTTACTAAACTTTAACATTTTACGATTATCCTACACTTCATTTACTCGTGACGCAACGAATCACTCAGTTCCCTCAACAAACAAATATACATATAAAAATCTTTATTATAAGAAAATTAAACACTTTCAAATATACTTTGTATAAATTAGTGCCCATCGATCGGACATGACTTAAAAGGTCCGATTGAACCAAACTTTCAGAACAAATTCTTAATGAAAACCCTTAAAACCCAATTTGTTCATTTTTGCAATATTCACTCACTCGTTCACATGTACACATAACAGAGAAGGAGGGAACGAGAAATTTCTGATCGATTTTGCAACCGGAATCGGCTACAGGAAATGAATTCCGAAACTTACGGTACCAATTTGCTGTAAGCGGGTCGGGCCGGTACACCTTTTTGTATTAGGGCTTATTGGAGCGAGAAAGGGCCTAATGTATTTTATTTCACACGCGATTATAAGGCTAATTGCTATAGGAATACATCCTAAAAGAGCTTAAGGCCGTTCCATCGGTTTGCCGCCGTCTTTGTCACATTTCGCAAGAAAGAACGGGAAAGAACATACGCGCCAAGTGTAAATTTTTATCGAATTTTGTCGGTTTTTATTTATTTTAAAAACGTTACCATACAATATCGAAATTCTAAAGCTATGAAATTACTATTTATGCTAAGATTCTTTTTTCTTCTTTTTTTGTTTATAGTATCACATAATAATTAACCGAGTAAAGTAGGATTAAAAGTCCGAGTTAGAGGTTACTTTGGGAATTAATTGTATCGAGCGAAGCGTCATAATTCGTGTATCGGAAGCTATGTTGTTAAAGATAATATAGTCAAGAACTACATATATTTTTTCCACGTCTAAGAATATTAGAAAAACATGATCATATAAGGAGATTTTTCGCCTTCTGGCTCAGGAAACCGCCTTAAACATGGATGGAGGTTTAAGTGATCTTATTTTTATGCAATTTTTTTGAGTGAAAATTCAGAAATATAAGAATTTTGTATGTTTTTCCATTTCTCGGGACCATGGGATCCCGGACCTTTGGGGTGCGTGGGTCCGAAGCTAACATCGCAGAGACCCTTTAAGACAAGTTTGATGTGATGTAGAAAAAAAAAATATTATTTTAGGTCCATACGATGATACGTACTTATGTATGTCCATGTTTTGATACCTGCGTATGTAATCGAATTTTTATAGGGACATTACAAAGTATATAAATGGTTCTCTATGTAATATGTCACGTGTTTTGATCGTTAGGTCCCGTAAAATTATACATATTTTATAAATCTGTTAAATCCTAAAAATACACAGATCCCTGATAGGGATAAGTTCGCCTTTGTACAAATGATGCGTTTTTCTCTTGTTTTTTTTTGTACAATAAAGAGTTTTACTACTACTACTACTACTACTAAATACAAGAATAAATGACACGATTAAATCGTTGAATAAATTACACTTCACAAATCGTTGAGTATTATGTAATTTTTTATATAACTCCTGTAATTACCCTCCCATAGAAAAGCCAAAATGTATGAAACAGTCAAATTTTTTTTCGCGATTTCGTGGTTGGTCCCATAGTAAATTTGCCCAGTATAATCCGAAAACCTCCCTGGCAACGGAAATGCAAATTTTTTAGTCACCGTGTATAAAAGAGTTTCGAATGAACAATGTTAACCCTAACCTTTGTCTAAAGCAACCCGATACAGTAAGCATTTATTTTAATCCCAAAACTTTTTTACACTCCCGTCACGACAAGCCCTACAAATGAAAGGAACTCGATGATAAACAAGAAACGTGCTCAAACGTAAAGGAATGATTAGAAACAAGAAAATCCATTATTTCGTAACGTTTGAAACGCAACCCGTCATTCTGCAGCTAACAATGAGAAACAATTTGTACCACCAGTACGGATTGAACGACTGGGAAATTAATTTGGAACTCATTTGTATGCTTTAATTATTTTGCCGAGTGGCAAAAGTTGTTTTGGCCACGGGATAATTTTGTGAGTGTAGTGCAAACTGGAAGTTGGGGCCTTTAATCTAAATCGTCTTGAGCTCGTAAACATTTGTCCATAATGAGTAACTATTGTGACTGAGGATAACGCGTCAATTGAGAGGAAAGTGGATGACCGGTTCTTCGTACGACTGTATAAAAAGCGTACAAAAAGCTCCCCACCATTACATTTTTCGGGATAAAAAAACCAAGACAACTAAAATAATTTTGACCCTTGTACAGTCGCCATCAGATATATCGCAGCGGCTAAGGTGCCCACAAATATCTGAACACGCCTTTATTCTCAGGGCGTTAGAGTGCGTGTTCAGATATTGTGAACACTTTGGCCGCTCCAATATATCTGATGGCGACTGTACAAGGGTCAAAATTATTTTAGTTGTCTTTTTATTATTTCTCATGTAAAATATCATGTACAGCTGGATAGACATACAATGATATTCGATTTTGTTATATTTGTTTGAAAGAAGGCATACATTTTAAAAGCCTGGCCGAATGGCCGGAAACAAGACAACGAAAAGAATTATGGCCAACAAACGCAGTTCCCATCTTCTTCTCTGGATATCAACGTTACAGAACATATTTTTACATAACTTACTGTATATTAAACCACAGCTAAGCTCCGTCATTTGAGGTTTTTCGATTTTTTCTTAAGAAGCTCGCTTTCAAAAAATTCTGTGATGACAAATAAGACTAACGTAGTCTTATTATGGACAAGCGGTCGTTAATTATCCTAGAATTATGGCCAACAAACGCAGTCCCCATCTTCTTCTTTGGATATTAACGTTACAGAACATATTTTAAACAGCTTGCTGGACATTAAACCACAGCTAAGGTCCGTCATTTGAGGTTTTTCGATTATTTTTTTAAGAAGTCAGGACCTTTCAAAAAATCCAGTGATGAAAAATAAGACTAACGTAGTCTTATTATGGACAAGCGGTCGTTAATTATCCTAGAATTATGGCCAACAAACGCAGTCCCCATCTTCTTCTTTGGATATTAACGTTACAGAACATATTTTAAACAGCTTTCTGGACATTAAACCACAGCTAAGGTCCGTCATTTGAGGTTTTTCGATTATTTTTTTAAGAAGTCAGGACCTTTCAAAAAATCCAGTGATGAAAAATAAGACTAACGTAGTCTTATTATGGACAAGCGGTCGTTAATTATCCTAGAATTATGGCCAACAAACGCAGTCGACATCTTCTTCTTTGGATATTAACGTTACAGAACATATTTTTACACAACTTACTGTATATTAAACCACAGCTAAGCTCCGTCATTTGAGGTTTTTCGATTATTTTTTTAAGAAGTCAGGACCTTTCAAAAAATCCAGTGATGAAAAATAAGACTAACATAGTCTTATTATGGGCAAGCGGTCGTTAATTATCCTAGGTGCTGGCGATTATTTGTTCTGGCTGTAGGTATACAAAACATGTTTATTAAAAATTTGCATAATTACCTCGTCGAGTTGTGTAGTATTATTTTAAAGCAGCTTAATTACAGATTACAGCAAGTTTTTTGGTCACTTGGTCATGTTAGAAATTAAATAATGAAATTGTGGTTTATACGTTACATTTTTAGACATTCTGTTTCTTTTGGTCGAGCACTTTTAAAATATTTGATACGAAAAATTATATGTTGTGGTAGATTAAGTAATTTATTTTATCTGCATCAATATCATAACCTCCAATATATTCGGAAACGATAAGCTAACGGCCTATATTAACAAACCTGTATCAGGTGCATCGTAATTTTAACTTTACGTTATCGATAACCAAGACCTATTACATTCAAATTTAGAACATCTCTAAGAAACAAAGCAATTTGATTTGGCCTCTATACTAATATCAGTCGAGATGACGTTTTATTCGTTATGAAGTATCAGTTGCAAACAATTTTGTCAAATATAATCTTGATATCGAATGATATGGCAGTCGACCGCCGACTAATTTGTCTCTAAATAAAACGAAAAAACAACGGATGCGTGACATGCGCGAAAAAGTTTGCATTACCGCGCCTCTGACGTTTATTTTGTAAGTATAAAATTACTTTGTTTTGATCATGGTATAATAATATCAAGGTACTCTCTTCCGAGACTCGCGAACCATGTGACTGCCACAAGCCTACGTCATCGTGCTGTTCACAGGTTCATGATGACGTAGGCTTGTGTCAGTTACGTGGTTCGCGAGTCTCGGAAGAGAGTACCAGGCGGAGTATATTATTATACCATGGTTTTGATAAAGCTAATGATATTAATGTAAATAAAACAGTGTATGTAACTGTACATAATTAGGCATTAAACTCATTTCATTCGTTTCATAAACTCACACCCGTATTTTAATCCCTTTCATTATGTAGCAGTCACATAAACTACTATTACATTACATATGGTGCTACTTTACCGCATTAGTGCAATATTAGCACATAACGCAACTATGTCTAAAATTTAAATGGTGTGTACTGTAAAACGTTGTACGATACATGTGTGAATAGGTAATTAGTAACTCGTGTCGATTTAAAACACTCTCTTATTCGGTCGTGTTTTAATTTATCGCTACTCGTATTATATAATCTGTGCACTCGTTTAGAATTTCCTATTTTTCGCACTTGTATCATAATGCACTAATAATCCAGTTAGGTTGGGCTAATTAATATAGGCTAGGAGCTAATAATAAATAGAAAATATAAGCAATTGTTAACCACATTTGGACGCTTATGTATTAAGTATACGTATTATTTATTTGTGGAGTTGCAGGCGTACATAGGCTACGGAGACTGCTTAACATCAGGTTGGCCGTATGCTTGTTTGCCACCGACGTAGTATAAAAAAAAAAACAAAAAACGGAAGTGTTTTTTTTTGACTAAGTACATACTGCAATACGTCTATACGTATTACTCGTAACCTTTGTTAACTCATTTATAATCCCGCTCATGTAATAAAGGATCTTATCCCAAATTAGTTTAAGCCCAAAATTCAATGGCACACAGCTTAGCCCATACGTATCACGTTTCTCAATGGAACCGTCCAACTGTCCTGAAACTAGGTGGGATCATAGAAAGCCAGGAAACGCCGGGGGCGGACAATCTACGTGTTGGCTTACCCCCCTTAGCTCAAAGGTAGGATCTTACTGTGGACTTAGCCCTAAATATAGGTACTACTTAGTTTCTATGACGTTCAGTAATAAAAGGGGACAATAGCTCTGCTATTCAGCGCACGAACGTATTTTGGCGATGGTACGTTTTACGCTTTATGAGATAAAGGCAGCGACGAAACTGAAATAATATTTAAAGCATATTAAAAATAAAGTAATGTTAAAAATCCTGACGTAAAAGTTGTTTTTTAAAGGTAATAGTTTTTAATTGGACCTTTTACCATACTTACCGGTGATTCAAGATTAACAAGTTTATAAAAAAAATCTGAGGTAAAAGTTACAAGTTATTATGTAATATAACATTTAAAACTTTCGCGGTTTAAACACATATTAAATCACATTTAGAAACGGGTCTATCGCGAATTTATTTTGTTACCTTTATTTACCGACGTTTCGACACAGGCTTCACTGGTCGTGGTCGCGGCTAACTGACGTCCCAGCAAAACACACAAATCACACAAATCTCTGTTTTGACATTTTGCTGGGACGTCAGTTAGCCGCGACCACGACCAGTGAAACCTGTGTCGAAACGTCGGTAAATAAAGGTAACAAAATAAATTCGCGATAGACCCGTTTCTAAATGTGATTTAATAAGTTATTATGTAGTTCTCTGAGGTCGTAAGTCAAAGTTATTTTTATACATTTGCACAGCCAATACATAGGCGCGCTTATAAATGTTAGCTTATACGCGGAGATAAAACGCTCTTTAAGCCCAGAGTCCGATAATTGGAAGCCTGTTCACTGGGGCGGCGCTGGCGCAGCGCCAGAGCATATACCGTGGTAATAATGTTGTTAACGCCTGCATATTTGTAGAATGTTAGTATAGTTTATTGTACGGGCTTAAAAATCTCGAAAGACTGAGCGGGAAAAACGTGCAAGGAAAAGAGGAACATTGATAATTTTGGACCGATCTCGTGTTTCGTGGAAGTTACAAATACGAGATGGTCGAAAGTCCTGCCAGGGTTCTATACAGTTTTACAAGATTCTAAACAGAAGTTTATTTAGTAACGTTTATTAAGTTAGTGAAAAGGTATGCTAGGATTCTAATAAGATATGAGGAGATCCACAAGAGAACAAATGACGACAAACGTAGCTCAGTTTCGAAAAAAGGTTATTGAATAACAATGTTCCCGACATTCCAGCTTAGGTCTTAAAAGAAGGTACAGATGCCGAGGTTTTCCCGGGGGGCTACAGTATGGGGTTCTTCAAAAAAGGAGTGTACCTATAGGTTTTTAAAGGTAATATCTCTGGTGTTGCAGGCGTCCATAGGCTACGGTGTGCTTACCATCAGGCGGGCCGTATGCTTGTTTGCCACCGACGTGGTATAAAAATAGATGTAAGTAGTGCATAATTGTTTACTATCGTATTTTCTCGGAGACGTTCGTATTTGCCATGCTGCTCAGTACTTTTTGTACCGAGACTGACTGAAATAGTAAGACACGTTCGTACGTTTCCGTCGAAATACGATGGAAAATAATTATGCATTACATCTGTACATTGATGATACTCTCGTAATCGCAGAGAGCAATTAGCCTCATGCATGAAGTTTATGTTTGAACGAAATATGTTTTATTCGGATGTTTGTTACCGTTATATCATGTTACAAATGCATTTCCGTTTTTAAATTACCATTTAATTACTTAAAATTATAAATAAAAAGTACAAAAATTTGCCCGCGAAAAGCTAGTGAGCGAAACGCTCGAAACGCCACGTGACGTCACGCGTTCGACAGATTAGTGTCATTAGTAGCAAACGTCAGTTGGGCCGCCCAACGTGTGACGTCATCACGCTCTGGCGAATTCGCGCCAAAAATTATGAGCGTTTCAACCGCTCAAAAGTTTTCAACATTTTAAATATTTTTTAATAATGTTAAGGTTTACAAAAGTATTTTTATCATTTCCGGTGTTCCAACGATATAAATTATGAATCCAAAAATAAAAATAAATTCATGCATGGAGCTAATTGGGAGCCCACACGTCCGCCCGATATATGAAGATCTGATTGATGCCATTGTGATAGGTACCTAATATTCAATATTTACAATAATTTAAAATTATTTAGTACCTATTAGGTATATAATATTTTATTATTAAAATTTTATTACTTTTTTATTTATATTTAGGTACACGATAACAATTACATCACATACAAATTACATTTAAAATACAATAACTAATCTTAAATTAAAATAAAACTAAAACCTTATAAAATAGATTACAACTAAATTAGAACTAACTAAAAAAGTCCCCCAATTTTATTTATAATGTATTTTCTGTCTACCAGCATTTATTTAAAGGAAACAACGGATTTATGCGCCTCTGGATCTTAATGGAAAAAATTACGGTTCATAAAAATGTCCACTCGTTTAATTTCCTCCCTTCATAATTTTGGGACCTATTATATAAAGGTTTGAACCAAAGCTAGATTTAAGTACAAAATGTTTCACAACTATCTATAGGTATTAATTTTCCCTCCATAACGTATTAAAATGCCAGTAATATTTGGATAACTTTTATTTTTCTTTGACAATTAAACCTAAGCTAGTAAAGTCGCCGCACCCTAAGATTTGATTAAAAAAGTTGTAAGTATAAGACTTGTTTGAGTTTTTTCAACGAATTCAGAATTTCTGTTGAAGTTGCAAGTAGGAATGATCGCTTAGGGAAATCATTGGGATATGGCAACGAAGATGCTGAGACATAGTGGCAATGAGTTGGCGTCGTCTTATTCACCAAGCAAATTCGTTGCAAATGGAATAAAAATTAAGGTGCAGTGCATTTAGCCAGCAGTGTATTTGATAAATCGTAACGCCTTTTTTTGATCATAACTAATACGGTTGCCAAAAAATATGTATAGCCATCATGAGGTCTTTCTTTAGTATCATCATCGATTCGAAACCTGATTAAAGAAATTTCGCTCGATAGAAAATAATCACGAAAGTAGGTCTAAAACGCACTATTAAAATTTTGCTTCTAATTGCTTCTAAAAATGCGTAATGTTATTTTTAATCAAACTCATCGATTACTTCTTTTTGTGCAGAATTGGTCAATAATAACCAAAAATAACAATTTGACTTATAAAATAATAGAAATTGACAGTGATATCACCCGCGTCAATGCTGCAGTATTAATCACATTTAAAGTCACATCACATTTAGAATGCCTATAATGGCATTAAGTCCGCCTGTTGTACACTTTTTATGTGCAATAAAGTTTAAAATAATAAAATAATAAGATCGGGTCTATCGCGAATTTATTTTGTTACCTTTATTTACCGACGTTTCGACACAGGTTTCACTGGTCGTGGTCGCGACTAACTGATGACCACCACCACCACCACCACCACGATCAGTGAAACTGTGTCGAAACGTCGGTAAATGGAGGTAACAAAATAAATTCTCGATAGACCCGATTTTAAATGTGATTAATATGTGTTCAAAACGCGAAAGTTTTAAATGATATAACGCTGCAGTACTTACCTAGTATCGTTGTAACAGTTCTGCAGTCTACTTCTGAATGGGATTCCGGGATTTACATTACGAAATTAGTGTCATGCATCTTGAAATCAATTTCACGAAAGTAGTTTCGATAAATGCGAAAGTAATTTCGTGAAAATGTAGTGTCCTGAAATTCACCGTGAAGTGACTGAAGTGACCGTGGCCCCATTAGCATCAAAGCACGACACTAAGTTTTCACGTCAGATTTTCACAACAAAATTAGTTGCATGACACTAAATTTCACAAAAAAATCGCGCAGGGCACGAAATTTAAAGCAAATGAAATTAATGCACGCATTACGAAAACATTAAATTACACGTGAAACTGTTGGTAAAAATAATGTCACAAAAGTAATTTCACGCTACTAATTTCGTAATGTAAATCCGGCTTTACTGTTCAAACTACTTCCTCGATGTTGCAACAGATCTCGTACTAACCCTGTTATCTAATACCTATTTGAACACAGCTACTTGCTCTACCCAATTTATTTTCGCTTAGCTATGTAGACAAGCAGCCAAAGTTTACTTCGAAAGACTAATACTAAGATGTAACATTAGTCTGGCAATAAGCAAAGTCGAGACATGTTAATTATAATAGTAGGTCGGACATTACTTATGATACAACTTCATCAAGTAAAAAGACTGTAGACAGTAATTTACATACACAAATAGTTAGTTCATTTAATATTCAGGGACTGGAACAAATGCGACATGTTTTACTGTTTCATTATGTAATTCTTGTGAAATTTTAGTCTCATCCTAGTACAGAATGGCTAGCACGTCTTGTCGTGATAAGCACGAGAACAGTGTTGGCCGAACGTTAATTGCAATTAACCATTTACCAGTACAAATTGAACCGTAAACCGTAACGGACGGTTACAGTTTACGGTTCAATTTGTACTGGTTAATGGTTAATTGCATTAACGTTTCGGCCTACACTGCACGAGAAGGACACATCGACGCGACATGATATACCTATGAAGTTAAAAGTGTTGTCATAATTACATATGTTGTTGGTGTTGTTGTGTTGTTATTCTTATAGTATTTGCACCTGCAGAAATTGTTATTATAAATCTCGCTCGCGCCAATACATGTACGGACAAGTACGATCGAAATGCATGATAACTAAAAGACATTATTTAGATATCATTCCGATGTCAGTGTATTTTCGAATTGGCCTGTTGGTCAAAATATATTAACCATAGGTCAGTGCATTACGAGAGTTACCGAAGATTTCTCCATTTGATAAATCGTGACAACTTATCATCCTAATTCTCACATATTCCTAGCTCCCACTATGATAAACTCGAACGTTAAATAAAGGCCACTAAATATCGGGGAGACCGAGGTAGGTTAACACAAAGATAAGTTGAGACAGCGTCCATATCTCGCAAACTATTAGACGCATGACTTAGCACTGGTTACCAATTGAAAGTTTATTGAAATAGTACGTGTATTGAGTTGCGGACGGATCTTTCCTAGGGGGTAACTGCACAAAAGATCCCTATGGGTCGAAGTGTATCCGTAAGGGCCCCCGAAACTATAAGATAAGATAAGACGTGTATTTTATAATGCTTCAGTCACTAACAACTATACACATAGTTTACTCAACAAAAATTATGATTAATTTAATGTACCATATTTTTCTTTTTAAAATTACAACTAGCTAAAGAGGTATATGTGTGTCAATTAACTTACCTCAGTACCTGTTTCAAGTTACCTCGGTATTAGGAGAGAAACAGATTGGATTGATGCAGAAAAAAAATGATTTTAATAGTTCCAAGTATATTATGGTGTAACTGTTTTGGGCGGTAAATGGTTATGAAATTTGCTATCAAATGATACAGACTTCGTAATTTTAGCTTCTAATACAACAGAGTTATGACCGAAAAAGTAAAATTTGTGTCAACTCTCCTTGGTCTCCCCTACCCATAATAATATGTCATTGTGCTTAATATGATACATGCTAACCCTCCAAGGGCCCTCGTACATCAACACAACCTCCCAATTTAGGAGAGTACCTGATACATAAGTGGATGATAAAAATTGGATGTTGTACACTCCGCGTGATCACTAGCGCTCGGGGGAAATCAGGGATTGAACCAGCCATGTATGCTGCGTCGCGCATATTATCCTTAAGGTTGGTTGGTCGCATATTAGTGGCATTAACATAAAGTTCGACGGGATTAGGATGTCTTTTATTTTTGCGCTCCGGTCTGCAAAGATGTTTATCTTTGTTTTATATTGGCTTGGGGTTAAAAATTAATTATCATTATATCAGCCCAAAAAATTCTACTGGACCTAGGCCTGATTTCGAACAGTTGTGCTGCCCTCGTCTAATGCTTCCCTGCGTTTATGATCAGATCATCATTTCACTTTGTTGTTGTCTATCTTTTGGTGTGAATATTCATGAAATCCTTGAAAAAAAAAATACGAGCATGCCAACTTTCGGTCTAGTAGCAAATACCAGATGTAAAATTTATTCATTTATCACAATTTTTTTTTGTCTCTCATCACGGGACAATGGTATTTCGGACATTTGGGAGGCGTGCGAGGAGCCGCCATAACGTAGGCCCTTTTGACACTTTAATGAAATGTAACGGGTACACCGAGCGGATGCTGCCCTTGCCCGTGTCATGAGACGCACGCAGTGGCTGCACCCTTTCTACCCAGTGGCTGTTAACAGCCACTGTGCCAACTCGCGTCTTATGCATATTTCACTTCCACCCCTGGAGATTATGGCTCTAACGTCTTCTGCACTCTGGCCGGCCGGCCAAGGCAAGCCAGAGGCAGAGAATCTCGTCCCACCCACCCTCCTTCCGGTGACAGAACTCCCCAGAAACACTCGGGTACGTGAGGTTACTACTCCCCAACAGCTCGCAACAAGCCCTATGTCTGGCCGTATCCTCAAATGAGGTAACTGGGGATGGGAGGGGTAACATTAGACAAGAAATATTCCACAATTATATGAACGTGGCTGACAGCAGTGTACTTTTTATAATCGATCAATCAGGATTTACCAGTTACCAACAACTAGATTAGTTCATAGACAAAACATAATTGTCTAAAGTTAACCCTACAGTTATCCCACTCGACGGTATAATATTTTCATTGTCAATCTCCCCATAGCCATTACCTTAGTAGGAAACCAATAATATCAAATATACCTAGTCATGATCATGAATAACTAACGTAGGTATAAATGACAGCGGGTCCGGTAGGATGATAACCAATGCAATATTAAGTAGATGCTCTTACCTTATTATTGGGCAAAAAACTGACTAGAGGATAGAATCTTATTTTCCTATAGGAATTGGGTATAATAATTCTAATTTGATTTCCTATCTGGGTCAAAGTATTTACTCTAACCTAATTCAATGCTCAGTTACAAATTTTATTATCATTCCATTTTTATTTCTCCTAATAAAAAAGTAAAAATACTCCGGTAATCCAACAAAACCTGGCCTAAGCCCGCTCTCGTAACCGTCAAAAATACCCATTTTCCGTGCAATATTTATCACGAAAAAGTGTTACCCAATTTTCTTAGATTATTTCGTGCCTCAGGGGATGAGAGGGTAAATTGAGGAATCCCTCCCTGTGATTATACCGGGTCTTAGAAGCCCTTAATATTGATGGAGAGAAATAGAGATTAGCAGCAGAATCGTCTGATCAAGTTGTCGCTTGCGTGGATTGGTCCATTCGTTTTAGGGCTTGGAGATTGCATTTGTTTTGTTGGCTAATGCGGCCGTACGTTTTCTGAAGCATTAGCGCAAAGCCGTGGATTGGAATTTATAGCATTTTTTTCCGCAGTACGATTAAAATACTTTTTTATACACTGCCGTGTCAGACGTATCTCTGCTATCTCAAAAAACACAGTTTTGAGTAAATCGACTTTAAAGTTTTTGGTGAGCGTGAAAACTAATAAACTCATATATTTCGTGAGTTTATTGAGTTAAGTCATTTTTAATATGTGTTTTGTGTTTCAATAGACGTGAAGAATAATATTTCTTTACTTTTTTCTTGTAAAAGTACATAGTTTTTGAAATAAACGCATAAACATAGTTTGGCGTAACCACTGTTTCATACATTTGGTAGTTGCGCGTAACTATGTTAACTTAAAGTTAGATGAGTTCGTTGTATGAGCGCTCATAATATTTCGCGTGGCCACGGCTCGCGGGCTTATTGAGGTTTTCGTTTATCTAAAGTTAGAAGACTACATTGTATCAACTTCTAGTAAAACGTGTAACCAGGGCATGGGGAATATTGAAGTGGTCACGCGTAGTTCTTTTATCTTAAGTTGTAAGAGTTCGTTGTATTAGTGCTCCTAGTAAAACGCGTAACCAGACTACACAAGATAATTCATTTTATAATGTGTTAACTCACATTACATACAAGGAGCCCGATTTCCATCAGTCCTTACATCATTGGTTATAAAGTAGATCAATCGATTGGTGGAATTATGTTTAATAGCGTATGCATGTATTGCATGTATGTATGTATGTATGTATGTATGTATGTATGTATGTATGTATGTGTGTGTTTGTTTGTATGTACTTTATTTAATATTTAATCCCAGTAAGTGTAAAAGGCGGAATTAACAGCAGGTCAGTTACAAAAAAAAAATTACCGCCTTAAAAAAAGGTTCTCAGTTTGACCCGTATGTTTGTCCGCGATTATCTCGCGTTTGGCTGAACCGATTTTGATGCGGTTTTCAGAAAAGTGTTTGTTACATTCTGGAGAAGGTTTTAGTATACATAGAGCTGAGCTGATGCTGAACCCTGGCTGTACCTAGTGGAACTCAGGTTTGGTGTAACATAGGCACACGCTGTTTTGGTCATCCAACACGTCTTAATGAGCACTTGGGGGAGCAGTACCCAAGATAAAGCTGATGCTGAACCCTGGCTGTACCTAGTGGAACTCAGGTTTGGTGCAACGTAGGCAAACGCTGTTTTGGTCATCCGACACGCCTTGATGAGCACTTGGGAGAGCAGTACCCAAGATAGAGCTGATGCTGAACCCCGGCTGTACCTAGTGGAACTCAGGTTTTGGTTCAGGTTTGGTGTAAATTTATTGTGGGTATTAGAAGATACCTAGTAAAAATATTAGGTATTAAAATAAGGACGAAAATTGCTTGTATCTTTATACGAAAAACCTGTCAGAATGTCCTTATGATAAGCGACAATGTGGTACCTTTTGCTTGAAAATGACACAAATAAACAAATACACGTGGCAAGGAGCGACGAGCCGCTCCCTCCGCGCCCCGCGCCCCGCGCCCCACCTCACCGCGAGCCGCCTATCGCCGTACTACCTGCGTGTGATTACGCGAAACTATGATAACTCGAGATAGTAGATATCCAGTTTGCCGTAAAAAAACTGCGAAGAGTTACGCATAATTATTCTAACTTGAGTTAGAAGAGATACGCATAACTCAATGTCCAAAAATTCGAAAACGTCTATCTTAAAACATGAAATATCTCAGTAACTAAAGACATTTTTTGAAATTTTGTGTAAGTATTATATAAAGCATAGTGTCTAGTTTCATTTTGCACTGGTTAGGCGTATCTCTGCTATCTAAAGATAGCAGAGATACGTCTGACACGGCAGAGTACTGTTTAAGTGCTGCTCCTATTTTCTTTACCTCGTATTCTTTGACATAACCAGCTGTGTATTTACTTCGATACATTAGCCCGTTTTAGGGACACAGATAAATACCCCAATGGTGTGTTCTAATTTTAAATAATATTTCCGGGGAATTGTTAACTTTGGACATACAGAACGAAATAGTACAGTCGACGGCAAAGATATGTTTAAATTTTTGGCCTTATCACAAAGGACACATTGATTGAGTAAGATGCGTAAAATGCGTACAATATCGCGCTTCGAATTTGACAGGTAAACGAGATGGCGCTGTTGTGTACAGCTTCATACATTTTGCGGTAACTCTGATTGTCAAAAGTGGTCGTTTGACAATTCAGTGACTTTGGATGTCAAAATAAGGGGCACGTTTATTTCTTAGACTTTACCTCGCTATTGCAATCATCTCACTGTACCTATTGGATTGTCCCAATATGTATTTTCGTAAAAATTCACCGTATGCGATGACTCCAATCTATTCCCCCCGCAATATCTGAATGTTATATTCCTGGATCCTGATTCTTGTTTCGTGTAGTGGTTTAAGAAATGAAACTTTCCTTTTGCTGAGACAACTATTGCACCGCTTGTACCTGAGAAATGGCGCACTTTGTCCATTGCCAGCTTGCCCGAACATGTCTATTACATTTAGCTATTGCATAATAAACGCTAGGGCAGCCGAGGACGTGATCTATCCAGCCAAAGACGTGAGACGACTCTCAAAGAGCTCAACTTCCAGCAACAATGCACCTTCGGCACATGAATGTAACAACGCAAATCGCACTTTATTACCATTTCACAGAGTCCGTTTTCATTTGCCGGTAATTTGGAGTTAAGCGGCGTCGATCCGAACGGAAAGTTTTTTTAAGGCCCGGCTTGCCAACTTTCTGGGCAATTTCAGGTTAGAGGCTCGAACATTGTCAGTTTAGACTTTAGAGTGTGTGGCGGAAACAGTCAAATGGGGACCGTAATTTATGACAATTTAAAGGGAATTGGGAAAACCTCAGGTTTGGGCGCCCGGGTGGTCGAGAGAAAGTTGGATGATATATTTGTGATTATTCGGTTATGGGTCGAGGACATTACGTTTTTAGATGGAGTCGAGATTTATGAAGTAATATATTTTAACTCTCTCATTATTATTGTGCGGAAGAGATGAATGACGTTACCACACGCCTTTTGAGATTTGGCAATTTGAAGTCTCCCCACCTTCGTTCCGATCAAATTGCTTGTCAAACGCCTTCCTTATCTTTTTTATCAATTATAAAAATAAAATATATTTATGTTTAAAAATGTTTAACAATTTACTTATTCGTAAAACGTTAAAAGCCTTAATTAGTTAATTTATCATCCGTTAACATTTCATCCGTTTCTTACAAATATATATAAATAAATTCGCTATAGACCCGGTTGTAAATGTGATTTAATATGTGTTCAAAACGCGAAATTTTTAAATGTTACCATTACCTACTTATTTTTATGAAAAAAAAAAAACTTACTACTGTATCGTTGTCTTACTGTTCAGTAACAATTCGTAAACCCAATTGCAAAGACGTTACGTAAGTTCAACCGATCGCCAGTTAAGTGTTACTAATAGTACATGATGCTAGCGATGCTAGGCGATCGAAGTAGCCTCTAAATATTTTTCCGCTCAACAAGTTTTCTCAGCTCTATTAAACCTAACTATAAACACAGGACGTATATAAACAGGACGTATAAACAGGCTCCGTCAATCCAGGCCCGGTTCCGCAAATATTTACTCGCGTAATGGCAGTAACTCATCGAAACGCGAACAAACCCGCGGATATGCTTTTAAATCAGAGAAGACTTGAGAAATGGCGAGTTTGCTGGAGCTGTGAGACTTAGGGAAGTTGATGTAGTGACGTAACCATTATCTATAGATGTATACTGTATCTGTGTGTATTTTTCAAAGCTGAAAAGCTGATAGCCATCACAAGACGCAGCTATTCCTGTCCTGAGTTATTCTCATCACCAGATCACCACTAAACCACAATCAAGCGTATGTCCAATGTCAACTAGTTTATGGACGAGCTCAGAATACACATAGTTGTTACCGATGATGTTACAGGTTAAACTGGTTGGTAGAAGACGAGTGGAGTGAGCGTTGCGAATGGATGGCATAATGAATGAAATTACGCGGCGTCACAAATGTATGGTAACGAAGCTCGCCGTAAGCGGCTCAGTCGATGCTAATGGCGGCGTTTTGCCTGCGTTTTGTGTGGTTTGAGATAACGGGTTAGTGGAGCCTCCATGTAACTTTGGCCCGTGTCGATAAAACGTTCGACAAGGGCCCAAGTTTCGTGGAGATTGTTCGTACAGCAGTGGTATCATGTGGGAGCAACTGGCTCAGCATTGGTACTTAACTCACGAATTCCAAAACCACTCTCGGACTTTATATTTAGAGCCAAATTAAGAGTCGATTGCACTAAACTTATAGAATGCAGAACTGGTTTTTATTTATTATTATTTACAACGACGGGACTTAATCGCGTAAAATAGTTTTAAAACTATTTTACGCGATTAAGTCCCGTCGTTGTAAATAATAATGAGTAAAAATCGTGAAAGTTTAAATCAGTGGTTTTTATTTGTATGAAAATTCGGTTAATATTAAGTTATTAACCGATTTTTCCATACAATTAAAATTCGGTTTTGCATTCCTTAACCAAACTGTCTGTCACCGTTAAAACTTTAAAACGGTTAATTTTAATGTTCTTAATATTGTCTTCGGTTACCGTGATAGTTACTCATGAAATAAAACTATGAAAACGGACGACCGCTAAAGGGTTCGAAACGTCGGGATGTATTATAAATTCAATATACGCGATATAATCCGTTTTCATAGTTTTATTTAATGTTCTTATCGAGAGTTTTTATAGTTCCCTGCTGAATGACGTTGATCAGTCGTTCGAGTGTGATCTGGCCTTGAAAAAACCTAAATAGGTAGTTTTTTTTTCATATAATACAAATAATAAGAACAAATATATGTGACGTTTTCAACCAAAAGGTTGATTTTGAATTGAAGCTATATGGAAATAGCGCCTTATTGAACCGACAATAAGTACCATTTTGGTTGAAACTGGCACATATAGCGTTTTTACACCTCACACAAAAATACCTGTTTGACACACAAGCAATATTAATATTTCTATACAACCCAATTCAATACATGATTATGGTGCCCCCTTGTCCGTCATTCCTTATAGAAGAACCAGGAAACAATTACAACACTATATTCACCCCACAAGCGCCATACTTCATCTCAATCGGTAATAGACTGTATTGTCACTCCATATCCTTACTCCCTTATCCATTGCGATCACGTACATTCAGCATACAGCTTTTGCTACTCGGCCAAAATAGAAAGGGCAACGGAAATGTGTGCTCACGTGTTACTGAATGTCTTTTGAAGTTGGCCGGGTTATTGTTAGTCTGTATTGTATCAGTTAACAACAAGGTACGTTTTGGAGCGTGTCCTTTTGTTTATACTAGTGTGGCGTTTTCATAGTTTTATTTAATGTTCTTATCAAGAGTTTTTATAGTTCCCTGCTGAATGACGTTGATCAGTCGTTCGAGTGTGAATGATTTGTGAAACTTGCTCTATCTGGCCTTGAAAAAAACCTAAATAGGTAGTTTTTTTTCATATAACACAAATAATAAGAACGATATGTTCGATGTCATTCCTTATAGAAGAACCAGGAAAGAATTACAACACTATATTCACCCCACAAACGCCATACTTCGTCTCAATCGGTAATAGACTGTATAGGTATTGTCACTTCATATCCTTACTCCCTTATCCATTGCGATCACGTACATTCAGCATACAGCTTTTGCTACTCGGCCAAAATAGAAAGGGCAACGGAAATGTGTGCTCACGTGTTACTGAATGTCTTTTGAAGTTGGCCGGGTTATTGTTAGTCTGTATTGTATCAGTTAACAACAAGGTACGTTTTGGAGCGTCCTTTTGTTTATACTAGTGTGGCGTTTTCATAGTTTTATTTAATGTTCTTATCAAGAGTTTTTATAGTTCCCTGCTGAATGACGTTGATCAGTCGTTCGAGTGTGAATGATTTGTGAAACTTGCTCTATCTGGCCTTGAAAAAAATCTAAATAGGTAGTTTTTTTTCATATAACACAAATAATAAGAACGATATGTTCGATGTCATTCCTTATAGAAGAACCAGGAAAGAATTACAACACTATATTCACCCCACAAACGCCATACTTCGTCTCAATCGGTAATAGACTGTATAGGTATTGTCACTTCATATCCTTACTCCCTTATCCATTGCGATTACGTACATTCAGCATACAGCTTTTGCTACTCGGCCAAAATAGAAAGGGCAACGGAAATGTGTGCTCACGTGTTACTGAATGTCTTTTGAAGTTGGCCGGGTTATTGTTAGTCTGTATTGTATCAGTTAACAACAAGGTACGTTTTGGAGTGTCCTTTTGTTTATACTAGTGTGGCGTTTTCATAGTTTTATTTAATGTTCTTATCAAGAGTTTTTATAGTTCCCTGCTGAATGACGTTGATCAGTCGTTCGAGTGTGAATGATTTGTGAAACTTGCTCTATCTGGCCTTGAAAAAAACCTAAATAGGTAGTTTTTTTTCATATAACACAAATAATAAGAACGATATGTTCGATGTCATTCCTTATAGAAGAACCAGGAAAGAATTACAACACTATATTCACCCCACAAACGCCATACTTCGTCTCAATCGGTAATAGACTGTATAGGTATTGTCACTTCATATCCTTACTCCCTTATCCATTGCGATCACGTACATTCAGCATACAGCTTTTGCTACTCGGCCAAAATAGAAAGGGCAACGGAAATGTGTGCTCACGTGTTACTGAATGTCTTTTGAAGTTGGCCGGGTTATTGTTAGTCTGTATTGTATCAGTTAACAACAAGGTACGTTTTGGAGCGTCCTTTTGTTTATACTAGTGTGGCATGAACGTAACTTACTTTCTATGCATCTCGCTAGTACTGACATATTAGTGAGAACCATAGAGTAACTTATACTAGAGCGGTACTGTCATAGTAAAATTTTGTAACCCCAGTAAATTCACTGCCATCTGTCGACACACTTTAAAACTAAAAAGAAATATTTATAAAAATACGATAAAATGTATTTAAATATGGATAAATGATTTTTTTATTTGCATTAATTATTTTTATATGATTTTGACCCATGTTCTTTCACTGGTATGCGTTAAAATTATAAATAACAAACGAAACAGTCAACGCCCTCTATACGAGTGTAGGCCAAAACTAGTGGCGCCATCTGATCGAGAATCAAATTTTCGTGATTTTCGAGGCACGTTTTTTCCTTAGACTGTATCCATCTATTACGGAGTTATATCTATCTTTGGTGAGAACGTAAATTACTTAGGCGTTGGCGTATATGTCAGCAAAGAGGATATAATAGAATAGAGCGGTACTGTCATTAGATAACGATACTTTCGCCCAAATTGTTAATTGATCCTCGTATCTTCAAGAAATACTATAAAAAATTATACTGTCGTTTAAAAAAAAACATGCATTTTACTTTCCTCGCATTAGAAATGAAAAGTAGTGTATAACTCGCTCACTGCGTTCGAGCGCTAAACTACCTACGCAGAAATGAGCACCTTTCATCCCTTGGTTAACAATCTACTATTGTTGCCTATTTACTTGACTTTGTCTAGGATAAGGTTTTATTTTCAGCTAGATATTACGCGTACCCATTAATTATTACTATATACCTATTAGAGGACTTCCATCTTTGTCTATGACTTTGAGGGCAAATTTTATATTGATTATTTGTATGAACGTAGCTTAATGACACAGTTACGGCTTGATTCGAACAATGCTTCTAAGAAGCCACAGAGATACGATACCGACCTGTTAGTGTCAAAAGTGACATTTCTTCAACCAAAAAACGTCACTTGTGACACTGACAGATCGGTATCGTATCGCTGTGACTTCTTAGAAGCATTGTTTAATCCGGGCCGTTAATAGTATATCGTATGGTCTGCATCCTCTTCTATTGTATTGTGGTATTTGAAACAGAAAACTGCTTAGGTCACTGACAGGGATTCTGCATTGCACCTTCCAATACTTAAAAAAAAAAAAACTATTGCCACACCTTAGGAAAATAATTTACAATTAGTGAAAAGATAGCTTAAAAATACAATATAAACTAAACTTAAACATCAACTTAACATAATAACTATAACTATAACTTAAATCTAATTAACTTTAATTACTAATCTCCTTTGTCACTCCCTACTAAGTAGCTTTTTAATTTAGTGAAGGCCATGAACTGCCACTTCATACTTTTTTAGGGTTCCGTACCCAAAGGGTAAAAACGGGACCCTATTACCAAAGAGGATATAATAAGCTAGAGCGGTACTGTCATAGTAAATTTTGTAACCACTGTAAATTCACTGCCATCTATCGACATACTTTAAAACTAAAAATGAAGATTTATAAAAATACGATCAAATGTATTTAAACATGGATAAATGTTTTTTTTATTTGCATTAATTATTTTTATATGATTTTGACCCATGTTCTTTCACTGATATGCGTTAAAATTATAAATAACAAACGAAACCGTCAACGCCCTCTATACGAGAGTAGGCCATAACTAGTGGCGCCATCTGATCGAGAATCAAATTTTCGTGATTTTCGAGGCACGTTTTTTTCTTAGACTGTATCCATCTATTACGAAGTTATATCTATCTTTGCTATTACTAAGACTCCACTGTCCGTCTGACCGTCTGTCCGTCTGTCACCAGGCTGTATCTCGTGAACCGTGATAGCTAGGCAGTTGAAATTTTCACGGATGATGTATTTCTGTTGCCGCTCAAATACTAAAAAGTACGGAACCCTCGGTGGGCGAGTCCGACTCGCACTTGGCCGTTTTTTTTTTGTTTCTCGTCGAAATACATTTTAACCTTTAATATGTTCTCACTACTGAGGTGAAACATTATGCGTGCAACACGAGAGTAAAGTTATTTTACGTCTCGTGTTTTTGAGTCCCTCGCTACGCTCATGATTCTAACTTACAATCTTTCGCTTTCTCGGGACTCAAAATAAACACTCGCAAGAAAAACGGACGTAATCGCCAGGGGCTTGTTAGAGTTGGAAAGCGATTATGAATAACGCCATATGGTCGCTACTCTAAATTCTGACTTACCTACCCATAATTAATTATGTTCTAACTGGATTAAATTAAATCCATATTCATTTGAAATACGACCAAAACATGCAAAAATATAACAATAAAAGCCTGTCAGCTTTGAAGCCAAATAAAATCCAAACGGCATTCGACTTCCGAATAAAATAATAGCTACTTTAAATCTCACAATTTAGACTAAGGCCTTTTCTCAAGTCCTATCTACAGAGCTATCTTGATTCCAAAAAAGCCGTAGTTGTACCACATATAACGAGAGTTCTGTCTTTTGAAGGGTAGTATATTAGACGTTCCGCCGATCCGAAGCAATTTGGGTGAGATTAAAGCCGACGGCGGCCGATCGCGGCCGAGTGCGCCCGAGTGGCTCGTACCCAATCCGTAATTTCGCTGTTCAGCGCAAACTTTCGAGTGGCCTTTATTTGTTTCCTTTCGGCCGCGAATGTCGAAATAAGTACGTTTGTTGCAATGAATTTTAGGTATCAAATATTATTACTTAAAATCATGAGTGACCGGCCACATGCTTTTTAAGTAGAAAACTGCTCGACGTATAAGTGACCAGACATCTGAGTCTTAAATTAGCACGAAGCAAAACCATACAGTTTATATAAAAAAATTGGACTTTGACACTTAGCTCTCTAGGGTTGTCAAATTTGTCCACCATGAGTGTCCCTCCGCCTTATGGCATTGATTATTCTATTATTTCACCATACTTGTTGACACTGATTTAGTCTATGCCGGTAAAAAAAGCTTTAATACCAATGTCATGCGAGCGACAAAAACGACATTTTATTTCATCTCGGACAGTGCAACGTGACATAGGCCACTAGTATAATTTGGCAGTTTAGAGAATAAAAATAAATAAATAAATATTATAGGACATTCATACACAAACTTACACTTACATTAAGCTCAAGAAGGTTTACAAATAGAAAACATCCATGACTCAGGAAAAAAAAAAATATCTGTGCTTATTGAACAGATTAATAACGGACCTTCGACTTCATAGGCAGGGTTACTATCGACTAGGTTAGACCGGTGGTCAAAAACCTTTACATACGAGTATCTGCTCGAACGATGACACCCCTATATGGCTTACTAGCTTGTGCCAGCGACTTCGTCTGCGTGGAGTTAGTAATTTGGGTAGCTTATTTTTATCCAATCTGCTTTTTATCGATTCCCCATACAAACTGTCCCCCCCCCCCGTTTCACCCCCTTAAAGGATGAATTCTGGGATAAAAAATACCCTATGTCCTTCCCCGGAACTCAAACTATCTCTATACCAAATTTCAACTAAATCGGTTCAACGGTTTAAGCGTGAAGAGGTAACAGACAGACAGACAGACACGACTGACAAAAGTTTCCCTGCTGCTGCCTTTTGCCCATTTTGGCGCCCCTCCTTGTATGGCGCCCGGGGTACTTGCCCCCTCTGTCCCCCCTAGTTACGCCACTGATCGTTCCTGATCACCCAAGTGATACCATTCTATTAGTCAATATGCTTATCAGCATATAAACAGATAGCATATTTTAGTACGTCAATAAAACCGGAGAATGCAGGACATTGCTCGTACAGCAAATCATAGGAAATATTTTTATTCCATACCCTTATTACGACAAAGTTGTATGTTACCCTCCGTTTTATATATAATAGGTCTATAGATTAGTAAGCTCGTTTTTATTACACGCCTATCTGGCGTTTGGGCGATCAATCAAGTGAGTAGAGTAATATGAGCGGAATGACGAATTTGTATTATCTGTAATAGTATATGTTTTATAAAAGTGAGATATATAATATCACGTTTGTACATTGCTGTTATCGTTAACGAAAACGACAATATGTTTTCACCTCAGCAGCTCGAACAAGCCTTCTTTCGTCACTCCCTGGAGTGAGGAAAGTCGCACTTTCCTCACTCCAGGGAGTGAAACAATGTAGCTTTTTAATTTAGTGAAGGCCATGAATTTCATACTTTGATTACATTTTTTTATGGTATGGTACGGTACGGTACGGTACGGCACGGCACGGCACGGTACGGTACGGTACGGTACGGTACGGTACGGTACGGTACGGTACGGTCCGATCCGGTCTCGTCTCGTATAGTATCGTATCGTATCGTATCGTATCGTATCTTATCGTATCGTACATATTATAATACTTTTTTTTTCTGTTTATTCTGTGTAATTCGAAGTACATTTTAACGTTTAATATGTTCTCACTACTGAGGTGAAAAATTATGTGTGCAACACGAGAGCAAAGTTACTTTACATCTCTTGTTTTTGAGTCCCTCGCTACGCTGAAGATTCTACCTTAGAATCTTTCGCTTTCTCGGGACTCAAAATAAACACTCGCAAGAAAAACCAACTTTCCTCTCTTGTTGCACAAATAACTATTGTGTTCTATTCTATTCTATTATATTCTAATGATTTTTATTGTCCTTAAATAGGCCGTTTAAAAAAACTTATATGTGCTGTTTAATTATTATTTAATAATCTGCATGTTCTTGAGTAATATATTAAAATTGGAAACAAAATGACACATTCATGCTTTCAAGGGTTCACAATATAATTATTACACCAAAATATTGTGTAATAATAATTAACTCAACACTATTAAAACAAATACTTTATTAACAATATTAATTTAGTTATACTCAAGTGATAGCCGCGAGGAATTGTTCCCAACATAATTGTCATATATATTGGGAACAATTCCTCGCGGACGCTGAAGACTATTATGCTCTGTTGGGAATGTCTTACAAAGGGATGTGAGGTAGGGGGGGAATAAGGACAGTTGGGAGGGATTGAGGCGACGGGTACGTTTCTCAGATACATGAGTATTTGTGTTTGTGCAGTCAGCCGTTAATAGTAGGTAAATTTCAACTGGGTAACCATTTGAGATTATTTGTAGCCACTGAATAAAATAACTTCACTGTCAGAAATTTCATTTAGCTTGCAAGGTACATACATATATTGTCAGTTAAATGAAAACTTTTAAAATGGGTTTTGGGACAAAGTTCTAAAGTTAACTTAATAGTACATGTATTAGACGACGATAAACTTTACATAAAAGATTACATAATCCCTTCAGAGAGATTCAGCAACTAATATCCAAATAAATCGAAGGGCAAATAAATCTTCTTGCCCGAATTTTACCTACGGTCCTACGGTAGGTAAGGTCACTGTCAACAGGCTAGATCTAAAACTTAATAGTCCAATTAATATTTAAATCGAATTTCGATATTTTATTCGATTAGTGTTACGTTTTCGTTCGTTCAAATATTGAAAAAAAAAAAAAGTTCATTTTGTCCAACAATAAATAAATCACAATTTTTTTCTAATTCCCAGGACAACAAACTTTTTGTAATCGCAAGAAGTTGATTTTAGTTATTTTATATAGTAATTTGTGGGAATTACAATTTAATATTACCAAAGTGATGTAAAACATAGCTAGCACCTGTAATGAAAGCTAAACTTTTGTGTTAATGACTAAAAATTAGTTTTAACGCCGTTTACAAAACGGGTTTGTCATTTTTACCAAAATATCTTTTTCCGTATAGCATTACGTAAGACGGTAGCAAACAAGCGTAACTTCCCTCTGAAGATAAGCGAACACCGCAACCTACGAACTCTCTTAGAAGTCCAAGTGTGCTTTACGACCGAATAAAGCATTTTGCAAAATAATAAAAACCGCATAATTTTATAATTATATCCTCTTCATAAAAACCCGTAACAATGAACGTGCCGGCATTTAGTAGCAACCCGCCCAAGATCGTATCTCCTCCGAAATAAATAGTCAGTAGGTACGGGAGTTATAATTTTATTCAAATGTGACCCGTAATTGTCCGACCTTTTTTATCTGATTCTGAAATAATGGCCTTATTGTACTAAATGTGTTGCGGGTACAGATCACTTGAAGGGTACACGGAAAGAACATGTCTAGTCACTTTAGTAACATTTTGAGTAATCGCGGTTTTAAAATTTGGAACCATGTCAGAATGTATGGTAATTCCGTGACCAGCTCTTTTTTAACTAAAAAAAAAGTTGTATTACATATATTTGACAGTGGTAGCAAAAGACATAACTAATAGTTTATTAAGGAGCTCTACATTTTGAGATGAAAATCTCATTTTCCGAAAAGAGTGACTAGACATGTTTTTTTCGTGTACCCTTCACTTACAGTCCACTTTTTTGAATGATTCACGATTAGTTTCACTAGACTTATATTGACCGGGATATAGACAGTGATTATCTTTTGTATTGTTTTGTTTGCGACCGGTGGTAACGTTGAAAGCGAACGCAGCCGACGCGCATGAATGAGAGTAGACCGAGCGCGGTCTACACAACTTTGACACCCACCCGCTTTCCGTTTACTCGTGAACGAGATGCATGTAACTGTGTCGAAATATCGGGAGCTCAAAAACAATACAAAAGGTAATCACGGTCTATATCCCGGTCAATATAAGTCTAGTTCACTCACAAGTTCCATGCAGCTAAGAGCTAAATAAGAAGTAAGGGTAGAAGGGGCATGCAGACCTTACCATTCTTTGGAATTAGTATGCATTCTGTGCTAAGACCATATAATTATAAGACGACTCGCGGTCTATCGTCGTTGCCACTTCCATACAAATTTAATAGTATAAGCAAACTATCGCCTGCGGTATTTCCGGACCTTTACAACCTTCAAAACTTCAAGGAACGAACATACTTCCATCTTAAATCCGGCAACGAACTTACAACCCCTCTGGTGTCGCTGGTGTCCATGGACAACGATCATTGCTTACCAATGTATCTGAAAAAAAAATAGATTATTTGCCGCTACTGGATCTATTTTTGGACCAAGCCAAAGAGAAAATCAACGTAGTGACGTATCAGGAGCTCAAAACAGTGGCTGAAAGAAGAACGGAGTGGCGGTTACTCCACCGACAAGAGCCAGGCTCTTAAGAGTTATGATGATGATGATGATGATGGATCTATGGTGACCACAAGTAAACGTTTCAAGAAACGGAGTCTATGGGAGGTACTCCATGTTTCTGAGCTTATTAATACGAGTGCTGTTGTCTTTGTATGACTTTTGCGAAACAATTGTTTGTGAAATAAACAAGGTGATGTATAAAATGCTAAATGGGATTATTACCTAAACAAAAAAACCTTAATTCTTGTGGATGATGAAGCATCTTACTAATATTTCTTCTCTGTCTTTGTAATATTTAATACTAGCTTTTGCCCGCGACTTCGTCTGCGTGGACTTAGTAACAGCAGCTAAAGTAAGTATAGCGCCTGGAAATTTTCTCATAGCAATCAATCAATTTGAGCATATTATGCACCCAAATTAGCAGGCACTTCATTAATTATCTCAATTCCACCCCGCTTTTTACTATCTTAACCCCTCGAGCGGCAAAGCAATATTTTAAATTTTCGCGCCGTGCGGCGCGCAGCCGCGATGCGGCGTGTTTTCCATATTAAAAATGGCGGCCCGCCGCACGCGCGGTTGTCAGAGAGCGTCCCATTCGAGGTAGCTTAATAAAAACTATCCTATGTCCTTCTCAGGGACTCAACCTATCTCTATGCCAAATTTTATCTAAATCGATTCAGCCGTTAAAGCGTGATGAGGGAACACACAGACAGAAAGACAGACAGACAGACTTTCGCATTTATAATATTAAGTATGGATGTGCGAAAAACCTATTTGAATATTAAATTCGAAGTTGTCTATTTCATTACGTTCGTACTTTTCATTTAAATAAGAAAAATAGTTTAATACGAAAGAAATCATTAAAATTAACCAAGGCATACATCATACATCAAAAACTTTTTTTAGTGAGAGTTAAGTTTATACATCTTTCCTGTGAAAATCATAAAATTCAATAAAACGAAGTGCGGTTAGTTTCAAAAATTTGCGCAGCTAAAAGATATTGATGTCAACTCTAATCAGTCTTTCTTCGAGACCACGAGGTCAATGTCGTCTTCGAAACGTCACTTTGAAAGCTTAATTTTAGGCAAAAAATTAAGTCATATTTATACTGGTTGAACAGAAGAGCGCTCGTGTCAGAGTAACAGCCTTAATTCCGAGACTCTTGCCCCTATTTCACATCTAAATCTCGAGCGATGTGAAAAATATGCAAAGTTTTAACATAACTCAGTGGTTTCCTTCAAAATGTCGGGGATCTACATTTTCATGTGGGTGTTAGATTTTGCGGAGTTTTTGCAGTGGTTGAGAGCGTGCTAGTTACGTCTGTCATATGGAAATATTACGTAATGTGGTTACTCAGTCACCCAAAGGGCAATGGAGAGGGCTATGTTGGGACTCTCTCTGCGTGATCGCATCAGAAATGAGGCCATCAGCAGCAGAACCAAAGTAACCGATGTAGCCCTCCGAATCGTTTAAGTGGCAGTGGGCGGGGCACATTGCACGTAGCACCGATGGCTGTTGGGGCGGAAAGATTCTCGAGTGGCGACCACGTACCGGAAGGCGCAGCGTGGGTAGACCTCCCACAAGGTGGGCTGATGACCTGGTAAAGGTCGCGGGAGTCCGCTGGATGCGGGTGGCGGAAGACCGGTCATTGTGGAACTCTGTGGGGGAGGCCTATGTCCAGCAGTGGACGTCCTCTGGCTGATATGATGATGATGATGATGTGGTTACTGTGTCGCCGCTGTCATAGAATCAGAGCAAGCGTGTCATCTTATCAAGTTGCAAGAGCGCTGCACGTTCTTGCACTTTCAAACATTGCTTTGTATTAAAGAGGTGTTTTGTAAAGCCAGAAGATTCATCTTCATCTTCCTCGCTTTATCCCGGATTTTTGCCAGGGTTCAAGATCCTGGGGTCCGCTTGGAAACTAATCCCGATAGTTGGCGTAGGCACTAGTTATTACGAAAGCGACTGCCATCTGACCTTCCAGAGGGAAAACTAGGCCTTGTTGGGATTAGTCTGGTTTCTCACAATGTTTTCATTCACCGAAAAGCGATTGGTAAATATCAAATGATATTTCGTACATAAGTATCGAAAAACTCATTGGTACGAGTTGGGGTTTGAACCCGCAACCTCTGGATTGAGGAGAAAATTGAGGCTTCATTTTTATCATATATGTACACACACATTTAAATGTGGTGTGGTGTAGGAACTCTCCTCGGAACGAGTTTTACGTATTTGGGTGACTGCCGTTCTTCAACCCAGCAACAACGCGGCAGCTGACGTTCACAAGGCTTCATTATTTCAATACGTAACAAGAAATTACTATCTGAATGTCAATAAGAAATAAAGAATTATCACAAATAATTATGTATCATGCACATATAAAAAATATTCGATGGCTAACAATTGTGTTCCTTAAACTATTTTATTTTTGTTTACAGGTAAGACTAATTTGCTTGTGGAATAACCTGAAGTCTGTATGTATATAGTAATATTTTTTCGTTTACATTATGAATGCTATGCTTTCAACAAACACTGAAGGAACAATAGATGAAGTATTTCTCCAATTATGATCCTGCTTAAATGAAGAAATGGAAGCTCCGGTGCTGTTCTTTTCATTTTAGAATTCCTACGCTTTACCGTTGCCAAGTTATTGGGCAAAGCGTTTGGATTCTAAAACGAAATAACTGCCATGTCTACGATATGCTGCGGCTACGGATCTACGCTTCTACGGTACTACGGTGCTACGAAACTATGACGCTACGACAAAATTGAGGTGAAATGCTAATTCGTGAGTAGAAGATATTGGTAAAATTTTAAGTTGCGTAACATTTTAGGACCTAAAGTGAATTTACGTTGCCTTTGATTTTTGAATCTATTTTTCTCTGTGTTTCCAATGTTTTCAGAATGATTAACTTTATTGAATCAGCAGATAGATCAAACTACGTACAATAGGTATAATACTCGTATGTGTTTAGTGTGTAATACCTATTGCAGAACAATTACATGTATGTAGGTCATAAAAATATTATATTTAGTAACAAACTATTACCAATTTATTTTTACAATCCTATTAAATCTTCAATTTCACCGTATTGTCGCCATTGAATAAACAACTAGGTAGCGCCGGCAATGAAGTTTAAATTTAAATGCATTTGAATGCGCCAAATTTACTCAATTGCAGCATTTACAGCGGGACCGATTGTTAAACGGGCAGTAACTCTGGAGGCCGATTCTGAATTAATAATTTGATATGGTTTTGATCCTGTTTTGACACGACACTGAACTAATCAGTCAGAGTTAGCGGCTCACGCTGATTGGTGCTAATGAAATGCAATCAAGAGTCGTCTAATATCATCTCGTTACCACTTTTTTTAAATTACATTTATTACTTAGCAATTCCATTTACTTTAAATATCAATTTAAATTTTCATTCATTCAAAGGCCAACTGACATCAATATTGTTAGTACAAATAAAACTTAAATATATAATTTAATTTATTAATTTAATATATAAATTAAATTAATTGAACCCTACCTTATGTATGACCCTAATATGCACGAGTCAGGACAATCAATTTACAACGGCAGCTCTTATGGCATGACCCTCATTTAATTTAGTACACCAGAGATACACAATAAGTAGTGTCAAATTATTGTCAAATAAATCTCAAATACACATAGATTTTTGAAGTTCAAATAGATTACTTTCTTGTTTGTCTTGAGTCTTCGACTCTCTATAAAGCACTACGCTATACATTTTCTATGCTATAAACAAAACTTTCCATGCTATTTCGTAAGAATTTCATAGTTATGAAAAAACAGACTATTAAGAGATGGGAATGATGTCAGTTTGAGTAAGCCGGCAGACTTGGCGGCGGCGAACTGATCTAGTGCGAGCGGGCGTTACACCTGATTGTTTTTGTCGACAACGTTTCAAGACATTACTTGTATGATTTGACAAGATTTCTGTATAGCTCTTATTTGTTTACTGTTTTTGGCATGTACGCTTTTATAATTTGTAATTAAATAGAAATAATAATTTGACGTTTGCGGACGTAGATAGTGATTTGTATAGACTAATTATTACTGTAAACAGATTTGTTTATATAATCGATCTCGAGTCTTTAAATATAAACTTTTGATTCGTAGGCCTAACAAGTTTTCGCACTTAAACTATCGTGAGACATATTTCAAAATATTTATCAGCACGGTTCTTACTCACTATTATTTTTAGTCGCTTTTGGCGACATGTTTCGGATTCTTTGTGAATCCGTCCTCAGGCACGAGTGTCCGCGGCGGTTGTACGTCGTGCACTCCACCCATGCCGCGGACACTCGTGCCTGAGGATGGATTCCCAAAGAATCCGAAACATGTCGCCAAAAGCGACTAAAAATAATAGTGAGTAAAAACCGTACTGATAAATATTTTTCTAACAAGTTTTTTTATTATGTTTACTGCTATTTAAATAGAGTTTCGAATGAGAAAAGTTTTAACGATGCCTAATTTTATATAGCCGTTAGACGAATTAAAAGTTTTGTGGAAAACAATCATTTTATGTATTCTTAAAGAATTTTCCAGTTCTGTTTACAAATAAAGCTATTAAAGATAATTGTATCAATGAAGTTATTATATCTCTTGCGACGAATGATGATTCCTATGAATGTTCATTATTATATGGAGTAGTTGTCATGTAAATTTTTTTTTAGACCGTTTTTGGAAGTTCGGCACATTATTTTAAATATAACATTATCTAGTACCACAATTCTCTTTAAACGTTTCTTTATTCAAACGAAATGCTCGAGCGCAGCTAAATCACTCAAGATAAAAATGTCTGGTAACTACGATTTAAATGCATTAGCTGTTCACATTTGCTTTTTGAAGGAGCTACTAAGCGAAGAACCAACTAAAATGGTTGCAATATCACTACTATAAAGATACTATTTTGCGTTCGCGCAATGGCAGATATTTCATTTGAAAACAGGATTCATCAATTCTTTACGATATGAACACTAAAAAAAGACTTTGATCACCGCACGATGAAAGCACTCAAATCCCCTGAAGATGCCCGATGAATTCCAATTGTAATTACGAATATAAGTTACCCGTTCTATTTTACAAGCTTTTGATTAACTTGCTACCTATGTATGTATCTATACGTGTGTATGTTATCTATGTATGTTTGTACGGGTCAAATCTTGCGTTAAATTAAATTTGACCTACTTGTCGGTTTCCGATGGAGCTAAAAATTTGCACATATATGTAAGTAAGTCGGGTGACGATGTAATATTATGGTACCATCGAGCTGATCTGATGATGGAGACAGGAGGTGGCCATAGGAACTCTGTTATAAAATAACGCAACCTAATTGTGTTTGGGGTTTTTAGAATTGTCTAGATGAGTATTAGTTGCCTATGGAAAGAAAAGTATAGTCAGCGTTAAAAGCTTGTACCAAAAATTAAATTTTTGTCAAAAACTTAATTTCAATTTCAGTATGAATTACGACAATTTACATAAACTTATGCAACTATATTGCTTTTCTGCCAGTGATTGCGAGGAGCTGTGATAGGACAGAAGCTCCAACTTTACGATCTCTTTTAGCGTAAATTACCGCGCATCAAATGATTTATGGAGTCGACGAACTGAATTGCAAAGTTAAAAGACATATTTAGTTCGAAATGTTTTGTTTCATCTCCCTAATTCCCAGTTGCTTCTTACACAATACTCTAACTTCTCGATTTAAGAAGGTACTATCTTATTTTGAGTTTATTAAGTAATATTCGTGTATTCATATTGATACACTGAAATTGATATCATGTTAACAATATATTCTAAAGAAAAAGTGACCGAGCCCTACGGAAAATTAAAAAAAGTTGTTTACCTAACGAAGCTTACTACATTAGCAAATTCTATATCTATACGTTAATCTGTAAAATGGTTTTAAAGTTATTAAAATTTCGTTACGGCACAGTTTTCATTTCACAAAACTGGATATCACTAATTGACTATCACACGCTAAATTTAATACCCTTTTACGTAATAAAACTATGAACAATACAAATCCGAATGTCAATATTGAAATCGCATTGTATTCCCGGGACGTATCATTTCCGACAAACGGTAATTATATTTCTGTACCATAAATCCCAAAGATCATATACGTTTTATTATACATATGTACAAAATTCGTGAAATAGCTGCTAAGTTCCCACTGGTGGTACGAATTCGTTGAACATGTACAGCATTCATCACACAATCTGAGTCAGATGGCTTCATCCGAATGCTATTGGGTATAAAAACCGCACCAAATTAGTAGACGGCCCTTCATATGGATTCTGGGCTACAACAATACTCGTAAAATTGATCGTATGTATCGGTAAAATGTGTAGGGCATCCATTGGAGTACTGAGGTATATTTTTGCCGTATCTGGTACCATTGTTGTGCGGCCCTCTATAATCCCCCGTGATTGGGGGATCACGGGATATCCGCGCGGACAACTACCAATTGCGATATTTTTCAAGGTAGTGATTTATTTTGCTACATTTTATTTCAGTTTCGTAACGTAGTATGAATGGTAGCTTTGGTGTTAATTCAATGGTTAATGTGAACCTGTGATAGTGAATTTTAGTTTTAGGTATCAAAAGCAGATTTGTTGTACATGTATCGAGTCAGACGTTATTTCAGTTTTTTATAACGGCTTAATTTTTTTTTAGTCTTTTACTTTGATTAAAATATACGTCAGTTTTTTATTATAATTTACTTAATATTCACTTCATGAACATGGTATTTGTTTGTAATTACATGGTGTCTATTAAAATTAATTAATTATACTATCTGATATAATAATCTTTATTTAGGTACCAATTTAATTGTATTCACTTTTCCTATTTTTCATTTTCCAATTATTCCAGTATGACACGCAATTTCAAGTAAAACATAACAATGTTGCTATAATGTGTAAGATCTCCGACAATTTTATATCCCCTACTTTAGAGGGTCGTAAGTGTAAATTTAATTGCCCTTATGTCAGAAATACAGCTATATTCCTAGCTACTTTGTGTCTATTGTACCTTGAATATATTTTTGATAGACATATTATGCGCATAATACATTATGTAAAGATATATCCCTTATAAAATTATTTTCTTTAACTTTAGGTATTATTAATATTATTCTTTATGTACCACAGAAATCCTTTTCACTATTTTAATAATTTTGCCATACCATTTTCTTAGTATAGTACTTTTTACCAAATCCTAGAATGGAATTGGTAAAACGTTATAAAAACAAAGAGTTACAAAAAAACAATTAAAAGAGATGAGCATTAATCTTCAAAACGATTTCCTGGTTATACTCGAACCGTTGTCAAACGGATTAATTCCAAATAAAATCACAAGACTCGTAATCCACCGTTATCACTGTCTCGCTCTGCCCCCATAAAGTCCAAAGGAGACATTAAATCTAGGACAATAAAGTTTATTGCCGTTTACTTTGTTAAGGAATGTTTTTCTCGATGGATACAAAACGCGACCAACGAGTGGTTTCTTTACGTTTTTATGGCTGTTTGTCTCGTTCTTTGTCTTTGTGGGCCTTTATTAGCCTTTACTACTTATTTATGAACACATAAATTTATTTAATTCTCCACATTGGATTAGATCTCGAGTTGTAGGTATACCGTATCGTAGTTGACAGTCTTAAACTTTTTTGAACAGACGTCTGTCGTCCGAGCTTGAAATAATCAGTAGTTTATATCCATCAATTATTGCTAGTTGATAAAATATGAGCTCTGTATTTATGAGGATATATTTCGTTATTCCATGCAAGAGTTTTATTTTATTTCACAATGTCCTCTGTAAGGTTTATATCGGATTATTTTCAGCTACTCAATCCTCGGAAGATTTGATCGCTTTGAGTTTTTTCTCCGTTACAATCTTCTTTGAAGTGAAGAAGTATTTTTAAGGTTACATTGACATGGGTAAATAAAAAGAAATGCCAGCCTTGACTTCAAATTATACATTACTCCGGTGTAATAAGTATTAATTCGGGTGACGTTAATATGCAACCAGAATTAAAGTAGGAAACACTGAAACTTCTTAAGAGACCCCGGCAAGTTTGGCCGAATTTCACCTTCCCATACAAACGGAGTTTCGTTCTCATTTCAAAACTACGTGTTGGATATAACTTTATTTCCCTTGCTTATTTGAGTGTTTCTCTTTCTTTCTTTCATCCATTCGGCCTCTCCCTTGATTTCTACGATTCCCGATTTGGTGTTTCCTCCGGCCAGTTATTCAGGAAGTTGTGCAGGTCATCCCGCCATGGGTTCGGGCCTACGCCGTCCGCGTCCCGGCATTTTTAGTATTTTATAACATGGATAGTGTAGAGGAGGATAAGCTAACGAAGAAGACCTAAAAGTTTTAATTTTTCTTTGATTATACGAACGAATTTCATTCCATTCGACAGAAGAGTTATCGAACTTTAATATAAGACAAAATATTGTATTGTTAGCCGAGCGGTTGAGACATTTGGGCCTTGGTCGTCACTCGTCAGACACCAAAAAACTAGTGAAAAAAAATTCACAGAAACTTATTGGTGTGTCTGGCGACCTCCTGCAGGGGCATTTTTTGCCCAAAGAGCTTAGCCCTGCAAAAATGGAATGCGGCCAGTGTCTGAGGAACAATGCCTCGGGCAACACTAGGGTTAAATATTTAACGATTAGTTTTGTAAGGGTCTTTAAGTGTAATTTTAGGTGTTTGTATTATTTTTAAATGTATTGTTTTAGATTTTAGTTTGTATGTAAGGATTTAATGTAATAATTGGAAATAATTTTAATGAATTTTAATTCTAATGATAATAATGAATAAACTTATTGCAATGCATAGAGCTTAGAAAAAAAATCTAAAAAAATTGCGTTATTTTGCACCTAATAACTATTTATAAATAATAAAATAAAGGTACTCCAACAATCCCCTTCCAGTGCCAAGGACATAATGCTTTCTTGACATTCGCACTTAATTTCACAATAAAAAAGCGATCATCTACCAGTAGGTGGTCGATAATGTCAACATTACTTGCTTTACTATTGTGTTATTTCAGTCCAATAACTGCTTTTTTATAAATCTCTACGCAACACAGTTTATTTTACAATGGCTAAAGACGTTCCACTCAAATAATAATAAGTACAGAAAATGAACAATAACATTCAGTTATTAAAACTCAATATTTAATTAGACAAATTGGGCTGATACGGCCGCTGGCCCCTGCTAATATAATTTTTACCATACCTTCGCAACGTGTGTTACTTTATTACAATTCGCAAAATAAATTACGCTTCGTGCGAGATAAATCAAAAAATCGTATCCCCGGGTCTGATATACGGGGCTGTTTTGATCCGTGTTATATTTACGACAATGGCGGATCGTGTCTTGTTACTGAATACATGTGACGTTTTCGCGGGTATATTGTAAATCTTTAGCGACAGATTTATTATTTCAGTTGAGGAAATTGGTTTGATAATACTAGTTTTGAATGATAGGATAACAATAAGGTGTTATTTTTGCCTTTCTTGGTGTGTTTAGAGTGTCGCTGCCTTTTTTTTAGTCTAATTTATTGTCCCCCTGCTGGACAAAGGCCCCCCCCCTCGTTTCCTCCACTCGACCCTGTGTGTGTGTGTGTGTGTGTGTGTGTGTGTGTGTGTGTGTGTGTGTGTGTGTGTGTGTGTGTGTGTGTGTGTGTGTGGCCGGGGTGCAGGCAGGCCGAAAAGGAGATGGCGGGACGACTTGGACTCATTTTATCCGGACTGGCGGGAAACTACAATGTTACCTTACTTACGTTACTTTGATAACATAATTTTCCAATTTTCACATATATGTTCTTAAGGGTACTTGATGATTTCAATGAAAATTGGTTTATTAATAAGCGAATCACGTTTAATCAAGAGACAAAAATGCAAAAGCTTAATGCTTCTGGTACTAGTACAATACAGACATTTTTTTTTTACTGGACCGGATGGAAACTGTAGCATCCCAATAAATTAGTCATTATTTTTACTTATAATGCTATTATCATCGAACAGTCATAAAATAAATGGCCGTAAAATGTCCATTATCTCCCAAGGGCTGGTTGGCAAGTGTTTTAATAGGTCCCACTTCATAGCCAATTTTGAATATCCACTCCTGAACAGAAAACTGCAACTTACCAATAAACCGAGCATTATTTATTTATCTCACGCCATTAGACGTGCAGGCAATAACGCACGTGGCCGTAAAACGTCTATTACCTGGCTGCTCCCACGGGCCGGTTTATCTAAAGCAATCGCGCGTTACCCCATAATCGAATGCCGTAAAGCGATAGTATATCGGTAATACCATAATAACGGTACGGCATTAACACCTAAGGTTCGATTCCTTTAATGATAGTCGTTGGTGAGTTTATCTTAGGTAGAGTATCGTTAACCAATTCAATTTAGGGGTATTCCCAATGATTTTTATTCATTGGAGAAAAATAGGGCGTTATAAAATATGTAGTTCCGATATACCCAGATAATATATATAGACCGGTACCGTAAACTGGGGTGAAAAGACACGATTTTCAACTTCAAGGAGGTTTTCAACAATAATCCAAATGACATCCATTTTGACGGCATTTTTTGAGTCTTAGTTAACTTCAATTTTGCATTTGTGAAATAAAATTACATACTTATAAGAAATGTGAAAAGCACGTTTAATATATTTATTTATGTTCAATTATGAATAAGAATCAATTAAAAATAAGCTCATTTGAAGCCGTCGTTGTATTTCCTTTTATATATTCTTTTTTTTCTTCAGTGAATACGTCTCCTTTATATATGTTTTATGCTCCTGCAAAAGACATCTTCAGGATATAACATTTAATAATATTTAAACCCTTAGACACAACTTTGTTTCATCGTTCAAGCAGAAGATGGAATTCAAAGGGATCTTCATCGTGGTAATCCGGCGAATCAGGTGGAGTGAAATTATCTTACTTCACTTCACAAATGAGCGGTCTTATGGATTAAAGGCTTTTAATTGGAACTTGAGTGCGTACTATAATTTGGGTAAATCGACTTGGTAAAATTAGGTATTTAATGTTGAAATCTCTCAGCAATGTCATCTCTTTTGAGGAACAAGATTTAAGTGTGAAAATTTCCAACTGGAGGTCTTGTTGGATCTGACACAATATCATTATTCATTACCATCGCCACCATCTATAGATACATATAAACAAAAGCCTCCTCTTATTGTACCAAGAAGGTTTGGAAGGCGGTGACGCTAATGCAATCCAGTTTAACATATTACACACAACTTGGAATTTATACAATGTTTCTTTTACTGAAAAGCTTTTACTCAAAAAACTCGTTGAAGCTGGGTTGTTTTGAGTATATTCCTATTTCATGCAAGAGTGAACTTAGAAAGTTATATACGTGATAAGCGTTCATGCATTTATACGTATATATACGGACGGAAACCTAGTATTAAGAGTGAACGGGTGGTGAACGGTCTGTCTTCGTTGTCCTTTCGCTGTCTGTCGTAAACTGAAGTAATTTGTCCTGTAGTGTCATGTCGAATTTGTATGTCAGTCATCCAGTCAGTTAGTCGGTCTATGTCAGGTCACCGACAAAGAGTGACAAATCCTCTTCACACGTTGTTTAGATTCCATTGCGTATCTTGAGCTCTGCTCTCAACCTCTAAACACTCTGTACTTGTTTTACTGGCAAAGGTTTCTGAGCGTTTCTAAGCATGAGTTACATAGAAACATAAAGCCTTTCGAGTTCAGAGTGTGCAGTTTTTGTGCGTCGCTCGTTTAGTCGCATTAACAGTCTGTTTACGACTGTTATTCTCTATTTTAATGTAGTTGCGACTGGGGTGAATGTAGTGTTATAGAAAACTTTAAACGGGCTGTACCTATGGGTGAAACGTGCAGCATTTTTAACTGACTTTTTACTAGTTGAGTATATAAATGCGCGCGCTGTATGAAACTTTATTTTTAGAGAAAAATGTTGAAACCAGAATTTTGTTGGCGAGAAGTTTTCGTAGTCACTTGAGGATGAGAGATTTTGTTATTCGCTTTTAG
Organism: Cydia strobilella; assembly: GCF_947568885.1. Taxonomy (NCBI): domain Eukaryota; kingdom Metazoa; phylum Arthropoda; class Insecta; order Lepidoptera; family Tortricidae; genus Cydia; species Cydia strobilella. The sequence goes on from NC_086046.1 coordinate 20,342,371, forward strand.
CTCAACACCGTGCTTTTTTATATATAAACTTTTTTTATATATACTCGTAGTTTTGGTATCACTGTCATCGCATTTGTTTACGGCTTAAAAAATGTTCTATAACTTACTTGTCACAAAGAAGATTGTATTTCGATATAAAAAAAAAACAAAATTAATATCATATTAAACCACGACACGATGTTAAGTTGATTATGAAGCCTTCGCAACATCATTCTCGTCGATAACTCTCAAATCTTGTCTAAGTAACATGTTGCACACATATATCTAAAACAGCCTAACCGTCCTTGTATCCGTCATACTTACCCTCTTTTAAATTAGATTGGCTTCTGGCTAGCTGCCAATCCTCTTTCAATCACTCGTTCATATGATAACGCTTCTTACGATCCTCTGATCCGACTTGGCAGGACACTCATCATATCACAAACCCTGAGAAAATATAAACCTCACGATAAAGGAATAATCTCGAAATTCCCGTGCCTAAGAGTTGCTGACACTGCTCATAATCTAATCATGGAGTTTAGATGCTGTTTTAATTATTTTGACGTTAGGAAGTTTGGAGTTGTTATTAAAATGATTTTCTTGACAGTGTTTTTGTTTTGGTTTATAGCTGTTTAGGGATCACGGGGTCAGGATGAAGTTTAAGGTTTAAGCATTGATTTAAGCCGCTTGCAAAGTTGTTGTATAATATTTTCTTAATTATTTTTATGGACTTTTTCTGTAACATTAACTACGTGAAGTTGTAGAAGTTCCGTTTTCATTATGCTTTCTAGCTAAATCTTTGATCATATAAAAAGTACTAAACAAACATTTTTGTTTGTCAAGACTAATCCGCAAAACCTTTGTAGTTACATACCAATAAGCCTATCAAACTCGGCAAAAAAAAATAGTACTATAAGAAACCTTTTTTTTAAATAAATACTCGTCCAAGACACACCCCAATCACCAACAACTAACCCAGCACTATCAGTATCAAGCAAACATTTCAATAACATCAGCGTTACTTGGTGCCGCAGAAAATTTCAATCTACGTTGACAAAAGCAGTGAAGTTGGAGCTCCGCCAAGTTCTGAGAGCCCGCCTTTTGTCCCGCCCGGCAATCAGCAGAACCGAGTTAAAATGTAGGTTGTATGCTTTGATGAGGATGTGCGGGATGTGATTGAGCAGGTGACAGTTTTTTTGGGACTTGGCTGGCATCTCTTTGTGCATTTCTTTCAGATTGCGAGTCCAGACTGTATGCTCAATTGTGCTTTGTATTAGGACCAAAAAATTTGCTATTAGGAGAGGGAGGCCTAAAACGGGTAAGCTTACGGGGAAGGCCTAAAAGTTTTAGTTTTTATTTGATTTTACAAACGGATTTCACTCCACTCAATAGAGGTATTATCGATCTTCAATATGTGGCAAAAATATCTACTCCGCATTTTATACTTCATAAATATTTGTTTAAAAAAAGATTAATTTCGCAATGAAACAGCGCCTACTCGCTTTCGGCAGGGTGTCTGTGTTCTGTGCAGGCTCCTCCCTCCTACTTAAATTTATTTTTATTAATATAATTAGCCTTTTAATTTTATTAGAAGCGGTCTCGAAATATGTAAACTAAAAGTTCAATTTTTTTTAAATACCTAGATAAAATGATTTCTTTCCGGGATGGTAAAACCATTTGATAATGTGTCACCAAAATTCTTTCATGTTTATATTCTACGAAACGTTATCACCCGTCGGTCCTGAGATAAAATCTTGTCATATCATTGGGACGATGGAGGGCTATCGAGCACGACAACAATAGGCAGGTCAGAACAACAGAAGGGTTCGCCCTCATTCTGTGCAAACATCATTCCGACTATGACCCGAATAATACGGATACTCTTCTCACCTCTTATGATCGCCTGATATAAGTACTGTTAGAAGGGATTTTTTTTACTTGCCATGCGAACCAAATAAAATTAGAATTAAATTTTTCGAGACCTTCAATCACTTCAACAAATTTGAGAATTGCCAATTGATATAAAACTTTTTGAAAAACTTAATACTGTATATGACTTGCGTGGTCCTGATTTTCATACTCACCATACTGGAGCAAATTGAAACTTACATTCTGACATCAAACCAATATTTAAATGATGTCTTTTTGTTATCTTTCGCTCGTGCGTCTCGCTCTCGCCTATCGCGAATGATAAATAAATGGCACCATTATAAGATAACATTCTGATGTCCAAGTATCGTTCGAATTGGCCTCTATTTTCACACCCAGTCACCACTGTCAAGAGTGTACGACTATAATTATAAGAACAAAGTCATACCCAGACCAGACGTCAATATTTCCATTTTCTAATTTTGCTTATACCTTTTTTTAAAGATTAACTTAAAATTACTTTGAAAGTATCTTTGAAGCATTAAACTCGGTTTTGGACCTTAATAGATAAAGGTTGCCTTAATCCTGGGGGGCACCACTTAACCCTTTGGTCAGTGGTCGTTCAAGCGTCATTTGGACTTCAAACTGTGGCCAAACTTAATGCGTAGCGATACACGAACGGATTTGTCCGTCAGATCTCTCTGAAAGATATGTCCGGCGGACACATCCGTCTATGTGTGGCGAGAAATTGACACAGATTTGTCCGCCGGATGTCTGTCCCCTGTCCGTGCTCTAAACTAACGGATCGGACATGGAGCAGACAGATCCGAGAGCGGACTGCGCGTGTGTGCGTAGTAACGGATGTGTCCGCCGGATCGCACCTCAGTTACAGCACGGCAGTATGCACGCGCTCATTTAAAAAGGCGTTTACTGACAGTACAGTGTTTTGGGCAAATTTATAGGTCTTGTTTATGGAAGCTCAAGGACAAGAAAATGTACCTAAACAAGGATTTTAAATAACAAGCTTACGATCAATTGGTTGAAAAACGTAAATTCTTCAACCAATTAATCGTAAGCTTGTTTCCTCATTCGAGCCATATAAAACCGCCACACATCACATCCATTTTTTGTTTAGGCCGAACAACGTTGCAGTCAACCGTTAATAGCTATATCCGGATCACAACTGATGTGCGTCGCCGTGTGTGGCAAAGTCGCGGATCAGATTCGAGATATGTCCGGCGGACAAATCCGTACGTGTATGGCTAGCTAATACCTAAGTACCTACTATATATTTTGAAACACTGATGTAAACTTTCACGATTAAATTGTAAAACGGGACAATCGCGTATTAAAATTTTATTTTATTATTTATTTCGCGGATAAAAATGCGACCGTGCTACCGCCGCAGCATGCCTACATATGTGACCCCGCTTATTGTGTTAAAGTTTTCTCATTCTATTGGCAATCAGGTCAATTAGGGAAGTGATTTCCTGTTTTCTCCCGAGTCCTGATTGTGACGGGTACCCGGATGTCTCGTCAGGCCGCTATTATACAAGACATCCTATTTCGGCTTGATAATTACTTTTGTTGAAAATTTACTGAATAGGGACCATTGACTCTACTTTGAATACATACAAAATAGTAATCAGAATATATTCCAAAATATATAATATTCATCATCATGTCTACAGTTTCTTTCGTTCAGTTAAAAAATATTTTCATAAAATTCGTGGTACGTGGCGGCAAATGTTTGCCTTGGACATTAAAAAAAGTGAACTACTGTGTGAGTGAAGTACTGGTACAAAATTTGTGTAATGTTAGTCCCCGATGAAAGTTTTGTATTTGCATTTCCAATACCTAGAACTAAGTAATACCAATGAGGATATAATAAGATAGAGCGGTACTGTCATAGTAAATTTTGTAACCACTGTAAAATCACTGCCATCTATCGACATACTTTAAAACTAAAAATGAAGATTTATAAAAATACGTTAAAATGTATTTAAATATGGATAAATGATTTTTTTATTTGCAATAATTATTTTTATATGATTTTGACCCATGTTCTTTCACTGGTATGCGTTAAAATTATAAATAACAAACGAAACAGTCAACGCCCTCTATACGAGTGTAGGCCAAAACTAGTGGCGCCATCTGATCGAGAATCAAATTTTCGTGATTTTCGAGGCACGTTTTTTCCTTAGATCCATCCATTACGGAGTTATATCTATCTTTGGTAATACTTAAAGATATTTGCCGTCCATATAATTTACGATCGTAGTGGCTATCTTCGCGTGATGTTTGAAACTACCCTCATTTATTGGCTTTAAAATATTTTGTTGGCGATTTATGACTTATGGGATACCAGTAAATTTATAAGCGCACCATTTTCCAATATAAGTTATATGGATCCATTCCGCATATTTGGCAATATATCTTTCGGTATTAGCGGGTGAAGAATATGCGTTGCCTTAATAAAATAACAGTATTATTATTATTTGGGTGACGTTATGTCTTATGTAGTTAAAGTACTTTAAAAGTGGATACAATGTAAGAAAGTTTACTGGGAATAGGAAAGTATGGTCTAATGTTTATTGCCTCATAAGGCAGTTAAACGCCCAATAAAAGACATATTATTCAATAATTGAATGTTATAGCCGTTACAGGAATATGAAAATATGAAAAGCAGAAAGATAAAGTTCACTTCAAATCATGGTTTGAACTCATTCGGAAATGTCATTAAAGCAAGGTAAAGGTGGGGACAACCTTCTTGATAGCCTAGGTAACTTACATTCAGATTCGTTTAAGGTCAATCTTTGATATGCTTAGGAAAAATAGGTTCCCTAAGGTTTATTATGCAAGTTTCTGTTTTTGAGAACGCTTCCCATCTTTCAAACGTTTAACAAGAAGCAAATTTTGTGCCGCCTCAAATAACAAATTAAATAAATTGTCCTTTAAAACACGAAACCTTAATCAAACGTTCCAGCGACATCATTCATTGTAAAAGATCAGCTTGTTTTTACAAGATGTTTTGTTATCTTTTTCGATACCGGTCGTAAAATTTCCCTCAACGGCTCTTAGGGCAAAACACAGCCCTTGGCTCACAAGGGTTGTAAAATCATGCGAAAATTATCGGCACTTCACGTCAAAAGAGTTTCATTCGGGCCTGTCATATTCATGCCTAATGAATGAATACATAAAAAGGGAAAGTCGATGCATTGTTGTATTTCACCCATTCAAAAATGAACCCTGAAACAGAGGGATACGTTATTATTTTGTGTAAGAGCGTGAGTTGTCCCAAGATGGTTTTATAAAAAATGTAAAGCGTGCATAAAATTTTGGGTAATATAACGTAACAGAATGTTGGATGCCAATGTAACCATTGGATAACTAGAGAATTTGAAAATGAAAAAAGTTAGTAATAATGCAAACTCACTTTTGTATTTTTATCCTTCAGTGGCATTCAATATTCTACTTATATAAATCAGCTTCATTTTTTGATTTTAAAAACATTTTTAAAAATTACTTACTTATACATAACCAGGAGATGTAGTTGGATGAAGTGACCATTGTCTCAAAACTTGTTAATAAGGCCTTATGTTCTATTCTATTTTGATTTATTTGGTTAGTTTTGGCTAAGGTGGCTGCAGTATATTTGATAATGATAAGTATTTATTTTCGTTGAGAACGCAATAACAAAAGGCATGTGATAAAACAGTAGTAAACTTATTAACATTAAAGGATGCTTCACCCACTTCCTCGAACTCAGCAAAATATAATATCCATTAGATGCCGCCAATGGAGCGAGCGTAATGTGAAATTGATTTACTCTGCGACCTACATGACCCCTGATATTACTTATACGTCAGCTCATCAGAGGACAGTTGGATGACAGAGGAGGTTATGTGCGTAAATTATTGAGATGACATCTTTGTTCGTGTTTCGTTTCTTTATGGGAAGTTCGGCGTAAACAGCTTTGGAGCAAACCTACTTTTAGGTTTTTCCGCTGTAAAGATATGTCTACTTAATCTGAAGTCTGGAATATATCACTATTTGCGATAAGATACGAAATGGAACACTTTCAGTACTAAGCGCCACTTCTTTCTTGGTAGTTAATGTTTTAAGCAAATGAATTGAAAACAATATTTTTGTTTTTAATGCATAAACTTTGTATTTCTTAAAATACAATCAATTTTAAGAAATACAGAGTCCTCTTCACTTTATGTGGAACTTTTCAAGAGGCACGTGTAATTCAAATAATAATCATCATGCATGTTCGACGCATTGCTCAGAACTCTTCCAGTGTTCAAAATTAAACTTCGTGAGACACATTTCAAAATATTTAGATCAGTATGGTTTCACTCGCTATTCTTTTTAGTCGCTTTTTAGCATCCAGTGTTTTTTAGCATTAATATTTACACTCAGTATTTAATCTCCAGATTACCCAGAACATTCCAGAAGCCGGTAAAGAGGCCTCAAGGTTTCGTCGCCTAAGCATTTTGCGGCTAGGCTGGAAAGCGCACTCCGAGACGAGCCCTGGCATACAGCCAAGCCTGTCAATTCGAGTTTGTTTTTTAGAGCAGAAACCTTCTTGCGGTAGTGCTGTGTAACTCGTGCATACCGAGGAAACTATAATACTTGCTTACACAAAAGAAATAATTTGAATACGATTTTCGCTTACACGACTAGATAAACTTCTTTTACAGTATATATTATTGTACCTATGCATGATGATTTTTCTTTATAATGTTCAGTGTAATCATCATCATTGGCCTTCAACATCAATTAAATGATGGTTTAAACAGCGTCCCTAACACTGCGGCACTTGCGTAAATGACTAGTAAGTCCAGTCAGTGTAATAATGCGTAGGTATACCTATTGACTAGGTTGAGGGCAGCGAATGACCGTTCGTTGTGGAGATCCTTAGGGGAGGTCTTTGTCCAGCAGTGGACATTTTTCGGTTGAGATGATGATGATACCTATTGACTTGACGCACTCGGAGCATTTTAAGGTAGTTTTGGCCTCAGAAAGAGATACATTTAAATACATAACATTATCCATAATATAGGAAAACCGGCCAAGTGCGAGTCGGACTCGCCCACCGAGGGTTCCGTACCTTTTAGTATTTGTTGTTATAGCGGCAACAGAAATACATCATCTGTGAAAATTTCAACTGTCTAGCTATCACGGTTCATGAGATACAGCCTGGTGACAGACGGACAGACGGACTGACGGACTGAAGGACAGACGGACAGAAGTACAGACGGACAGACGGACAGACGCACAGCGGAGTCTTAGTAATAGGGTCCCGTTTTTACCCTTTGGGTACGGAACCCTAAAAGGCGTCTGTTAGTTAATTCGATTTTAATTTGATGTAGTAAAAGTACGAGTAGGTATGTCAAGTGTCAGATTAAGCCTGACGAAATTTATCAAATATGACTGTTTGTACAGTCGCCATCAGATATATCGGAGCGGCCAAGGTGCTCACAAATATCTGAACACGCCTCTATTGTCAAGGCGTTAGAGTGCGTGTTCAGATATTTTGAGCACCTCGGGCGCTTCGATATATCTGATGGCGACTGTACCTGTTGTTATTTTTGTGACAGAACAGCTTGTTCTGGTATATTAAATTTACTTACTTACTTTTTGGACAAGCAGCATCAATAAATGTTAATTAAATGTAACATACAAGACAACAGCTATTTGAAAAGTAACAAAATTAAATGGAATAAATCGTTATTACTATTAAACAATTTTAATTATAGTTGAAATCTTAAAATTTAAAACGATCGGCTGAAAGGTCAATTCGAACGTACACTGACATCAGAATGATGTTATTTATTAATCGTGCGTCTCGCTCGCGTCATTACATGTACGGACAAGTACGATGACGAATTGCCCTCAAAGGTTACCAGTTACCACCCACGTACACGCCGATGTTTTACACAACTTATTTCAGATTCTGGCGCTCTAATATCTTGCAAATGTTTTGGAGAATATTCTGAAAGTATGCAATTGGATTTTTTAGTAAATGCTCTTAGAAGTGATTATAGGTTGATTAAAAAGGTAATTCAATATAGTAAGATTTATTAAAATTGCTTACTCGGATTGAAAAGAAATTAAATTAAAAGTAAAGTAAAGTAAACAATAAAGTAAGTAAATTAACAAGGGACCTTTTTTTGGGAAATGATTGTAAAGTAAAGTAAACAATAAAGTAAGTAAATTAACAAGGGACCTTTTTTTGGGAAATGATTGTAAAGTAAAGTAAACAATAAAGTAAGTAAATTAACAAGGGACCTTTTTTTGGGAAATGATTGCAAGCCTTCTATTATTTTGTTACTATGGAAAGAGGCCCGACGGGTTGACCTTGGTCCCGTGGGAGAGGGGCAAATGTCTGTTGTGGGACGCCACGTGCGTCAACACTTTTGCTGCTTCGCATATTAGCCGCACCGTGCGTTCGGCGGGGGCAGCGGCTGAGCTAGCGGCGGCTCGGAAGCGGGAAAAGTATGCGGTGTTGACGCACTACCTATTTGTCCCTCTTGCCGTGGAAACCACTGGCTGTTGGTGTGCTGAGGCCAAGACTTTTATTGGGGAAGTGGGCAGACGGTTGCGGGAGAGTGGTCATGACCCTCGCTCCGGGTCGTTCCTTTTGCAAAGGTTGTCCATCGCTGTTCAACGTGGCAACGCGGCGAGCGTGATGGTCTCCTTTGCATCTGGAGGGGCGCGGGGCGCATTTTGTGAATAGTTTTTGTGTTTGTTAGGTTCTAGTTTAAGTTTAGTTAAGATTTTTGTAATGTTTTATTTTGTATGACATGTATGTATCCTTGAAGTAAACAATATTAATTAAGGTTTTGTTACTTAATTATTAAATAACATCATTTAAAATCTGTAAACATTGGTTCTAGTCACATTATTATCTGACACTATACTTACTATTTCGAGAGAAATTTAACGATCTACTTGCCAGTGAAAGCGAATCAATCAAAAGCCAACTCACCCCGTGTCTGCATGTCGAACAGCTGGTCGGTACCGACACTCCAACGGCGAGCTGATGCTGTAGTGGCTGCGGCGAGGGTTTTGAGCCACACAAATCGACAGTTTTAACACATTTTGGGTTTATCACGACGAACGAGCTCGCGCATACGAGAATGAGCGGCCATCAATTCGATCTACCTTCAACTGGCTTTTTATAAACGTCAAAAATATTCGAAAAACTGCCCTACCTACTGTCGCTAATCAATGTGTTCCATCCATACTATAATATTATAAATGCGAAAGTCTGTCTGTCTGTCTGTCTGTCTGTCTGTGTGTTCCCTCTTCACGCTTAAACCGCTGAATCGATTTAGATGAAATTTGGCATAGAGATAGGTTGAGTCCCTGAGAAGGACATAGGATAGTTTTTATCCCGAAAATCATCCCTGAAGAAAGTAAAAAGCGGGGTGGAATTGAGATAATTAACGAAGTGCCTGCTAATTTGTGTGCATAATATGCTTAAATTTAGATTGCTATGAGAATTTTCCAGGCGCTATTCTTACGCTAGCTGCGGTTACTAAGTCCACGCAGACGAAGTCGCGGGCAAAAGCTAGTTTTACGATATATAGAATGACATGTCTCAAAAAAACCAAATAAAACAACTAAACTAGATATGGTGTCCGGAACCATCAATACTTGTTATGTATGTCTATTTGAATTATCTTAATTGTATGTTTATTTACCTTAGTTGTGTGTACGAATGTAGGCTTCATAACGTTTTTGCAACACATATTACTCTTTTTGATTAATCGTTTCGTTTCCGCTACACAAAGGTCTGGAAAGGAGTATTATATTATCTACTAGCGACCCGCCCCGGCTTCGCACGGATGCTGCTGATGTATTATATCTTATTCCTCTTGAATCACTCTATCTAATTTAAAACAAACCGCATCAAAATCCGTTGCGTAGTTTTAAAAATCTAAGCATACATAGGGACAGACATCCATCCAGGAGGAAGCAACTTTGTTTTATTCTATGTAGTAGTGATCTAATTATTATACTTGACCTTCACACAGTAATCCAGTCTTCACTAAGTTTGCGCTGTACTGCCGCAACTCAAATTATACCTTCACATTATATCTTGTGCTAAAATCAAAATCCCAGAATAACTCCCAGCACCACGTTCGCTCATGTGAACTGGCAGGAATCCAGATCTGCATTTAAGGCTGTATTTTCCACAAGTCTTATGATTAATTAGTTTTCTCTTAACAAGCGCATTTTGGGTCTTTCGGATGTTGCTAAACTAATTAGTTAGCAGCTCTTGGCATGGCTTAATTTGGGGATTAATTTAAATGTATTTTCAGCGCAGCGATATGGTAATGCCCCTTTACTAAGCGCGCTTATCTTGGTGAGATGGCATTTTAGCTAACTAATATCTTTGTCAAAGGAATTCTTAAGTCCTACGCTAAATATTTGAGCTAAACTGACTAATGATTCTAATGAAGTATCGTATCGTTTATTCGTTGAACTAACGTTTTAACTTATATTTAAAACAAGGTTTTATAAAATCCTGCTGCTTGAATATGTTTCTGGTATACATAATTATATCTGGTATATGTATCTTGCTAATGCTAAAATAAAGTTGTTCACGTGAAACACAAGGTAGCTATATAAAAACCCGGCCAAGTGCGTGTCGGACTCGCGCACCGAGGGTTCCGTACATGACATCATTTTAACAATGTACTTTTTATGTGAAACGTGAGTGAAAGGTAAATTGCAGTTTACGATTTATGACGTATTAAAAAAAAACTACTTTCTAGATCTCGTTCAAACCAATTTTCGGTGGAAGTTTGCATGGTAATGTACATCATATATTTTTTCAGTTTTATCATTCTCTTATTTTAGAAGTTACAAGGGGGGGGAGGGGTGACACACATTTTACTACTTTGGAAGTGTCTCTCGCGCAAACTATTCAGTTTAGAAAAAAATTATATTAGAAACCTCAACATCATTTTTGAAGACCTATCCATAGATACCCCACACGTATGGGTTTGATGAAAAAAAAACCGGCCAAGTGCGAGTCGGACTCGCGTTCCAAGGGTTCCGTACATTACACAATTTAAACAATGATTTTTTATGTGAAATGTCTTTAAAAAACCCGTAGGGGTCGGATCAAAAACTAAGTAATTAAGTCCGACTCACGCTTGACTGCACATTTCTAATAGGTTTTCCTGTGATCTACAAGTAAAGATCTATTTTGTATATTTTTTTCAAAATTTTTGACCCAGCAGTTTCGGAGATAAAGGGGGGGAATGGTCATTTTTTGCCTATTTTCTTGAATAACTTCTAAACTGTTTATATTATTATATTACCCTTGGAACGCGAGTCCGACTCGTACTTGGCCGGTTTTTCTTATTATATAAGTACTGAAAAAAAAACCTACCTGTTAGGGTGGTGCAGCATTAAAATTAGCTTTAGATTCCCTTAACTTTGCGATGTCTACAGGAAAGACGCGAACGAGTTAACCATACTATAAAACGTGTATGACTCATTTGTAAAGTGTATTTCATAACAGTGTTAACAATCAATCAATCAATCAATATATTTTATTTCAAAAACAAATACCTATCCTTTTAAAAACATTTGTTACTCTCAAATTACCTTAACAATTCGAGGTTAAAAAAGTAGTTCGCCACTCTTTCTCTATTACAAAAACAATTCATGTTATTAAAAATTATATTTACTTATATTATTCCATGAATTCAGTCCATCGACGGCTGTCAAAAATATCACGTTCCAAACCTGTGAATTCCTTTTTCAATCAATTTCAATATAAACAATTTGTACGCACGAGCGCGCAAGCAAATAATAATAACGCCAAGGAATACACGGAATCCGTGCGATTGGAATCTGATGAAACGCAATATTGTTCACGATTCATGCTATATTGAAGAGTTTGAGCCATATTTGTGGCCTCGAAAGATGTCTTGTCGACTTAATGTGTAATATGATCAGGCGGAATATAAAATGTAAATTTACAAAAATAGTTTAAACTTAAAATTGGCGGAGGAAAGTTCATTTTAAGAACCGAACTATAACGCAAACGTAATAATGCTTTCTCGCCCCATTTTATGATATAGGAGGCAAATGAGTAGAAAAATCGCTTGATGGTAAGCGATTACCGTCGCCTATGGACACCCGCAACACCAGTGGTAATAAGTGCATTGCAAAAATTCATTGGTTATCTAACAATAAAGAATTTTGTATTTGTATTGCCGGTCTTTGAGATTGGAGTACGTTCTTTCGTTGAAGATCGTAACGGTCCGGATATACCGCAGACGACAGTTCATTCCACAGTTTAGCTGTGCGCGGCTGGAAGTTTCTAGAGACATGCACAGTTGATGACTAAGTGGTAAAGATGGAAATGTAAATAAATAAATATTAGATAGCTGCATAGATCGAAATTAGTTCCTACACCTTGCACAATAGATAATAAATTAACATCTTCCTTCGCAAGCAGGGTCTACTAGGTTAAAACGAACGCTATAAAGTCTATAGTTTTAAACAGAATATTTTAAAACATAAATTCAAAACGCTGTTAGGTTACTCGTTCAAAAGTACAATACTTCTATAACATTAAATAAATAAACAGATGAGTAGCGACTGTAATAAATACATTCTTATTAACTTCTACGAATTATTTATAAACAAATGCTTTAAAATATTCTTGCTAAAGTTTCACAACTCCAGTTAGATGTCAGTGTTGAAATTGTTTCATTCAATATTGATGATCAAACAGTTTTGAACAAATCTTCAACTCAGCGTAACTGTTTATTTACGAATTTGCCTAATAATTCCAGACTAAGCAATAAAAATAACCAACGAAGCACATTAGGGACGTAAAAACTGGATGTATCTTCGGATCATATCTCATTCGAATTAATAATACTGGCATTTTTCCAGCGAATGATAAAAAAATGCCGAGCGGGACCAGCTGCCAAGGTATATGTACTTATATTATATCCTCCCATTGTACCATTCGTATTGTACACGTTGACCAGAATGTTTAGGCCTTCCCCATACCCTGGGAGATGCGTATTCATAAATCATTTCGGGAAGCACCGCGGGTCCATGTCGGCTGGTGAATGGTGGTTTGTGGGCCATCCCATCAGTTTCTTCATTACGGTACGAAAGAAAAATGCTTCTTGTCACAAATAACGTAATTTTTCACCGTCCATGTTTGTCTTGTGTACGATCTGAATTGAACAAGAATTTGCCTATAAATATCAAGACGTGACGCAAATGGGATGACAGCTAACGATGTTATAAGTAAATATTAATATAATCAAGTTAATTCAATAAAAACTTGATGAATATTTCTGAACAGGACGCATAAAATAATACAATCAAAATATTCTAAAACTAAGAGCTAATGAAAAAACTAAAATATTTCGACAGTTTAATATTTTAACACCTCATCATCATCATCATTATAGCCTTTAGTCGCCCACTGCTGAGTATAGGCCTCTCTTCGTGTACGCCATTTATCCTAGTCCTGGGCTAGTCTCATCCAAAAGAGCCCCGCGATTTTTCGAACGTCATCCACCCAACGAGCCAACGGACAGCAGGCGCTTCTTTCATCCGAAAGCGGCAACCAATTCGTCAACATTTTGGTCCACCTGCCGTCACTCTGCCTGGCAACATGTCCCGCCCAACTCCATTTAAGCTTGGTAACGTCTCCCACATCTCGCACCTATTAAATTTTAAATTTCATAATATCCTTAATAAAGCTTTAACTTAATCTAACGAGTTCATGAACGACATTATCAAAACAATTTTAATCTTCACCAAGCTCGTTCGGCATTCCTCATTGTAAGTAGGTATGTGGGAGGAATGTCTCATTACCAGTACAATAAAGAACCTACATCTTACAAGTCAAACAATAGAACACTGCACCAATGTACAAATTGGGCAGATTTCACTCTATATCTCTTCCCTCTATTTACTTTCTATTTTCGTCCTCAGTTTCGCTTTTAGGTCGGAAGAACTTTTGGGTTTTTCGATTGGGTCTTGTATAGTGATGGTTGTATTTTTCTACAAAGCGAACTTTTGCTTGAGTTGTTTTAAAAGATGTTAATGTCTATTGCTCTTTAATCTTGTTCAACTTTAAATTCTTCAGTAGTAGAAAAAAATATTGGACATTTTCGTACTTAGATGTCTGAATTTGTAGCATTTATAATTATGTTAAAAATATCAAATTCTTTTAGGAGCACATAGAATATTTAAATACTGAATCAGTAATAATGTATTTACTGAATCATAAACAGAAATCTTGCACAAAAATTCCACAAAAACCTGCTAACAAAATAATGTTTCACATACTGCTTTTGAGCGAAAGGGAAGTAGCACCAAATTAGCGCTCATAAAAAAAATAAGTGCACACTCAAAGAGACTGCATGTTTCTCTTTGCTTAACAAAATCGCAAACAAACGTACAATAAAGAGTACAGCAAAGTAAAAATATATCTTTTCCGTTTTCTGCGCCACGCTGAATTCCCAGCACTGTAGCATTGCAAATATTTTTCAATGGCGCTGAATTCTCCCGATAGAGTCCACAATGCGACTCTAAAAACAAATCTCTTAAGGAAACAGTTTCAACTGAGGTTCATCCAAGTATATTTCGCTTCGAAAGGCTGTGGGATCCCCAGCGCATTGTATAAATGACAGAAAACAATCGGTCACCGTCCAAACAAAGGAATCGCTCTTAGGCATCGGTATTGTTTACAATCTTGATCGATTACGCCTTATTGCGGAGTCGTAAGCGTTAAATTCGTTTACTGGCCAGCTGACCAGAGTGAATTTCCCTCTCATAAATATGTAGACGATCGGTTGAGTCTGTTATTGTTTAGATAATGGTCGCAGGAGTAATGGCATGGAAACAGTTTGCGTATTTGCTTTTTTCTCAATGTTTTGTGTATACAGCCTTTTTGGACGGCTGTTTTATTAACATTACGCTTATGATAATCGGTTAATGGAGTCCTCACTGGATTATGGCTGAAAGCGTTTGTTTAGTCTGTTTGCGAGTCCTGACTCTCTTCGTTTTTTTTGCATCGTTGTTGTTCAGAATTGAATTATGTTCTATTCTTATTATTAATGGATGTATGGGTAGAATATAATCCTACTTTCACTCCAATCAAACAAACTATAATGATTTCTGATTTAAATGAAAATTTTGTTTGTAATTTTGATCCATATGTACATTGTGCTTTGATTTCAATTTTTAACAGATTTCAAAAAAAGGAGGAGGTTATCAATTTGGTCGTATTTTTCTCATTATATTTCATTTTTATTTGTTTTTTAAATAGCCTTAAATTTTTTTCAGTTTTGGACTATTTGATCATTCACAAAACGAAAAAAAAAGAAACAAATTTTTAGAAATCAAATACCGCTCACGCACACCTACACAGACCGTATTTCTATATGATTAAAAAAGCCGCTCGCGAATTGAAAAATCCAAGTTGAGGCCTCACGTCCTTACCACGAACTTGTTCGAGTTTAAGAATCGGCGCTCTCATAAAATTCCTGTCTTCATTAAACTTGGCCGCGGCACCACGAACTTCTGTTGGGCTTCCAACAAATCCAACTTTTAAACGTGTCGGGGGTCTATCATTAAAACAGTTGGGAAGTTACGTGATTTCTTTGAGTTTTTCTCTTGAGGCGTAGTTTTTCCTCGATTAGCAAGGCTTCATGAGCTAAACGTTTAGATTTTTTTATACAATACCTATGCCGGTTGTTATTTTATCGTCTATCGTGTCATGCGTTACTCTCACGCTCACGAACGTTCAATCTGAGGGCCTATCGCGAACTACGTTCGACGTGTTGTCTCCCTGTCATACTTACGTTTGAATTTACAAGTGCGACAGAGAGGCAACACGTTGAACGTGGTTCGCGGCAGGCCCTCTGATTTGTGACCCACCATAGAACGTTTTAACAGTAAGTTGTCATAATAATTTGACTTTTTAAATCAATGTAATGCCAATGTCGTACGTGAAAAGGTTTAACATTGGGTCAGGAAACAAGTTGTTCGTTAATACACCCTTTTTAGAAAGTGACAGCTAGGTTGATAAGCGACAAAAGCACATACATCTCAGAATTACTGGCTTCAATAATTACGGCGACTAGAAGAATGCTAATTATCATAAAATTGTTGCCATAACTCCAACAATTATTATTATTATAGGTATTAGAGTTATAGGTGACACAGCTCAGGTAAGAAAGCACATCAAATTTTTTGTGTAGGTATTGCATAAAAATCAATCTGATTTATATTCATTTCTTTTATGAAATTCATTTTATTTTCCATTTTTAAGAATTTGATGTTTTCTAAAAGAATGTTTTTGTATTTGTATAATTTGATGTACATATATATTTTTTAATCTATTTCTATAAAGTAAAGTACCTACTGTATTTAATTGCATGAATTTTATAGTAATTTAAATTGTATTTATTCCTTATTTACTCGTAATGCATGTTAATCATAAGATGTATTGTTTGGAAAAAGATGTATCCCGCTGAGTTTGTTGCGGGTCCCATTTTGGGATACCCTCCTTCAATTAAGGGGGGATTTAAATCTTCTCGGGGCAGAGGTGTAGGGTTAGAGCCAGTGTAGCTTTATTTGACGTTCATAAGCGCATTGTAATATGCCTACTTGAATAATAAACTATCTTTATCTTTATCGTATCACAATGCACATCAGTCGCATCAAATCCTTATCTTCCCTTATTGTAAAATCAGTAATCTGTTACAGGATTTTCTTAAAAAACAGGGCAAGTTTGAATCGCAGCCAAATAAATGGAATGAGAAACTAACGGTTCGAAATACCTTTTATTACTTCACCCCTCACTGTTCCTGGGCTGAGATTTGAATGAAAAATTCATGAAAAACTGCCTCCGCCCAACGCATATTTTAGAACTCTTAGTTTTCCTATTATTCCAGTTTACAGGATGAATTATTATGGGATGACTTGGGATATTCGTGTACAAATAAAATATATTTGTCAAGCATGATAAATACCTATATGTTTTATATTATTTTTTGTATCTCTATTTTGGATTGTCCGGGCCTATAAATCCAACACGTAGAGGCCCTTTGGAGAGCTTTAATGTCATGTAGAATGCCTGCTGGAAATCGTTCACACTTTTAGCTCGTAAGGTTGCTAGGTAACTAGTGCAACCTATTATTATTTACAACAACGGGACTTAATCGCGTAAAATAAGTTTTAAATTTACCTCCGACGTTTCGAGGACGGGGTTGTCCCCGTGTTCTCGGAGAAGACTGGCTAAAGTTGACATCAACATCTTCTAGGCGCGCGAGTTTTTCGAACTACCCGCACTTGGTCTTGTTTATTAACTTGAACGTTGTAAATCGTTTATCGTTGTAAATTTATTATTTATTATTATTTAGCTTTATCCCACATTAGTGGTCCCCAAGGGTATAAGCCTCCTCCATCTGTCTCCACCTCTCTTTGTCGGTGGCAACATCCATCCATTTTTTTTCCGCAGCCTGTACAATGTCATCTGCCCATCTTTTTCTTTGCCTTCCCGCTCTTCTCTTTCCAGCTGGGCCTGGCCATTTTGTTACAAGATTTGTCCACCTTTGATCCTGATATCTTGCTACATGACCTGCCCACCTCCACTTTTGTTTCAGACTAAACTGTAGGGCATCTGTTATCTTTGTTCTCTTGCGGATGTCTATATTTCTTGTTTTTTGTATTCTTCTTAAATTTAAAATACTTCTTTCCATTGCATGCTGGCAAGATAGAATTTTGTTCTTTGCTATTTCCGTGTAATCCCATGTTTGGCATGCATATGTCAGACTTGGAAGAATGCAGGAGTCCATTATGATCTTTTTCATGTTAAGATTGTAATTGCCTGAGAATTTCTTTTTGTGCCCAGTATTTCTTCCAGGTTGTGTTTATTCTTCTATCAATTTCATTTTCATTACTCGTTGTAAACAATAATGAGTAAAAATCGTGAAAGTTTAAATCAGTGTAGTGCAACCTAGTTGAAACGTCGGAAAAAAGGTAAAGTAATGAAATTTTAATCGCGTTAGACACGGTAATGACATTAATTATGTGTACAAAACGCAAGAGCTTAGTGTTACTTTTAGCTCGCTCAACGGTCTTGAAGTTTTGAAAACTCTATATAAACCAAATGTGTTTTGCTTATTAATTTTTGTATGATCAAAATATGCATTTAAAAATAAATCCAAAATTACATTATTTTAATATGATATTAAATTTTAAACCAATTAAACGGTGCGCCGTAGGAAAAAATAATGAAAAAAATAATATTTTTTTGTACTTCTTTATATTAAATGTTGTTACCTGGTTCTATTTTTTCTTTAAAAAATTCTTTGTAGTTTTACATGTATGTAAAATGTATAATTTTGGTGCAATAAAGAATATTTACTTACCTACTTACTTACTTAAATTTGTTTTTTTTTTTGTATATAACAGTTTTATTTATTAACTAATAAATTTTTTTAGTGACTTAAATAAAAGGAGTCCTATGCCAATGATTAAAATTTAGTGTTTGTATGAACTTGGCCATTATTTACATCGTTTGAGCGAGCTAAAAGTATATAAGAACAGTACTTTTTTTAAACATATTTCGTTATTTTACATAAGTTTTTTTTTCTTCATATAAAAGTGACACACCTATATCCACAGTCGAAATGAAATTGTGCATGGCACTACAATCAATAGATATAACAAAACTGAAATGGCAAAAAGAAAAAGACTTTTTTTAAATGTTTAACTTAACCTGTTAAAAAATCTATACCTACCCGTTTTCATAGAATGAATATATCATTATTATTCAACAACGACGGGACTTAATCGCGTAAAATAAGTTTTAAATTTACCTCCGACGTTTCGAGGACGGCGTAACAAGACCAGACGGGTAGTTCGAAAAACTCGCGCGCCTAGAAGATGTTGATGTCAACTTTAGCCAGTCTTCTCCGAGACCACGGGGACAACGCCGTCCTCGAAACGTCGGAGGTAAATTTAAAACTTATTTTACGCGATTAAGTCCCGTCGTTGTTGAATAATAATGAGTAAAAATCGTGAAAGTTTAAATCAGTGTTAATGAATATATCTTTGACATCCACTGTACAAGTCAACCTTTACCCTTTACATAATTATTTTCAGACTTATGCAAGTCCCCTCATGATATTAGTATTATTCTTGATATAACAGCGATACTATGTGGTCATTATTTCCTAAAAGATGTTTTGTACAAGTACAGAAAGTGAGCGTAAGTTAACGTAAATTTCAAATCCCTAAAATCACAACTAGGTACATATTTTCAACGAAATCAAACCGTGTTTAAACTGCAAGGTGTCAGTATCACCTGTGAAAATAAAACAAGCAAGCTATATTAAACAAAAAGTCGATTCCCACGGAAAACACGGCTCTGAATTGGGTGTCAAACGCAGATCGCTTCAAATGCACTTGAACGATAAAAAAATTCCCATTTTCATGTTGCGAATGTCGCGAATTTTTCCCGCTAGCGTTTGACGATTTCCGAATCGGAAAGGTCCCTTTTGATTTGCATAAACACAGCGACAGATTGGTCCGGCTTCCAACTAGGATATCCGGTTTTGGGATCGAACAATCAAGGACGAAGTTATGACCGGCTGGTACTTGTTTGGCAGATAAATAAGGGAATTGCCGCTCCGTTTGAGAATATAATTAGATACGATAATATTTTGTGATGTTATTTGTAGTTGCACATGACATTTTATACTAATATCAGTTTTTCTAAAACAGCAAAGACCGAAACGTAAACCTATACTTTTTTTTTTCAACTAGATGCCAACTGCAATGAGTTGGAGAAAAGTCAAAGCTAATATACTGTAAAAGTACTTATACTCGTTAAACGCGTTATCTAAAAACTATTTAATAAGAATGCTCTTAAAAAAAAACAAAAGAAACGTGAAACTACAGCAACAGGCTATTTGCTGTAGCCTACAGCTAAATCAGAATCAGCTAGAGTTAAATTAAAGATATTAATTAATTCCAAAGTACCTTGAGGCTGCCTTCCGAAATCTAAACGACCCAAACACACTCCACCAACATGACAATGCAAATCTGTTGTCCACAAGTAATTTAAAAGACACTTCCGAGGAACGTAATTAATTACCGACCCGAAAAAAAAGGTCGAAAGTTAGGTCTAAAACCGCGAGCCTCTCATTACGGTGCCCCAAGAAAAACCGGTTCCGCTCATTTTACGCGAGGTTTAATACGACCCGGATTACCGCTGGCGACCGGGTGTGCTTTGGCTAACTTTATCCGGTTTTTTAACCGGTTTTTTAACGTACGCCCGTCACTGAGCACTTTTTTTAATTATTGAGTTAAGCGATCGGAAAATGAAATTCGCAGTGCTCAAAGGTCGAATGGAAATTATTAAAAATGCAAATTTTTAATTTGGATTTCCGTCATATTACGCTAAATGAAATCTTACAAGCATTTTTCAATATTAAATTTTAACATACTGATCGGTTATTTTAGTCTCTTTTCGCTTATTATTAGTGGCAGTTTCCTTCTTACTAACTGTAATAGTTGAAGTGGCTAGAATTAGAATGACCTACTTGCCCTTTAAAATATATTACATTATAAATATATTAAAATATGTTAACGTTTTGTCGGAACTGTAACAAACCTTGAATTTAAATTTAAATAACTTCTTGCTTAATGCTGAAAGGTCTAATTTAAGCCCAAATAAATAAATAAAACTTACTAAAAAAATATAACGTTGATTTCGCAATTCAATAGTATCCTTTCATAAAAGTAAATGAGTAATTAATATTGGTCTTCGCTATGTTAGGTATTCTTTTACTTTTCTCGGCAACTTATTTATTATGATAAAGGCATGACTGTATTTTTACCTCAGGGCTACATCAATTACGATGATCAATTGCGAACGAGCTCACAAAACTGTCCAATGAAAACGCATAACGTCTGAAATATTTCACACCCCCGTTCTAGTCTCCCGAAAGGTATTTTAACAAACAAACCAACGCGTGTTAAGGAAAAATAACAAACAATAATCCGACGTGAACTGGCGCGAATTGCTCCATAAAAAACACTTGGCGAACTATTAGGTGCGCGAAAGACTACATCCATTCATTCATTCTTTCACGTTATAAATTTCATGGTAAAAGCGCGGTCTTGGAGCGAATTGTGTAGCCACGAAAAGTGCAGGTGAAAACCATCTGGGCAAACAGAATTTGAGTTGAGTCGACAGCTTACGGCAGCTTACGTTACGAAATAGCTAGGTATATTTTTTTTGATTCGCTCTTAATGCATTTAAGATTGTAGCGGAAATATTTTTTGTATTACACAGCATACTATTTTTCAGGCCTAAATTAACTTATGCAGCTTTTAAGTTCAACGTCCCTTTATATTACTCCAGCTTTTCTATAAGAATTGGCATGAGTTATACGGATTATATCAACAATTATTAATAAAACCGACGAAGATGATATTTGTGCCCACTTTGTGCCTCTCCTCACATATACGTAAACGTATCTTAGAAAACTGTCTACGTAGAAATACACTACTTAGTGAAAAATTCAGGTATGTGGTAACTGGTAAATAATTCAAACCCAAAAATGAATACGCATGTACTTACGTCTACTTAACTCTTGTATGCGGGCGTTTTCTAAAATAAATATTGATGAAAACCTGATTCTTTCAAATCTGGGCATTCTCCATCCTACCATTAAAAAAAGATGTCCCAAAATGTCGTGAACGACATAAACGTGAACCTGACGTAGTGGAAAGTACAATTTTTATACAAATTGTTTAAACATTTTCTTTAGCATCAGGATGAAGATGCTTGTGATTCTGAGTTAAAATAACCCAAAAACACCAGGATCTGCGAGAATCAGGTTTTCAATATTTATTTTAGAAAACGCCCATATACAAACATTTAGTACATTAACTAAATAAACTTCAAGTTATATTCAAGAAATAAAATTGACATATTCCATCCATCACGTCCCCACTAAATCCCACTGTTACAGTCAATAATTATCGGAAATCGTAACCCGCTTAGTTCGATATAGGAGCCGGTGGATGCAATTTATCTTGTAACATTATGCAAGCGGACACTTTAACAAATGATGTGCCCGTTTGTGTTATTCTCTAAGCTCTTCAATTGAATGTGCTAGACGATTGAGTATATATTGTTTAAAAGCATTTATTTTCACAATGTATTCGGCGGTTCCGGGGAAACCTGCCGATTCCTACGCCGTCAGACGACGCTACGAAGCCACACTGTTACGTCGTCGCCCAAATCCAATGTTTAGTTAATTTAATTTTTATTTTTATTGTTTTATTTTTGGCTCCTGGTAATTTATTTTATTTTGTAGTTTGACAGTGCCTTGGTTTTCTGTAATGATGTGTTACTTATTTGATCAATATAAATCTGAGGATTTTCAGAAAAAGTGTACCATTTACAAAAAAAAAAAAGAAGTATCTGAAAAAATTGGCACTGGTAACGTATTTTCACATACATAAGTTTATTTTGTATGGCCCGTCACAAAACAAACGCCCAAAATTTGTATGAAAAACGGTGGACACTTTCTGATTTGGTAAATTCTTCATT
Organism: Cydia strobilella; assembly: GCF_947568885.1. Lineage (NCBI taxonomy): Eukaryota > Metazoa > Arthropoda > Insecta > Lepidoptera > Tortricidae > Cydia > Cydia strobilella. Next base: position 20,364,863 of record NC_086046.1, read on the forward strand.
CTTCTTGTGTTTTCGTCATTCTGAGTTGAATCAACCGAAGAGTTTTTAGTTTTCGAAAAAGTTTTTTCCGAAATCCCACACCAAATCGTAATTTATTATTTTAGGCTCGTTAGCATCATGTTGATTAAGCAGTTGATGTTTACTAACATACAGTTAAACGATGACGGTGAAATACTAAAAGCAGAAGGTAAAATTATGATATTTATGATGTCTTGAATGATGAATAAAAATATTCCAATAAAAAATGATTCCGCTTCATGATATTATTGCAAATAACTAGGTTGATATATTTAGCTCCAGTATTTATAATCTTATAAATTAATTTGTTATTAGAACGATCCGCTGTTGTACTGGCCACACGTTCCAGCCAGAGCGTGCGGCCGTGCGTGCCATCGTCTTGTTAGCCCGCGCGCTCACGCAATCGCGTGGCCGACTATTTGATTAGCAGCCATCGCCGATTCAATGGCTCGATACCATATTCTTATTTTCAAATGGATTCGCGTTGCAATTGTTTAAGTTTTATTATAGAAGTTAGTATATCTTTGAAATGATTTTTTATCAAATACTAGTAGATAGATTAAATGTATATTTTACAAGCTTTTATTTAACTTGCAATGTTTGTTCGGGTCAAATCTTGTAAGCGTGACAAATGCAATATTATGGTACTATCGAGCTGATCTAATGATGGACACAGGAGGTGGCCATAGGAACTTAAAATAACGCTACTTATTTGTGTATGGGTTGGTTAGAATTGTCTCTATGAGTATTAGTTACCTGTTAAAAGAAAAGTACAGTCAGCGATGAAAGCTTGTATCAAATTTTTTTTGTCAAAAAACTTATTTTGTTTATCACTGTGTAGTTACTACCATACTCATAGGGATGAGACCATACAGTTGTAACAATATGAGACCACTACAAAGGTAAAACCATTAAAGAACTACAGGTAGATATTAAGCTATAATTCATTTTAAATTGATCATTCATGACTTACCAAAAACCAGTAGTTATAAGTCAGTTTTATTCGCTTATGACATTTCTATACTGATACAAGGTGATAATATCGATAAAAATATGTATATGACTAGTATGAATATGACTATTTACTCTATGTACCTATAATTGGTTAGAATTAAGTAACTTACTTATTTTACTTTACAAGATAAAAAAAAAACATAAAACTTCATCTAGCTAACGAAGTAAAAATATTTTTGGTTCATTTAATGTATGTGATTCTTTCTGATATTTTACAATCTATTTCAAGTCTGCCTCTTTGCGTTCTAATCCTGGTATTTAATTTCCATTTTCCAATATCCATTAGGCAATAAAATGTAAAATACTCCCACGCCCCACGAACGTAGGTCGGGTACAAAAAATTTGAAACAGTGTCATTAGGGACGATACAACGACTTTTTTGTAATTAATCCGATAGACACTAATTACATCTGATCAAATTAAAAAAATACTTCACTTTCTTAGATCACTCGCAGATAGCTTTCTGTTTAATGAGTACCGCCGGTTTCACCGTGCTCAAAGAAAAGAGCTTAAGTATCTCCGTACTGAAATTGAGGCGTCTATGCCCTATCTCTCGGTGTATTGACTTTTTACTTTGGATGGCATTGCAAAATTGAACCTTGATTGGTTTTTAATAAGGTTTTTATTAGAAATCCGTAAATTGATGAATACTTGAATTGGATCTAGCTCAAGTCTTTATTCGTTGTTGGAGTATGTATTGGGGATGAAACTGACGTAATCTCTGTTAGAATAAAACATTAAATATATTCTGGATATAATTACGAATATTGGGTTATTTTTTTAAACAGCCAAATACCTTTCATCTTTTGTCTACAAATTGAAAGTAGGTTGTCTAATAAATTTTACTAAACTATTGCCAGGCGTGAGTATGACTAAAAACTATAAAAATATCTACTTGAGACAAAAACACGAAGCTTTCTTTTAAATACATTTACCAGATACTCTCTAAGTTGCTGAAATCGCTTTAGATTAGCAGTTTCATAAAACAGAGTCAACTTCGCCTTTTCACAAAAATCTACGACTGTCGCAGCTGTTTTCAAGAAGCGTCTGGATTCCTACAAAAATTAAATCACTAAGTATACGGCAATCTGAGGACACGACCTACTATCAAACGTTAGGCTGTTCGACCTAGATTTCCGCGTCTCCAGTGAAACTAAAAAAAAATACAAACCAAGAATGTCTATCATTGAGCCGACCTCAACTTGACAGACGCGCGCTCAGTTCGAAAATCAAGTTACGTTGTCCAATATTGATACAATTGTAACAACAACGAACCCTACATAACCTCAGAATATATTCTGATTCTTTTATAAAAATCGGTTTTATGCTGCTCGTAATAAGGTTGAGAAGAATTTGGAACGATAACTGTATGGAGGCAGAGGAAGGGAAGTAATTTCATTTCGCGAAGATACTTCTTCGACCGGATCTTTGGCGGAAAGGTCGATTCTAATGGCTGCACAGAACTCAATGATGCTACTGTTACTGTAAGGTCATGTGGAAATTAGTGACAAAGTGATTTATTTTGATACTGATTTGATAGATGAAGGCAGACCTAGATTTAATATTCATAGATTTTACTAAATTACAACTCAAAATCAGATTGAATGCGACGTTGTAAAATTCTGCTCGTACTTTATTAAACAAATCTCTAATTATGAAATGATAATGAAACCTTGTGTAGGCCATTTTAACCGCTTTCGTTTTTAATGTGATTTTGTTCTTACTTTTCTAATCTAGATGATCTGTATTTGCGTCCAGAATCAGGCGAACCAAATTGACATGAGATTGACAGATAAAATGATACCAGGAATAGCAAAGAAAAAATAGGAGTATATGCCTATAAAATGATATCGATAAGTTTAGTAAGATATTGCAGTTACTGACCAGTAATAATTATAAAGGGGTCACAAACGATTTCGATTTATGAATGTCTCAAGAAAAGTGGTTGATCCGATTGTAAGATTGTGACGTTACCGATCAAATAAGTTGGTGCGGACGCGAACATGCCAAATTTCGATGTTAGTATGCAGGTTTGGGGGCAAGTTGTTTATTTGAGAGCTCGGTTGTCGCCATAAATCTAAAATTGGTGATTGAATTGGTGATTGAACCGGCCAAGTGCGGTGAATTTGAATTTCTTCGCGAATGTATTCAAGTTTCCTCACGATGTTTTCCTTCACCGAAAAGCTAGTGGTAAATATCAAATAATATTCCATACATGAGTTCCGAAAAACTCATAGGTACGACCCAGGATTTGAACCCGCGACCTCCGGATTGAAAGTCGAACGTCAGATCCACTCGGCCACCACCGCTGGCTCATAAACTCATCACTACTCAAACTCATTTAGACAAAAACTCATCATTAATACATTCATAACAATCATCTGGTTTTCAATATAACCACTAAACTCCACACTAACATAAATGAGTATCCTATAACTGTCGGTATTCGAGCTCCATCAGCTCCACTCTCCAGTAACCCGCGCTGAAGTCACGTAGTTAAATTTAATTAATAATTTTAACGCGGCCGACGTGCGCGATGCTGACGCAAATTCTGATTTGATTCCGGTGTACATGACGTGGGTAAAAACGAATTTTACCGCGCAAAGAGAGGAGTTTAAAATGAACGGGAATGGATTACCGGCTTTAACATATGTATAGTTTCAAATAATATGTAACATCTAGGTAAGCGACCCGTGCTTAATATAGTGTATATGAAATTGTTGAATAACCACCCCGACGAGTTGTCGGAGAAATCCTTTAAAAACTCTCGCACTGGACTTCTCTTGAATGATGACCAAGAAATATGGTCATTCTTCAGATTACCTATTCAAGTAGCTTATTGTAGTAAGTAGGTAAAATCGAAATAAGTTTCTAATCATAGAACGGCGTGCGTGTTCCCACGCACCGCCTGAATTTGCTGCTGAGCAGGTAACAAATCATCCCTTACCCTATTTGTTATTTTTGCGGGTTAAATTAATGCAATTCAAATGCCTATAAATTCCATACATTCACAGCCCCACGTTGGGCGCCATTTTTAGGGCTTCGTACCCAAAGAGTAAAAACGGTAGTGAAGTCTTAGTAATAGGCTAAGACTTCACTGTCCGTCTCTTTGTCACCAGGCTGTACTCATTAACCGTGATAGCTAGACAGTTGAAATTTTCCCAGATGATGTATTTCTATTGCCGCTATAACAACAAGTACTAAAAATTAAATTTCAATGGAACCCTCGGTGGGCGCATTTGCACATAATTAATAGTGACGTACACAAAAATGCGATCGCGAACAAAAAGGTAGCTGTCACTGTCGCATTATATAACTCGTTTATTAAAAAATGTGAGTTACGGTATCATCAATTTCATCATAATAGCAGGTAAGCATTCATCATAGGACAATTGTACCATGTTTTTGAACTAGGGTTCTAAACGTAATGTTCTCAATTTTAAACAACGTTCTATATCTAAATTATTTTATTGTTGGTGCTACGTAACGACAGGGCTTAAGATGAAGCCACTGCTTCAGTAACAGACAGTTCACCCTTATAGAAGGAAAACCTAAAATACCCATTTTCCTATATAATTTCAAAATAAATGCTCGACTGATTTCCTCCGCATTATAAATACTTGCGTTTACAAAAAAAAAAATATTATGATAGTATCAAAAAAAGCAAATATATATTAAACTAAACAGTCATCAAACCATTTTGAAAAGCATTGCAAACGAATGTATAAAAGGTTTTTTGGCGATGTTATCCCAAAAGCTCCTTAACATATCAGTTGGGGCATAACTCATAACTTTAGAAGCCGACAAACATTTTGTTATCGTAGTGTTAGTACAGTGTTAGTTGTAATATTGTTCAGCTTGCTTACAACAAAAATCAATTCCGGATTCGATACATATAGGTATTTAGAATGTATGTACAAAAAAAAACATGATGCCCGGATGCCCACGGTCGTAATTATGTCAACAGCCGATAGGCCCCGGATATGAAATGACAAAAGACGTATCGGGTGACGCGATGTGATGGAATCTACGGGTTTACCCGGGTTTTAGGGTTCAGTTGATATGTAGAAAAAGTTTAATTTACTGCAAAACCACTGAATTAATTTCGTTGACAAGAAAAATGCGAGTCTAGGGCAAAGTGAAATTAGAAAGAAAGAAAGAAAGAAAAGATATTTATTGTAAAGACCTTCTACAAACAACGCCACCTCAGTTACAAACAAGAACTTAATCACTAAACACTTCAAGCTAGGTACAATGGTAGTTATAGAAAAAGGAGTAAGGTAAGGGTAAATTAAAAAAATAAACAGCTCTTTGTCCATTTCTTGACGTTACATTTTTCATCGCTCATGTAAGTAATAAAGTGAGCCGAAACAGTCCTTGAAATATAAAAAAAAACTTAATACTCTTAACTGTCATATATGTACTTACTAAAGAATTATCGAATTTGTCTAAATTTCTTACCTAGACCTAATATAATCTCCGCGGTTACATACGTAATTATTGATACAAACGAGTGCTCTATGTCTATAGTAGTTGACTGGTAGAGAATGCCTTAAGTACCATCATGTATTGTGCAATAAATAATAAATATATATAGCTGTCAATGCCGCCATTATAGACCTGCAGAACCTTTCCGACATCACGTTCCCTCTTAACGCATAACGTACGTTATCGCCGTGCGAGCGACAACGTGTCAATATTGAATGATTTTTGTTCCTTGTCGTAAAAAGGAACGGCGCTTTGTTTGGTTCTAAATATATTTATGTAGCGTTGGATTAAACATGTGGTGCCTTGTGTAGGCGTGTCAGGAAACTAATAGTCGTTTACGGAAATGTGGCAGGTGTTTTAGTCGTGTTATGTTTAATAACTGTTTTGCCATTTGTTAACAAATGTGAACCTTATAGACTTTTTGTTTAATGAACATTATTATTTGGCCGTATTTAGATCAGTATGTAAGTTACTTCGAAATATTACTGGCAAGGGTTATTCTTCCAATCAACAATCAATGCAGCGAGTCTAGAGAGCCTTTTTTTAATTGTCCAAACGTTAAATTTATTTCTCGGTCAACTTTTACGCAAAATGAGCAACACTCTAAAAATCCTATTTCGGGAACGACCCGTCAAAATTCATAAAATATGACTCAAACGCGGGAGAGCGGAAGAAATCCGGCACCATTACTCTGATTGTTGCAGTATTATGTAAAAGATATTTTTTGCATACTGGTGCTTTAGACGTCTGATGTCATTTGGGAAGATAAATGTTCTTCTCAAATTAAATATAATGAGCTTAGTAAAAGCTGTTTATTAAGATATAATTTGTATATGGAAATGTGAGTTGGTATTAAGGTTAAACGCATGATTAGTCTGTTTTTAAAGATGAATAGAGTTTTTACATGATTCCATTTTTAGTTACTCGTAGAAATTACATCTTATATCATCATCATCATCTTCATCATGTCAGCCGATAGACGTCCACTGCTGGACATAGGCCTCCCCCAAGGCTCGCCACTCCAACCGATCCTGTGCCGCTCGCATCCACCGAATTCATCTACATCTTATATAGATTTTATTAATGCGTATTTTTTTGATAACTTAATTTTATATTAAGACTTAAGACTTCATCATGCTTAGTACCATTGCCCAAATAAAATACATCTCGTAATATTTCTATCGAAAAAATTGCACTACTAAAACCCCTAACTGCAATTTGAAATGATAAATGGTTTTTGAAAACAAAACTGCGCCATTAACATGAATAGTTAAACAAATACTTAAAAATGTTAACAACGCTGCAGAGGGAATGTATGGTTTTCGCATAATGCGAACTGAATACAAAATGTCAGTTTTGCATGTTCGCGTAATTGCAAAACCTGATGTGAACGTCACGTCACACATGTAATAACTTACTCACTGTAAGCTACTAACTAGTTATGGTAATGTATTTATTAGCAGCAGCTAGCTGGTTAGCATAATTTGAACACCATGTTATACAGCAGTATAACATGGTGTTCAAATTATGCTAACCATTTTTTCTTTAGTAATTATAAACAGTTGACATAAATTAAAGTTGCAATTCTAAAACAGAAATGACTTTACGTAGTAACTAGATTATCTAGCTCCAAGATTGCATTAAAAATCATCCACGTCAACTTAAATCCTTTACAAGAGAAGCTAGCTGAATACTAAAATATCTCACCGAGATAACTGTAGCTCTTGAAACTTTTGAAATTCAAAATGCAGCGCAAAACTAAGCTATACCAAGATTCTTAGAACAGTTCTCAAGGCTTGAGCGAGTTAAAAAGATCTTAACGCTGATTCCAAATAATTACAACAAGGTTATATGGTGCTTAGTGCTCACTAAATCGTTCGGGTGGATTATGCCTGGGGCAATTGCCAGGGCAGGTCGAGCAGGAAGTCCCATTACTGCAGGACACGGGAAGTGATTTAGAACGGGTAGAGTGTCGCCCAAACGTGGGGCCAGCATGCGCTCTGGGATGTAGGCTGATTAATTAACTGAAGATTGATATTTTTTCGAAATATGTAACCACCACGACCAATGAAACCTGTGTCGAAACGTCGGTAAATAAAGGTAACAAAATAAATTCGCGATAGACCCGATTGTAAATGTGATTTAATATGTGTTCAAAACGCGAAAGTCTTGAATGAAATATGTAATGTTTCAATATCAATTAAAATAGTATTTCGATTAAAGTTCATTCAATTATGCTTTAAAATTAAATTTACTATTTAGAACAGGAATGGCGCCCAAACGTGGGGCCAGCATTGTGCGCTCTGAGATACATGCTGGCCCCACGTTTGGGCGCCATGCCTAATATACATATTAGTAAATCAAAAAGAAAAATGATAATATGTGGCGTTCCATGCCTAAAAGGTTCTAATGCTCCATCGGCATAAGGACCCTTTAGGCATGGAAAGACATGGATTGAACATCATATACTTAATAGTAGCCACCTCACAAACTCGACAACAATTGTCTCGATATTTTTGTTTTCCGTGCTGCTTGCTTTTTCTCTATGAACATGATCATAGTTACGTTTAGAATAATAAGAAAGTTACCTATATGATTGACGAGTTGAATTTTTTTTATTCAAAAATATTATTTTAAAGTGAAGCATTTGTATGTTAATGAGAGTATTCAGTTACGTAAGTAAATAAGTAAAATGCAAATTAAACTACGTAAGCATGAAAAAAAAACAACGAGATAATTTGGTTTATATTTAACTTTATTTTCTCAAGTAATGAGTGTGGTAATTGATAATGTTTGAGTTTATTCAAACATAACTAAATTTAAACTGAACGTATTATGTCATAATTTTGGTAACCACACCGTATGGCAAGTCAATTTATAGGTAAGTTATTTAAAGTAATTTGTAGTTAAATTACTTTGTTCTAGTTGTTGTTTAATTAAAGCCAGTGGCGCCAGTGCACGTGTCACGGGTACGTCGACGATAATAACTGTTTACTTATATGATATACAACATGTATAATTGTTTAGAACAAACTTGAGGCTTGAAAGGCAAAGTCCAAGTGGTGCCTAACTGATCTAAAACTATCGATACAAATTAATTTTAACACTAAGGTGAACCCATGAACATTTTTGCTCATCATATCAATATAGTAATTTTTAACTTTGTTTTTAATGAAATTGGAATTGTAAAACATTTAAAAAACGATTACAATGGTCAGAAGCTTCACGTCTTTGCAAATTATAAAGGAACATTTATTTTACCATACACTTATACAATAGGCTTGGGACTTTTGGGTGCTTACCGTGGTTCTAGAATCCATGGAGTCGTCACATGTTAAAATATTTTTTTCGTAAAAGTCAAAGTATAAAAATAAAACATTTATGTTGTTACGTTATTATTAACCGCATTATAATGGAGTTCAAGACATAAAAAATATTGTTACAAACCTATAATCGAACGATGCCATGGATCTATTAAACTTAACTAGTTAAAATAGCTTTTTCATACATCAATTTAAGAAGTGAATTTGATTTTATAAATAAAATGCCTACGAAATTATACGGCAAACTATAACTAGTAACTCAGTTAGAGTACCAATATTTTCCTCGCTGATTCTTTACAAGTTTACAATAGTGTGCTACAGATAGTGTTCTAGATCAAAAAAGCTATTTCAAACAGAGCTTTTTCAGTTTTTGTAATAGATATTTGGCACCATTTGACTGTAGTTTTTTAACTTTTTTTTTTTATGTCCTCAACTCTCTTATAATGTGTTTATTAACGAAATAACAACAAAAATCATGACATCTAATAATGTTTTATTTTTAGACTGACGGACTTCAAAAAACTATTTTAACATGACGACTGCGTAGATTCTAGAAACACGGTAAGCACCCAAAACTCCCAAGCCTACTTATAAAATGTGCCTACGCGGAATAATTAAAATATTTTCATCAACAGTTTACTGTAGTAGACATTCCTAAATTTAACTATAGGACTACTTAAAGCTTAAAGCATCGTTGACCTCGATGTTATCTGTATAAATAAAAAGCCTAAAGCCCTTCTAATTGTCCTTTGACGTTAAAGAAGCTCGAGTCTTCTCAGAAACAATTATACACCAACCGTCTAAACAAGGGAAAGTACTCAGGTAGTTAGAAAACTTTAGATAAAATTAATCAACGCAAACAACGTTGTAAACGTCTCATTATACATTCGGTTTCAGTGAACTTTTTCTCGGAGGGGGCAAAATCAACATTCTAGAAACTGTGGAGATACAAAGCCCCCATTGTTTGGGGCACAGTGTCACGGAGGGGCAGTTTCTTGAAATTGTTTTTTTTCCTCCCGAGTGGTTCTAATTAAAATTAATTGCACTCCCGTTTAGGAGTTAATTTGGACACGCCGTCGGAATATTAGTGTATTAAATGAAGATGCAGTGGATTGAGATCGCGTGTAATTAGCTCATTTAAGTAATTTATTTTTATCGTTTGAGGAAAAGTCTGTTTTTTCGGATATTTTAGTAGAGAAAGAGGTAAAGTTCCTTTTAAATAATGAGATGGAAATGTATAGGTAGGTCTTGTTCCTACAAGTAGTAGGGCACAACCACAGCACTACAATTCAATACAGTAAAACTTGGGTTTTCACTATGGTTAAAAGCTCAGGCCTCTGTAGAGGCCATTCCTAAATTAGAGAATAATAATCATAATGAATGCTATTTAAAATAACTAAAACGAATTAAATGTATAAATGCACAAATCAGATACCATTTGACAAACATGCTAGTATTTCTTTATCAAAGTATTTACATAAAACCACATAATAAAAATTTACATAAAATCTAGAATAAAATAGCTACATAAAAAAAACCATGTAACCAAGAAAAACAGAATAGCAGTATTTCATAGAGCAGTTCAATTTGGCTAGGAGCATAAATTTGTCTAGTTTGACAAAGTGGCATCTTATCGGGAATCTCATCGTAATTGGCCGGCGCCGCGGCCGCGATAGCACCCTGACGCTGTTAATGTGTCACGCTCCATAGTTTTATTTAATAAGTTTTGGGGCTTTGTTAAGAATTTGTAGTTATTTCTATTGGATTTTTATATTGATGCATTGTTGTTCAGTGTATAATATTGGCATGAAACCTTGCACTGTTGAGGTATTTAGTAAACTTTACTTCTTTTATGCAATTAGCCTCATGCATGAAGTTTATATTTGAACGAAATATGTTTTATTCGGATGTTTGTTACCGTTATATTATGTTACAAATGCATTTCCGTTTTTAAATTACCATTTAATTACTTAAAATTATAAATAAAAAGTACAAAAATTTGCCCGCGAAAAGCTAGTGAGCGAAACGCTCGAAACGCCACGTGACGTCACGCGTTCGACAGATTAGTGTCATTAGTAGCAAACGTCAGTTGGGCCGCCCAACGTGTGACGTTATCACGCTGTGTCGAATTCGCGCCAAAAATTATGAGCGTTTCAACCGCTCAAATATTTTCAACATTTTAAATATTTTTTAATAAAATAATGTTAAGGTTTACAAAAGTATTTTTATCATTTCCGGTGTTCCAACGATATAAATTATGAATCCAAAAATAAAAATAAATTCATGCATGGAGCTAATTAGTGCGCAAAAACAGAAAGTGCGAAAAACTTGCTGTATGCACAAAGATGAAAATTTGTACAAATAAGATAGTTTCGAGGTATACGGTGTCAGGGATTACGATATAAATATCAACATAATATCAGATTTTGTGTTTTTGTTATTTGTTAATACAAAGGTAATCCTTGTATTTAATACAATTATTGTCCAACAAAATTTATAATCTTTACAATACAGTATCGGCGACATTTTTAACATTCTCGATAGCAATCTTATCTCAAAATTGAATCTAAATTAAACAATTCAACTAATGAAATTGCGTTGAAAGCTCTTTACCTTCAACTACTAGATAACGAAATTAACAAGAACTTTCAAAGGTGGCAAGGTGGGGTTTGAATGCCCGTTTTAGCCGTCAATTTCCGTTCAATAGTTCGGAGTGTGCCCGGAGTCCACCCAGGTTGGGTCAATGGTTTTGTAACGGTTTGCGTTGGACATACTGTTTGTGAGATTAAATACTTGCTGGTGATATTGTTAAATTTTTGAATATACAGTGGAATCCGTTTATTATGACTCCGCTTATACTGACCAACCGCTTACTATGACGTAATTACTGTGCGAAGTATGATTTTCATGTAAAATTCTTTGTGACGAAGTCGTATAAGATGACTTCGCTTATAGTGACAAACTGATAAATCGCTTATGTCCGGTTATACTGACACATTCGCTGGTTTTCGTGGCCGTACCCACGTCTTTTGCTGCAAGGACATTTGGTGCGTGCGTAAGTTGTTTTAGTTTTGTTTCTCAGTAACAAGTTGATAATTGGTACAAGGTTAATCAAATTCAACCCTCACAAAGGAATGCGAGATTAATTTGGAAAAATTAACAAAAATAAGAAGTTAATCCTCTATGCTTTATATGACATCCGCTTCAATTTCAATATCAATAAACGCGGATTCTAATGTACTGCTTTGCGGAACACTGGTGGCCTAGAGGTAGGAGCGTGCGAATTTCAATCCGGAAAATGCGGGTTCAAATCAAGAGTTTTTCTTAACTTATGTATTTACGAAGTTATATTAGGTATTTACCAGTCGCTTTTCGGTGAACGAAAACATCGTAAGGAAACCGGACTAACCACAATAAGGCCTAGTTTCCACTGGGTTGGAAGGTCAGATGGCAGTCGCTTTCGTTAAAACTAGTAATTATGGTACTTACGCCAATTTTTGGGATTAGTTGCCAAGCAGACCCCAGGGTCCCTTGAGCCGTGACAAAAACTTGGGACAACGCGAGGAAGATTATGATATTATATTTATACTTCTTTATTTTGAAAGAGGATACAATACAAATCCTCTTTATTGCACAACGCTTAGAATAAATCTACATGGAAACGTAAATAATACATGAAGACAGATGTAAACAACAGGCGGCCTTATCGCTAAAGAGCGATCTCTTCCAGACAACCTTTAGGTAGACTTATATTGACCGGGATATAGACCGTGATTACCTTTTGTATGAAACTAACCGTGAATCATTCAAAACTCTAACCTTTAGGTAGTCGAGAAATGAAACTCATAAATTAACCACTACTTAATTTACCATTACTGATAGGCCAGGAAATTAATTCTCAAAAAAAGTTATAGAGAGAAATGCTTGGAACACAAATTTTGACTTCGTAGCTTTGTTTGGACTAGTTAGGTGAACATATTAAAAGTCCCCGGCCGTAACCCTGGTGCCCCCTCTCCCCCAGAGGGGGTTTGAAGGTTCCAATTTTCGGTTTTTCGATTATATCTCGGAAATTATCCGTCTGAGTGACATGGCCACTTATACAAAATAAAAAGTGATTTAATTTGTTACAAGTTTTATTAAGTCAAGTTTTTCGATATCTCGTTTGAGATATCCGCTCTTGAAGGTTTATTTAGGGCTCTCAGTTTTATCTTGATTATCTACATCAGTGAAGCTGCTAGGCCGGGTTTGGTACATTTTCGTATAAATCGGGGGTGCTGAATTCATTTATGGTATCAACATTGACACATTGACAGGTTAATATTTATTTATTTAATTATGTATAATATATACAGAGTTAAATTGTTATGCCTGACCATACTCTGAGGGGTGGATATGTAGGTCATACTGAACAACTTTTACTATGGGGCCAACCCCGAAATCGCGAAAAAAACGGCTGTTCCATAGAAAACATTGACTCTTTCACCGAAATGTATGAAACGACAGATTATTTTTTGGCGATTCCTGCGGTGTCAGCATGGTTGCATTTTTATCACCTGTCACTATGCCTGTCACTTTCGCACTTACATACTTGTTAGAACGTGACAGGCATGGTGATAGGCGATAAAAATGCTACCGTGCTAAGCCCGCTGGGTTGGCCCCATAGTAAAAGGTGTTACGTATGACTTACATATTCACCCCTCAGTGGTCAGATAACAATTTCACCCTTTATTGCATTACAATGTTTAGCGAATGGAATTTTTACCTTCTCACAGTATTTTGACAAAACTTTGCTCAACCAAACTATATATACCTACTATGTATGTTAAACGATGAACCCTCTTCAAAATTAATAAGTACTTGAAACTTTTCCGCGTCCGCCTTTCAAGGCGTGTACGTGAGCAACAAATATAATATACTAAACATATCACCCAGCTTGATTTACGTAAAACTCTATTGTCAAGACCATAATGCTTGTATACGCACTTTAAGCATATAATATTGCTTCGCTACTTTCGTAGCTCACTGTATGAGCTCGTACAATATTTGTAAAGTCAGCAAGACAAAAAGCTCTTATTGTGCCATAAAAAGGTTATGATGTCGTTCCGGTATCATTATTGTTTAAAGGGCAAAGTCGGCAGTAATAACATTATTATTATGTCTTATGTATATATGATAATAAATAGGAAATGGAAAGGACGTTAAATAGGTTTCAGAACGTTGTTACTTTTATTACTTTAGTTAAATTAAATTAGGTAGCATGTCCAAACTACTCGAGTCCTGCTCTTCTTTGGACGGTATCCTAGTTTAGGTATATAACCTCAATGCCGTAGGTTCAGGGATGAAACCAACTCTTTATACATTAATCTTTTTAGGTAATAAGATATTTAACTGTTGGCAGGTTAAGGGATAAATGTAAGTCTGTCAATCCTCGGGATCTTTAAACCACATATTTACAAAGAAAAGGAATAACTTATAGTCTTATTGCAGTACTGCGATTTTCTGGCAGGTGGAAAACTTCCCCGGTTGGACTGCTCCACATTCGAGCGAGATGCAATTAAGTTACTAGTTCCCTACCTCTGTAAAAATCATTAAGTATACGCAGTTCTCAATAGATACGAAAAGTCAAATTTTTAAAGCCCTATTGTCAAAAAAAAGGAAAATGCTCCCCACTGTGCTCCAACAGTTTCTATACATATATGAAAACTATATTACAACCTCAGTTAAGTGTTACATGATCGTTGTGATGGTATTCTTCAAATCGGTATATATCAACACACCTACCACAGTGTAATTTTTTTTATTTTATTGAATTTCGAATTTTAAAGCAAATTTTTGATCCAAGTAGAGTTAGACCAAGAATAGTCTGCAGAGATTTTGACAGCACACGCAGTGCTAGTGTTCTTTATACGTCATAATTTCATAGAAGTTTGACGTTTAAAATAACACCTGCACTGCGTGCGCTGTCAAAATATCTGCACATTTCTTGGTTTGACTATACACATTTTACCGTACAAAAAAAAAGAAACTCGCACATGAAAAAAACGCGCACTATTAAAACCGCACTTTTGTATGGCAATACTAACGAGGCAATAATAACAACAAGGTACACCGATGAATGTGACGTCATCAGTACAGTCGCCGTGTTCAGATATTTTTGAGCACCTCGGCCGCTCCGATATATCTGATGGCGACTGTACAACCCTTATTGTGTAATTTGGGCGCTGGTAATTATTTTCTGTAACGGGTTTTTTGCGTTAGTAATGATCTTTTTTGCGGCCGCGCGATTCTGAAAGTCATGCTTAATTTCCTTCAGCTTGTAGTTGTTTAGTTAAGTAAACTTACTTCGGCAAAGTAAATAGGAAATATTCACTTAAAATGTGAGGTTTTAAGAGCTTGTTACTTCTCAGAGATTTTGAGGACTTGATTATAAATTATGTTTTATTGAGATCCTCAAGGAAATTTTATAGATAGTGTATTAGGTCAATGTATAAACTAACAAATTACCCATATTACTTGTGTAATTTACCTAATAATGTCTGTATTAATTTATCTATTTTGTTTGCCGGTGAAATATAAATTAGCACTACTATAACTAATGGTTATTAGCATTTAAACCAATTTTTTAGTAGTAGTTTTTTGGTACGCTTCCGTAGCTCAATTGGTTAAGAGGAACGCACGGATTGCGGAGGTTGCGGGTTCAAGTCCTGCCGGAAGCGTAACTTTTTCCATTTTTTCATTTAATATAAAATTTGCACTAGCATTAGTAAAGCATAAACGTCATTGAAATTCTCACCTCAGTTTTAAATACATATATTTTTACAAGTAATTGAACCATTCTTCTAAGTCCCAAAAACGTTTTTTTTATTTTGAATTCGGAACTTTTTATAATTAATTATTTAATAAAAGTTCAGAAAAATGTTTTGAATATCTACATTTTATCACAACAAGGGCTCCAAAGGTTAGCAAAGAAAAGAAAGTATATTAGTCAAATAAGTCTGGCTGTCAGTTGTAACACTTGTAACTCATTCTGATAAATAAAATATGAAACGAAATACGCTTTTTAGGTTGCTGGTATTTTGCCCCAGGGGACTAAGGAAGATGTACAGTGTCAATAGTAGCGGATGAAACAACGCGCCAAAAGTATATGCCAAGCTTGCAAGGTTGCAAAATGACGTAAAATGACGTCATTTTTCTACCTGTGAATACCAATTCCAAATAGATATATGTCTTTAGTCCGCATTCAAAAGTATGTATCACATTCTAGTTAATCTACATAATAGAACAATCTCAGATTGTCCTGCGACTCCTGCGTGGGTTCGAATCCCGGTAAGGGTATTTATTTGTGTGATGAGCACAGATGTTTGTTCCTGAGTCATGGGTGTTTTCTATGTATTTAAGTATTTATATATTATATATATCGTTGTCTGAGTGCCTATAACACAAGCCTCCTTGGGCTTACCGTGGGACTTAGTCAATCTGTGTAAGAATGTCCTATAATATTTATTTATTTTTCTTAAGCCATTTGAGAATATTCTTTTGATGCATAGTCGGATACGCTACTATAGTTCGTTCGCGTTAAGAATGCAGTAAAGTCATCATTGTCAGCCGGCCTAGTCACGCCGGTAACCACAACCAAATCAAGTTTACAGTGACCAGTTGAAGACATACTTTCTAATTAGGAACGACTTGATTGGTTACGAATTACGAGCAACGCTAGGTCGGCAAACAATGGTGATTTTATTGCATTATTAACGCTAACAAACTATACGATGCTGGCTGTACCTACTAAGAATATTCAATGAGGGCTACCGTTTTTGTGCTCACCAGTTTACGCCACTGTAGATGTAGGTCCAGAAAAACGGATCTCAAAATTCTTCTATGCTTATTTTATAAAATCAATATGTTCTAATATACACAAAGGTATTTTAATGTCTAAATGTACGATTTTTTTAACTTGTTGAATTTTGCATATATTGTAGTTGGCACTTTTTTTAAACCACTAACATTTATTGATTAATCAAGGATAGACAATGATTTACCACAATTATGAATAAGGAGTGAAAATTCCCGATAAAAAATCTTGAATCCCCCAAACTTTCTATGCATTTGACATTTTGAAAGACCTTCATCTACACTAGCGCCCCTAGCTGGTGCTAATTAACGCTATTAAACGCGGTAGCCCTCATTATTAATAAAATAAAAAATTAAAATTTTAGACATAGTGTCCATAAAAATGTTAGTTGTAGTACATGTTATTGTACAAGTACAGTATGTTAGTGTTACATGTTTATTATAAATAAAGCTAAAAAAACCAACAAATTAAAAAAAAAAATGTTCCACTGACAAGAGCAAGTAGTAGATATTTTTATTTACTACCTGGCCCTGCCAATGACAACTTCCACCCAGTACTTGGTTAGCGGGCAGTCCAGGCGCTCCGCTGACACCCTCAGCATACTGTTGCTGCTGCCGCGTACCCGCCTTAGCATCGAGGCAATTCTTTTTCGCCTAATAGCGAAAAAGTCATCCGCCCGCGCCTCGGCAAACATGGCTGATGCACTGCAGTGCTTCGGCAGCCTCAACAGCATCCTGAGGATGTTGTTGTACTGCACCCTTAAGGTGTTATAGGATCTCTGCGTAAAGCTTACCCACAGGCTGCACGTGTAAAAAGTTTGACAACATGCTTTAAAGAGCGTCAACTTCAATGCGTTTCGTTTGTTTGTTACAGAAGCTGATTACACACTGGACGATTCATTTTGGAATGAAGAAAGCCCAGTCGGTAAGTACCTACTGTAATATACAAATGAAGCCTCTACGAGTCCAAGAATTCAGATGTTTTTGAGCACCTTGGCCGCTCCGATGTATCTGTAAATTAAGTTATAATTAAATCAGTCTATATATGTCTCACTGAGCTGGGCACAGGACTCCTCTCATGCGCGAGAGGGCTCGGGCTAATGCGGGGTTGGGGACTTCACATTTCCTTTGAATTTATTCGTTTCCTAACGATGTTTTCCTTCACCGAAAAGCAATATCAAATAATATTTCGTACATATGTTCCAAAAAACTCATTGTTACGAGCCAAGATTTGAACCTGAATTGAAAGTCAGACGTCTGATACACTCGGCCATGATGAAATAAAATAAAATAATAAATGAAACAATAGACTGAGCTAGGTAACAATAGAAAAGTAATATCGTTACCTAGCTCAGCACTAAAAGTCTACATTATGACTTATCCAACTACCCAATATTCTAAATTTAAATCTAATATCACAAAATTAAGGAACCGGCTGCCATCTGGGCGATATCTCGTGCGTATAATGTGATTCTTGAAAAATTCACTGACTCGTTACACAAAATCATTAGAAATGCGAAATTTCCAGACGTCTGTCATTCCCGTCCTAAGCTTAACTAGCATAAGTATGGCCTTGAGATTCATAACAACTATGCGCGATGAGAGATCTTGCTTTACACTGGTTCTTGTGAAGGTATGACGTGGATGGGATGGAAAATAACGAGCCAGACACCGTTCCTCAGGGAAGGAGGAAAGTACGCTATAACAGTTTCGAAGGCTTAGTCGTCTGTTGTTGATATTTTTTTATATATCGCATAGCTTAAGCTTCAATGAGCTTGGAAGTAATGAGCATTACGCGACAGGATGTTAATAATATACCTACTAATAGTTATCAGAATCGGTATCGACATAGATATAATGATATCGTCAAGGAAAAATAGGAGAAAAATATTCATAATATAGTTGCCAGGTGATTTGAAGACTTACTTAAGCGAACACATCTAATAAATGATCTTTTCAGTAGTAAGTATAAGCTCAGCTCAGTGACGATCATAATATAAATTCGTATAGATTAAGCTAAAATAACTTATTAAAATAAGAATAAGGTTTACAGTAGCCTCAATTTCATAAAATACGCAAATAATTGTTTTTACAAATAGCATACAGATGAACTAGGTACAAACAAGACCTGCATGGTAGAAATCACAGTTATAGCTTAAAATCTAGTTAAATAAGTAAAACGTTTTCTAATAAACAATTTCAAAACAAAACAAAACTGCCCTGAATATACCAACGCCGAAAGAATTTAACAAAAAGTCAGGTAGCCCATCAAAACCGCTTCAAACGGGGACTGTATTCCAAAAACTTGCAGAGTACAAGCCAGAGTTTGATTCAGGCAACTTTGATCTCAACATTCTTAACAACCGCTTGTAATCTGAGACCACACATGTTTTGGTACATTTGATAAAAGTCGGAATAAACCGTGCAGGTTAGGAGAAAACTAGTTTGGCGCCTTTGATGCGGGCGCAAGGAATTTAGATACATACGCGTTCAGAATTATAATGAAAAGGAATGCTTTTTGTAATGATTTGAGAAGTTCTGCACGTGGAACACGTTTTATCTCGAAATACACGGCTAGGAAAAATAATTTCTTCAAGCCCGCTAATGAAATTGCACGAGAGGAACGTGTCATGAAAATGTGTATTACATTTTTATTTCAGTACTATTTCAAAAGCTTATTTATATCAAAATTGACATTACTTACAAAATGACAAGTTATGGCGTTTTTGCCCACCACATTTAATAAAATATGCAATACTTATAAACACTGCATATATAAATATTTTTCAAGCAAAATAAAATTAGTGGTTCACCACACATAATTCTGTGGAGTAAAAACTTATTTTTAGAGTTCCGTACCCAAAGGGTAAAAACGGGACCCTATTACTAAGACTCCGCTGTCCGTCTGTCCGTTTGTCCGTCTGTCTGTCTGTCACCAGGCTGTATCTCATGAACCGTGATAGCTAGACAGTTGAAATTTTCACAGATAATATATTTCTGTTGCCGCTATAACAACAAATACTAAAAAGTACGGAACCCTCGGCGCGCGAGTCCGACTCGCAGTTGGCCGGTTTTTTAAAAATGTTTATTAAGGTAGGTAAAACTAGAAGAGTATATTGCTTTTCACCACACCAGCTGGTAAAGGCTCTCTTGATTGTTCAAAAACTGATAAGAAAGTTGCATTTTATTCACATGTGAGGCAAAGTAATAATGCAAATTTTGAGTTGTTTTTTTATGTTTGCTGGTAGAATTGACTTTTAAATGATGATTTTGAATGAAAAATATTTATTAACATTCATTTTGAATCGATTTGCTATGAATTTGTTTGATATTTTACAGTTAGCATTTTACTTGTGTTGGTGTGATGAAAAATTTTGTGTTTCACTCGGTAGCACAATTTGTTTTTGAAACCCTCGCAACGCTCAAAATTCCATTTTTCGAATTTGTAAAACAGAACTATTGTATGCTTATTGCTTATTACTTATTACCATTACCATAACATAATAATCCATGCAAAAAAATTTAATAATATAATAATTACTTAAAATATGAAGTAGATAATTTTATGTAACATTCAATGTAACTTATTCATATTATTTTTTATTATTTATATTTTTGTATTATAATATGGATTTCCGCAAAATAACGTCTGATTCTATTCGTTACATTTATAATTATTGATTGTACACATTTAAATAGTTAATTTAACATTTAATTAATTAATTTAACCATGCTTTAAAACTGTAATAGATGTCATATATTAAAGAAAAAGTGGCGAAGCCCTCCAGTGGTGAAGGCCGGATTCGAACCGGCGTCTTTAGCTATCACGGCTAACGCCATGAACCCCTAGGCCACCCCTAATAATTTAGGCTAATTTATATATAGTAGTGTGACTACTTAAAAAAAAACAAATCAAAATATTTAATAAAATAATTTGATTTGTTCCCAAACTTGTTAACCATGCTTAGTTGTAATATATTTTATGAACACCCCTCAGCGTTTATCACGGTCACAAAATGTCACCATGTCACAGAATGTCACGGTCGTACGCTAAAATGTTGCGTTCGCGACCCCTGATTTGTGTCGTGTGTGGTGTGGGTGGTTGTGTCGCTACTTTTGTTTGTAAGTGTCAGTCAGTCAGCTGGTTGTTTACTGCTGACGTGAGAGCTGAAACGACTGCTGTTGGAAATCACCGGTTGATGTTTATATTTAAGATATTTACACTTCGAATCTGTGTTTTGTGACAAAAATTATGAGTTTTTTTTATTCAGTGCCAAACATGCGTCGCTGTGTCAAAAAATGAAAACTGAAACTACCTACGTGTGTAAAAAGGCCGTCACTCGTACACGTGATACTTTTTTCGCCAATTTTTTCAACTATAAATGCTAATAATTTATCTTGATACACGCATGTTCTTAAGGCCGTTTCCTGAGCCAAAAGGCAAAAATATTCTTATATGATCATATTTTTCTAAAAGACGTTGATATTCGTAGATGTGGAAAAATATATGTACCTAGTTCTTGACTATATTGTCTTTAATAACACAGCTTCCGATACACGAATTATGACAATTCGCTCGATACTATTAATTCCCAAAGTAACCTCTAACTCGGACTTTTAATCAAACTTTACTCGGTTATTTATTATGTGACACTATAAACAAAAAAAAGAAGAAAAAACAATCTCAACTTAAATAGTAAGTTGACAGCTTTAGAATTTCGATATTGTAAGGGAACGTTTTTAAAATAAATAAAAATCTACAAAATTCGATCAAAATTGACACTTGGCGCGCATTGTCTTTCCCGTTCTTACTTGCGAAATGTGACAGTAATAGCGGCAAACCGAAGCCTATTTTCTTGGTGTTACTTTCAGCGCTATATTCTTCATTTACGTGATATGCCGTACTGGAAATGTAGTTCTCAAACGTGTAATCCTAAATTCAATATACATTATTGACCTGGCAAAATACGAGTGCTAACTGAGAATCCGCACAAAAAGTCCCAAGCGCCGCGACACATTTGGCGATATACGCCATTTTGAAATGCGATTTCGCTTCCATCTTCCGTAGCTCAATCGTTTTTACGATAACATTTGGCATAAATCCGGAGGTGAGCGATGCCGTTTGCATGCGATGTGTAGATTGTGTAGTCGTGTATACACGACACGTACGCAAACAAGTTGCGGGTACAAGTTGTAGATTAAATACAGCATATGACGTGACAGCTTGTATTGATCCGCTTTCCTAAAACTGTGGCAGGGTTTAATTGAAATGACAGAATGAATAACGCGTGCAAAATGGTCATCATCTTCCTCGCGTTATCCCGACATTATGCCACGGCTCATGGAAGCCTGGGGTCCGCTAGACAAGTGATCCTAAGAATTTACGTAGGCACTAGTTTTTACGAAAGCGACTGCCATCTGACCTTCCAACCCAGAGGGGGAACTAGGCCTTGTTAGGACGCGTGCAAAATGGTAACAAAAAAAAACATCGTTTGTCTTGAGTAGGCGCTTGTCCCGGTACATCAGTTAAGAAATTTTGTGTCAGATGCGTATACGAACACGTATGTGAACAAAATATCGTTCACCAGTTCCAAAATAAATCGTATAAAACTTACTTTAGACGCCTGACGTCCGGCGTCTTGCACGTAGTTACCATAGGCCCCAATCAAGTTTTGACTTTTTGTCAACGTGACAGAGTTTAATTTAAACTAGCACATTTTGTTAGCTAGTTTCATAAAACAAAGTCACTTCCTGCTGTCTGTCTGTCCTTATGTATGTTTAGATCTTAAAAACTACGTAACGGATTTTGATGCGGTTTTTTTATTTGATAGAGTGATTCAAGAGGAAGGTTTATATGTATCCCACCCATAACCCACCACGCACGCACGCACCATTGCACCCGTGCGAAGCCGGACGGGTCGAAGATAAAAAGCTAAGCAATCAATGCTCGTAAAAATCGTTCAGTAATCATGTATTTCTTTCTAAAGCTTATAGCTGCCTATTTAACTACCTTTGAAAGCAGATCATTCAATATATTGGGTGATAATGAGCATCGCATTAATATATACTTATAAATCTTATAATCCGATCAAGTCCTAGTGCTAGTACTTGCAGAGTACTTGGTCAAGTCCCTATTTCACTATAATTCCTCAACATTATCAACCTACCTCTGTATTAGTATATGAATATGATAAATAAGCCTTTTCTTATTGTACAAGAGGATTTGAGGATTGGGGACTTCATACTTACACCTAATAAGTTAGAATATATTTTAGTTTGAATACGTAAACACACCGGATTAGCACAGGATGGATGAAATGGCGACAGGTTACTGGAACCATTTGCGACATCCGAATGCCTCTTCGGTTGAAGGGTAAAATTTATAAAACAATCATATGGGCACAGGGGGACAGGTCTTAACCTGTCGTCATGCATGGATCAGAGTGTTGGGTTCTAAAGGTGACGGATGAAAAGAGATTGCATGTAGCGGAGATGAGAATGTTAAGATGGGTGTGGCGTGACGAGAATGGATAGGATAAGGAATGAGTATATAAGAGGAAGCCTGAAAGTTGCACCCATGACGGAAAGTAAGGGCAAATCGCCTAGCGTGGTACGGGCATGTGATGCGGAGAGATGAGTCATGTGACGAGGAAGGTATTGTGCGGTTAGTGAGAAGGTAGGTGAGAGATGATATGAAATGAACGCAAGTGAATGATTAGATGACGGGTGACAGAGAGGTATGGAAGAAAAAGACATGCTGCGCCGACCCCAAGTGAATGGGAAAAGGGCAAGCGAATGATGATGATGATATTTGATGCATCTGTATATAGATTTCCTCCCATTATTGGTTGTTCACTAATCAACGACTAATAAATATCAAGTGATATGATAACAAAGTCGTACATAAATCCTGAGAAATTCCTTGACACGAACCGGGGTTTGGACCAACATCCTCCGATTTGAAATCCGCCTTACTGCTTACCTACGAGCACTTTAACTATAACTCCTACATTAAGATATTACGCAAACAAAATAAACAGTCGTATTCCGCATTATCACAATCGAAACACGGCAGTTCGACTCGCCTCAGGCATTTACATACCAATGCATGTAAATTCTTACATTCATACACGCGACCACGCGCCCGAGGGACGTGACTCGTCTGCAAATCGATTTCGAATCGATTTGGCGCCGGAATAAGGACGTATGACGATTGAATAGACGATTTCAGTGGAATGAATTTATTTGAGTGATGGATTAATTCCCGTTATGGGTGGTTGAGGAGTTTAAGCCAAGTACGAGGTTAATGTGTAGATTAAGAACTCATTAAAGTCTGTTGTTTTTATCCCGTAGATTAAAATGACAACCACAAACGTAGAAATAATGTGACCAGCTTAAAACAAACAGTGCTGACCTTTGATTTCGGTTTATGAATAACCGATAAATATTAAATTAATTTTAGATTCAAAAATAAACAATAAATGAAATCTACTCGCTACATGATAGGAAATAGACAATAAATAAAATTTTGGTATTTTTGGTTTACGTATTCGACATTCGTTACTTTACTCGTATAGTGATCGGATGTGTTCAGTGCAGTGTTACAGACACTTCATCAATAAATATAATTACCTCCCAATAATTTATTTTCGGTTGGTACCGGTTGTATCACATCACTATTTATAAGACGTAAAAAACTAGCAACACATGAAATGTCATTTTAGTCTACGGAATAAAAAAACGGACTTTAAAAAGGTCTCGAGAAGTACTTGATAGACATAAAAATGACAAAAAAATCATCAACTGCCTATAAATACAATTATTCTACTAAAAAAAATTACTTTAATACAGAAATATAAGTATGTCCTATTTTTATTGCTTGCTAGTGTATTTTAAGTGGTTGTATAACTGTGTGTTTACACATGTCAGTTTACCGAACTCCATCGCTACAGCGGGCGATGTTTTGATATATTGTGGACGAACGGACTTGTATCTCGGATATAATATTATTCTGTAAATTTAGATTCTTGGCTAGCATAAACCGTTTTTTTGGGACTGGTGTGTGACGTGGTAGACTTTTTCCAGGGGCTTCGATGATGGTTGTAGTACTCTCATAGGCTGGAGTCGACAGACTTCTTGTATTTATTTGTGCTGAACACTTGAAGCTTTTGATTTTTGGTTTTAAGGGCTCAAGCCTAGGAGGATATAACCAAACGGAGCCGCCACGTCTGTAATTTGCTGTACAAAAAAGTCTGCCAATTTTTACGGGGGAGGGGAACGTCAATTGTATACGTAACGTCAAAATAGCCATGTCATATAAACGTCAGTCCATACATTGTGTATGACCATTGGCCGACTATTTTCGACAAAGGGGAGTGCCTGTTAATGGCTACGCCGTTTGGCTATATCCTCTTAGGCTCAAGCTACCGAAGCGAGCTATTAGCGACGGCGCGATTGGATTCGAGATCGTTGAAAATTGTATGTGGCAACATTCGAGCCTCCAGTGTTGCGCGCTTTGAGAAGAGCGTTCCGTTTTAGGCTGGTGCCTTTTGGAATATATTATGCTAGTCGATTAAGTATTAACCGATTAATAAAATAAGATATTTCCTTAGTGTTGAGCTTAGGGTGCGGTTATGCGATGCACTTGTCCTGTCACGGTTTGATTACTGTGACACAGTATATGGGCCACGCCTCCTGGCGAGTACCCTGAGGTTAATACAGAGAGTCCAAAATGCCTGTGCGCGCTTTTGTTTTGATATCCCTCCACGCTCGCATGTGACACCCTAAAAACCACAATAAAAACCACATTATGAAAATGTCTACGCGTCAAAAGGTCCATTTAGTGTCGCTTATGTTTGGAATTGTGCACTACCAGATGCCTTCGTACCTTTACAATAAGCTAACCTGGGCTCATAACGCCAGATCCTCAGAGGTCAGATCATCCAGGTATCTGCAACTTGTTTGCCCTCCTCACCATTCAGCGGCCTCTCGTGGCAGTTTTCGGTACGCTGCCACGAAGTGTTGGAATGACCTGCCTCCACCAATCCGTTCGCTGAAGTCGTTAAGCGGCTCTAAATCAAATTGTCGTTCACACTTATTACAAGCACAGGTCGAAGCGTCAGTGCAATATGAGTGACACACGTACACGAGCACGTGCATTTTATTGTTTGATGGCTGAAATGATCACTTATTGTCCATATCTGTTTTGTTTTTAGGTTACAGGTTTTAATTCAAATTTATTAATATTTTGTAAATTTTTTTGTAAGCTTTTTTTCTATGTTTTTTATATATACTTAATTCATTGTGCATTTTATATTTCATTATTGTTTTTATTTTTTCACTTTTGTTGTTTAGTATGTATAGATTTTTTTTTGTGGTAGTTACTTACTTTTTTGTCTTGTGTTTTTTGTTTGTGTCGTTGGCGTATGTGTCGCCACCAACTCATAGTTTTAAGTCAGGTTCCCACTGAAAACCAGCGCCGCGGATTACCGCGGCATTATGCTGAGTGGGGTCCTATTTTAGCGTCCAATGTTTTTTGTCTGTATGTTTCCTTTTTTTCATATGTGTAATCTGTTGTGGCGTTAAATAAATGTATTTTCTTTCTTTCTTTCTTTCAAGAAAAAAAAAGAATACGTAATATTTGTGCGTACATATACTAAAGTACCGAACAAATATAATGTATGTTTTCTTTTTAGTATATATTATATACATTATAATTTCGGGGTCATGAAGAGAACACAACATTTATTTTTGTTAATATAATACTTTTGGATTCGTAACAGTGACATAAAATACCGAACAAAACAAACTAGCACTAAAACTGGACTTGGAATAAACGAACAATAATCCCGGTTAAGTATTCAATTGTAGTGCTAATTTACTATAACGTAGTGTCTACAACGATGTATACATTCACGCGCACTTAGGTCATTCTGTTTCTAAGTTGGGAAGTATTAGAAAGTCCAATACACTCGCAAACTTGAGTTTTTACGATCGTCTACGAGTAGTCAATCAGACTTGAAATATTCGATAGATCTTAATAACTGGATTTCTTTATGATTTCTATTCCCACTTCTTCTATAGAATAATTATTCTATTCCCACTTGTTCTATAGAATAATTATTCTATTCCCACTTGTTCTATATAATAATTATTCTATTCCCACTTGTTCTATAGAATAATTATTCTATAAAACAAGTGGGAATAGAAATCATATATATACTAGGGAAGACATAGGGGGTACTAATTACTTGTAATGTATCGGATATTAAGTATAGGTAATTATTTTTAATACACACCAATGAGGCGGGGACAAAGCGAAAATATTTTGTTGTAGCGTCTTTTCTTATATGTTTCCCGCGGCAAATACAATTGTACCCTATCAGCTCACAATCCGCAGATAACCCACGTCATAACGAAGTAAAATTTTATGCCTCAAATTTATGGGATTAATAAACGATTTCGGCTTACGATTATCGTGGAAGCCTTGCGCCCACACGTAGCTTGGGGAAATCAATTTGCCAATATGGCTCTTCGTGGTGG
The DNA here is from genome assembly GCF_947568885.1 of Cydia strobilella. NCBI lineage: Eukaryota > Metazoa > Arthropoda > Insecta > Lepidoptera > Tortricidae > Cydia > Cydia strobilella. The sequence continues at coordinate 20,392,099 of NC_086046.1, forward strand.
TGGAAGGTGAAATATTATTGTCATAAGGCACTGAGGAAACGAGTTCTGCAGTGGTGATTCGTTAAAGCGCTCTCCGAATGGCCTTTTGTCCAAAATGCCTAGTGCAGGGGTAATCAATGACCGTCCAGTGTAATTTTCGATATTAAGAGATATTTAATTTACTTTTTGTTTTTGTTAATAAAAATAAGTAAAACTAATCTTAAAATAAATTAATACAAACTATCCCCCCTGCGGCATGATGGTAGTATTTCTTCCCTCTATCGCAATCACAACCAATCCGTTGAGCTAGGAAGCTGCCAGCTCTACGGCCACCGGGTGACGTCCGCTTTTTGCCTTTTAAATGCTATAAGTACTGTAGAATTGTAGATTCCATTACTTTTGAGTATAAAAAATAGCCATAACTAAATACAGAACATACTCCTTCTTGGAAATGAAGTCGGTTATAAATGAAAAATATCAGTTAAATTGGGACGGGTACCGCCGTGGCGAGGTGGCCTAGGGGTTCATGGCGTTAGCCGCGATAGCTAAAGACGCCGATTCGAATCCGGCCATCACCACTGACATGACATCTATTACAGTTTTTAATCTTTAAACTACTAGATACTGGTGAAATAAGATTAAAAAAAACTACTCCATTATGTGTAACTGCGAGATAAGCCTAAAAATATCCACACGCCACGAATAAATAATACCTAATGCAAACAGTATCAAAATAAGTAGTGGAAAGAAAGACGGATGGATAGATACTCATACAGAAATAGGCATGGAAAATCTGTACCTAAGGGCTCTTATCAAAAGTTTATGGTCTGCTACTAAACCCTAAAAATGACATTTAATATGCAAACTTAAATAACCGCACAGCTTCTTTTGCCGTGAATTTCACGCAAAGCATAAAGCTATGAATTTGATAGGTAGCAGAACCTGCCCTTTTATTAGTGCACAGCGGAATATATCACGAGGGCGCACAAAGGGGCTGTAGAGCGCCTGGCCCTTGACCACTCACTTTGTTTTACGTGAAAGGGCTGAATGCCACCCCTTCCTGATGGTTACTGTACTGTAGGGAGGGTACTGTAGGGATACGATGGTTTCGCTCTTTATTGTGAGCTGTATCATACGTGACTATCAATTATGTGATAAAATTAGAACGTCACGGTCACATCATGGACCTGGCTGGACTTTTCTAAGAGTCTGCATAGAAACTAATCACCTAATTTACACATTCATTAGTTTCGATACGAAATACAAGACACAAACGGCGAAAACCCATATTTAACGAGTGATTATGGCTAAAAACTTTATTTTATACTCGAAATGTAGGGCTCAGTTGTGTTTGTAGGTAACGACTACGTATTATTAGATTGCCTGATTAGAAATGAAATAATTAACAAAGAAGGAACGAAAAAATACCGTTTTCGTTCCCATACAAGAAATACCGGTATCCGATTCCTGGCTTAAAGGACCAGCATCCAGGTGTGTCCCGACTTGCTCGACTCTAACTCAAATGTGCTCGGTGGATGCTCAGAATAACACTGCTGTAGCTCTGATTTTATGCACGTATTATTTTTAAGGATTTTATGTGGATTGGATCGATTATAGTTACAATGGGAGCGTGCAACGTGGAGGTCTTTAGCTTGCATTTTTTCAGCCCTTTTTGTTGGCATGCACCGTACATAAATATGTTGTGGGATAATTAAAAATCAGGTTTAAATAAGAAGCAATGATCTTCGACAAACTGTCTGTTTCTTCGCCAGGACTTGTCTTTTTTGATTTTTTTCCGGTGTTATGTTTTGTATGTTAGGTACTTGTTTAAAGAAAAACTAATTTACTTATTAACATTAAATTTCATATACTTTTATCCTTCAATCATTTCAGTGGATTTTGTCTGCCTTCAAAACTTTTTGCAATATTTGCGCTTAAGTAAATTTTTATTCATAAAATCAACAATGTGTTCTATAACCTATACGCGATCTATGAAAAAAATATTCCTGTAATATATTCTTCATCATCATCATCATCATCATGTCAGCCGATAGACGTCCACTGCTGGACATAGGCCTCCCCCAAGGCTCGCCACTCCGACCGATCCTGTGCCGATTATTACCGATTCTTCATCATAAAATTAAATTATTACAGAGTCTTACGGAAGCTTTGCAATCCATTTCAATGAGTAAAACTTCGCTTCAGCGCTCGTAAAACCACAACCGCAGAAAAAAGACAAAGAAGTACAATTTAGTTCCACTAAAACACTTTGATCTCCATCTTAAACTCGAGTTTTTCCAGCAACATTTTTAACACACCATTTTATTGCGTTCTCAAGTAATGAGCTAATAACCCGAGCATTTTACGATGAGCATTCTTTATTGCCGGCTAGAACAAGGCTGTATACTTTTCAACTCGGCAGGATTAACGGTTTTCCCGCCGACTTTACGCAGTTTGAGTTTTGTATTGCTGTGTCGAAGTTTCGGCGTAAATCTCGCTTTTGTTTCGGGTTATTAATTACAGAAGTAATGAGTGAGGTTGGTAGGTAAGTTTTTTTGGATAAAAATTGTTGGAATAAAAATACAATTAAAAACTTTTCTAGATACCGAAGGTCGCAGGTTCAAACCCTGGCTCGTACCAATGAGTTTTTCGGAACTTATGTACGAAATGACGTTTGATATTTACCAGTCGCTTTTCGGTGAAGGAAAACATCGTGAGGAAACCGGACTAATCCCGACAAGGCCTAGTTTTCCCTCTGGGTTGGAAGGTCAGATGGCAGTCGCTTTCGTAAAAACTAGTGCCTACGCCAAATCTTGGGGTTAGTTGCCAAGCGGACTCCAGGCGCCCATGAGCCGTGGCAAAATGCCGGGACAACGCGAGGAAGAAGAAGAAGAGAAGAGCCTTACCACGAGTGCCACGACCGCCTTAGCAGTGTCAAGCTGACATAATTATTCGCTAACGGCTGCGTAACTTACTTCCTATACATTTCGCTCGTACTCGTACGCACACGCTAGTGAATATGTCAGTGTCAAACTGGTGGTACCCTGAGCCAGAAGGCGAAAAATCTCCTTATATGATCATGTTTTTCTAAGAGGCGTTGATATTCGTAGACGTGGAAAAAATATATGTAGTTCTTGACTATATTATCTTTAACAACATAGCTTCCGATACACGAATTATGACACTTCGCTCGATACAATTAATTCCCAAAGTAACCTCTAACTCGGACTTTTAATCCTACTTTACTCGGTTATTTATTATGTGATACTATAAACAAAAAAAGTAGAAAAAACAATCTTAACGTAAATAGTAATTTCATAGCTTTAGAATTTCGATATTGTAAGGTAACGTTTTTAAAATAAATAAGAACCGACAAAATTCGATCAAAATTGACACTTGGCGCGTATGTTCTTTCCCGTTCTTTCTTGCGGAATGTGACAGACAGCGGCAAACCGATGGAACGGCCTTAATGAAACATCGCGAATCTTTGATAACTCATTTATAAAAAAATTAAGAGGGCACAACCCGAATCTTATAGCAACAAATATATATATCGTTATTACTGCTATTAGTGTCAAATTGTGTGTTGCCTTTTCTTTTTATTGTCTCTTGTCAATTTTATTTTTGTCTCTTGTTATTGTTTGAGTCACAAAGCATGTAAGTTGTGGTTGAATACATTTTTTTTCTATTTATCTAACAACAGTACTTAATTCGTCATTAGGTTTAGATATCATTAACCAATGGTCTCGTTGATAACGGTTGTGTTATTCTATCAATTTGAACAATTCTACAAAACATATGGATAAATTTTTAAATGAATTGCTGTATATTAGGTATTCGTTGCTGTTACTCGCTGACAATAAGGAATGGCAACATTTTGATAAATTCGAGAAACTCTTTTACTAAGGACCAACCAAAATCGCGAATACAATGTTTGATGTCCTACAGAAAACATTGACATAAAATAGATTCCTGCTCATCCTGACTTTGGGGTCCACCAGACATCCCATAATATTTCCATACTTATATGGGACATTTTCTATGAAAAGGGACCTTATTGTCGATGGCGCTTACGCCGCACAGCGTCGCGCGGCGTTGATTTACTGTTTAAGAATTCTTTAAATACCTGATCCAAATCCAAATCAGGCAATTTGTTTACACGAATTTGGAGCTGTCCGTATAATATAGTGAAGGGTACACGGAAAGAACATGTCTAGTCTAGTCACATTTTGAGTAATCGCGGTTTTAAAATTTGGAACCATGTCAAAATGTATGGTAATTCCGTGACCAGGTCTTTTTAGAGTTCCGTACTCAAAGGGTAAAAACGGGACCCTATTACTAAGACTCCGCTGTCCGTCTGTCTGTCCGTCTGTCTGTCTGTCACCAGGCTATATCTCATGAACCGTGATAGCTAGACAGTTGAAATTTTCACAGATGATGTATTTCTGTAAATTAAAACACGACCGCAGGGAGTGTTTTAAATCGACACGAGTTGCGAATTACCTATTCGCACGTGTATCGTACAACGTTTTACAGTACATATGGCCCTTTAAACTTTCGACATATGCACGAAAAGTGCTCTTTTACGCACTAGTGCGAGAAAGTAGCACCATATGTACTGTAAATAGTATTTACTCCCTGCGGTCGTGTTTTAATTTATCGCCACTCGTTTCGAATTTCCTCTTTTCCGCACTTGTATCGTAAATAACTATTTTCAAACAGCTGTCATTTTTATTTTATTTTTGTACACTACAGCGGACGTATCATGGTAGAATTTTTATCGGCTGTCATTATGTCTGTCACTTTCGCACTTACATACTTGTTAGAACGTGACAGGCGATAAAAATGCGACCATGTTTCAACCGCTGTATTTACATATTTGCCTCTCAAGCTTTGCTTATTTATAACACATCCACAACGAGGCACAAACTATTTCCAACATCGTTACATAAAAGTTATGAAAATATACGTGACAGGAACACAGCCGTGACATGTAAAACCGTCGTCGTGTCCCGCCTCGGACGTGACACGACCCGGCCGTGTCGCGATGTATGCATGCACTGGAAACTGGGAGATCAGTGCTGCTAGTGACTAAATGTGACGTTTTCAATCAAAAGGTACCTCATTGTCGGTTGTCGATAAGGTTGATTTCTAATTGAAGCTATATGGCAATAGCGCCTTACTAACACGCGACAATAAGTACCCTTTTGGTTGAAAATGGATAGTGGAAGTCTTTAAGTCATATTGATCAATTGAAGGGTACACGGAAAGAACATGTCTAGTCACTTTATTCGGAAAATAGATTTTTAATTTCAAAATGTAGAGCTCTTAATGAACTATTAGTTATATCTCTTGCTATCACTTAATAATATATGTAACACAACGTAAAAAAAACCAGCCAAGTGCGAGTCGGACTCGCGCACCGAGGTTTCCGTACTTTTTAGTATTTGTTGTTGTAGCGGCAACATAAATACATCATCTGTAAAAATTTCAACTGTCTAGCTATCACGGTTCGTTAGATACAGCCTGGTGACAGGCAGACGGACAGCGGAGTCTTAGTATTAGGGTCCCGTTTTTACCCTAACTTTCAATACATGAATATGTAGTAGTAGTAATAAATCACTTTATTGTACAAAACAAAAATTGTTAACATGTCTTTCTCTTACCCCTGGTCCATGGAGACTATATAAAGGAGCCAAATCTCTATGTACGAAAAGTGTCCATCAAAAAACAGTAATTAGGCGGCGCCACCATACACCGAAATACTACTAAAAACAACCTACGTAATTTGGTCGGGTTATTTGTTACCTTATATGGTTCATGTTATACACATGTTCCAGAGCCTAACTAGCGCCACCGGAGAGATTAGGAACTATTATTTAAAGCTGAAAGCGGTCACTTTTGCAACAATTCTGCTTCTCCTTTCTATACCATCCATACCCTGGTCGCTCAGTTTCATGTCTATAACTACGTGTATATAATATGTCTATTATTAGGTCAGAGGGTCTACCGCGAAAACCGAAATTCGCAAATTGCGGGGATCTTTCTCTTTTACTCCAATGAAGGCGTAATTAGAGTGACAGAGAAAGATGCCCGCAAATTGAACTTCGATTTTCACGGTTCACGGAATGTCACGGAATGTTTGTAAAATGTTTGTAAACTTCAGTCTCATGAATAATAGGAAAAAGAGAAATATAAATTATACTCTAGCCCTATGAAATTTTAGGCATGAGAGCCAAATGACAAGAAGGCATCCTATCCACGAAATCTTGATTTACCGTATCATATCGCAGTCGCGTATCATGATTTTTAGTTTAGAAAGATGCGAAAAGATAGACAATAATTATGTCTTTTTTGCATCAAAACTAACGATCACAAAACATGCTGGTATTAGGTGCTACGCGACCGAAATATAATACGCTAAAATTATACAAACGTGTCGCCATTTTATAAGAAATAATTATGTGTAAGATTTCATATCCTGTGGGTATAGTCAGCATCAAATAGATAGTGACAGCCAGTGATTCATCTGAAGACGTCACATTTCCTGATTTCATTAAGCGTTCAGTCTTAGGCTGCCTGTCCACAGGAGCGGAGCGAGGTGGCGGAGCGATGAGCGAGGAAAAAATCCACCGACTGAATGGCATAAAATCTCCGCTCTGAAATTTTAATGAAATTCTATTGTTGGATTTTTTCCCCGCTTACCGCTCCGCTTCAGTGGACAGGCAACCTAACTTTTAGAACCATACTCTAGCGGCGTTTTGACGCCGCAACAGGTCTCTAGTGTATTCATATTGATTGAGTTGCAGTTTCGGCTTTACGAGCCTTTTAAAGTAACTGTCAACGCTTGTTGGCAGTTACTATAAAAAGCTCTTATCTTGTAACTTGTGTGTTGTTTTACATTGCGAGCCGAAATATTTTGTACTGTTAATATTTTCATTGTATTTCCAGGCATAATTTATCTAAATACTAGCGACCCGCCCCCCGGCTTCGCACGGGTAGTTTAATTAATTTACACAAAACCTTTTTAAATCACTCTATTTATTAAAAAAATAAAATAGGACAGATAGCGGAAAGCGACTTTGTTTTATACTATGTAGTGATACTTATTAGTCCTATATCAAAGAGGATATAATATTATAGAGCGGTACTGTCAAAGTAAATTTTGTAACCACAGTAAATTCACTGCCATCTATCGACACACTTTAAAACTAAAAATGAAGATTTATAAAAATACGATAAAATATATTTAAATATGGATAAATGATTTTTTTTATTTGCATTATTTATTTTTATTATTTTGACCCGTGTTCTTTCACTGATATGCGCTAAAATTGTTAAATAACAAACGAAACCGTCAACGCCCTCTATACGAGAGTAGGCCAAAGGTAGTAGCGACATCTGATCGAGAATCAAATTTTCGTGATTTTCGAGGCACGTTTTTTCCTTAGACTGTATCCATCTATTACGGTGTTATATCTATCTTTGCCTATACTAACCATCGTTTAAATATTCGCCCGTATTGAAATTACACACTGCTCTTTTAGTTTAAACAATTTCAAGCGCTTTTAACAATAAGGTAGTAACAGCCATGCGTTTCTCACGGAGTTAGGCTTTTTACTTTGGTCTAGGAGAAGAAGGTATTCATAATCATAATCATAATCTTTATTGTCTGTGAGAAATGGGTACATTGCACAGTAATTACTAATGTAACAATTTTATGTGGACTCACCAAGACTCTACCTTTACAGGTGTACAAACAAACATTTCCTATGCTACTCTTACATGAATGATGTCAAGCATTAATATTAATACAACCATAAATCATAATCAAAAATCTTACCTAATACATCATGCAGTAACAGAATGAAATAAAATAAAATAATATAAAATCGAAGTCAAACACAATAAAATCCCATTAAATCATTATTTCATTATTTAAAAATTCACTAATACTATAAAAACATCTCTGTATTAACCAAACATGTACTTGTGATTTAAATATATTCAAATTATTATTCTTAAAAATGTCAGGTAATTTATTATAAATACGAATGCACATAATATAAGAGTTTCTCGAGGAAAGTGCCAAATTAACAGAAGGTCTATGTAACGTAAACTTATACTGTGTTCTTGTCGCGCGGGGACCCATTGTTTGGAATTCCACAAACAAGTATTTATATTTATATTTATATTAACTAACTTGTTAATCCTATATATAGATAGTGTTTTGTTTTAATACTAAGCTCGTTAATTAATTCCCGTTGTCCTTTGTCCCGCGTGATGTCATTAATAATGTCGTCCATCAAAACTCCGCAACAAAACCTATTGTATTTGGGTTTAGTCAGGCCTCCTTCACTCGCTCAAGGCCACGCGCTATATGCCTACCGCTCGGCGTATCGTCGACGATTCAACCGATAGAGGGCCGCCGAACGCCCGCCTGAGCGCTCGCACCGCGCTTTTCCCGCGCCTATGCTTCGAAATGCCGAAACCACAAAATTATTGTGCAGTAGATGGGTGTAAAAGTCAAAAAACAAAGGAAAATTTGTCGTATTTACCGAGTAGTATTTTAAATCTATCTTTATGAATTTTGTCACCATTTATTTCTTTGAACATAAGTAGGTAAATCGTAAATGAAGGAGTTTTTTGAGTCAGGTAATATAATTGTTGTTTTTAAATATTTGATTGACTAATAAAAAATATGGTTGATTCGCAACATTTGTTTTATTACAATAATAGCATAAGTAACAGTACAACCCTAGCGCATTCTTACGATGACGCGTTGGCACGTGACTCGCACGGCGAGCAAGGCAGTCTCGACTCTTTGTTCGCGTACTTATGGTACATTTCTTCTCGTCCTGAGCAGCAGGTATTATTATTAAGATTTTGTAGGCTATTATAGCGTAGGTATTTTCGCTTTTGTATGGGAATGATGTATCTGTTACGTAGTAACTATTTATTAATCTGTGGTTTAGTGTTGATGGTGGAAAGTGGCGGACTCATCGTGGTGTACTATAAATACAGATAAATACAAATACAAATAATTTATGTACAGTCGCCATCAGATATATCGGAGCGGCTAAGGCGCTCACAAATATCTGAACACGCCTTTATTGTCAGGGCGTTAGAGTGTGTGTTCAGATATTGTGAACACCTCGACCGCTCCGATATATCTGATGGCGACTGTACTATGGTTGTCAGTTTTAGTGACAAAAGTAACTGAAGATGATGTTTGTTTTTTAAATATTGAATTACAAAGTTAATAGTATTTTCTTTCTAATGAAGATCTCCTTTGGAATATACATGTGACCTTAGAGCGTCCGCTAGCTAGCGCGGTTGTACGGAGCGGTGAAGCGGGTTAACTAAAAATAGTATGAACAACGCTAGCTGGCGCGGACGCGTGCGACGGATTTTATGAAACAAAGCACCCGCGTGCGTACGCCCGCTCCGTGCACCCGCGCTAGCTAGCGGACGCTCTTAGACTCTCAATAATCTCAATCGATGTGGTACCTAGTACCTAAGAAATAAAAGCATACAAACCAATTCAATAAAATTATAAAATAAAACTATGAAAACGGATTATATCGCGTATATTGAATTTATAATACATCCCGACGTTTCGAACTCTTTACAGCGTTCGTGGTCAACGGGTGACAGTCACCCGTTTTCATAGTTTTATTTCATGAGTAACTATCGCGGTAACCGAAGACAATAAAATTATAATTAAATCTAAAAAACGCAAACATTTGAAAATTCATTAAATATTACAAAGGCGTCCGTGGAAAGGTATTTAAGATGTAGGTAGTATTTGCTTACTGAATTGTAAGACTGATGCGTAGAGAGAAAAAGCTTAGTTGAAGTGATATTAGTTAAAAACAATCATAAGTCCACAATACTGATTACCTACTGTTAAATAGGTATCGTGTGCAATTAATACACTTGTTTGAAATGTTAATGTCTCACTAAAACTCCTATAAAATATCTGACCTAAACATACAAAACATAAAATTCTTAAATATTCAAAGTGCCATTCAAACTACCAAAAGTTATTTCATGTTAACACACGAGGCATGGCATAATGTGCCGATATGCACGGCCCACTGTTCCCTTTGTCTAGGCGTGTGGACCCGTGAACTCGCAAATTACCTGTTCAATTTAATTGACTGACAGTGTATAATTAAAATAGCATGTGTGATAGGGGATATTTGCGTGAAAAGAGGTAGCCTTATTCTAACCACCCCAGCTCGTCCATGAAACCTAGCAGGGTCTTCAGGTTGCTAACTGCCTCCTCCAGTGTGCACGGATTCCCTAGGTATTTGCTCCTGTGTACTTCTACCTGTTTACAGTCTAGCAGAATATGTTTTGTTGTTTCTTCTTCTTCCATACACGCTCTGCACATGGGGCTGTCCGTTTTATCCATATTATGTAGGTGTTTGTTTAGTGTGTTATGTCCTGTTATTAGTCCTACTATTTTACGTAGTTGGCTTCTCGGTGTTTTCAGTAGTAATTTGGTGAGCTTGTGGTTTAGTTCCGGTAGAATATCTTTGGTTTGCCTGCATGTTTTCATTTCATTCCAGTAATTGTTGTGCAGTTGTATGTGATGTTGTTCTAGCTGGTTGTGTATGTAAGATACTGGTAGGACTGCCAGACCAGTCGTTATTAACGGTCGTCGGTCGTATATAAGTCGACATATTAGGTATAACAAAGAAACAAAGAAGAAACACCATGTGGAAGAGCATCGGGCTAGCGATCCGGTGGTCGTGGGTTCAAGTCCCACCGAAGACACTCAAGACAGTGAATTTTTCCACTTTTAATTTGTTTTTTAATTTGTTTTGCTTAATACCCTCGTTCGCAGACGCTTGATACAAAATTAAAGATAAGATAATATTTATTCATTTAAAACTTATGCTAATTGGTTTTATACAATGGTAAATATACAATTTATACTTAAATACTAGTACATTCATAGATTCAACTCAAAAGAAAGAAAAGGTAGTTAAGTTCTTTCGCCACCGTTAACGTCTCTATCGACAAGCCGGAAATTTAGCTTCCTCGCTTAATTTTACAATTTAAAACCCTAAACCATACCAACATTATACACACAAGTTTCACTCGGCAAACCTTCAAAGGAAAACTTCTAAAACTTGTAAAGCGAAGACTTAGTTTAACTCACTCTATTTAAAAGTTAAAACCGCGGGCGACAGGCAAGCTGTTGTCTAAAGTGTTTATTAAGAAAATCTTAGCTCCTTGTTTGAAAACACTTTAATCTAAACTTGGCGTAAAACTATTTTGAGCGGAGTGAGCTCCTGTCATGATTCTAAAGGATTTGTTTTAATTTCAAGTCTTTGACAAAGCTGTTTAGAACGGATTCGCGGAGCGTTACACCCGTGAACTTTTATCCTATGATTTTGAGTCTAAATTTAAAACAAAGAAACTCTGAGCTAAAAAACTTCCGAGTCTTGATTCCCGAGATGAGATCTATATTGAGTATTTTTAAGCGCAACTCAAAAGTAAATACTCTGTCAACCATTTTGTATTTAGGTTTTATCTAAGTACTAGTGTGTTTAGGCATCAAGCTCAGAGATAAAATAAGAAACACGGAAATACGAAAGAGAACAAGCTTTAAAAGATGCTCTACATTTTTCTCAAAGCTTGAAGTGGAAATGGGCCGGCCATATTGCAAGATACAGCGACGACAGAATCTGTCGCTGTATCGTCTTGTCGTCTGTATCGTCATCTCATCCATTTTGTTGCAGTTGATGTCCATCTGATGGACATCAACTGCAACAGAATGGGCAGGACCTCATGCCTCTAGGGGCAATGGTCGGCTAAATAACAGGTGGCTGGATGTAATATATATATTATATGCTCTGTATGCATGTGCCTAGATTAATATTCTTCAAACACAATTTAATATTGTTATTGAATAAATAAATGAATTAATTAATAGCCTCAAATGGAATTCCTTGGAGGAAGCTTTTACCCGAAGGGGGTCCGTATAATATGTTACTTAAGAATAAGAGTATAATTCAATACTCTAAGAACAAATTAAATTTATTCTAATTTGCACACTACATTAAAAATAAAATACAGAATTTGAGAAAATCTTAAAAAATAATATAGTTACATGTAAAAAATCCGTAACGCAGGCTTCGTCAGGTGGCCACAAATACAAATCAGCAACATGCTTCGTCCCAAAAATACCAATGATGATATCCGCAACAGGCTTCGTCACTTTTTTTTTTGTTTAAATAAAATAACCGTCACGAATCGCACCTGGCTCAAATGTCCCCATTACGCTGGCAGCGTTACCGCGCTGAATGGTAATTCAATTATTATTGCATGAAAATCTATTGTCTAAATTCATCTACTGCACGACATTCAAAATTACTATTATGTATTATGTACGAACTGGTGTGATGAAATACTAATTATTACATAAATCGTATTCTTGTGAAGGAAACATTAAACATTTCATTTCAATTGTTTCATCATCATAATTCTTAACAGCCTGGCTCTTGTCGGTGGAGTAACCGCCATTCCGGTCTTCTCTCTGCCACTGTTCTGAGCTCCTGATACGTCACTAGGTTGATTTTCTCTTTGGCTTGGTCCAAAAAAACACGTCTCGGTCTTCCTCTGCCTCTCTTTTCTTCAATTACAGACTATGTAAGTATTCAATTTTTTAACATGCAGATACGTCTGCGAGCGATACTCCAAATTTTATATTAAAGGAAAAAATGGAAAAAGTTACACTTCCGGCAGGATCTGAACCCGCAACCTCTGCAATCCGTGCGTTGCTCTTAACCAATTGAGCTACGGAAGCCTACCAGAACCTTGCAAATCTTTCCATTCATTCCCTTATGTATACACGCCTTTGGGGTGGCGTAAAGCGACATCTACCGTAAGACGATTACATCTTTTTAATGGCACCGGCATCTTTTTTTCCTTTAATATAAAATTTGGAGTATCGCTCGCAGACGTATCTGCATGTTAAAAAAATTATTTTAGTATGGGTTAGCACATTGTTACTGGTGAATTCTCAATGCAACTTGAGACTCCGGTGCCGTTAAAAAGATGTAATCGTCTTACGGTAGATGTCGCTTTACGCCACCCCAAAGGCGTGTATACATAAGGGAAGGAATGGAAAGATTTGCAAGGTTCTGGTAGGCTTCCGTAGCTCAATTGGTTAAGAGCAACGCACGGATTGCGGAGGTTGCGGGTTCAAATCCTGCCGGAAGTGTAACTTTTTCCATTTTTTTCCTTTAATATAAAATATGTAAGTATTGTTCAATTGTTTAGTGATGAAAAATTTATTCAATCCTTTAATTTTATCCCTGGAATTACACTAGCTACATATTTTCATAACTCAACTCTCCACGCGCTCGCGCCGCGCAGATGACACCTGAATTATGCATCAGCCTGCATTTAACCTGCGTGCATGCGATACCGGTACCGTGTTATTCATACCGCTACCGATGTGGTACTGGTAATTTCTATTTGCATATCTTCGCTGCTGCAGTTTCGTGGTTAATTTTAATAATGATCGTGCTCGGTTATTTCGTGTTAAGTGAAACATCTACATATTTGTTATATTTTGTTTTATAGCAGCGGAACTAACTTTTTATACGTCTCAACTGAAATTTAAAACAATTGTAATAAATGTTTCTCATCTATTAAAAACATTAATTAGAATTACGTTAGAATGGATACTAAATAAAAACTGGTTCGTCTGAAAAAAATCTTCCCAATTCCACTAAATTAAGTACCTAGTTACATTGAAGGCTATTCAAAGTTTTAATGCACAAAATGAGTGCGAAACTTGAGAAAATTAAGACAACTTTATAGTCGTATTTTACTAGTAAATTTTATAGTCGTATTTTATTTAAAAATAACTCCGACGGATCAATATAAAATGAGCAAAACTTTTTATACGGTAAAAATATGTTACGTCTTCCGCTTGATAAGTGATCTTTTGTCCCTTTGATCCGATATTGAATAATAAAATGAAATAAAGCTTTCCCATAAAGTGCAACCGGCATTACGAATTCAGGCTTCATCGCTGGGCCCAATCGCCGCCCGTGCCAAGTCTCGTTACGGGCCGAACGGTTTAACAGTTCATTTTTCATCTCATTTTAACACGGATTTTTATTTAGTGTTAGGTCGAACTTCATATATATATATATATATTTTTTTTTTCTTTTTTTTTTTTTTTTCTGTCAATATAATTCTTTTATTTTCACGTCACAATAAATAAAACAGTAAATAACATCCATGCATAGATCGTGATCGGCAACGCAGGCTTCGTCAAGTGGACACAAAATCAAATCAGCAACAGGCTTCGTCATCGACTTACAAATGATGTAATCCGCAACAGGCTTTGTCTAGCTTAACCACTAAATTAAACTATTTAGGTTATGGTGCCACCCCGGACCGTAGCCGGCCCAAACGTCCCCATGACACTGGCAGAAAAAAAAAATATATATATATTTTATACTACGTCGGTGGCAAACAAGCACACGGCCCGCCTGATGTTAAGCAGTCTCCGTATCCTATCTACGCCTGCAACTCCATAGAAGTTACATGCGCGTTACCGACCCTAACACTTCGCACCCTCGTTGAGCTCTGGCAACCTTACCGGCAGGAACACAACACTATGATTAGGGTCTAGTGTTATTTGGCTGCAGTTTTCTGTAAGGTTGAGGTACTTCCCCAGTCGGGCTCTTCTCTAGATCTGGAATGACATCCGCATTATACACATTTTATACAATAACAGGAATATTATGAGGCAGCAGAGATCCATTTTCATACGTAATCTCCTAAAATTCATTGCTCAAATCGAAGACCAGATTGATTGTCGAATTTGTTCCTTACCGATTACGAAGGCTTCTAACGCCTTAATGTTACGACGTTAAGTCAACGTAAGCTCTCTTTCGTGTTTCATATCCACAAAGAACGAGATCCTCTTACGGTTTACTCGATACGTGCCGAATTACTATTGACCAGCAAAACATGAGTGACATTTTAATTAATTGTAATATCACTAGAAAAAAAACCAGTCAAGTGCGAGTCAGACTCACCTACCGGGTGATAATATCACTTCAGGGTTCCGTACTTTTTAGTATTTGTTGTTATAGCGGCAACAGAAATATACATCATCTGTGAAAATTTCAAATCTGTAGATACAGCCTGGTGTTCATGAGATACAGCCTGGTGACAGACAGACATACAGACGGACAGAGAAGTCTTAGTAATAGGGTCCCGTTTTTACCCTTTCTGACCTCTTTCTCTTTCTGATCTGCGCGAACTTCGAGTCACCAATTGGCGAGAAGTCGCACAAGATCGAGAAAAGTGACGCTGTCTTGTGTCAGAGGCCAAGTCTCATTTTGGGTCGCTGAGCCAACGGAGTAAGTAGTAAGTTTTTACCCTTTGGATACGGAACCATAAAAACACTAAACAAATTTTATTCTAACAAATTGTACTTGTTACACTGAATAACAAGTACTCTCAAAAGGATAACTCTGACACTGAGACGTCTGACTTCACTCCCAGATTGTTAGTAGTTGAAATTTTAAATTGCTCAAGTCGACAGTTGAGGCATCCGAGCACTTTAAGAGTTGTGACTTGTGACTTGCTACCTTGAAGTTCTGAAGTCTTGAATAACGTAAGATTTATGTACTTGAAGTATATTGTCTAGTCTTTTATTTACAGTGTTTGCAATCACTTTGGATGTTGAAGTTGTACAGTCGCCATCGTATATATCGGAGCGGCCAAGGCGCTTACAAATATCTGAACACGTCTCTATTGTCAAGGCGTTAGAGTCGTGTTCAGATATTTTTGAGCACCTCGGCCGATCCGATATATCTGATGGCGACTGTACCAGGCAAATCCTGTGTTGGCTATATTATTATATTTATTTTGTTCTAGGAATAGTAGCATTTAAGTCTAATTTAGTATTTTGTCTTATTTCGTTAAATATCCTAATAAAATATTTTTTAGTTTTATGAAATCATGAAATATCCATTTAAAATAAAACCGCAAATATGCTGGACTATCGAGCAATCACTTTTTTGAGACTTTGGGGGTGCTTTGGGGTTTATTTAAAGTTTATTTAAAGATTTAAAGAAGATGCTCCTAGGGCTAGCTCATTCCTTGGCCAAAGAATCGGAATTGCCATTCAGTGCGGGAATGTAGCCAGCATTATGGGCCCCTCGCAGCCCTTCCGCAGAGATCAGATCTGGGGGACTATTTTTGTTAGTTTTAATTTAGTTGTAATTTATTTATAAGGTTATAATTTTATGTTGTGTAATGTAATTTCGAGAAGAAATATATTATTTGTAATTAAACGTAATAATACATATGAATTAACTAAAACTGTAATGCCATTAGGTATATGTCCATTATGGCCATGCTCGACAGCGAGGAGGCATGGAAGGCGATGGCCTCCTTCACTGACGAAATTATGTCGCAGAAGGAGGCAGCGGAGCGTGTGCGTGAGAACGACCCTAACGCGCATCCACTCCGCCGACGACGGGCTGGGGGCAGAGCCAGGCGCTATGCGCGCCTGCTGCCTCCACCGTAGCGGGCTGCGCAGGGCTCCGGGGGAGTCCCTGCGATTTTTCTAGCTCACAGGACTGGTCACTCACCTAGTGGCACCCAAAAATGCTCACGGCCTGCGGGCCGCCCGCCGGGGGCATACGGTCGAATGCTGATAGCGACCCTGCGGCACCCCATCTAAGGCGGATTCGGCACTCGTTGGTGGTTTTAGACAGTAGTCCTCTGGTTAGTCCGTCATCCCTCCTGGTTCCCCCGGACCAGGTGGCATGCGTAAACGCATTTCCCCAACGTTAAAAAAAAAAGGTATATGTCCATTATACGCGATATAATCCGTGAAAATAGTTATAACTATCGCGGTTCGAAGACAATATTAACACGGTGAATTCAATAATGTAATAATATTACTTTAGTTTAAATATTATTTTAGTCAAAAATGCAAAAACAAAATAAGGTTCGTCACATACGTTTATCAGCTCTAATTGACAACATGCTAATCGCTAACGCTACGTATCGAACGAAACGCAACTGTCACTGTCACACTAATATAGAATGTGGGAAGAGTGATAGAGAGACACGAAGCGATTCGATGGCGAAGCGATATCGACTGTCACCTTGACTAGGCGGGCAGACAGCTAGCCATACACGCACGGATTTGCCCGTCGGATCTGCCTGAAAGATGTGTCTGGCGGACACATCCGTCAATGTGTGGCGAGAAATAGACACAGATTTGTCCGCCGGATGTCCGTCCGCTGCCCATCTGTGTCTATTTCTCGCCACACATTGACGGATGTGTCCGCCAGACACATCTTTCAGGCAGATCCGACGGGCAAATCCGTGCGTGTATGGCTAGCTAATCTCTCTATCAGACAATGTTTGGCGCCAAAAATTCCCAGTTTATTGTTTGTTCCTGTAACATCAATGGAAATCAATCTTAAATTATACATGACGCGGTAAACAAAGAACAAAAATACCATTAACGTAAGCGAATACGTCGAAATAGGCCCGAGTTGCATTCCAAACGCCCAACTTAACTTAGCTATGACTAGTAGGTATAAGCGTTCCCTGCGATTAAGCAGTTTTTACGAAACCCTAGGTCTAATTACATTGGTAGTTGTGAGAGCTCGATTAGCCCGCGCTCGTAAATCGATGGTAACACCGCCTGGAGTCTTGTTTACGTTTAATGGAACAATGCATCATTCGGCGGGAGAGGCACTAGGCGTTCTCGCTCGGAGCGAGTCGCGATTCGGGCGAGAAACAGAGCGTGAGTAACGCTGCGCGCAATCCAGGTACAGATTGAAGCAGATGAACTAGTTCGAAGGCAAAGTCTCTGAGACAGCGCGTTTTTCTACTCAACCTTTATTTTTAAGCATTGTGGAATCGTTTGAAGATGTTTCTGCATAAATACAAAATTATTATTTTCTGCCAACAAACTGTTGTGTTTGGCAGATGTGCTTTTTTTACTCTGTAATTTTTATGAAATAAATAAATTAAAAAATATATGTGGCATTCTCAATCAAAAGGGTACTTATTGTCGGTTGTCAATAAGGCGCTATTTCCATATAGCATTAATTTGAAATCAACCTTATCGACAAGCGACAATGTGGTACCTTTTGGTTGAAAACGTCACATATATATTATATTTCGATGGGTACTCATAGCTAATCCAATCAGTTACCAGATCCTATAGACATGGTTTGTTAGTTTGTGCAGTCGCCATCAGATATATCTCCGATATATCTATACCTGAGTTGCTCAAAAATATCTGAACATGCACTCTAACGCCTTGACGATTGACAAGTGATATTTAAGTAATTTAAATCCAGCTAATAGCACCGATATGGGCTCAACACTGTAAATTTTTTATTTTTTTTTTAGTTAAGTATTTGTTTTTTTGTATGGATTGACATGTTATCAAATAATTAATTAAATTGTATGTAGTTATTACAAATTATGAATTTTATTTTATTTGTTTTTCACTTGTCTTCACTTGTCATTTAATTTATTTAATTTTATTATTAAAAATATATTTGTTTGCTGACATGTCCCATAATTACTCAGTTTAATTTAATTAAGTTATAAGCATGTATGTAATTAGTTCGTAAGATTTCTAACACAATGCATTATTGTTAAAGAAATAAATAAATGAAAAAATGAATGAATGACAGAGCGACAGAGGTTCCATTCCAATAAGGTTTGTTTTTGTAAATATTTATTTATAATCTGGTACAAATTTATTTGAAAACTTATTTTTCGTTTTTCTCCACAAAAAATATTATGTTAAATCAACATGTGCCACTCCTCCGATGATTTTTACAAAACTTAAGTCAAATGGAAAATTACTAGTTGACTAAGACTACTTTGCCAAAAACTAACGCCCAGAAAAATATCACTTAACAACTCACTTAATATCATATAACATGTCGCCAAAAGCGACTAAAAATAATAGTGAGTAAAAACCGTACTGATAAATATTTTGAAATATGTCTCACGATAGTTTAAGTGCGATAATATCACTTGTTATGTAAAAAAAATCGTTACCTTCATCAGAATTGGTACTGAAGCATCTGCCTCCATCTGTTGTGTAGGTAATACCGCAGTCATTGTGACGGTAACTGGAGCGCGTAGCAGCCGCCTCTGACTCCCGTGGACTATTTACTGTACTGAAGCATCTGTCGTCAGCTGTGCCGGTAAAAGTTAAGGAGGCTAACGAGAAATTTAAGTTTTTATATTGAGTTGTTAATTTTTCAAAGGAAAATGCCATAAAAAATTAAACGAAAATTATATTATAATTGCAAGGGCACCTTATTAGGTTAAAGTTGGCTTGATAAAAAAAAAACCGGCCAAGTGCGAGTCGGACTCGCGCACCTAGGGTTCCGTACTTTTTAGTATTTGTTGTTATAGCGGCAACAGAAATACATCATCTGCGAAAATTTCAACTGTCTAGCTATCACGGTTCATGAGATACAGCCTGGTGACAGACGGACAGACTGGCGGACAGAGGAGTATTAGTAATAGGGTCCCGTTTTTACCCTTTGGGTACGGAAACCTAAAGATAACGAAAACGTCGTATTTTCATTAAATTACAATTGTACAGTCGCCATCAGATATATCGGAGCGGCCAAGGTGCTCACAAATATCTGAACACGCCTCTATTGTCAAAGCGTTAGAGTGCGTGTTCAGATATTTTTGAGCACCTCGGCAGCTCCAATATATCTGATGGCGACTGTAGGTTTCAGTATCCTTACCCTGGATACCACATAAATGTAAATTTACGCACGCGTATAGCACATCATTCTATGTAATGCTAGTTATGCTAGGTCTATGGGCAACGTACATGTTTATGGTTTCCATTCAGGTCACAAGATGGCAGACCCTCCAACGCGTACGGTCCCTTTTGTACCCGTAGGGTCGTAGGTAAAATCCGTCGCACGCGTCCGCGCTAGTTAGCGTTACATACTATTTTTCGTTAAGGCCGTTCCATCGGTTTGCCGCTGTCTCTGTCACATTTCGCAAGAAAGAACGGGAAAGATCATGCGCGCCAAGCGTCAATTTTGATCGAATATTGTCGATTTTTATTTATTTTAAAAAACGTTACCCCACAATATCGAATTTCGAAAGCTATGAAATTATTATTTAAGTTAAGATTGTTTTTTCTTCTTTTTTTGTTTATAGTATCACATAATAAATAACCGAGTAAAGTTGGATTAAAAGTCCGAGTTAGAGGTAACTTGGGAATTAATTGTATCGAGCGAAGTGTCATAATTCGTGTATCAGAAGCTATGATATTAAAGATAATATAGTCAAAAACTACATATATTTTTTCCACGTCTACGAATATCAACGCCTCTTAGAAAAACAGGATCATATAAGGAGATTTTTCGCCTTCTGGCTAAGGGAACCGCCTTAACCCGCTCACCCGCTCCGTGCAACCGCGCCAGCAAGCGGGCGCCCCCATCGTTTACCGAAGTGATGATATTCTATGACATTAATATTCAATTTCAAGCACTCAAGACCCAGTTGGTTCTGTAAAGTTCAGTCCAAGTCCTAATCTTGTGCTGAAACCATTAACTACCGCCCGTAGACAGCGTATTGCAAAGACGGCGAGATGACTGGTACCGTCGTCGTGCATACTGTTCACTGACATTTCGTAAATATTATTGCAAAGATATAAGGTCCACGGATGATTATAGGTAGATAAGAGTGTTGATGTTAAGTATTACGCAGAAAGTCGCTTTACTTGCTTACAAAACGGTCTGCACCATTTCATTATTACTAAAATCCACATGTGACCCTAAAACTCATTTTTATTGATATTTGTATTTTATTTACAGAAGTACCGTTTTTTTTTATGAAATAGGAGGCAAACGAGCAGACGGATCACCTGATGGTAAGCGATTACCGCCGCCCATGGACACCCGCAACACCAGAGGGGTTGTAAGTGCGTTGCCGGCCTTTAAGATGGGAGTACGCTCTTTTCTTGAAGGTTTGAAGGTCATATCGGTCCGGAAATACCGCAGGCGACCGTTCATTTACCTCATTGGATTAAGCATTATAATTGGAGGTCGTAAATGTTGGCCAGGCCGAATTCAGGTATTAATTTAATATGGCAACCCCAATGTACGAGTATATCCTACCGACTGCGCAATTTTCACGTAAAGAAATACGTCAATAAAACTACGTGGTTGGGTCAAGACTCATTTATTAATTTTTCTTACCCAAATGCATAGTAAAAATAATCGCACTACCTATAATTGACCATCTGTACGCTCCATCTAGTAGTAAGCGATCTATATCAGAAACTCAAACGACAGTATTAGTTCGTCTCGCAGACAAATTCGGTTCGAGGACACCTCCCTTGTAATGTAGATAGTAGTTGTCCAAACAAATCTTATTGTAAATGTCATCTCTGACAAATAAGTGAACCATAGACATGTTTTAGGGTTCCGTACCCAAAGGGTAAAAACGGGACCCTATTACTAAGACTCCGCTGTCCGTCTGTCTGTCTGTCACCAGGCTGTATCTCATGAACCGTGATAGCTAGACAGTTGAAATTTTTACAGATGATGTATTTCTGTTGCCACTATAACAACAAATAATAAAAAGTACGGAACCCTCAGTGCGCGAGTCCAACTCGCACTGGGCCGGTTTTTTTTTAATTTAATTTTTTTTCAACAAAAGTGTCTCAGATCCAGATTTTAAATAGGTAGATACTGTAGGTAGAAGTCCACTAGATGACATGAAAAATATTTGTTAAATTTACAATTGTATTACAAAGTAAGTGCTTGGTCGTAGAAAAAGTATTGAATGCAACGTTATTTGACTGATCGCACTTAAACTATCGCCGAGGGCGCGTAAGCGACGAGGCGGGCGGCGCGGGCAGTGCACGACGTACAACCGCCGCGGACACTCGTGCCTGAGGATGGATTCCCAAAGCATCCGAAACATGTCGCCAAAAGCGACTAAAAATAATAGTGAGTAAAAACCGTACTGATAAATATTTTGTTATTTAACTGATTCAAAAAATACTCGTGGCGTCTTTATTAACAATTTTCGTATTCGCCTCAAATTGTTACTCACGCCACTCGCCTTTATTGACCTCTCTTAAACAACGGTTGCATAAAATACTATATCAGTACATTTTAACTCACGACTACAAGTTTGGACGCCAAATGCCCAACGCTCAACAAACAATTCTAAATACATTTACCTTAATTAGATTTGCAAGCCTAAATATAGTTGCTGTCATCCAATTAGGCTAATTCTTAGTTTAAACGTATTCATGGGATCATCTTTTGTAAACCGGGCTGAGCTGAACACAATGAGCGATTCTCCCCACTCTCCCCAGTTAATTGCGCTTGGAATAATTTCTGTGAATGGGAATCATGTGATAGATTATTGTGATATGTAAGAAAGGAAAAGCTCTTTGGTTAGGTGTTATTAGTTTCAATCTTATAAGTCTAATCTGGTCGCCTTAAAAGTCAAATAAAAGACAATTTGTATATCAAATTGTCTTGAGGAATATAGGTATTGGAATCTTACTTGACTAGTATTCGAGATAGTAAAATACTAAAAAACGAGAGGAATGATACTTAAAAAGAGAGAGAAAATATGCTATAGGGTAAGCTGGGGACGATTGAAACAACAACAATTATACAGGAAAGGTATGCGACTATATTACTAAACCTTATTTATTTAGTTCTTAAATAAAGTTTTTTTGAGAGCCACGAGATCAACTAAAGTTCGCTAATATGTATATTAATAAAAAAAAATACAATTTAACAGCATTTGAAAATCTTGATTAATGAATGTATACGAAAATAAAATTGTGAGATTTCTAAACTTCCTTGTTGCGATTACCTTATATATTATATAGCTTAATAAAACTAGTTTAAATGCAACAATATGATATCACGATAAAGAATTTTAAGATAAATGCATACTTGTGTTTCATACTAAAGGTTGTTTTAATTATAACAATGTTTCAATCATAACCACAACAAATACTATACGATACAAATACTACCATACTTTCAGTCGGTTATATGTGCGTTGTTTCTACCGCCCCCACATCGCAAGTTTTACTTCAAGGTCAAACAGCACTCCATCGCTGTTTAATGGCAGTTGAAAGATTCCATAATTCCCATCCAAAATATCAAATGAAATCAAGTAATCAAAATACGAGTACATAAGTAAAAAAAATCTAAGGAAAAGTATGCGAGCACAGGTAAGTACTTGGTTATTTTTGAACGGTTTCTCAACACTAGCGCATTGCTCGTACGCTCGAGCGCTATTCGTCTAGGATTAAAGAAGGACAGCCGGCATAGACTGAGTACTGCGTCACATGCATAGGTATAATAGGTAGTATTCAAGAAATTTGCCTTATGTTTCAATCATAACTTGTTTCGATTGTCCCCGTTCTACCCTACCTATATAAAAAGCACCTCTTCTTTTCTGTATTCTTTGTATTGTTTACTGTAATGAGGTGTGCAATAAAGAGTATTTGAATTCTAAGAACAAATTAAATTATTTTCTATGAAAATATTTTAATTTGTGTTTTTTCAAGTAGACACACTACTATTTAAACTATAAACTGAAATAAATGTAACTGATTGATTCAGTTAGAAGGTCGAACCCATACTGTTCTACGTTAGAGATGGCCAGGGGGCGCCGCAAGCCTTCGGGAAATTGTCATATACTTGGAAAATTCCACCCATGCCACCGTGACCGGATAGCCGAGCGGTTCAGGCACCTGTCCGGTAAACGGGGGACGCTGGTTCGATTCCAGCTCTGGACACTGGAGGCTTCGGTAATTTTTTCCTTCGTATATGACATTTATTTCAGTTCATTTATTTGTATTGTATAAAAAGCAACAAAGAATGGCCGCTTTACTTTTTACCAGAACAGTCATTAATCTAAAAGATATGTAACCTTTACGTCTACAAAAAAGTTTAACGCTAATATTTGTAGATGTAACACATATTTAAGAGAAATATAATATCGTTTGAAGTAAAATAAGTTAACTTCGAAAGAAAACATGGAAAAAATAGACCGGAGCAAAACAAAAGTAAAATATATTAGGGAAATATATTATAACTAGCTGTTGCCCGCGACTTCGTACGCGTGGATTTGTATGTTCGTGTTGGAGTTTCAAACTTTTAGCTTAAAATATAATTTGGATACTATACCAACTTTCAACCCCTTTTTAACCCTTTTAAGGAATGAATTTATAAAAACCCTGAAATTACTTTTCTTGTATTCTACTAATATGCCTTTATAAAATAAATAAATAAAAATAAAAATAATTTATTTTCAGACAGTTACAGTCCATAGTTGTTAGTATTAGTTAGTATTAGTTGAGAATATTTCTAGACGCCAAGACTTGGCCTGAAGGCATTATATTTCGTCGTTTTGTGCATTTCAAGCACAGAAATATAAACAGAGGCAACTCTGAGGGAGCTAACACTGTGACGTAATATTAATGGGAAATAGTAGAACATGTACATTTATAAGTTTTAATTGTAAGAGCGTAAAAAGATCGGTAGATAGCATACGTGAATTATGTGCCTTTGCGGATATCATCGGAATCCAGGAGACGTGGCTGCTCCCAAATGACATACCGTTTCTTTCCACTATACATGAGGACTTCGCGTATACAGCTACATCGGCAGTTGACACCTCAGCGGGGATGCTCAGAGGAAGACCCCACGGCGGCGTCGCGTTGCTATGGAGAAAGAGTCTGTTTCCATCGGCGAGTGTAGTGGCGTGTAACAACAACAGGATTTGTGGTATTCAAATTAATGTAGGCTCTAAGCGCGTTGTGATATTCAGTGTGTATATGCCAACCGATTCTGCTGAAAATTTGCCAATCTTTGTGGAGTGTGTGAGTACTTTACATGCTATTATTGAGGACAGCGAAGTAGAAGCCGCTTATGTATTAGGGGATTTCAATGCCCACCCTAATGAACCCTTTCACAATGAACTTATGAGTTTGTGTGAGGACAGTCAGTGGATTTGTGCAGACCAAGAAATGCTTGGGCTCGACACCGGTACTTATACATATGTGAGTGATAGTCATGGATGTGAGCGTTGGCTGGACCACTGTGTTGTGACCCAGGCGGCCTGGTCTACTATTTCTAAAATATATGTAATGCATAATGTTTACTGGTCTGACCATTTTCCGCTAGTCATTGAATGTAACTTGGATGTGACCCATTCAAAAATATATAATTGTAATGTTGACAGGTCAAAAAATTTCTGGGGTGACAAACAACCTAGTGATATTATTAAATATGAATGTAAATGTAATGATTTGCTAAAAGGTATTGACTTTCCTACACAGCTCAGTGAATGTGCAGATAGCTGTTGTTATGTCAGTAATGACAACCTGCATAGGGAAGTTATTAATAAGTTGTATAGTGACATCATTTGTGCCCTTAGTTCGGCCTCGGTGTTATGTACAAGTGACTCGCAAAATAGGAAAAATAAACACATTATGGGTTGGAATAAACATGTGGGTGAGGCTCACAGAGAGGCCAGGCTTAGATTTCAGACCTGGGTGGCTAGTGGAAAACCCCGTTCTGGCCAATTATACGAGTCCATGTGTGTAAGTCGCAAAGTTTTTAAAGCTAGATTAAAGTGGTGCCAGCAACACCAGGACCAAATTAAATTGGACCGGTTGGCTTCTTATCATGGTAAAAATGATTTTCGCAATTTTTGGAAGAGTACTAACAGATTAAATTATAGGCCAGGGCTCTCTGTGAGTATTGAAAATGAGACCAATCCTGTAAAAATAGCTAACTTGTTTATGAATCATTTTTCTGTCAAGTCTCCCCTTAGTGCAGAACCCAGAAGGGAGGTGGCATGGTCAGCTGGGTCCGAGTGTACTACCAAAATTACAGCAAATCTAGTAAGTAAAATAATTAAAAATATGAGGAGGGGCAAGTCCCCTGGGCATGACGGGCTGAGCATTGAGCATCTGCAACATGCCGGGCCACACCTGCCCAGGGTTCTTGCCATGCTCTTCTCACTTTGTATTAGCCATGCTTACCTGCCACCCGATATGATTCGCACTATGGTTGTTCCTATTGTAAAAAATAAGACAGGAGACATAGCAAAGCTGGCCAATTATAGGCCAATTTCTCTGGCAACTGTAGTAGCTAAGGTGTTCGACGCGGTGCTTGATGCTGAGTTAGATAGATATATACGAATCAGTGATGCGCAGTTTGGGTTTCGACCTAAACTATCTACTGAGAGCGCGATACTGGGCCTCAAGCACACCGTCGAATACTATACACAGCGGAAGACTCCTATATATGCATGTTTCCTGGATCTATCCAAGGCGTTCGATCTGGTTAATTATGAGCTCTTGTGGGCCAAGTTAGAAAAGGCGGGGGTCCCTATGGATATTGTGCATATACTTAGGAGTTGGTACTTGTGTCAAGTTAATGTTGTCAGATGGGGTAAAGAAGTGTCAGAGGAATACAGGTTGGAGTGCGGAGTGAGACAGGGTGGGAGAACGTCTCCTAAGCTCTTCAACCTGTACATTAATGCTCTCATCGAGGAGCTCAGCAGCATACATGTCGGCTGCCATATTAGCGGAGTATGTATGAATAATATTAGCTATGCTGACGACATGGTGCTGTTGAGTCCCTCGCCGGGAGGACTTGAAATACTGCTGAAGGTGTGTGAGAAGTATGCATGTAAACATGGCCTCAAATATAACGCTCTTAAAAGTGAACTTATGGTTTTTAAGTCTGGGACGAAATGTCCATCTGTTGTACCGCCGTTATATCTAAATGGCACACCCCTTAAACGAGTGACATGTGTCAAATATTTAGGCCACTTAGTCGATGAAAATCTGCGTGACGACGCAGATATAGATAGGGAACGTAGGGCGCTGGCGATAAGAGCGAATATGATAGCACATAGGTTCAGAGGTTGTACAGCTCAGGTCAAAATAACTCTCTTTAGAGCCTACTGTACCTCTCTTTATACCTGCAGCTTGTGGGCTAATTATTCGCAAAGATCGATCAGCGCCCTTCGGGTACAGTTCAACAACGCCTTCAGGGTGCTGTTGCGTCTGCCTCGCTTCTGCAGCGCGTCAGGCATGTTCGCGGACGCGCAGGTAGACGGTTTCTTTGCCACAATAAGAAAGCGCGCCGCCGCGACGCGTCGCAGAGTGCTTGGCAGTAGCAACAGTATCCTGAGTGTGATAGCGGGTAGGCTCGATAGTCGCTATATGCAGCACTGGTCGAGCCTGCATCGTTCCCTAGCTAAGTATGTATTGTAGTTGTAGATATCTAGTAAGTTAAGTAATAATTAATTGTATCTAACATAGTTTTAAGTTCCTGCATGTTCGACTAACCTGTTATGGATTTCTGTGGTCCGAAATAAATGATTTTTATTTTTATTTTATTTATTTTTATTTTATTAACTTACAGGCTATGTTATGTTACAGAACAGTACCTACACTAAATTACACACATGAAACTACACACTAATAAATTACAAATTATTGTGGCCTATCTATCGAACTGCATGTTTGTGAACATGCAATTCGATATACCGTCCCAAAACAACCGAATCTAACCTGTTGGCTATCATTTCCAGGATCCCGTTGGAGCTCCCACGTATACGGTGTACCACTGATGCTATATTTTTCCGCATAATGGCATAAAAATCATCTACGTGCGCGTCCGCAAACATGCCAGAGGCACTACATTATCGCGGGAGCCTCACCAGGGCCCTGAATACCCTTTATACAAAGTCCCACACTCACAAAAATATTTGATCTCCATACAAACTTTCAACCCCTTTTTCACCACCTTAGGGGATGAATTTTGAAAAACCCCTTCTTAGTGGATACTAACGTCATAAAAGATACCTATTGTGAAAAATTCAGCTCTCTAGGTCCAACGGTTTGGGCTGGGCGTTGATTTAAGTGAGTCAGGACTTTTACGTTTATATATATATAGGTAGATAAGCGAGGAAAATAATCATTCAAGCAGCCACTTTCACTAAACATTAACAATGTAATCCGCGTCCTCAAAATCGCTTCACATTTCGTTGGTAACTAACATTTTCAAGTGTCACTGCCACACGGTGCTCTACCCAGACACGTGTCCACAAAGGGATTTTAATCCATTTATGAAACGCGCATTTTCCGACCCTGTTAAACCGATTTAACACCGGCCTACAGGCACATTTTCAGAACAAAAAAAAAACGATGTCGGATAGCTTTACAGTTACTCATAGCTAGCGGACGCCCATACTTTAACCCTTTTGAATTCCTACCACTCAGAATCGTTAGCATTTCGGATTCTGACACTAAAAGAATGGTTATGATTTTAATATACTAAAACCATTTTTTCAACTTTTTAGGATAGAATGTTTGTGCTTAACGCAATGGAAAAAAGTTAACCTTTTGGACGGTAATGACGGATATATCGGCACCGCAAGTCCAACGCCAAAGACGGATTATTCGGTCACAGACCACAGAGCAACATAGACCTACGTGCATATGCATAAAGTTCAATTTCAGTTTTGACACTTCGGTGACGTGGCTACCGAGTGACAGCTTTTGTGTTTGACACGGCGTCGAAAAGGTTAAATATAAAATATCTCGCACTTAATTATGATATAAACCTAGAAAATTTCAAAATACTGTGTACTCGTATTTGTAAACTTCGTGTGATGCTCCTGTTATATTAAACCTAAATATGCCTTTAAAAACCTCTGAATTGACGGGAGTTCAAGAACTTTCAACTCGGCTTACGGCTGACTAAGTGTTGTTTTCACTGTTCACTAATATTAGTCCAAACTATAATTGTGTTGGTTTTATTTTGCACAATTATTTTGCTGAATTTCAGAAGTACTTACTTAGTGGTTAGTTGAATGAACAACAGGGTTTCGTAATACTTAAACATTTTTTTTCTGAATGTACTTAATTACACAAAATTCAATTATTGTCTTGCATATATCAGTTTGTAGGTACCAGGTATCACAGTTAGGTATTGCCCACTTAACACACTTATAACCTACCCTTACCTATACCTATTGGACTATAAGTTCAATGAGAATATCGAACATGTTTAAGGATAATTTTAGGAGTGAGGCCCGTTTTATTACACAAGAATAATGAAGTGAATAAAACTGTATTTGTGACAAATATAATCTAGCTGGACTTTTATTGAACATCTTCACTCTGACGTTCCTACCTAAAGACTTAGAACATTAATTACTTGTAATAAAATATAGTTCAAAAAATTGCATAATTTTTTAAAAGTAGTATTACTATTAATTAGACTTATATTGACCGGAATATGGACCGTGATTACCTTTTGTATTGATTTTGAGCTCCCGATATTTCACGCCCACGAATGAGAATAGACCGAGCGCGGTCTACACAACTTTGACACCCACCCGCTATCTTCAGTCACCCGTGAACAAGATGCATGTAACTGCGTCGAAATATCGGGAGTTCAAAAACAATACAAAAGGTAATCACGGCCCTTATCCCGGTCAATATAAGTCAAGTGAAACTAACCGTGAATTATTCAAAACGCTTATTATTAATTGTAAAATGAAGAAAAAAAAACCGCCTTGTAGATCGACTTATAGAATAAGTCGATCTACAAGGCGGATGCAACTGAGATGCTTGTTTAATTGCTTTAATGTACGACTCTTCTTAATAAAAAAGTAAATCAGAATAAATCATATACGGGTTCACCTCATTTTATCAGTAAGAAAATATATTTACACATAGCTTTTATTTTCCTAAAGGAATAATAACGAATTAGAATAAACAATTACACTTAACAACGCTTGATAACACACCAATATCCCGGCAAACTCAATGAGAAGCCTCTTCGACCTGCCAATCAAAATTAATTGCGTGAGCAAAGTGATGCTAAATTAATTTTGTAATCCAATATTGATGTACCAGGAACTGTCGCAAAAATATCGAGTGGCGAGAAAATTACTCGTTGCGTAATAGAAAAAAAATAATTAGGTCAGCTGAAGATCTTATTTGAAGTTAGTGTTGGCGAGACGTGAGTGAACCCTTTTTTGAGACAGCTTATCGTTTTAGCTTCTAGACAGAAGTTTTTAACAAGTCAGAATTCATGTCTTTATGTTACAAGACACAAAAATATTACAATAATAATGAGAAATCATTGTCGTCACATTATAATTCATAGATACGATAAACAAGCTTTTCGCACTTAAACTAGTGCACGACGTACAACCGCCGCGGACACTCGTGCCTGAGGATGGATTCCCAAAGATTCCGAAACATGTCGCCAAAAGCGACTAAAAATAATAGTGGGTAAAAACCGTACTGATAAATATTTTGAAACAAGCTTTTATCAATAGTGTATATTTTGGGAACTCTTGGTTAGGTAGACTCTTTCAAACCAATAAAGTAGTTTTTATAAGACAAAAAGTGTAAAAAATCCACAATTCGAGAATATAAACAAAAAAAAACCTTTAAAGACTCAAAATATGCCCCAAAATACTACGAATTCTTTTAAGCACGATTTCTCTACTGAAGAACCATACCAAAAACCGAGAGAAATTCTCCAAATTCAGATTCCTAAGAGTCGCGTTGTTACCAACTCTTCTACTTCTATTTGTAAATATTTGACGGGTTTGTGATTTTAGACCGGCGCGTGTTTCGATGCGAGCGTTGACGAGGCTGAGATAAATTTCTTTTTTAATTAAGCTTGGCGTTCGTTTGTCGAATGTTTTTGACGTGAATGGGGTCACGGGGAATTTTGTTTCTTTCATTTATCTACTGTGGTACTTGCAGTTTTTAGCCTAGTCTAGTAATTACCCGTGATTTTTTATTACTAATAGCAAAGATAGATATAACTCCGTAATAGATGGATACAGTCTAAGGAAAAAACGTGCCACGAAAATCACGAAAATTTGATTCACGATCAGATGGCGCCACTAGTTTTGGCCAACTCTCGTATAGAGGGCGTTGACTGTTTCGTTTGTTATTTATAATTTAAACGCATATTAGTGAAAGAACATGGGTCAAAATCATATAAAAATAATTAATACAAATAAAAAAATCATTTATCCATATTTAAATACATTTTAACGTATTTTTATAAATCTTCATTTTTAGTTTTAAAGTATGTCGATAGATGGCAGTGAATTTATATTGGTTACAAAATTTACTATGACAGTACCGCTCTATCTTATTATATCCTCATTGCTAAAGCATCACTCTTTGCTGGCCATCGGTGGATCTTATTAATGACATGTCTTTGCAATATGTACAAAATCGTTTATGGCACTCTTTTACCAACCGTTTATATCACTAATGATCACCACAGCTAAACGTAGAATAAAAAACTAAAACTAGTTACTAACTTAAATTGTGCCAAATTGTGCCAAATTTCACAATTAATGCCACCGTTTTTGTGCAACTATAGTTTTTTTTTATGATATAGGAGGCAAACGAGCAGACGGATCACCTAATGGTAAGCGATTACCGCCGCCCATGGACACCCGCAACGCCAGAGGGGTTGTAAGTGCGTTGCCGGCCTTTAAGATGGGAGTACGCTCTTTTCTTGAAGGTAGTAGACTAAATATAATTTGAATCACATCACGAATCTGTCTCAAAAGAATTGTGTGGCAGATCACATCTCGTCAACAAACATCTAAAATATTTATAAACACCAATCCATCCGGATCAAAACGAACAAATTTGAAAACCTCAAATATCAAAACAATAACCACAATAATATAATTTTATTTACCAAATTTATTATTGCACCGGAAATATTTTCAAGTATAAATTCTAAGCTTCAATTTTATTGTAACAAAGAAGTTTATTACTTCACAGTGGCACGTTCACGACTCGCGATATTAATGGCGACGTTTATTGTGAACGCAAATTCAGTGAAAACGGAGTAGAAAAGTGCGACTTTGAATGTGAAATAAATCAAAAGTTGAGTAAGTGATTCTGTGACACAATGATACAACGTAAAAGCAAGTTAGTGGCAAAAACGCAATCACAGGGCCTACCGCGAAACACGAAAATCGAAAGTTCGGTTTCTGCCTCTCTATCACTCTTGCATATTCGATCGATAGAGAGGCAGATAACGAAATTTAGATTTTCGCGTTTCGCGGAAGCCGTCTGTAAACAAACCGTTTTGATGCATCAACGTCATAGTGAAAACTTGTCAAAAAACTGTTTAAGACACAGTATGTATAAGTTACTCTATGGTTTTCGATAGGTGCTAGACGTGCTAGTGCTGCACTCTGGCGGCAGAATTTAGCAGTAATAAATACTTCCTATTCCTGAAGTTGTAAGTAACCTCATATCGTCATGCATTGCATTGCAAGCTTTTTATTTCTCCTGTCATGGTACCTACTAATAAAAGAAGTTCAATGGAAACGGAAAAGTTTTGTCAGAAACATGTCAAAAGTATTTACTAGCCTCAATCGCATCAGAAATTGCATTGTCCTCCCGCCACAGGCCGCCATAAGCTGCGTTTAACGCGCTAAGCCGATTGAAACACAATCGGCATCGAATGCGAGCTCACACGTGGGTTTTTTCGACTCCTGAGGATTTTACCACGCCCACCTGTACGGATATGATACGCGTAGTCGGACTCACAGAATATAATAAGCATAAGCTTGCAGTACCCTTCACTCGGCTCCATAAAATTAAAAAATCATTCATGGGTAACTGTGTAAGATTTTATAATAAACTTCCAAATATCATCACTGAATTATCTGTTAATAAATTTAAGAAATATGTAAAACGTAAACTTATCTCTAAAGCCTATTATAGCACACAAGACTACATGAATGATGAAACACCATGGGATTGTGATTGAAAATTATATTGATGAAATTGATAATTCAATGAATACCTATATTAGGGAATCAGTATTTTTTGACATTTAGATTTTTATTCTAGAAAGTTTCTAGACTAGTATTTTTTATACAATTTTGGTGTTTGACGATCCTTTTGTGAATTCTTATTATTAAGTTTGACATATCTATAATAATTCAATGTTTTTAAGAACAATAATAACTGCATCAATAAATTGCTCTGATATTTAGATTAAGGTAATATTTAAAACATGACAATTTAAAAGTGCTTGTTGCTAGGCCTATTTGAATAAAGATATTATTGACTTTGACTTTGACTTTGACTTACCTGTCAAATATCAAAAGTGCGACCAAAGTCAGAATGATGTCAAGCATTAGAAGTCAAGTAGTAATAGAAATATTCATTTATACATCAAATAGAATAAGAAACTTGCTGATTTGTATATTTCAAATTCAATATTAAACTTTGCGGTACGAGTAATATTAGGTCTTTTCCCTTTTCTAGATTTTCTAGATTTTATTTTGCTTAAATTACAACTGTTGAATATCGCCAGAGGACTTCCATCGAATCCTGTTCAGTCGCTATCAGATACATCGGAGCGGCCAAGGTGTTCACAAATATCTCAACACGCCTCTATTGTCAAGGCGCTACAGTGCGTGTTCAGGTATTTTTGAGCACCTCGGCCGCTCCCATATATCTGATGGCGACTGGACGTCCATAAATTTTCAGAGAAACCGCTCAAATCCAAACAGAATAATATTATGATAATTCCGAAGTTATCATCAACAAACAAACGAATTATGTTTCGGACTCAGTTTAGGTACCTTTGGTTCATTTAAAGTTTCGTCTTAAATAATTCCGACCGTGCCAACTTATTTCTAACTCGAAGAAATGCGGAGTTGCGCGAAATTGTTTTGTTTTTGAGCGCTTAGAGCGTTTCCACATTGTCCGATCCGATATCGGATGTCGGAAGGAAGTAAAATGTAAGATATATGTGTTTATCTGTATTTATTTATGCATTTAATAAATCATTATTACTAAAAGACGATAAATAACGCAAAAAAGGCGGACTTAATGCCAAATGGCACTCTCCTGCAGCTGTTTTTGTCATAGGCGCCTTCCGATATCCAATATCGGATTCCGATAAATTCACCCATGTCGGAGCCCCCCGTCAGCTGCCGGACCGATAATATTTGTTTGTGTGCGTATGTGTAGGCATAATGCTTGTTGTAATGTGCGTGACTGCTAAAGACGGCGCCCGGGCGCGCCCCCGCGGCCTGACTACGACTAAACGCTCTAATAGATATTTTTTGTCCACAGGTGAAGTCGAGCGGCTGCTACGCGAGTACCGACAGAACCAGGAGCTAGTGCGCAACATCGGTGCCCACTACTACCAGATCATCTACCCAGTACAGCTGCGTCATCACGAGAAGATGGGCATTTCCACGCGCGAGGTCAACGCGCAGAAGGTGACATTGGTCTTATTCTTTCTATTTCCTATTCTGGAACCACCAGGGCTGTCTCGAACAGACGGCAAACGATCGGGCTGACGCTGGTTCCCTGGCAGAGCGGGTGGTGTCTTACATGGGATGCAAGCTGTGTGAGTACATTTATTTGCTGCATACCATGTAGTACACACTGCTAAGTCGGCAGGCTGAACGGCACAGGCTGCCGCCAAAAGCAAGCGCCTG
Source organism: Cydia strobilella (assembly GCF_947568885.1). Classification (NCBI taxonomy): domain Eukaryota; kingdom Metazoa; phylum Arthropoda; class Insecta; order Lepidoptera; family Tortricidae; genus Cydia; species Cydia strobilella. The sequence goes on from NC_086046.1 coordinate 20,426,677, forward strand.
AAATACTCTGCCTTGGAAGCCACCTACGACTTCGTGCCCGTCGCTGTCGAGACAGCCGGGCCCTGGGGGCGGGAGGCGCGTGAGCTCTTCCGAGAGCTTGGCTAGCACCTCAGGGAGAAAGGGAATGACCACCGTTCTAAGTCATGGCTTGTCCAACAGTTCTCCATCACCATACAGCGGGGTAACGCTGCTAGTGTGATGGGGACCTTTGGACCTGGCATGGCTCAGAACGGGTTTTAGTTTCTAATTATTATGTATTTCTTGAATTAATGAATTGTGTTTTTTTTTGTCGTCGTAAGAGGCCGTAGTCGATTTTGGAGCAAAAATTTTAAATTGATAGATTTAGTCGTTGAAATTATACACGTTTTGTTACGTAATATCTAAATAACAAGTATTGGTTTCTATTAGCACGTCTTCTCATCTTGCGTTTTAATAATGAGGTCGCAAGCGTGCGTCACCGGTAATATATGAAAAGAACGGGCAGTTTTTAAAAATTCATCAAAAATTTATGGTGGTAAATTATACAAATTGATGTATAAGAATAGTTTCAACAAATGTTGTAGATTGTTTAAGTATCAAAATTACGTTGAAATTAAGTCGATTTTCAGAGAAATTGTCACTTGTTTTGAAGTAATTTCTGGAGAAAATTGATTTCGTCTAACTTTCATTTACACTACTTCAAAGTCATAATAATAAAAATGTAGTCTGATAAACGTCAAGTACAGGATATGTGTAATACAAAATTACCATGTTTAGCCGTCCAAACGTTATGAAATTTAAATAAGAGCGACAAAATCAGTGCTTTACGCGCGTTTACCTAAACGTCCATCAGAAAAGCAAACATTACTAATTTAGTGAGTCTGTTTTCAACAAATTGATCTGATAAAAGGTAAGATAAGAAGATGCGCTAATAAAAACCAGTACTTGTTATTTCAATTAGGTAACAAAAGGTGTACAATTTCACCGACTAAATCTATCAATTTTACATTTTTGCGACTAAAATCGACACCGGCCTCTTATGTCTAAACTAAAACTATCATCAAAAGCAAAAGTTGCTCTGAAACCTTTGTGGATTATGTTCAGGGCGCCTAGCCATGATGACAGTTGTTGTTGAAAGAAAATGCCAATCGAATTTTAATGCATGGAAATAGTCACATGATTTGTCGTAGCGCTTATCATCCCTATACATTTGCTCGGCGTTTGTCGATTGTGATTATGACTCGCACATATAGGTTTTGTCGTTGTAAATAACATTTTCGTTATTTGTATAATTTTTTTATCGCTGTTAGTATTTTTATTAGTGTTTAAATTATATCTATTTTAAATATTGTAGTTTCGTATTATTCTAGGTACAATACAATTCAAAACTCTTGATCTCACACCTTTTGCAGCTTAAATACGGGTTCAAAGATGTATGTAAATAAAACAGAAACTTTAGCAGAAAGAAAGGTTAAGTAAGCTAATAAAACTATGCTTTATAGCACGTTATCATCAATCCTCAGTTCCTTAATGCTTGTTCGATTTAACCATCTAAATTTCTGCATGCAATTTCAATACCAACGTGCCATAAACCTATCTTATTCCCTACGAGCCCGGGGTTCGCGAAACTCGTTACGTTCTCTGTCTAGCAAGTAATGGCACCAGTTTCGGTAAAAGTGTTCGTAGCGCCGCGATATTTAATGATTAATGTATCACTCGCGGGACAACGCACAGCTCGTAAGGGGCGAACTTTGTTTTTGACGCTCGTACGTGATGGAAGGTTGTATTAGAATTGTTTTTGTGTGACGTTTTTATAAGTTTGATTGTGGGTTGCAAGTGTATCTAACGAATTAAAATAGGTACTAGTACTACTACTATGTAATAGTACTAGGTACTAATTTGTAATGCCATCAATCCACAATAATGTAGGTAAATACCTCATGTATTTGGTAAATAATGTATTCTATTTTTTTAACACGACTTCGAAGTTATAACGGCGGGCTTGCCAGTCTCAAGGCAGAGTTATTTTGTTCTTTGCGGACCGGCTGTGGTGGTACTTTTTTGAATTTTTTTTTATAATCTTTGACTTCTTAATTGTAGAGTTTGCACTTTGCAGTGACTTTCAAATAGCCGCGACACTTTGAGGTAACACAAGTTTACATCATACTTAGATGCTGTAAAAGACGATTTACTGCCATTTCGTTATTTATAAATATTATTTAAACTAGACGTAAATGCAAAATTTACGGTTTTAATAACTAGGTATTTTTTTAATACTGTTCTTAATAAAACAAAATTTAGTTACATTATTTCGCATGATGTAAAGTTCGTAAAAAAATGTAGATATTTTTAAAACGTTACAAATGACCAAAAATTATAAAGCCCATCTTTTAAACAGCGTACTCTAAAAGAACAATTTTCGTATTGCTCTAACAGACAATAATAATAGAGGTAATTTACGGAATGCTGCGAAACAAAAAGGAAACGCTATGATTAATAGCACATAGTTCCCAGTGGACAAGTGACGTGTAACTAACATAAAAATAGAAAAAAAGACGTAAGTACAAGTCAGAATATATGAGGTTACGACGTTTTAGCCAAGTGTTGTATGTGACATGTTATATGGCCGTACTGTGTCTTGTTTTATTACGATTCTAGTGTGGTACGCATTTTTTTAAGTTTTATTGTGTAGTTTACGGTCCTATTTCGTTGTGAATTTGGTATAATAAATAAAATATTTAATAGTAAATTGTAAACTGTAATAGACAAACTGTAAACTGTTATATATATGTAGTAGTGTGACTACTTAAAAAACAAATCAAAATATTTAATAAAATAATTTGATTTGGTCCCATAATTGAGTAATAGTAAATTGCTTTGCAAATTTATAAGTACGTTTAAAAAACGTTGTTACACTTAAAAACCGGCCAAGTGCGAGTCGGACTCGCGCACGAAGGGTTTCGTTCCATTGAGAAAAAAAAACGGCAAAAAACGGACAGTCTTAGTAATAGGGTCCCGTTTTTACCCTTTGGGTACGGAACCAGGGATCGTTACAGGTATAACTTAAAAATTAAAATATCACGTAGCATTCGAAATATTTGTTTGATATTGTAGAATGGTATTTACGTAAGGACAATGAGTTATCAGATCACCTAAATGAAATGGAAAAATATACGTAAACAACCGAGATACCGAAATTGAATACCAGTTAATTTGTGTGAAAAATATACCGGTATTCGATCCCTGTACGGAACCCTAAAAATCATGCATGGTCTTATCTAAATATGCAGATTCATAAAGCTGAATCTTAAAAAAATATCTCCATGAGAATAAACAATAAGAATAAGCAGTCCTAAAATCAGTTTTACGAAAATATACAGAAAAGTCAATGTTAAAAAAAAACCTATTTGCCTATTTGGGTGTCCCACTGCTGGGCAAAGGCGTCTCTTCCTCTCCCCTTGATTTCCACAAATAAAATTATTTAGATAGATAGATAGATAAACTGTTTATTTGTTTGCCACAATACACACAAAATATTCAAATACAAAAATGACATAGGTACACAAAACATTTCATAAAATAATTTGTGGCGTTCCTTATGCATACCCTTCTGTGATGGAAAGCCCCATTTGATTTGTTCCCCAAGTCCTGTAGGTATAATTATACATTCATACTTGTTTCTCAATGACTTACCTTCCTCTTGTGGTGTAAGAGCGTCCCGCATTCCTCTCAAAATATCCAGAAGCCAATTAAACTTGGTCGGAAGTTCGATCGACCCAGGTATCGAAGCAATTACGCCCTTTTGATGGATTCTCTTTGGATTAGCATAGATTTGGTTTTAAAAAGTTTTGGGGAGAGTACTTAGTATTCGTGCTTACAAATAATATTAGCCTAAGAACGTTTTCACATTGTCCGATAGGATATCGTATCCGACATCCGCGTAGTCAGGCCGCGGGGGCGCGCCCGGGCGCCGTCTTTAAGTATTTTTTGTTACTAACAAACTATGCACATATATATTCGTCTGAAACAAATGCATTTTTTTTGTATTTAGCGGTCACGCACACTACAACAAGCATTATGCCTATACATACGCACACAAACAAATATCCGACAGCTGACGGGTGGCTCCGACATGGCTGAATTTATCGGAAGCGCCTTTCCGATATCGGATGTTGTAAGGCGCCTATGACAAAAACAGCTGCAGGAGAGTGCCATTAGCATTAAGTTCGCCTTTTTGCGTTATTTAGTTATCGTGATTTACTAAATGCATAAATAAATACAGAGAAATACATATATCTTACATTTTATTTCCTTCCGACATCCGATATCGGATCAGGCAATGTGAAAACGCTATAACAACAGCGAGGAATGCTGCCGGCATCTTTGATTTCATTCTTTGGCCGTTTTAAAATTTAATAAAAGTGGACGACCGCGCGAAATCGCCGTTAGTCCTCATTTTTCTCATTGGATATTAACATTATTCAAAATATTTTGACACAATTTCATGTACATCAACCACAGCTACGCCTCTTTGTTTGTTTTTTTTTTCGAATTTTTTATTATTTTAATAAATTTTATATATATATATTTTAAAATAAAAAAGTCGAAGTTGTTTTTTGTGTTTTTAGAAGATGTGGTAAAATAATGTTATCATAATGTAAACCGTTGAAACGGCAAAACTTTGTAAACCGTTGAAACGGCCTTTTTATTTTCATTTTAGTCATTCACCACTGGGGTTTTTAGGTAAAATCTGTTCTCATCTCTCTAAATTCCTTTTTTAGGGTCCCATACCGTGTTAACCAGACCCTAAATTACGAAACTTAGTTATTGAGGAAATGGCACGTAGATTAAAAAAAAATCTCGAACATAAATTATGTTCCTCAGATTATAGTATTTTTTTTATTTTTTTTATAACCTGTAGTATCCCACTGCTGGGCAAAGGCCTCTCCCTTAGATTTCCATGACTCCCGTTGTTGAGCTGTTTCCGGCCAGTTATTAGTGAAGGTGTCTGTCGTCCCGCCATCTCCGCCTGGGCCTGCCACGTCCGCGCTTCATTTGCGGCATCCACTTGGTGGCTATACTAGCCCACCTATCCGGATGCATGCGGCAGACGTGACCTGCCCAGTCCCACTTCAGCCTAGCGGTCTTCTCCTCTACGTCAGCTATGCCTGTTCTGGAGCGCAGTGTAGTGTTTCGGATGCGATCCATCCTTGTGACACCTAGAATGCTGCGCTCCATTGCTCTCTGGCAAACCTTCAATTTGGACTTCTGACTCTAGTATACTATAATTAAGGCGCTTCGCGCAGTTTTTGGCCAAAAACTGTCTCTTTTTAGAGCTTATAACTTCTAAATGAGTCAACCAAAAATTATGAAAAAAATATATATGCATCTTCACTCTATGGACAACAATCTCAACATTTGACTTTTTTTCTGAAATTTGTAGTTTCACCGAAAAAAAAATAACACGACAGGCCGTTTTGCGGCTAACTTTGCTTATAACTTCTAAACGGCTTAATCGATTAATATTATTTTTAAACTAACAAAAATGTTTTAACAGGTTCTACAAATCCAACATAGCTTTTCTTAATCAAAAAATATTTTCTTAAGAAATCGAACGTTTTTCCACATTTCATGCGTATGCAGCCTGAAAATGGCGTGGCCGGCAGTCGTGTGCCAGCTTTGAGACGAGGAGGCTGTGTCGCTCGTCGCTCCGTGCCTTCCTTGCACTATGTTTGCTTATGCACAAGCAAAGTGCTATAATATCGGAGTTATTGTGGCCAAAGAATAAATAACTGCAGAGCGCTGATTTGGTTGCGACGCGCATTAGCGACTTAGCGAGCGCATCACGTTATTTTGCGGTCTATTACAATGAATGTAATGATAATATCCGTATATATTATACTATAACATACGTATGTTTGAGAAAACTTCATTTGAAATAAATAAATAAATGTTTTCTAACCGACATATTATAATGTCATTCAAGTTTTACGTTTTGAATAATGTTCCATTCCATCTCGAAACAATAAATAATTGATTTAACATAAGCTACCTATTACCTATTACGTTGTATGTATGAATAGTACCTGTTAAAAATTTTGTTTTTGTAGTTTAAAAATAATTTTAATCGATTAAGAACTAGCAAAACGGCCTATCGTATTTTTATTTACGGAAAAACTTACTATTAAGTTTGTTGTAGGTTTAGTTAAGTAGTAATTAGTGTTAAATAGTGTAATTGTAGTTATGTCTGTAAATTTTTCATGGGTGATCCTTGCCTGTTAATAAACGTTTTGTTATTTTATTATTATTTGTATCTCCTTCTGGATTTCAGTAATTATTTCATTGGGTCAACTTGGTGTATTATGTCTTCTAAATGGGTAAACAAAAAATTATGAAAAAAATATATATGAATCTTCATTTATTTTTCAACAATTATAAAATTAAACTTATTTCCTGATATTTATAGTTTTACCGTAATAAAAATAATAAAACAGGCCATTTTGCGGCTAACTTTGGTTATTTTTACTAAACGACTAAATCAATTAAAATTATTTTTAAACTAACAATAATGTTTTAATAGCTGACGGTCTTTCCACCGCGATACAACCGGCCGATGATTTGTTTTATTAACAATATCATCTAAACTACCATCTGACAAAGTATAAAATGGGATGCGATGACTGAAAAGATTTTTTTACATGTTCATGTGACCAGCTGACGGTCCACCGAGATACAACCGGCTGACCATTTTTTTAATTCACAATAGCATCTAAACTATCATCTGACACAGTATCAAGCGGGAGGCGATAACAATTTTTTTTGCGTGTTTCGGCTGCCATTCCTCAACCCTTCAACGGAGCGGCAGCTGACGTCCACAGGGGTTCATCATACATAGCCGTTAACCACTAAAAAAATAAATGATTGCAAAGCGCTGATTTCGTTGTGGCGCGCTTGTAATAAAAACCGGCCAAGTGCGTCAGTCGCGTTCCAAGGATTCCGTACATTACTCAAATTAAACAATTTATTTTTTATGTGAAACGTGCGTGAAATGTCTAATAAACCCGTAGGGGTTGGATCAAAAACTAAATAATTAAGTCCGACTCAAGCTTTACTGCTCATTTCTAATAAGTTTTCCTGTGATCTGTAGATAAAGATCTATTTTGTGTATTTTTTTCAAAATTTTATACCCAGTAGTTTCGGAGATAAAGGGGGAATGCTCATTTTTTGCCTATTTTCGTGAATAACTTCTAAACAATTTAAAAGTGCTTGTTGCTAGGCCTATTTGAATAAAGAATATATTGAATTGAATTGAATTGAATTGACTGTTTATCCCAAAATTATAAAAAATATACATTTGAGATTCTCACAATGAGCTCTTTCATTTGATATGTAACACGATATAGTTTGAAAAACTTTTTTTTTCTCTTTTACCCCCCAAAATTGGCCCCCGTGTTTAAAATTAATTTGTTTACGTTACATGTCTGTCTTTGGGTCACATACTTACATATATACACCAAATTTCAACTTAATTGGTTCAGTCGTTTCCGAGAAAATAGGCTGTGACAGACGGACAGACAGACGCACGAGTGATCCTATAAGGGTTCCGTTTTTTTCCTTTTGAGGTACGGAACCCTAATAACGATGATATTCCCACGCAATGATTGAGAAAACTTCGAAATTCGAAAAATAACACATTTGTAGTAGTATATGAAGCTAGTAGGTACTTTAATTTTATAAGTTAACTATTAATGGCATTATTTATATTTATTTATTACGAAAATTTATTATTAAAAAAAACTGTATAAAATAAACGCACTGTACGCCTCAATTTAGTACATACCAAGCTTTAGCTATAAATCTTAATCCGTCGATTTGACTTAGGTATTTATTTGTAAGAAACAGATAAAACACAAATTAACTAATAAAGTATAATGCATAAGGGAATATATTTACGCATGATCTACTCATACTCAAACAACAAAATATCTGCAAAAGATACACAAATACGAGGTATAGCGCCAAATGCCGCGCGCCTCTGGGCTGTAGGTTATTCTTTGAACCTCGTTCCGCCGCAGTCGCCGCACCGAGACGAAATTCACGTACGATCGCAGTGAGCGGGGTGCGGGTACAGAGACGCTGAGACGCTCAAGGCCAAATCAGCGCGAATCGTCTTAAATTAAATGAAAACAACTTTTTTTTTAATGCAGGACCTATAAATAAAAACCCAATCGAGCACACAGCACACACACTCTTATCTAACATGCCAATACAATCCTCCGTTTTGCATCGAAATTCAGACCCAGCCTAATCTAACAATGTCTTAAGGCTACGCAAGCCAATTTCTTTGTGCAAATACGTCAGCAACGGATCAATCGATAATTAACTATTGCTACAATAATATAAGCCTTAATTGGTTATGCCAGACTGCTGGGTGTGTTCTTGACACGGGGAGAGAGGAGCTAGCGGGGGGGCTTGTCGTCTAAAACAAAGGCATCACCGGGATATTACATGAAAATAGTTTCCTTTTGATATTGGGGAAATTTCGTTTTTCTAGCGTCTGGTAGCTACAGTTATTGCGCTATAGATTGTCTCTTTGCTATATTGCAAAACGTTCAAATAACATCAAAGGCTTAGAGGAAATGTAAACGTTCGGACGTCGATGTAGGATTGATATTGCTTTGTCAAGAAAACGGTTAATGTTATTGTGTTTTTGGATAGGAAAAACGGGTGTTTTCCTGTTGTCGAAATATGATTTTTGTCACACACTATAATATTTATTTGAAGTTTTTTCCTAAGCATATAAAGTCTTCAAGCAAGCTTTAATGCGGAAAGCATTTCACTCACCGTTGATTAAAAAAAGGCTTAGCAAATCCTACAATAATAAATTAAATTGTATTGCAAGTATTATTGTCATCGAATCTAAGTCGCCTTCCGATGGCAAATTTAACTATTTTACAGTGACGATAAAACTAATTCTGTGAAACCAAACAGTGACGTTTTATTCGAAAAAGCTTGAAGTTATATTTAATGGTAGAGCAGCTACGTCACAATATTTTATTTAAATTGGCCTCTTAAGTACGTTTATTTAAAAATACGCAAACGTTTTGTCTTTGTTAGTAATAACAGATTTTCACCGACAACACTCGTTAATCTTACTCTTGTATTTTGGGTACATTTTCTAGCATAATCAAACAAATAAATTGTGTTCGTAACAAATTGAACGTTTACTAAAAAAATCATGGCGGGTCCTCCAGGGGCATCTGTTTCGGCGACGCAATCAACGCGACGCCAGGCATGGCCAAGCAGACTAGGTACTTTCGATTACGAATCTAAATGTTTACGTGATACATATTGCTGTTTGTTGTTACGTGTCGTGGACATCAGTTTTGTAATTTTTTACAAGGAAATAGTATTATTATTTGTTGGGGGTGTTGTGGGCCTGTGAGTGTCACGTCGACCAAGCAGTGATCTATTGTGACGGCCCTTTAAAGTTCGTTACTAATGCCCGTTGAGTCCAGAAAATTCCAGATTCTTTGGGCCGTAATGTTCTGTACCTCATAGGGTTGCAGTATGTGCCGCCCTAAGTGGATACTTCTTTTTGACATTAGTGGTCCACAGGAACAGAGAATGTGCATTGCAGTCTCCTCTGATTCCTGGCAGAACCTGCATGTCGCATCCTGTTTCTTCCCAATTCGGAACATGTGTTTGTTCAACTTACAGTGAAGTGAACTTACAAGGAAATAGTAATTGATTGCCGATTTCAAAGTTGCATACATTCGACAAAACTGCCACAGCTCTAAACAGTTTACAGCCTTCCTTATCTTTATATATATCGTCTTCGTGACTTCACTTCGATACACAGTGTAACAAAACCCAATCAAAATTTATAGGAGTAACTCAAATATACCTCTACATTTGGTGGAGTATGATTTGATCGAAATGTATTTGTAGCACTGCGTGTTTGGTCTTGGTATAACATCCTGCTGAATGGGCGTTTTTATTTATTTACCAGTACAAATTTAACTGTGAAATGATGATTAGTTAAAAATGATAACAACATTTATCAGACTGAATTCGCATGAGTAATGTGTAACAAATACTTATTAAAACATTTAAACCGGGTCGGGTCGGGTATCGTGAATTTATTTTGTTATCTTTATATATTTATTTACGATGTTTCAGCGTTGCGCTAGCTTTCGTTCTCCTCAGTCCTGAGGGTCGTGACCTCAGATAATATATAATATGATATAATATATAATATGTATTTAATACGCGAAAGTTTCAAATAATTACTTTTTTTTCTATTTCAACGGCTTAGTAGATTTAATTTTTTTTTTTATAAAGTCGTAAAAACGATGAGTTTTCCTCTAAGTGAAATAATACATTCCCTGAACCCCCTACCAACATTATCATGGGATAGATAGTTTTGGTTAGGTTAGCAACCATTGAAATGAAGGGCAGCTATTGGCCCATAGATAAATACCTTAAAACTAGCATACATACATATTATTATAAAATATATCTTAAAACTACACACTTTAATGGCTGCGATACAGTTCGCAACCCCGCAGTGTCAGGAGCCGGCCGCGGAACCGCCGGAACTTGACACCCTTGGGCCAAAACTCCTCCTTAATGAAGGTCGCTAGGTGTTCAGTCGGAACGCTCACCACAAAAGAATTAAAATTCCAACTTCACGACCATCAGGATGAATCCGGATTTGACTCTTACATACTTTACGATCTCCTCGAGCTTCGTAAGTAGTGTAACCATTGATAGCCATGCCATGCCCCGTATAGGATTCCTAACCCAGCTTCAATCGAAGTGCCGAAACTAATACCAGCGTCATGTGCGGTCTACCATAAGCAGGATGTTACCAACCGTACACAGCTAGTAATTGCTACTCGAAGCTCATGCTGCTACACAGAATGATCCAATTATTTGCATAGCTTTAAAGCGGAAAGCCGTATGTAAAGCATTTCGTTATAAGCTGATGTCAAGCGCTATTCGGGTTACGAGATGTTTGATGATCGGCTGATTAAACAGTACGTGTATGTCGGATTTGAATAAAGTTGCTGGATGCCAATCTAAAGTTAAAACCCGCTAACTATAATTTATACCAGTTTTAAATGGCCTAGCGGTAAGAGCGTGCGACTTTCAATCCGGAGGTCGCGGGTTCAAACCCCCGGCTCGTACCAATGAGTTTTTCGGAATTTATGTACGAAATATCATTTGATATTTATACCAATCGCTTTTCGGTGAAGGAAAAAATCGTGAGGAAACCGGACTAATCCTAACAAGGCCTAGTTTCCCCCTCTGGGTTGGAAGGTCAGATGGCAATCGCTTTCGTAAAAACTAGTGCCTACGCAAATTCTTAGGATTAGTTGTCAAGCGGACCCCAGGCTCCCATGAGCCGTGGCAAAATGCCGGGATAACGCGAGGAAGATGATGATGAGTTTTAAATGATTCACGGTTAGTTTCACTAGACTTATAAACATTCTCCAACCCGGCTGGTCCCCGTGGGGAACACGACCAACACCCTCACACCATGCCTCAAATGCCATGAAAAGATCAAGGAAACTAGACTATATTTGCTGGGACAGACTCCAACCAAAGCCTTAAAAGGTTAAAGTCAGCTTGATAGAAAAACAACACGAAAACACGTCTAAGTTTTATTTTATGGGGTTCTTCAAAAAAGGAGTGTACAGGTTTTTAAAGGGTCGGCAACGCGCGTGTAATATATCTGGTGTTGCAGGCGTCCATAGGCTACGGTAACTGCTTACCATCAGGCGGGCCGTATGCTTGATTGCCACCGACGTGGTATTAAAAAAATATATTTTCAGTTGTATATACCCTGCGTACCATCCATACTTTATTAACTTTAATCCATACTTATTAATATTATAAATAATGCGAAAGTCTGTCTGTCCGTCTGTCTGTGTGTTACCTCTTCACGCTTAAACCGCTGAACCGATTTAGTTAAAATTTGGCATAGAGATAGTTTGAGTCCCGGGGAAGGACATAGGATGGTTTTTATGTCGGAAATCATCCCTAAACAGAGTGAAAAGGGGGGTTAAATTGAGAGTTTTAATGAGTTGCCTAATAATTGATGACAAGCAATTAAGCTTATAATATGCTCAAATTGAATGATTGATTACACTTTATTCAGGCGCTAAACTTACTCTAGCTGCTGTTACTGATTCCACGCAGACGAAGTCGCGGGCAAAAGCTAGTAGCAATATAATTTTTGTATAAAATGATGTCAAGGGATAAGATTTTTGTTAAACACAAGTATATTTTAGAGTAATTGAGAGACCCGGGATCATTTCTTGTCTATTGGGCACAAAATAGACAAAACTATAACTAACTTATGATTTTTTTATTAACAATATTTTTTTTACTAAATATATGCTAAAAAAATGCGTTATATAAGAGTTAATTAAATTCAAATCACATTAGCTGTCAGTAAATCCAGCGTCCACTATAAAATACCTAATTACATTAATCACTTTGTACAGCCACTGAGTCCTTAGGAAATTTGCTAAAACGTATGCAGAAACTACGCCATGGTAACTAACTCTTGCAATGGGACAAGGATGTTAATTCACTAATCTGTAATTGGAACGACAGGGCGCTTACCAGAGCGTTTATGTGGTTACCTAACTTTCTGCCGTCTTGGGCTTAGATTAGAGAATACTTACAGATATGTCACTCGTAAACTTAAAGGGTTGCCATAAGTGTAGACGTCGACCCAGACAATTGTTTGCGTTTTGCGTTTTTAATTTAGCGACACGGGGGTTGCAAATATTGCTCCGTTGAGTATCACCGGGACACCAAGCTGCAAACGGGGACGTATGTCAACCCTTGAGCAATTCTGAGCATTGACGGGGACAATTTGCTTAATGGCGGGGCACCAAGCTTCAAACGGAGACATGTCCCGGTTTAAGGGGACACATGGCAACCTTAAACTAGTGGCTCTGTGAGCTTAATACGAGGTATTCATAAGCTTAACAAATGTAAAAATAAAATATAATTGTTAAAAACGAAACGACAGAAAAGTAATATCTGACTACCGAAACTGTTCACAAAATTTCACGGGTATCGGTTGAGAAATGCGACCCGCAGAGGAGAATATCAGGACACGAAAGCAATCTGTCCAAGCTGAAACGGAGACCTTCGCTGACGCTCGGTCAAAAAGTTCTTATATTGGCATGGTTTCCAATTACGAATTTTATTCGTGACCATTTGTTGAGCACGCTCAGCGTGGTTAGTAAACTGATTTCAAGTTTTACTTAAATTTATTTCTAAAAGTACTAATTTTACTTAAAACACGTGTCTGAATGAATTCACTTTTTCATATTGAAATACATAGATATGTGAGCGAAAGTAATTATACCTAATTATAATATTCAATTTGCATAACAGTTTATGGTCATTAGGTTTAAGATTCTTTATTAAATTAACACTGTGGCTTGCAGGGTACAAGCTGGTAACACGAGTATACCTAATTGCGAATTGATAGATAATTTCCACTTTTGTTCAGTGGCGCTTCTGCTATAAATTATACAATCTGTGTCTCCGGCGGTTGGTTCATCTCCTTGTAACCCAAGTTTCAGTGGCAAAAGTTTACCGTGTAAATCGGCTTAAGATTAGAATAGTACTATATTCAACTGCTCGATTCTAGAAAGTTCGTGGTTATTATTATGGGAGCGGTCGAGTTTTGATGGCTTTTTTGAGCTACATTGGCAATGTTCCGTGATTTGATTTTTATTGGTTACGTACGATTGCGGGAGTAACCCTCTTATTGTCGGATAGAAACAGTTTTGTTTCAAGAAAAGTTTTTTTAAAAGTTGAAATGTAGACAAATTATAAACGCCAGCTGAGATAAAATGATCGCGTTTTCATCGTGTACACGTAAGTGCGAATATAAAAGCTATTTTACATTTTCCGATCCGATATCGGATGTCGGATAGGTACGGTAATTTTTAAGTTTTGGTTAATTTTATTGCTTGTAAAAATTGACATGTAAAAGTGCCCCTGTGGCCTATTTGCTGAATAAATGTTTGATGTTTGATGTTTACGACTACAAAGAAGCAAAAAGTAAAAAGTGCCATTGAAGTCTTATACATTTAATTTTTGTTTGTTGTTCAAAAGATGGCATTGATACTATAAAAAAAGGGACTTAATGCCATAGAGCATTCTAGAAGCTGTTTTTCTCCAAACGTCATCCGGCATCTGATGTCGGATCGGACAATCAGCCCGATTCGAAAAAAAATTGTATAAAAAATGCTAGTCTAGAATGTTTCTAGAATAAAAACTAAATGTTATAAAAACAACAACAACGAAGTACATATATTGGAATATCCATTTCATCATTATGAATTCAATATAATAAATAATTTATCATTTCGAATCACAATTAATCCCATTTCATGATGTGGCAATCATTTCATGAAATGATCGGTTGGTCACATCATGAAAAAGTCAAACCTAACCTAACCGTATCATAAATTGATCATTTTCTATAATGGCATTTCAAATGATCATAATCTATGATCTGGCCACGACATGTATAATATTTTTGAATGCATTCGCCATTAATAAGCTTGAACAAATCATTGTTACGATGACTTTACTTTCATCCTTGGTTTTAACTAATTTCTGTTTTCCTTTCAGGGACGCGGCTATGGTTCAGACTACCAACAGGGCACTCGGTCGCGTGCTAGGGTAAGTGTATACACTAATTTTACATACCCGATGCATGCCGTACGGTTATTTTAAACAGTGTCACATCAAATCAAATCAAAAAATATATATTATCAGGCATCAAAGACCCATAGATTCATATCTTACAGACTAACGTACAATGGTACATGCATTATAATCTTACAAACTAAAAATTATTTTGACCACACAACATATTTTTGCTAGTAATGCGGTTCCCTGAGCCAGAAGGCGAAAAATCTCCTTATATGATCATGTTTTTCTAAGAGACGTTGATATTCGTAGACGTGGAAAAAATATATGTAGTTCTTGACTATATTATCTTTAACAACATAGCTTCCGATACACGAATTATGACACTTCGCTCGATACAATTAATTCCCAAAGTAACCTCTAACTCGGACTTTTAATCCTACTTTACTCGGTTATTTATTATGTGATACTATAAACAAAAAAAGAAGAAAAAACAATCTTAACATAAATAGTAATTTCATAGCTTTAGAATTTCGATATTGTAAGGTAACGTTTTTAAAATAAATAAAAACCGACAAAATTCGATCGAAATTGACACTTGGCGCGTATGTTCTTTCCCGTTCTTTCTTGCGAAATGTGACAAAGACAGCGGCAAACCGATGGAACGGCCTTATGTAAATATAATAGTGTTTCGTGTTCGAGATGTTACGCATACATTACTAGGCTAAGATCGTAGCGCTACGTTCGTACACAGGGCGGACACGCTATACATCAAAAATCACTTGCGTTTCTATGTGTGAACGGCACATCTGTACACGCGGCATGCGTCATAGTGTGAGTAAGTTGCTTAAAAATAGTACTTGAGCGGCCGGCAAACGGCCGTTAATCTGCTGTCGCGGGCCGAGGTAATTCAAGTCGGGGCGGGGCGGTGCGTGGCCGTTCTATATGAAAATACTATTACTTATTCTGTGGTTCGTAGCTAATAGCATAGTTTATACGCAGTGAAAGTGCTTCTTACACCCAGTACTACAAGCATTAATGGTGTAAATTATAAATTACCACATTTATGAATCTGATATTATTGTGTTATTTATTGCGATCACGTTCTTGTTACGTGTATATTATTTTTTTAATTGCATAATTATAGTCTGTCAAGCCATTAACGTTAGTAGAAAAAATTCGTCCCATATAAAATTTGAATTTCGCGCCTTTTTCTACCGACAAGGTTATTTGACAGACTATATATTTTTACAAAGTAAATACTACGCCATACCATTTTCTATGCAATAAACAAAATGAAATGAACGTTCCATAGGTAAGTACTATTATTTCCTATGGTCAAATACTTCATAGTTAAAAGTACAGACTGTAGAAGATTCGTTTGGCACCCGTTTGTTATTAAATTATAAAAGTTTGTTTACTTATGAAATCGCGATATGTTTGTATACCTACCTACCTATTACACTTATTTTCCCCACTGGGTAATTTTAATTTTGCTCTAAGTAACAGTGCACTTGGGAGCAAACTTTTGAGAAAAGTAGGCCCATTTTACGGTGTCTATCTAAACTAACTACAAATACCTTGTAGTTAGTCTACTGAAGTAGCCTACTTAAAGCCGTAAATAGCCAGCCTTTAATCATCCCCCTTAATTAAGGCG
This sequence comes from Cydia strobilella, assembly GCF_947568885.1. Classification (NCBI taxonomy): domain Eukaryota; kingdom Metazoa; phylum Arthropoda; class Insecta; order Lepidoptera; family Tortricidae; genus Cydia; species Cydia strobilella. The sequence continues at coordinate 20,443,007 of NC_086046.1, forward strand.
ATGTTGCCAGCAATCTCAATTTGCTATGTAAAACGGTTACATGCGCCCCTGTGTCGGGGAAAATTGCTCTTTGTTTTTGTCCATGTACAGTCGAGTTCATAAATATGTATACATTTCTTCACCTTAATCCATTGCAATAAGGTGAAAATATGTATACATATTTATGAACTCGACTGCACAGTTGACGTCATAGATATAATCTGACAAACCAAATTTGTCAGTAAAAAAGAATAAAAACTATACTCATACCTTTCTTTTGAGTAATAGCGTAAAACAAAGAAAGTATGATTCTCTCTGTCTGTTTGAAATGAGACCGTCCCTGGCCAAACTATATGTTGGACTTTTGCACCTTCCTTTATAAAAAGGCCAAAAATGAATATATTTCACGTCGACTGTAACGCAGCATACTACGTAGGCGAACAACACGCGAACGCGAAGCGAAGCGATGCGGCGCGGGGTGAATCAATCCTTTGATACAGATAGAAGTATCCTACGTGGGCGATCTCGTTGCGAACGCGAACGCCGTGGGCCCGCCGCGCCGCGCCGCGCCGCTTCGCTTCGCGTTCGCGAACAAGCTTACATAAGGCGCAGCGTAACAAACTCGGTATATGTCTAAAGCCGCGGACTGGACGGGATTTTATCGAATACCGTAGTGACACGAAATTTTGTAAGATAACGTTTAAAGACTTCAAAGTCGATCACACAGTGTCTATTCGGGAAAGCCGTCCAGCCGTGTGAACGATTTTTAACGTTTTGAATTGTGGTGTTTAAATATCTTTATTTCAAAAGCCAAGCAAATTATCCAAATTTCTTAATTTACAATATGTGGACGACTAAGCTCTTATTTCAAATGCGTATTCTTAACACTAAGTCTCAGTCTTTTGCATAAACATGCTCGGTCGTTTTTCACTGATGTCCCAGTTAACATCACGGTAGGTACAAATCTTACTGTAATTATTGTAATTAACGTCTCCTTGCCAAAACACCATAACTGGCCTTAAAGATTTTAACGACCTCATATCAAATTATGACGCAGATTTTATTCAAAACCCGTCCGAGTTATAAATCCCACCTGGCAACGGCTAAACGTATACGCCACCCTACATACTTCATCTGGCCTCATACGCCCCAGCTGCTCCCAACTAATCACAAACAAAATTCCACTTTAACACCCAGAGAGTAGTACTTAGTATTGTTCGTGCGGGCCCACCCGTTTAATATTCGCATAAGGAGAGACTAGTTATACGCTCGAATTAATGTGTCTCCAAAGAAGCAAACACATTTCGTTAGAACGCGACCGTTTTGCAATGTCATCTAATACGTTGGCGGTGCGGATGCAGGCTCAGTTATTGAATTTGGCCGGGTTGTAGGGAGCAATATGGCAGGATTCGCTTAGTATTCGAACGCACACTGGCTGTTTAAGCTGTCGCCTCAAGCCTCGTAGCAAGCAATTTCTGGGACACTGTATAGACCAAAGTTATATGCAAATTTGTGCTGTATACACAGGGCATGATTAGACAATATAAAGTCGATGTAAGGCGAAGATACGTGAACAAACTTTATTAGATAACGAACGTTTACGATGTTACTTGGGATGTGGAATATTTTAAAAGAGAAATGGAGCAGCACAACTCGGAGCAGAGGTTTATTAAACAAACCGCTCATAGTGTTTTACGCGACTTCATTAATGTGAGAAACGTTGCAAAGTTTTCACTTGGAGAGTGGAGAGCTTTTTCTACTAAAAACACTTTCACAAAGAGCAAGACATCTTAGATTATTTTAAACCGGGTCACTCACGTATTATTAAGTCGAATAGCTCGACATGTTCCACGCCACGCCCTCGACCAGTGAAGACGTGTCGTGTCTCCGTGAAGACGGTCCTCCTAAATTGGACCGAAACATGTCGAGCTATTCGACTTAATAATACGTGAGTGACCCGGTTTAAAATAATCTAATATGTTTGAGTCTCACGGGAGTTTTATAGCAAGATATCTATATAGATAGAACCCGATTTAAGTTGGTTTGGGTATTTCGAAAGATTTCAGCGACAAATACTATTTACAGCAATTCCTACCTAGGTCAAAATCAGTTTTGTTGTGTTATTTTTAACCTTGTCATAATTTTAATGATGTCTTTTACCAAATAAATACGAAGCGTTACGTTACTCATACTATACATTGCATTGCAAAAAGAATATAGAGCTCAACAGAATGAAAATCAAAAGATATTATAATGGATTTTTCGATCGATATAATTCGATCGATTTCTATACACAACACACATCTGTATAAGTGAGATGAATTTTCGTATTGTTTTATTTCAGTCTAACAATACAACATTCCTAAAAACTGTAATAGATGTCATATATTAAAGAAAAAGTGACGAAGCCCTTCAGTGGTGAAGGCCGGATTCGAACCGACGTCTTTAGCTATCGCGGCTAACGCCATGAACCCCTAGGCCACCCCGCCACGGCGGTGCCCGTCCGAATTTCTCGACTATATGCCATCTTAGTAAGACTAGGCGTCTTTGACCAGCTCTAAGGGCAAGCAGTGCGCGCTTGCACCTCCTAAACGAACTCCTTACGGATTTACGTTGTAGCGAGAGAGACTGGTGCTGCCATCTATGAACAAGTTTGAGAACAAATATAATTTGATTTGATCTCAAACTTGTTAATACAACATTCATTTCCAAATTATTATCACAGATTCATCGAGCACTACTAAGTCACCTCATCACACACTCACAAAGGCCCCGGGGCCCTCCGCGCTGCCCCCGCTTAATTACACCCTACGTGATCGAGGTCGAACCTTACCGTAATTATTTCAGCCTCTGCGTTTTCCTCTTCTGAAAAAACGGAGGATTCCGCAGTGATGACATGGAGTTGGGAAGTTTTGACACTTGATGTTTTGAAGAGAAGTTTACCGTACTTTAGTTTCTGATGGGTTTCGGGTGTCATCATTATTTTATAATGTTTTGTAACAGGCCAATTCTAATGTGCATCTGACATGAAAACAATGTGAATGATTTCAGTTAGTTATTATCCGCGTGTGCGTCTCGCTCGTGGTAATACATGTTCGAGTGAAATGAACGCGCGAGTGAAACTCACATCATTCACATATAGGTTTGATGTCAAGTGGACGTTAGAATAGAATGGGCTTGTAAGTTGGAAACCTATGCTACCAGCGTCATAATAACTAATTGATAGTCACCTCATTTACCGAAAGGAGCACACTTCCAAAACATACCCATAATACATACAAACATATACTAATAAAAATATAGTATTTACTAGCTATTACATACCTAGTTTTCTCCGTTTTTGGAGAGCTAAATGAAGTATTTAAAAAAAAAACAAAAAACTACGTCTAGCAATTATGCACAAAGTACTCCTAGATATTCTTCAATTGTTAAGATAATACTAGTTACGTGATGCCGGTGGACCCCTAAAAAGAGGGAATTCAATCATAGGGCCTGTATGACGTGTATCACGATCAGGCTTCGAGGGCTCTAACATAAGCCATTCACTCTATTTCTATGTAATGGAATAACTAATGAAATAATGAGGATCGATAATTCGTTATCATGGTATGAATGGTACGAAATTATCAGTCGATTCTGCGTTGGACGGGTGAATGTTGACTTGCGGAAACCCCTGGTGTGCTTGAATTGTTTATTTGTAAAATTGCGGTGGTAATCGTGCTTTTGACAATTTGTGAAATAATAATGATCTATATTTTAACTTCTAGCGGTTCTATTAAAAATTATGCAACGCTGTGGCGGGTTTTATAAATCAGGGGTTCCACTGTGCGCCGTGGCGCCCCGTGAAGAGGGGCGCCGTAAGGCAATCCTCCTCACCCTGTTACCTATATATTTTTAATAGCCTAGCTAGGTTACGGCGCCGTGTTTAAATTTTAAACTTGCAAGTGCTCCGCTGACTGAAAAAGACTGGGAACCCCTGTTATAAATCGCTCAACGTTTTATCCAGGTTTGCAGGTTCCGCTTCCATCTCTTATTTCTAAAGTTTAGAGAAAATATTTTAACGGCGTATCAAAGTTATCAACGTAGGGTGACTGCTAAAGTGGCCACTACATGGTAATTGGCCACTTAACAATAAGGTTCAACTCTCTAAGAACAAATTAAATTATTTTCTATGAAAATATTTTAACCACAAGCCACAAGCCTTCGGGAATTGTCATATACTTGGAAATTTCGACCCATGCCACCGTGGCCGGATAGCCGAGCGGTTCAGGCACCTGTCCGGTTAACGGGGTACGCTGGTTCGTTTCCAGCTCTGGACACTGGAGGCTTTGGTCATTTTTTCCTTCGTATATGATATTTATTTCAGTTTAAGGTTTCAATTGGCTTGTTTCTTTCTGATTTGTTAGGAGTTAGGAGTGGCCAAGAATTATTATAGCAGTCACCTTACCAAGAAAGCTAGGATTCTCGTATAGACCGGTAAGGGAACGTTTAAATGGAAAACGTTATGTGGATCCGTTTGTGATGTTTGTATTGTTTCAGTTTGCACAGTGGTAATTAATAATTATACCTCTAGCGTCAAATGATGGTCCCTATGGAAGTTAATTTTTAGGGTTCCGTACCCAAAGGGTAAAAACGGGACCCTATTTTAAGACTCCGCTGTCCGTGTGTCAGTCACCACTGTCACCAGGCTGTCTCTCATGAACCGTGATAGCTAGACAGTTTAAATTTTCACAAATAATGTATTTCTGTTGCCGCTGTAACAACAAATACTAAAAAGTACGGAACCCTCGGTGCGCGAGTCCGACTCGCACTTGGCCGGCTTTTTTATATTTAGTTACTCGCGAAAATGTTTGTACACATTTTTTAAAAGCTTAACTCATTATTTATTTAGTAATGTAATTTCATTTCATTTCATTTTATTTATTCACAAATAAGCTTACAGTCTATAACCAAGGCGCTTATATGTTATTATATCATACATGGTATGTTACACTTACACTATAAAATTACATGTCAAAGTTACAAAAAAAAGAGAAACAAATTCAATTATATAATATTATGTCAGTAAAGTAAATAAATATTAATCAATTAAATTAAATTCAAAAATTCATAAATGCCTTTAATAAGTAAGACACATGATAAAAAAAGTAATATTTAAGTACATAATAAAAATACGCTAAAAACATATTTCTTCAATTATTTTTAAATGGAGCCCAACATAATGATACTTAAAGTGATTGTCATAGTATTAGATGTTGAGGATATCTCAAACGATCGTTTAGTATTATTTTATAAAATGTTTGACAAGTGACAGATATGATTGCCGCGACTGACGACTGGGAGGAAAAAGCGCAAGCTGAATATGCTGATGAGATTTGTATTGTTTTCAAATCTCTTATTCGATTTGTAACTCAAAAATAAATAATTTATTGTAAACTAACAGTTTTGAATGATTAACGGTTAGTTTCACTAGACTTATATTGACCGGGATATAGACCGTGATTACCTTTTGTATTGTTTTCGAGCAGTGACATCGTCCGTCGTTACGTCCCGATACTTTGACGCAGTTACATACATGCATCTTGTTCACGGGTAACTGAAGATAGCGGATGGGTGTCAAAGTTGTAGACCGCGGTGAATATCGGGAGCTCGAAAACAATACAAAAGGTAATCACGGTCCATATCCCGGTCAATATAAGTCTGTTGTAAACGAATTCGGAGTTTTAGTGCGTGTTTTTATAATAGGGACCATCATTTGACGCGAGGGGTATTATATAGTTACATTTTGAAAATCTTGCATCATATTTATCTTAGATTTCTAGGCTTGCTCTCGTTTGTAACGTAACTAATGTGGAATAGTTATTTGTTTTACAAGTGGGCAAAGTTGTTGTTTAACCTCTCGTTCTAATATTGATACCCGAGCAAGCGGAAGATTCCAAAATTGTTCCACGAGCGTAGCGACTAGCGAGTGGTTCGAACAATGGAACACTTTCGTGCTATATTGATACCCGAGCAAGCGAAAGATTTAGAAAAATATTTAATCTTGAGCGTTGCGAGGGTTTCAAGGCACGAGGGTTAAACAAATTTTGCCACCGAGTGAAACATAAAATTGTTCACCACACCAACACAAGGAAAATACTAACAGTAAAATATAAAACAAAATCAAAGGAAATCAATTCAAAATGAATGTTAAATATTTATCATTGAAAATCATCATTTAAAAGTCAATTCTACCAGCAAACATAAGAAAACAACTCAAAATTTGCATTTGATTATTTTGCCTCATATAAATAAAATACAACTTTCTTAGGGTCGGTTGCACCAAACTATTTGTCACCGTTAAATAGTTCGCTAAATTTTATTGTACGGAATGTTTCATAGTAAACCGCCGCGGCGCGCCGGTTGACGTTGATCAGTCTGTCAAGTGCGGATGGTGCAACTGGCACTAAGACTTATATTGACCGGGATATAGACCGTGATTACCTTTTGTATCACGGTCACGGTAATCACGGTCTATATCCCGGTCAATATAAGTCTAGTGAAACTAACCGTGAATCATTGAAAACTGTAATTGCAACTTTCTTATCGTGACTAATCCTTTTAAATACATTCAATATATAAATCTCACCGAATTTTGGTATGTAAAAGGCACGTAAAAGATTAACAAAACCCAAGTACGCTTAAAAAACCCAAAGCCTGCGGCAAACAGCCGGGACCGGGACAGAAACCCGTGTTAATACATCGATTACATTATGTAAACGAGCGCGAGGCGACCGTCACCCACTTCTTTAATGTCCCTAGAATCCCTAGTGTAATGCCCTTTCTATAGGAACCTTTGACGGATCGCTAGATGCACTGACTTGTATACAATACAATACAATACAAATCGTTTATTTACCAAATATTTTACAAATTGACATCACAGGTTGAACTTAACAAAAAAATTAGATTTTACAATTAAGCTAATATCCATCGGCCCCAAACTAGGCGCAGCCTGTATCTCGGGAACCGGGTAAATACAATTCACTGAGAAATTTTAACAAAACTGAATATGATGGCCGTTGTTTGAACGAGATATCAAATATAAAATATAAATTAATTGAACTACAAAAAAGTGCATGCAGGAAAATATATGCAAACAAAAAAAAAATACAATCAAAATAAAGCATTCAGGAGAGACATGCGTAAGTGGAATTGAAATGAATGTCGGCGGCGGATCGTAAAATCAGGCAGATTATGAAATTCCTTGTCTCGTTTCCTGAGTCGACGGAGCCCCGCTTCTGTTTCTGGACAGTTTGCCGTACTAGCAACGGGTTCAGTACCCAAAGGAGAAAAACGGAATCCTTACTAAGACTTCGCTGTCCGTCCGTCCGTCTGTCACCAGGCTGTATCTCATGAACCGTGATAGCTAGACAGTCGAAATTTTCGCAGATGATGTAGTTATATTGCCGCTATAACAACAAATACTAAAAACTGAATAAAACAAATGTTTACAACATACCCATACAACAAACGTGATTTTTTGCCGTTTTTTACATAATGGTAAGGAAACCCTTCGTGCGCGAGTCCGACTCGCACTTGGCCGAATTTTTTATGTAAAACGTGAGTGTAAATGTCTTTAAAAAACACGTAGGGGTCGGATCAAAAACTAAGTAATTAAACTAATTAAGTCCGACTCACTCTTCACTGCACATTTCTAATATATTTTCCTGTCATCTATAGGGAAAGAACTACTTATTTTGTGTTTTTTTTTTTCAAAATGTTTGTCCCAGTAGTTTCGGAGATAAAGGGGGGTCGTCGTTCTTTGAGAAATATATCGTGTTACATATCAAATGAAAGAGCTCACTGTAAGAATCTTAAATAAATACCTATTAATTTACCCCCCAAATTACATATCCGTTACATATCCGTCTTTGGGTCACAAATTTACATATGTGTACCAAAGTTTAGGAGAAAATGGGCTGTGACAGACGGACAGACAGACAGACGCACAAGTGATCCTATAAGGGTTCCGTTTTTTTCTTTTGAGGTCCTAGGTACGAGTACTTATCTTTCTATCTTCAGAAATAAAATGAACAAACTGAACAAAGCTTCTTTTTTCCCAGAATTATTGGAAAAAGCTTCAATAATAGTTTTTCCAAATAAACAATCTCTGTCTCTATCACTAGAAAGATTCAATCTTAGTAAACAAGGTCGTAGGTTCAACGAGGGCACGATCCAGATAGAAATCAGACGCTAGCACAGTTCACTTACACTAGGTAATAATAAGAACATTTAAATACATAATTACTGTTTAAGAGTCCATGTACAACTTACACGTTTGAGATTATATAAAATGCAATCTCTTTATTTATATATTATCCGTTTTTACGATAAAACATATTAGCACTATACAAAGACTCTTAGTATTTTTTTTTATACTACGTCGGTGGCAAACAAGCATACGGCCCGCCTGATGTTAAGCAGTCTCCGTAGCCTATGTACGCCTGCAACTCCAGAGGAGTTACATGCGCGTTGCCGACCCTAACACTCCTCTCCCTCGTTAAGCTCTGGCAACCTTACTCACCGGCAGGAACACAACACTATGAGTAGGGTCTAGTGTTATTTGGCTGCGGTTTTCTGTAAGGTGGAGGTACTTCCCCAGTTGGGCTCTGCTCTAGATCTGGAATGACATCCGCTGTCCTGTGCCCTACCACACAAAGCGAGATGTCATTCGCAGTGCCCATACCTCTCTTTTGGACATAGTTTAAGGACATACCCGGGTCCGGACGTAGTTTATGGACTTACCCGGGTCCGTGGTAATTTAGTGACAAGTCACAAACTACAAGTGTAAAGTTACAGCCTTTGAGAACGAAATTACTCTAATTCTCTACTCTAAACTCTATTATAATACCTTATAACACTTTTAACTCTCGCGTTTTGAACACATATTTAGTTACAGGAACGGGTCTACTATATTTGTTAATTATTCGCTTGTGAAAAACTCTTGTAACTCCGCTCTTGTAACAATATACATTTACATAAATATTTACATACATTTACATGAAACTTGTAATTGTAATTCAATGCTTGTAATTTTCGAGAAACAGGGCCCTGGGCCGTGTTGCATACACTAATACCAAAGATAGATATAACTCCGTAATAAATGGATACAGTCAAAGGAAAAAAACGTGCCTCGAAAATCAAGAAAATTTGATTCTCGTTCAGAGGGCGCTACTATTTGGCCTACTGTCGTATAGATGGCGTTGACGGTTTCGTTTGTTATTTAACAATTTTAACGCATATCAGTGACAAAACATGGGTCAAAATCATAAAAATAATTAATGCAAATAAAAAAATCATTTATCTATATTTAAATACATTTTATCATATTTTTATAAATCTTCATTTTTAGTTTTAAAGTGTGTCGACAGATGGCAGTGAATTTACTGGGGTTACAAAATTTACTATGACAGTACCGCTCTAGTATAAGTTACTCTATGCTAATACTAACTACAACTAATATTACAAGCGGAACTCCTTTTCTTATAAGTGAAATTAGAAAAGGAGTTCCGCTTGTCATATTAGTTGTAGTTTATTATGCAACACGGCCCTGGTCAAGAGTGGAGGTTATATTTGTAGGCAATGACATATGTTACACTCGCCATGAGATAATTATATCGGAGCGGCGAAGGTGCTTACAAATATCTGAACACGCCTCGCGCCCCTATTGCCAGGGCGCTTAGCACCTTTACAATATATCTAATGGCGACTTTACATAGTGACAGTGACTATTACTTTTATGGATTTTACGATAACAGATGCCGATTGGCAATCCCGCTTATAATTACCGAATGCCCAGATTGCAAGCCCCAACAATTAGGCGACCAAATTGCGTTGGGCCCCCGTTGCGCCGGTTTTTCAAGGCGAGGCCCCAAAGCCCGCCATAATTGATTGTAATGGAAAATAAAATTGCGTTTCCTGTTTGGACTGTGTGTTTGTACAGTGTCAAATTGAGTACCGTGCTTTGATGGGAGAACGGTGGATAATAACGAGGTTGATATGGATGAATCTTCATTTTGAGACGTTTTCGTTAAGAGTTAATAGGTATCTCATAGGTAAGCGTGCTCCACCGTAGACCACATCATCACTTACCATCAGGTGGGATCGTGGTCAAACGCCTGCCTATAAAAAAAAACTGAAAAGTGGTATCTTGAGCGCTGCGAGGGTTTCAAGGCACGAGGGTTAAATAAATTTTGCCATCGAGTGAAACACAATATTTTTCACCACACCAAAACAAGGAAAGTACTAACTGTAAAATATCAAACAAAATCAAAACAAAACGACTCAAAATGAATGTTATTAAGTAATATATATCATTCAAAATCATTTTTAAAAGCCAATTCTACCAGCAAACATAAAAAAATAAATTAAAAATTTGCATCTGATTACTTTGCCTCATATGTGAATAAAATGCAACTTACCAGCTGGTGTGGTTTATTTTCTATAATGTCAATACCCAGGGAGAAAAATGAGGACTAAGTTTGTATGGAGAAGTGGTCATCCATTATCATCTTAAGGCGGGTAGGGCTTCTTAAGGGCTTCTCAGGGCGTTGGTCAAGATCACAAAGAATCGGTGGTTGTAGTCATCCCTCCGGTTGGCGAGGAAACGGGGCAGGTTTCTGTCCTGCAATAGAAGTACATACATACATACATACATACATACATACATACATACATACATACATACATATAATCTCGCCTATTTGGAGGGGTAGGCAGAGACCACGGATTTCCACTTGCTATGATCCTGACATACCTCTTTCGCTTCCTTCACTTTCATAACATTCCTCGTACACGCTCGCCGGTTTAGGGTGCTCTTGACCTGGCCTTTCTTCAGGATTTCCCCAATCTGATCAGAGAAAGTCCGCCGAGGTCTGCCCCTTCCAACTCCCGTTTCTACCTCTCCCTTATACACTCTCAATAATGAGGTATTTTGACACATAATTACAACGAACGAACAAACTTATAATCACCTCAATCCATTTTTACAGGCCCCAAGTTCCATGTTATCAACACAGCGCCTCAATGAAGGTTACATTTTTGTCCCTAAAATAGATTGAATGTCACTCAAAGCCCTTCGTTATTGGAGCTCAAAGAGGTCTGCTAATTAGCGGGGTTCGTGGATGAAGTGTTATTTCCTATCATTTGCCGAGCCGCAGTTCTCTCAAAAGAAAATGTTTATATTGGATGTTGGACCTCGAAACATTATTATAATCACAATCAAACTGAATCACTACATAGTATAAAACAAAGTCGCTTCCCGCTGTCTGTCCGTCTGTCCCTATGTATGCTTAGAGACAGAAATTATAATAATACAGCAATTTTGTCATTAAATATATTTATGTAAAAATAACATTTAGAAGATATAATAAATAAATAAATAAATATTACAGGGACATTATTACACAAATTGGTTAAGTCCCACGGTAAGCTCAAGAAGGCTTGTGTTGTGGGTACTCAGACAACGATATATATATAATACTTATACAAATACTTAAATACATAGAAAACATTCATGACTCAGGAACAAATATCTGTGTTCATCACAAATAAATTCCCTTACCGGGATTCAAACCCAGGACCATCGGCTTCACAGGCAGGGTCACTACCCACTAGGCCAGACCGGTCGTCGTGTTTTATTTACATATATCCTAATATTCCTAACATGCATGCAATGAGGATACGACTGGGAAGTAGATGAAGAACATGCATTGTACACAATCACACACAAATAATTACGCCTTTTAGGGAAAAGGATCCAATCCACAAAAAACTGCCAATAGAATTTGAACTTTCTGTCAAAACGAAAAGTCATTGATTTAAATGGCAAATTTTAGAGGATGGATCCTTTTCCCCAAATGGATGAAGTATAACAAATGACGACATTACGGTAAGATAATGTCATTTTCCTGGAAACAAAGATGTCCCGGAATGACGCTCGTGATGAACTGCGTACGGACAGCAAATAAATAAAATACACTCGTCGTATAATTCAGCTTGCCCGCCTACTGTATGTTGACAAAATGTTCTGTATTTTATTATTACGTCAGTATTTAAACAATTTGTCGACCGGTCTGGCCTAGTGGGTAGTGATCGAGTGTAGTGACCCTGCCTATGAAGCCGATGGTCCTAGGTTCGGATCCCGGTAAGGGCATTTATTTGTGTGATGAGAACAGATATTTATTCCTATGTCATGGATGTTTTTCATGTATTTAAGTATTTGTATATTAAATATATCGTTGTCTGAGTACCCACATCACAAGCCTCCTTGAGACTTAGTCAATTTGTGTAAGAATACAATACCATACAATACAATACAATACAATACAATACAATACAATACAATATAATCAATACAATACAATACAATACAGTACAATACAATACAATGCAATACAATACAATACAATACTCTTTATTGCACACCTCACATAGTTTACAATAAACGCACAGAAATATAAACAAACATAATTGGATAGAGGTAACAACAGGCGGTCTTATCGCTTAAAAGCGATCTCTTCCAGACAACCTTTGGGTATCGAAAGAATGTCCCTCAATATTTATTTATTATTAAAACAGTAAATGTGGGTAAATACATTTTGCAATATAGAAAATTTGTACATTTTATTATTTAGGTGTTTAAAGAGCAAAAATTACAAGGATTTTTTTTAATATTTGACGCAATACAACTTTCTAGAGGTCTTAATTTAAACCATTTATCGTTGTTAAGTACTTTTATACGTTATCGTGAAAACCCGTTGTTAGTGAAAATGGGGTTTTCCTAGTTAAGAGGAAAGGGGACGAAATCACGTGACCGCTTGTCAATACAAACGTAGTTCCCATTTTCCTTTCTGTATATTTATCATAGAAAATATACTTTCACGCAATTTGATGTATGTTAACGTTAACCTAACACGCTCCACCTCGCTTTGCACGTCGTCGCGCCAATTTTTTTACCCTAACAGAATATCGTGAAAATTTATTTTAACTAGTGAAAACGCGTTTTCCCCAATCTTTGCAATAAACATTGTTTTGTTTGGTCCGCGATTTCGTGGTTGGTCCCATAGTAAAAATTGCTCAGTTTAATCCCAAAACCTCCCTGGCAACGGAAATGCACTTATTTTTAGCCACCCTGTACATTGAAAAAAATTATTCGCCAATTATTTTTTGGCAACCCTACCCAAAAAGCCACGTTAGTTAACCTAAACCGCTGTAATTCTATTCTAAGCAAATGTCGTTCGGCATACATCTCTGTCAGCCTAATGGCAGCCGAAGGCCGTTAGAGGGGGACGACGACATTTTATAGATGCTTCATAATAACAATTGTGATTATTCGCATTCTGGTAACTGTATTACTGTTTATTATGTCTGAGTTGAGTAGGGTTAGCAGTTTCGGAGTGTTTATACCGGGTGTTTCCTGTAACAGGAGCAATAAATTAAGCTGTAGGCTATACTCCTCAAACTGACCAACATTAGTTCAGCAACTTTTAAAAATAACTTGTGTTTTGATTTTTATTTCACTTTAAAGTTTATTATAAGACGCAATGTATTGCAAAATTTGTTATGTTTAAAGGGTGACAAGCAATGTCAAACACACAGATGGCAGCGTACATTGAAAATAATATTTAATTAGTATGAAAAAGGTATAATCTAAAAATCTCGTAATTTTAAAAAGTTGCTGAACCTAGGTGTCACAAGGATGGATCGCATCCGAAACACTACACTGCGCTCCAGAACAGGCATAGCTGACGTAGGGGATAAGACCGCTAGGCTGAAGTGGGACTGGGCAGGTCACGTCTGCCGCATGCATCCGGATAGGTGGGCTAGTATAGCCACCAAGTGGATGCCGCAAAAGAAGCGCGGACGTGGCAGGCCCACTAATAACTGGCCGGAAACAGCTCAACAACGGGAGTCATGGAAATCAAAGGGAGAGGCCTTTGCCCAGCAGTGGGACACTACAGGCTATTAAAAAAAAAAAAAATTGTATGTAGAGAGCATGGACACATTATGGATTTTAGTCATATTGTGTCCATGTACTTTTGCAGCTCGCCGTACCGACAACCTACCTAAGTATTTACTTAGGTAGAAGGTGTAAAATCTAAGAAGCTTATGATTACGTACAAATAAGGGGTAATTAGGTAAATTAGGTACACAAAAGGCCTTCCAAATTTGAAAATAAGTAAAAAGTTATTAACAATTTAAAAAATCGTGTGTTTTTTTAGTAAATAGGCTAAATTGAGACCATCATTACACTTGAGAATATTTATTTCTGTAGGCCTAGTGAAAAAGGGTACAATTCAAGCTCCTGGTACTTAATAATAAAGACGTAGTATTATGCGTGGGAATGTAAACTAAGACAAAGTACAAGTTTGGGAACAAATCAAATTATTTTATTAAATATTTTTTTTTTTTTTTAAGACAAAGTAATGAAAAGGATTGAATAGCTAATTTACTGAGTTACATCATTAAATTTCTTCGCGACCTTTACTTATCCGTGGGCGATAGTGGGCAGTATTTAATGTAAAAGCCTCGATCCTAAAACTCATTATATTTTTTTACGCCTACGACGAAAGAACCCCCGTACTCTTTAATTGAATCTACCAATCATTTATAAGGTCAATGAGAAGATGACCGTCTAGGTACAGGTACAGGTAGGTACAGGTAAGATCGTCTAGGTACAATCGAGGACATTCGCGGTGAACCACTTCAGAAATTTTTTACCTCGATCCTTACGAGCGAGCTAAACTCGATAACCAATTACGATGCATTTAGGATTCTATATCATAATAATGAAAAGGGTAAAAGCAGGTAATGAGACAAACAATAGGTAGTAAGGACCATGTAAGGACAGTTTATTAATTATAGTTGTTTAGGCTAAGCTTCGCCTCCCCATAAAGATAATCAATTAGGATACATTTTGGATTCCTTATCTTGGTTTGCCAATGCCGGCCGTCACACAAACAATGGGCAGCAATAAACTATATTTTATCTATATTATATATATATATATATATATTTATTTAATATTTATTTAGTACTATATATTTTTGTACATATTTATTTTATTGCATAATGGTATTGATGTATTTTAGTTATTCGTAGACGTTAATATTGTAGTTTTCCTTTTTAATATTGTACGTTCTGTAAGTTTGTCTATCTATCTAATTCGAATTTTCCACTCATTTACTCTAAGGTTAGCTGGAAGAGATCCCTTATAGGGATAAGCTCGCCTTTGTACCTAAATTTATATGAATTTCATGTTAACAATTTTTGTTTTGTACAATAAAGTGATTTACTACTACTACTACTATACCTTAGCTAACCTTTTTTTTTTTCAACACCCATATTTTTAAGTGCCATGCTATTGGATTATCACTTTTATGATATCGTCTGATCGTCTGCAAGACGTTTAAACGATCTTGCCCTTAAGGTACGTACTCTTTCGTCGCTTCTAATGCTTGCGTTGGTACTCATACTTACAGAAGGTCGGTAGAGCAGAAGGAGCGAAGCTGTTCCTTTCTGACTGTGTCTGAGCTACGTTCGTATACAAATACGAGCGTTCTTGCACTATGACGGTCTTCCCAACCAAAAATTTCATATGTCGGTTTTCCCCACATTGACTTTAAAAAACAACAAGAGAACTGTGCCTTTTTCGATTTACTAAGGTTTGCCAACACATAGCGCGCTGCTTATGCGTTTGAACAACATCACAGTGACACTATTAATAGTTAGTAGGTAATAAAAACATAACAAATAAAATCCCTTATAGGGATAAGTTCACCTTTGTACATTGAATATATTTTGTTTTTATTCATTTATTATTTATTTATTATTAAGGTTTGCCCAGGTGTAATACAGATACAAAAGGACTTAAGTAATGAAAACAAAAAACCAACCAGAGTATTCACCCAATTATAATTAATCAATTAATTGTGTTTGTAATCTGTCTTATGTACAATAAAATGATTACATACATACATACATAAAAATATAGTAGGTATAACACCCTGAAGTAATATGGGACCTCGGTCGGTTTGTTTCCCAGCTGAAAACAATACGAAAAAAAATAAGTAAAATAAATTCACTTTTTCTCTTATCCAAAATAAATTTAACAACTTGTTCTCTTAAAGTTTAATAAATTATATTTCTATCTATTGTAGACTAAGGGATGCGGTCCACTGTATGAATATTTGTAGTCATAATTGTGGTATGAAATACTGTTCCATTTGAAACTGCAAAAGTGCACTTCACTGCACTGCTACCAAAGGCAACCAATTATGGCCGCTGACAACGTACAACTGTATCGGTTAGCACTAAATAACCTTCCGTTTGTCACTGTACAGCCTCTATGTGTTCCTGTTGGATATGCGAACGCGGCGAATCGAGAACCAGGGCTAACTGACCGCCAATACAATACAATACAATGCAGTACAATACAATACAAATACTCTTTATTGCACACCTCAATAAAAGAAAACAATACAAAAAGGAAACAGAAACACAAGCAGAGGTAAACAACAGGCGGTTTTATCGCTAAAAAGCGATTTCTTCCAGACATCCTTTGGGTAGCGGAAATTAATAAATGTACATATGTCAGTAGGTGTATACAGACATGCATGGTCCAAAGTCCAAACCAGAAATATAACAAAACCGAGGAGCTATTAAATTATTGTATTAAGTCTAGGAGACTATAGTAGGTGACTCTGTTCAGGTAAATTACGTAAATTGTATTTTTATTGTTGTTTTGCTATGTTGTGTCCTGTCGAGTTTCTTGCCGGTCCCATATTGGGATACCTACCCTTCTCCAACTTAGGAGGGATTTAAATCTTCTCGGGCAAAGGTGTAGGGTTAGAGTCGGTGTAGCTTTAGTTGGGGTTCATAAGCATGCGCTTAGCTTACAATGCTGTAATATGCCTAGGTACTTGAAAATTAAACTATCTTTACCTCTAAAACGTTGTTATAGGTACCTACAATTTACGAGGTATTTATGGGTTTTTGGTGTTCAAAACCCTGACGTTAGAACGCACTGGAGATTGCTGTGGTTCGCCTAGGAAAACAATTCGGTCGTGAACACAAAGCTATCGGAATGACACCGGACCAGGCGCGTCGATGATTTGTGCGCTACGGGCCTCATTTTTCACTCGCCCCGCCATCGCTAAATCACGCTGACAGCTCGGTCCAACTATCGGACTCACCCTTAACTGCAGCTCAAACCAAATTCAATTCCAACAACTTTAAGATAAAGACTATTTTTCATTAGTGGCCACGGCAGCGGTTGTGTCCTTTTAATAGTGTTCTAAATAATGATTTATTATTTGTTTATTGACATGTATTTAAAGTTGTTTGAAAAATTGTGGTTTGCGATTTTTGGTTTTGTTTTATTGAAAGCGCTTTGCCGATATAGTGTTAGGTTAAGTAATTGCACTCGCACTCATAAATCAAAATGGATTAAAATGTTTCTATCAAATGTCTGTAAAATGCACTGGATTTAGCAAAATAGACAAAGCAAAAATGTACATTTTATATTTATATCTTTACGTATAGTTAAATTGCTATATTTTACTACTATGATATACAATTAGTAATATATAATATATAGTAGTAATAGTTAATATTTACAATTAATTACTAATTATTTAATAGAGGTAGATACATATGTCTTGGAACAACCAACTAACTTTCATATGGTTTCTTCGTTAACTTCCAGTTCGTCTTTCGTTAATTGATTGATGCAATGTATGGCAATATAATAATAGCACGGTAATTAGCACGATTGATGGCATTGCGAAAGAGCATTAAGCATGGAGGCCAATTCTAACTTAAATTTTAATATAAAAATTTAATTTTGTAATCATTCGCGCGTGCATTCCGCTTGTACATTTTTTGGCTAGACGCACGGGCATTTTCACGATTACGGGCACGAGTCCTACATCTATTTATTTGACACCGTATGCGGCACACAGCGTCACTTTCTATTATAATTGTTATGAGAATACCAACGCGACACTGCTAGCATCGTACGACAAAAACAAAAGAACCGAATAAAAGCGCTCGAAAAGCATACTGAAATAGACTCATTTAATATCTTCTTTGTCATATCCTCATGGCTGAGGAACGTGACGATTGTGGACAGTCTTCACCAGTGCTATTCAAGCTCTGTCTTGGGCCCGGTGTATGCTAGTCTGTAATATAGCTTATCTGACAAACATCCCACGCATCCTGACCATGCGGCCAGTGATCATGAGCTTATCCAGACTATCTGGTCCTGTTCTGCTAAAGTTCTGGCCGAAAAAAACTAAGTACGCGTTGGGTGAAAACAGAGGAGAGCCTAATTTTAATGTGTTCATCTATTAATATATGTCGGGACTTAATCGCGTACAAACTTACGTTTATTTATGGCCTGACGTTTCGAACGTGACGTTACGTTCGTGGTCACAGGCAGACTGCAGTCTTGCTGCGCGGGTTTTGCAAACTACCCGCACTTGATCTTGACCCACGCAGCAAGATGTTGATACAATTCCTCGCCAGTCTGCCTGTGACCACGAACGTAACGTCACGTTCCAAACGTCAGGCCATAAATAAACGTAAGTTTGTACGCAATTAAGTCCCGTGTTAGTTTTAAAATTATGAGTGAAAATCATGTTAGTTTAAATCTAGAAGCCTAGAAGATGTTGATGTCAACTTTAGCCAGTCTTCTCCGAGACCACGGGGACAACGCCGTCCTCGAAACGTCGGAGGTGGGTTTAATACTTATTTTACGCGATTAAGTCCCGTCGTTGTAAATAATAATGAGTTTAAATCTGTATATTCATATATGAGTTAGACTACGTGAAGCGTACATGACACCAATATCCTGTTAATTCCCCCTTAACCGCCGCGCGGGATGCTTAATGAATTCAAAATTAACGCTCATTAAATTGCGGCTGCGGCCACGCCAAAGCACTGGATAAATACACTTTAATGAATATCAAAAAACAATTTTGCCGTTGGAAACAATTTCCTGTGTTATTTTGTAGTTACGTATATGACGGTAAATGAGCTTTGTCGAATGATTAACAATAATAAACAATATATAATCGAATTTGTATTGCCATTTTGTAGCGATTATGCAGCAATTAATTCTGTATGTCGGGTAACAATTTTAGGTACCTATTTACCATATATTTTGTATGTTCTTGTTTGGCTGATCGGATACTTAATTATTATTTACGTTTAAGTTTCATGAATTCATAAAACAACCATCTTAAACTTCAATTTGTCAAGTATAGTGGCAGACGTATATAGTTGATGTCGTAATAAAATTATTAAGAAAATGTAAAAAAAAAACATAAATTACTCATTATTATTTACAACGACGGGACTTAATCGCGTAAAATAAGTTTTAAATTTACCTCCGGCGTTTCGAGGACGGCGTTGTCCCCGTGGTCTCGGAGAAGACTGGCTATAGTTGACATCAACATCTTCTAGGCGCGCGAGTTTTTCGAACTACCCGCACTTGGTCTTGTTTATTAACTCGGACTCGGACTCGGGGGTCGTCGGAGGTAAATTTAAAACTTATTTTACGCGATTAAGTCCCGTCGTTGTAAATAATAATGAGTAAAAATCGTGAAAGTTTAAATCAGTGTTATAACAAATTACTCGTTAAAATATTGACTTAAAACAACGTTTATTTAAGAATAAAACGTACCTATTCTTATTAAGTAGATATTTAAAAAATACAAAACATAAAATAACCGCATATGATACATTAGAATAAGTTCATCCCTATACAAATATTATATAATGCGATAGTAACAATGTCTACCTCTGCACGCTTAAACCACTAAACCGATTTAGATGAAATTTGGTAGGGAGATATTTTGAGACCCAGGATAAAATAAGACAGAAAGGCGTGGAAGGATTTTGTGGAGGCCCTATGCACCTCCAGGGTGCCCTAGGACTTACAACAATATCATCATCATCATCAATATACCTACATCAGCAGACGAATTCGTGAGCAGAAGCTAGTACTTTCATATTTTTGAATCCTATCGTGGTTTGTATTTACAGGTTTAAAACCATTAGGATGTCATTTAAATGATAAATAAATGTTGCGCGTCGTTCAATTCATAAAGCTTTTATTTACGCCGTAGATATTTAACTACTAATAAACCCAAGAAATAAACAAAATTGTATACTTTTACAACCTGGTATTCAAATTTGCACACACACACACAGCCACACTGCAGGCTAGCATGCATTGGGCCCAAGACAGAGTGGCCTGGAGAGCACTGGTGAAGAGTGTCCACACTCGTCACGTCCCTCAGCCACGAGGTTACGACAAAGAAGAGATTCAAATTTATATAAACCGACATTAGATACAGCCTAAACGCACACACACACACACGCACTGATATATACGCATTGAAAACAGCACACGTACATAGTAATCTATCTGAAGCACTCCCTTCACTCAGCCTTATATTTATTTGTGCTCAACGCGGCAATGGGAACGAAAAGATTCTCGCAAATTCCAACCCATTATTTGCAGTGTTTTGCCCACGACCCCCACTTTACGCCTTTAACCCCCCCCCCCCCCCTTCCTTGTATTACATAAATTAACATCAGTACGACGTGTGGGGGGCCTACATTGCTGGAATAATCTTATGATGAGAGGCTAAGGGCCTGTTTGTCCTGTCCTGTCTTCTGTAAAAATAAATAGTACTTATACCTGACTAGATATTACATAATGTTCGGCATAAATTGAAGTAAAAAAAAAAACATTAATTCATAATAAATAAATAATACTTAATTGTAGTAGGAGGTAGTTAAAAACTTTTTTTATGAAATGACGTTTCAGATTGAACTACAGAAATGTTCTACTTATACTTTTATTTACTATGAAGACCTTCGAGCAACACGGAAGGGAGACGGCATTCGTACTATTTCCCTTCTGTCGAAGCATAGACACAACTGTGTCTATGGCGGTGCGTGTTGTGACTCGTCCGTACACAAACGACCTCGATCTCTTCGATGTTACAAGATTTGTCTTTGACACGTCTTTGACGTGTGTCATTTTCTATGTATTAGTGTCGTCATTGTATAGATAGTATGTAGTGAGAAGTGCGCCTGTGTGCACGATTCCCCCCGCATAAAATGGCAGAATGAGTTGTATGGTAATTTATCGCTAGTCGGTGTTGCTCGAAGACAAGGACTGATGAAGAAATGAGATCAAAACCCGAAAAAAGATTAAAATCCCAAGCTAGTTCTAAATTACCGGACAAAGGTCTGACCCAAAATTTTAGTTAGAAGTTTCCGTTATGGTGGCATGTTCCATGTAACCAGACCGGTTTGCTTGAGATTGAGATCTTACATTGCTGGTTAACGTCAAATTCAGGACGTGGTCATTGAAGTTGTAATTTCTTGCAGCAATGTCGGCCAAAATGCTACAGACTGCATGACAAATGCTGCAGGATTTTTTAATCCAAGAAAATTGATATAGAAATCACCCATTGCCCGCCGACGCGTAGGTGGAATTTGAAGCAACAGACTTAAAATAGTTAAGGGTCTCCGGCAAGCTCGGTTTTCCATACAAACGTAGTTACGCTCTCATTTTAAAACGACTAGCTAGATTGCTCTGAAACTTTGTACTTACAATAGGATAAGGTATATCTATCTGTCTGTAATTCGTTTATGTAGCTTCAGATACCATAGTTAAAAAAATACAGCGACTTTAAGTTTTTCATTCAAAACTTGCTTGTGCTCTATTTCGTATGTTTTATAAACAGTTTTCTAAGTATGTAAACAAAAGAGGGACGGGTAGTCTATCTCGCCGCGAGATACTGTCGCGCCAATCATGTGCTAACCCGGCTGGAGCTATATAAACTAGTTTCAGACCTAGATATACCTCATGTCATTGTATGTACACAGTTTCATTACAATCCAACACGTAGTTTTAAAATGAGAGCGGAACTACGTTTGTTTGGGAATGTGCCATTCGCCCGAGCTTGCCGGGGACTCGCGATTAAGTTTTATTTAGAAGTTAATTATGAGGTAAGTCTCAAAAGAGAGAAACCTACGTAAATAAAACTAGCTCAGACCACTTTAGGAAACCAAACCGTTTTTTGTCATAGGTATATCCTGAATTTTGTGGTGGAGTAGGCGCCAGTTTTCGCGGTCCTCGGCCAGGTTCTTTCGGTCCCTGTAAGACACGACATTTGCTTTTGCTTTTAGTTGTTGTGTATAACTTGCTCGTGGTTTTCCCCTTCCTCTTCTCGCTTCGATCTTGCCTCCACCAAGAGCCATGCTCTTAAATTATGAATAGAATAGAATAGAATAGAAATGTTTATTTGCCAGAATACGTTACAATTAGGTCTTAATACAGTTTTAGAGTCAGTATTCAGTCGACATAAAACCAACATGCAAAACGTTTGTAAATTACATTTACAAGTAGGGTACATCAGGTACATGCATATAATTTAAATAATCCTTATACAACAACGTCAATTCATTACAAATAAAATTAAAAATAGATATACTTATAAATTGCACATTGAAAAATTAAGGTAAAATAAAATGGATTGATATGTCAGAGTTATGTCAAGTAAAACTTTAATAGTACAATTTGTAATTTAAATAGTCCTTAATAGTATAAAAGCAATGTTCTTGTAGCCACCTAGTCAATTCTTTCTTAAATTCATTCCCATACAATATTCTCAATTCATGAGGGAGGTTATTGAACAAAATATGATGATAATAAATAATGTATTGCATTGCTGTTCACACAGTATTTACTGCGTTCGTGTACTACATCGCATTACCATACACGCTTCAGTATTTTTAAGAGCAAATGTACCTAAATAAAGCTACGCTGGATACGGACTGGCGACGCCTGACGAAGTTTTCGTATTTACATGTACAAATATACTCGGCGTTATTTCACGTACTGTTAGTTTTTACAAGATTTATTGTATAGTTTAATCTTGTGTTTGTTATTTTATAAGTGCGTGAAGACTTGGTTTTCTCGTACCTGCTTAAAATAAGAGAAGGCCTGAGTCCAGCAAGCAGAAAGTAAGATATTAGTGTAGAATAGTATATTGAACCCGCGTTTTATTCTTGGACGGAAACATTCTAAAATTTTTGCCAAGAAGTAACCAGTCTACTAAAAAAAACGACTTTATAGAATAAACTAAATAGTATCCCTATAAAATGCCTTCTGGCATTAAGTTCACCTCTTGTACAATTTTACTGTGCAATAAAGTTTAAATAAATATCCCTTTTACATCTCCTATAGCAACTGATACGTCTGAAGAGTACCCTCAATTCCTCGTGAAAGTCATCATCAGAACTGGACTTTGACAAAAATATATCTTGGAACCTTACTTGCATAATTTATTTATTTTAAACTTTATTGCACAAGAACAAGTACAAAAGGCGGACTTAATGCCTTGAGGCATTCTCTACCAGTCAACCACTGGGCCAAACAGAAATTGTTAAGGTGGGTGCAGTGCGATGCGAAAAAAAAATTTTCTAAATATAAATTCTAATACTAACTCCAATATACAAACTAGTAATATTTATATACTATAATACCTTTATAAACTACATAAATAAACAATATAAATACATATACAAATTTATCATATAATATACGTAAATATATATTTGCATGTGCGGGGAAGGGGGGGAGGGGGGGCATTCGTTTGAAAGTTAAGTTTCATAATCAAAGTTTACCCGCCAAAGATATCTCTT
Organism: Cydia strobilella; assembly: GCF_947568885.1. Classification (NCBI taxonomy): domain Eukaryota; kingdom Metazoa; phylum Arthropoda; class Insecta; order Lepidoptera; family Tortricidae; genus Cydia; species Cydia strobilella. Next base: position 20,466,758 of record NC_086046.1, read on the forward strand.
CACTCACTCCACCGCTATCACATCATATGCACATGGAACATAAGGACCCTTTAAGCAGAAAAGTCACAAAATACTCGCCACTCGACCAAATTACTAAAGTAGTCCGAACTAGCCTTAAAGGATACAAGAAAAGTCATAATACCCGTACCTTACAATTAGTTTGAGAAAAAAATATTCATTTCAAAAAGATATAAAGCCTGACCAGTAACATATATGATCATTGTCAAGAGGGCGCTATTGTTGTGCTTGTATAGGGTAACAGTTCAGTATAGTATGAAAAAAATAGTTCCAGTGAAATGGCGCGTGATCATATATTCCTGGTCAGGCTTTATATCTTTACCTACGCAATTTTTCTTCTTAATAAAAACACAAAAAAAATACCTACTTAATCTTTCTGGTTTAGCGCATTGGTTGACTGGTAGAGAATGCCTTACGGCATTAAGTCCGCCATTGATACTATCATGTATTGTGAAATCAATATTAAATAAATAAATAATAAAAAAATCTTTTTAGCCAAAAGATATACTACGTCATTGTTTTAAAATAATTCCCCTGTAGGACCAACGTAATTATTCCTAATGTAGGCAATTAGCCGTATTATTTCATTGTTATACATCAGCTTGTTATACATCTAAATACACTTTTTCCACTCTTATATAAATTCTTTCCGACTTAGTCTTTCAAATCAGAAAAATCACATTATTATCGTCGAAAAACTCGCGGAACATAAGACAATCTTCCGACCGATAAACTTTGCAATCTAAATCGAGAATCAATCATAAATCAACTCACGCGTCAACTACTTAAGTCTCTTTGTCAAATGGCACTCATCGTGTATGCCAAAGGCTCCGAAAAAAGCCATGTTACCAAGTAAAGCGGAGAGAACGGAAACATAGGTGTTTAAAAGGGCAGGATGGAAAGCGAGGCAGGTGTGTTGAAACATGGGAACGCATTCGAGCATTCTCTCTTCGATGTCCGCTCGAATGGTTCTGTCCTTATTGGAAAAATATAGAGAAATAGGGACGGCGCTATCGATCCGTGCTCGGTCGAGTCGAAATTCATCGTACGTGATACAAATAATAATAAATCAGTTTGAACGGTTCGTTTGTCACTTGTTTATAAAATATGCTTCGTCCTTTCTTTGCATTTACATTGCTTTCAGTAAATGATTTAGGGGAAAACCGATGTTTTGTTAAGTATAAGGCTATAGGTTCACACAGCAACGTCCTAAACGTTTTTCCACGTATTCAATTTTAAACGTACAGCCAGCCGGGTACGGTAGATTTTCATGCGTTTAATAACCGTTTTCACGCCGAATAGCGACAGTTTTCACGCAGTTGTCGCAGTGGGCAGACGTCTGAGATGGATCCACGCTTCATCGTACTTTTATATTGGTATCGATGGCGACAAAGATTTCGCCGCCGACAAAACAGAAGGTTTTGGGTACATCCCATAAATAAAGAATCAGTGCGTAATAAAACGTTTGAAAATTTATACGCACAACTTACTCTAGTACTATAGACGCATTCGGTTGCTATTCGATAAAAAACGTATAACACAGTGCCGTGTGAATGAAACAGAACTACGCGCCACTGCAAACCGAATACGTTAAGAGGCCGGTGTCGATTTTAGTCGCAAAAATGTAAAATTGATAGATTTAGTCCGTGAAATTTTACACCTTTTGTTACCTAATTGAAATAACAAGTACTGGTTTCTATTAGCACGTCTTCTTATCTTACCTTTTATTAGATCAATTTTTTGAAAACAGACTCACTAAATTAGTAATGTTTGCTTTTCTGATGGACGTTTAGGTAAACCCGCGTAAAGCACTGATTTTGTCGCTCTTATTTGTAAATTTCGTAAAGTTTGGACTGCTAAACATGGTAATTTTGTATTACACATATCCTGTACTTGACGTTTATCAGACTACATTTTTATTATTATGACTTTGAAGTAGTGTAAATGAAAGTAAGACAAAATCAATTTTCTTCAGAAATTACTTCAAAACAAGTGACAATTTCTCTAAAAATCGACTTAATTTCAACGTAATTTTGATACTTAAACAATCTACAACATTTGCTGAAACTATTCTTATACATCAATTTGTATAATTTACCACCATGATTTTTTGATGAATTTTTAAAAACTGCCCCTTCTCTTCATGCATTACCGGTGACGCACGCTCGCGACCTCATTATTAAAAGGCAAGATGAGAAAACGTGCTAATAGAAATCAATACTTGTTATTTAGATATTACGTAACAAAACGTGTATAATTTCAACAGCTAAATCTAATCAATTTTACATTTTTGCTCCAAAATCGACTACGGCCTCTTAAAGTTTATTCGATTTGCTTGACAAGTCCAGTGAGTATCCGTTTAAACGTATATATAGGTAGAATGTACGTTTTTTTGCAGTACAAACGCCGTGTGAATGGTTCTACGAACAAAGTATGCGCCACTATTTATCCGTTAAGACGTATACTGCAAAAAAACGTGCAGGACAATGCCGTGTGAACGAAGCCTTATAGGACTTGTATTACCACATTCTTTACAATATAAAAAATATTTCTAGTTTTTGGAAGTCCTTTTTGATCATCCTTTGCAAGTAATAGAAAATAAAAACCCATATAATATATTCCAATTATTTTTTAAATAATAATGTAGTTATTTTAAATGTCTAACTTTTATGAAATTATGACGTATAAATAACACTTGCACTACGTATGCTATCAAAATCGTTGCAGACTTTTCTTGGTCTAACTCTAGCTACTTCTTTTATATATATATATTATGTTTCTCTTTCTGTCCCGAAGGCCTAGCCAAAATGACAATCGTACATCGACATATCGACAAACGAATAGACAAACGGCCTGATTCGAACTTTAAGATACGTCAAAAATTTGCTGAAGATACGATATGCATCGGACATGTCAGTATCAACAGTGACGTTTATTCAAACAATGACGTCACTTTTGATACTGACAAATCCGATCCATATCGTATCTTCAGCAAATTATTGACGTATCTTAAAGTTTGAATCAAGCCGAAAATGTACTAGGATGTCTTATCCACCAAAATGGAATATATAAATATGTCGCCCAACAATTTATACGTGAAGTATGGCGCAACGTATAGAAATATAAAACAGTGGCCCTAACAATATTACTATTGCCTTACATAGGTAAGGTATAGGTAGTTAGGGTAGGTAGGTAAGTAGATAGGAAATCTGAATAAAGAAATTATATTATTACTAGCGACCCGCCCCGGCTTCGCACGGGTTACATAGAACCTTAACAAATTACTTACCTAAACCTTCCTCAAGAATCACTATTGATAGGTGAAAACCACATTAAGACCCGTTTAGTAGTTTCTGAGTTTACCGCGAACATACATACATACAAATAGACAGACGTGGCGGGGGACTTTGTCACAAGGTAAGCGCTTCAACTTTGAAACGCCTAATATAACATTTATTAAATCATTGTCTAATTATAGTTAGTGACGTGACTAATGCCGATTCTGTTATATCAATTTGATATGCTTTTTAACTTGTTTTGATACGTAGCACGTGAGCACCGCAGATTATTTGTGCTAACGAAATACCATCAGAACCCAATTTCATTTGATAGCGTGACGGACGTAAGCGTTTGCGTTAAGTCTAATTTTGTATGGGATTTTGAACAGCCCGCCAAGCGGGACGTAGGCACTAGTTTTTAAAGAGCGACTGACCTTCCAACCCGAAGCGGAAACTAGGCCTTTTAGGATTACCTTGTCCGGTTTCCTCACGATTTTTTCCTTTACCGAAAAGCAAGTGGAAAAATATCAAATGATATTTCGTACATATAAAGTTCCAAAAAACTTATTGGTACGAGCCGGGGTTCGAACCCGCGACCTCCAGATTGAAAGTCGCACGCTTTTACAGCTAGGATCTAAAACTGATTGTTCTTATCTTTCCGACCAATTAGCAATTCATTTAATTAGAATTAGGTATAATCGATAGGTGAGATAAGACTTCTATAAATAATTGATTATAATTAAAAACCTAATTATCTAAGTTGTCTACTACGTAGAGCAAAAAGAGGAGGCTAAGGCGAAATCGTGGTTTTATATTGAATTTTTACACGTTTTAATCAAAGGCAAATGCCTAGAAAAAAAATCACACGAAATTAGACTGTATTTGCGAGGGCGCATGCCATGCCCCAATGACCTTCGATCTGAATCCCTTAGTTTTCTTATGTTTTTTGTAGCTTATCATATTAACAGCGACAGTTTGAAGCAGTATAATATCCCGTATTTACTTCGAAGTTCATTGTTTTCGAGATATTTGGCATCAAAGTTAAATAAGTTTAGGTCATAAAACTGGTTTTCAGGCCATAACTTTTGTGTTAATCAGTTTAAAATTAAAACCTTAGACAAATTTTTAGAGACTTCAAAGACGAACCCAAATATGTAGATTTCGTATATGTAAGATCTTTCACAGCAATCGAGATACGAAAAAAGTGTTTTTTAGACAGTGTTTAAAAAAATCATAAATAAATAAGTATTCATTTCTTTCAAAATCCGGTAGATAAAAATGGAGATAAAAGATTGAAGAATCGACAGCCGTTTGTCTTATTATTCTATATGTAGAGCAAAAGTAGGAGATACGATTCAAAACTTGTCAAAAATCGATGAAAACCTCGGGTAGCCCCTTAATAAAAACCCCAAAATGCTCAAAATGCTGTTGAAAACATTTTCTGATCCAATGCATGTGCCCCGCTAACCGCTCGAGAGACTATATCGAATCCGATAACGAATAGCGCCGAATCGAACACGACTAGAAATCGAATGTTCACGCCTATTGTTCCCAATTCGAACGCGCCTCGAATAACGGTCTGCTTAACTAGACCGGCTAATGTGGTAGTATCAGACGAAATACGACTTTAAGAATTACTACGTAAAGCTTAGTGTGACTGCAGAACGCTAGAAGTTTTATACTCGTTCCATCGAGCCGCCGATCGTCCGAATAAAAGTTAGTCACAAAAGTGATTAGTATTTGTCTTTACTAAAATTCGATTTGGAAGGTAGCCTTGGCGTAAATAAAATTTTCCCTTTTCTTTTACGGGTTTCATGGGTGCTTTCACGGACGAGGCGATGACAAAGTCTTTAATACTGCATTAAATTTGTGTGGATTAGGTACTGTAAGTATCATAATACGGTTGTTAACACATGTTGAATTTTATAAATCTATTTGTATAGATAGTGTATGAAGGAATGTGTATGAAGGAATTGAAGGATACGTCATATAAAATAGATACTAAACGACCTATTTACGCAAACACCGCAAGGACCCTTTCAAAAAGCATAAAAAAACTATACAAACAGACCCAAGAGTTTACCCGAAAACATTAGCCGAATAAGGTTTAAATAAATTCAGGGACCTGATTTAAGTGCGTCCCTAACCCATGTACAGGGTAAGGTGTTTTGGGGTTATCCGGACAGTCACAAATTATGAATTATAAACCGAAAGAAATGTCATATACGAAGAAAAAGTGACTAAGGCCACCAGTGCCCAGGGCTGTCGAACCAGTGTCCTCAGTGTCGTCGGGAGTCCTTCCTCAAGCTCGAGTGCCCGCGGCGGCTGTATTCCGTGCACTGTAGTATGTGTGTGTAGGTAATTTAAATATTTTGAAGTATGTCTCACGATAGTTTAATTTCGAACATTGATTAGTGTTTATTGCGAGTTCTTACATTTGCCACTAAACGCAAATACAAGTGGCAAACATTTGACATGTGAGGAGAGGTAGCAGCTTACTTTAAAGTACAAGGAAGAAATCAACTTACAATAATACAATATCCTTGTTTTGAACATTAAGTATGGGTATAATAAAAGTAAATGAATAAAAATAAAAATCATAGAACAATTTTACACAAATCGAACTAGTTCCACATTAGGCTCAGTAAGGCTTGTTTGGTGTGTGATAGACGACCATATTATATAAATATGTATTCTTATAAATTTTTATTTACATAGGAAACATCTGGATCAGATATGGATCAAAGTGTCAAATCCATATCTTATTCAGATCTTATTCTTAACCTTATTATTAGAATCAGAATACGTCTTAAAGAAAGCAAGTATTATGGGAGATATTTTTAAATTTGAGTATTTTCCCGTTTACACAATTACCTCAACGCACCTCACCCTACCCTGCCCGGGCGTGCACGGGTCAAAACTGCGATCTTTTTAATTAGTAGAAGAGGCACCACGCAAGGCCTCGCCATTGTTGACTCGCCGAGAGCGAGGTTCTGGTATAAAAATAGGTTGGGCGTTTTGTTCTGTGCCGTATTATGTAGGTACTTACATTTTGACATTAAAATAATTTTTATATGGTGTCATCGACACGTCGGCAGTACAGTACAGTCGCCATCAGATAGAGAGATGCCGAGGTGCTCAAAAATATCTGAACACGCACTTAACGCCTTGACAATAGAGGCGTGTTCAGATATTTGTGAGCACCATGGTCGCTCCGATATATCTGATGGCGACTGTACCTACTTAACCTAACAACAGACCTAACCTTACAGTAAGTATTAATAAATTAACGTACTTAATCAAAGTTATGGGCAAATGTTAGAGCTAGTACTTAAAGTATCAAAATATTAATATAGCACCAACCTACTAAATTGTTTACGAGTTGTAAATATTGCAATTTATCGTTATACAACGCTTCACGTCGACTTCGCACATGGTCGTTTACGAGCTTCAATAATAGTTAAATAATAATAGTTTATATATAATATTGTCTTCGGTTACCGCGATAGTACTCATGAAATAAAACTATGAAAACGGATTATATCGCGTATATTGAATTTATAATACATCCCGACGTTTCGAACTCTTTACAGCGTTCGTGGTCAACGGGTGACTGAGGAAAAATTACAAAGTGCAAAAATACCCACATACTAAAATAATGAACAATCATAGACTACAAACTTTAAGGCTGGTTGTACATGCAAAATCGGTTCATAAGGCTAGTTATACACTACAATTATTTCCAAGTAAAGATATATATATATATATATACGCGATAAAAAACTACGTCGTAAACGTCGGGATGTATTATAGGTAAATTCAATATACGCGATATAATCCGTTTTCATAGTTTTATTTCAATAGTTTATATATATATATTTATTTAATATTTATTTAGTACTATATATTTATGTATGCTAGTACATATTTATTTTATTGCATAATGCTATTGATGTATTTTAGTTATTCGTAGACGTTAATATTGTAGTTTTCCTTTTTAAATATTATTGTACGTTCTGTAAGTTTGTCTATCTATCTAATTCGAATTTTCCACTCATTTACTCTAAGGTTAGCTGGAAGAAATCCCTTATAAGGGATAAGCTCGCCTTTGTACCTAAATTTATATGAATTTCATGTTAACAATTTTTGTTTTGTACAATAAAATGATTTACTACTACTAATACTAGTTTGCGGACATAACTAGGTATCGTCATTATTAATATTATTTAAAATAAACCCCATTTAAACCGCAAATAATTTGAATGAATGACATAAATTGACATCAGACTTAGCTTTTTTTAAATCATAGACAATTGGTGATACAACAAGGAAATACCTTTTTTTTTTAATTACAAAAAGGCAAGCATTTGACCGCAATCTCACCTGATGGTAAGTGCCGATGCAGTCTAGGATGGATCATGCTTACCTAAAAGATGTCTATTCACTCTTGATTTAAAAAGATCCAAGTTATAGTGGACTGGGAATATATACTAGACTAGACTTATATTGACCGGGATATAGACCGTGATTACCTTTTGTATTATTTGTGAGCTCCCGATAAAACTCTAAACTCTAAAGGAAATACCTGTCAACAATATTTGGCTAGCCAGACTACTTGTAACTATAATGTATATGTTAAGCTTAAAATCCGTTTTCCGTAGTTAAAACTAGTTTTTCAGTATGATTATCTCTGTCTATGTTTGAAATGAGACAGTCCTTTGACAAAATATAGTAATGTAATTGATGCTTTGTCTTACTAAAATACTAAATAATATTTAGGTTATCAACTTATCAAATCATAAGCGTACCTAGATTATTGGCGTTATTCATAAACGCATTACAAGCCTGAATTAGCTGTGGATCGTTTGTCTTTATCTGTCATTTTGACTTATGTATTTGTAAAAAAGCGATAAAACATAATTTAACAAATTCATAAAATAAAACTATCAAAACGGATTATATCGCGTATATTGAATTTATAATCCCGACGTTTCGAACCCTTTACACGGTTTCTGGTCAACGGGTGACTGAGGAATAACTACAATAATACGTGATATAATCCGCTTTATTTCATGACTAACTATCGCGGTAACCGAAGACTATATTATTAACAAATTCAGTCTCGTAAAGTTTTATGAATAAATTTCAATGTATACACAAATTTCACCCTAAAGCGCACTAAAAAACACCTCATTCAAATCTCAATCTTAACCACTCTACAACACGGTCCAAAACAAAAGACTCTCATCGACCCGATTCTTTTTTGTTTCCAGCGACGCGACAGCACAAACAACTTACTAAGTTCCTTCCCTTGAAAGGAATTCTTCGGGAGTTCGTACCGAGACAATAGAATCTAAATTGTACAGTCGGAAACATCCGGTACACTTAGACGTAATAAATTGCTCTTGTTCTAATGCATGTACTCCAGGGGAAGTGGGTAAGAGGTCACGTTAACTGTACTAACAGAGCACTTTGGGGATTGTTTCCTTGTTCAAAAATAGATTCGCGATTATATTTTTGTACTTAGCTATAGATGTACAAGTATCAAGGTTCAAGATGCCGACTTAATCATAATATGTATGGCTTATAAAATAAATAAGATTTAAAAAAGGTTCAAGATACCTGCAGGTGTATATTAGTTTGAGTATAACCATTTTGACAACTCATAATTGCATTACCTCTAGCCGCCCAACGAATCCAAACTTGCCAAGACCAAAATAAAGTTTCAAAGTACAATGGAATGGAAGGCCTTTTTATAGGTACCTGGGCTGCTAGAGGATAGGACTATTTAAAATCGGAGATGGCGGGACGAGCATGACACCTTTGACGAACTGAAGGGAGACTTTACAGGATAGGAATACGTGCATAAAAAAGAGGTAACAATTTTTTTTAAAGAAAACATTAGAACATAAAAAAACAACCACTTACAACGTGAATCCTTCGTTATTACAAAACCTGCCTTTAGTCTATTCCTAGATTGAATACCGTTACCGTTCCATATTCAAATTGTTCAAACGAAAAACAACACCCAACGTCGGCCGCATAAAATAGTGTGTTCCCGTTCCGGCCCCGACAATATACATACATACATATATTGTTTACGTGTAAAATACACATCGTGTTAATCTGAGCGGAGATTTGTGTACGCTTTCCGGCGATGCTTCTTCTCGAAACATGGTTAGCGTCTCTGTTTATTTTTTTCGGCCTTGCGCGGAAAGTAAATAGTTTGGCAAGTATGTGGAGGTATGTTGTTCAGACGATGTCACGAGCTTGATGGATGATAATAGAAAAATGAGCTTGTGGACCGGTGGAAAAGAAAATTAATAACCGAAGCAAGTTTAGTTGGTATGATAAATGAGAAAAACTGTTATAACTTGAACTACAATCGAATATGAACAATTTAATTATTTTTATTTGTAAGGGACTCGGCAGGACAGGCTCAGCCTAGTGTCAGTCACTGTGAAAATTTGTTAACATGTTTTCTGGCAATATATATATATATATATATATATATATATATATATATATATATATATATATATATATATTGCCAGAAAACACCGCCGACCGGTCTGGCCTAGCGAGTAGTGACCCTGCCTGTGAAGCCGATGGTCCTGGGTTCGAATCCCGGTAAGGGCATTTATTTGTGTGATGAACACAGATATTTGTTCCCGAGTCTTGGGTGTTTTATATGTATTTATGTATTTGTATATTATATATATCGTTGTCTAAGTACCCACAACACAAGCCTTCTTGAGCTTACTGTGGGACATAGTCAACCTGTGTAAGAATGTCCTATAATACTTACTTACTTACTATATATATATCTTAGGTCTAGGTATTTTTAAACAGTTTTAGGCCTTTTTTTCTATTACGCTGCCTTTATTTTATTAGTAATAATTTTATCGACGTCTACTTAGAATGCAATACGTTCGTAAGTACGTCGTTTGTTGTCATTAGGTTTTTAATGGACTGAAACACCCAAGCCATTAAATTAGGCACATTAATGTACCAAAACTTTTTCCTGAATATTGACTTTCTTTATCGACGCTTAAGAAAAAATGAATGACCGCGCGAGAGTCGCGTACGCGTAAATTATAATTACTATAAGAATTAGGAGCATTTAGTAATTTGTATGAAAGTTGTTTTTCGCTCATAACACTTACAATAATAAAAAAAGTCAAACATTGATATGGTTAACATAAAATACAATGTGTAAAAATATTTTCTTTAATGTCAGTATTTAGCGAGGAAACTAGGGACTACGATTGTATGGAGAAACGCTTGTCCACTATCCTCTTAAAACTATTAGTTTCATAAAAAATAAATAAGTAGATAGTTATATACATTGTATAGCAAGTTATTGTATAGAAAAAAATCTACCGACAAGGTTTAGATCCTCGGTAAATTATTGTACATACAGGATATTAAATACATTTTTAATAACGACGCTTTTCTCATTTCCACTCTGTTTTTATTGGGCGGGAATAATATTTATACTGTATATTATTTCTGGTTACTATTTCTCGGCCCGTCCGGGAACATACCTTTTGTTCTTTTAATGAAATAAAAACAAGCTTTTATGGCTCCTCTATCGGCGATGATAGACGATGACTAGCGGGCACGATAGTGTAGAGGGCATACTCGGCAGTCCCCGCCAGTCATCGTCTATCATCGCCTGCTACCCGTGAGTTGTCGGTTTTTTGGGCACGCATCAAAAGGAATCGCCGGGTGGTTGTGTTATTTTATTTTATTTTCTTTATTGGGGAAAAAAACAGATACAGGCCAGTGAGAATACACAGATAAGATTATAAAATTATAGGTTTAGCATGCATCCTAACACAATTCCCACTAGGAGTTCAGGCATTAATTTTAAGACAGCGTTGTAATCGGTACATAAACAGATATCCCTACTAAAACTAAAACTACATAACTAAAACTAAACAATAACGATAATTAAGAAGAAGAAGTTATGCAGACGATCGTGTGGATGCTTATGCTTGCACGATGACTTACAGATGATAGAGAAGGCATAAAACTAATGTTGGGAAACTGAGGGAGATTCCGATGACTGTATAACATGTATGCCTTATTATTGTCGCTTTAACTTTTCCGAGTGCCGAAAGCTTAAGTTATTGTTATACGGGTGCCTTTTGGTACGGTCAAGGTCGTGCAATGAATATTATATCATCCCAGGCCTATTTCAATGAAGACCCACGAAATATAATGGATTAACTCTGAAACCGGAACATATATTTTAGAATGATATTTTAGGGCCTGTTTCACAATGTCCAAGTGAAGTCCTGAATAAGCTACTTGCCACTTATCTGACGAATAAAGTCATCGTTGGCGTTTCACAATCTCCAAATAAGCTTTATCTGCTGGATAAAGTGCTTTTTTGTAGGAAATTTTATCTGGAAGTTAATTTATTTGTTAATTAGCTATCCAATACTTTACTTGGATATTGTGAAACAGGCCCTTAATCATGTTATTTAATATTTAGTTACACTACCGCTCATAACTATTTAGGTACTCGTAATTTTTTCCATACAATTGTATACAAAATCGACTTCAGGAATTATACCGTTAAGTCGCAGTCGGGTAACAGTTTTTTGTGCAGTTTACTTTTTTAATTTAACAGACATATCGAGCTTCAAAATAATGTGCAGAATATTCGTGTACATTGCCTATTTACCAAATGGCAAGCGTAAAAAAATCCATAAATCGTTTTCTAAATCGTTGCATAAAGTATTCGAAATTTTAAAGGATCTCTTTGTCAACAATTTGTGGCTCAATATATTTACCTAAATGAAAATTCAGTCCAACGTGTAAGAGAGTCATTTGCCTGCGATCGAACAGTATGATTTTGAAAATAATTTTTGTACTTATACAATTGTATGGTGAAAATTGCGGGTGCCTGAATAGTTAAATACTTTTGAGCGGTAGTGTACATCGTGTTTCTTGCCCGCGCCAATACATATATGTACCTACGGACAAATACGAATGAAATGCACGATAACAATCATGATTCAAATACCATTCTGATGTCAGTGTACTTTCGAATTGACCTGTTAGACTATCTCTGTAAAGCCTGTAAAATGATCCCATTGATAAAAAAGAGATAAAATGACGACTTGCAGAATTATCGTTTAGCCAGATCTCGTTATTCCCTATTACAATAAGGAGATAAAAACCATTTTCAACCACTTGAAACCCCTCAAAAAGTAAATGGAACTAATACATAATATTCCTTTCATGTGCTCAATCCAATCGTAGGAATAATTTCGGCCCTGGATAGTATTAAATCGGTAAAAAGACCCGCCATAGGACTTAATTTTATTTCGTTTATTGGCATATTTTGGGGGGAATTTTCCGGGCGCTCTATTCGAGGCATTTGGGAAGGGCAAGGCTCAAGAGGTATTTTGGGTATCGAAATAAAATAAAACGTACTTGTTTCATTTTGTTTTGGTGTGTTGACGTGGCTTTTTTTACAAATATCAGATGTTTAGACTCTTGTTTAAAGAAAACTTAGTAGTTAAGTTGATTAACAACGCTCTTTTTTAATCAATGGACGTGTAAATATTGATAAATAAATAAAAACATTTATTTTTAGACAACGAAAGGCAAAGATATCTCGAAACATTAGAAAGCGATTTATCAAGACCTACGTCTGGAGTATAGCGTTATATGGTAGCGAGACGTGGACATTAACCCAGCGTGATAGAGACAGACTAAGCGCTTTTGAAATGTGGACATGGAGAAGAATGGAAGGTATAAGCTGGAAGGAGAGGAAAACGAATGCAGAAGTGTTGGACTTGGTGGGTGAGAAGCGATCTCTGCTGAGAATGATTGAAAACAGAAGGGGAAACATGTTGGGGCACCTGATACGTCACGATACTTACATAAAGTCTATAATAGAAGGAAGAATAGAAAAAAGCAGAGGCAGAGGAAGACCGAGACGTGCGTTTTTGGACCAAGCCAAAGAGAAAATCAACGTAGTGACGTATCAGGAGCTCAAAACAGCGGCAGAAGGAAGAACGGAGTGGCGGTTACTCCACCGACAAGAGCCAGGCTCTTAAGAGTTATGATGATGATGATGAACGAAAGGCCATAGATACTCACCGTACAGGCTAACATACATGCAATAATTATAATCTTAAAAACTAAAAATAATTTTTGCGACATAAGTCTTTTGCTGCGTCACCTGTTCTGGTGTGGGATTCCCACCTAACCGCCGAAATATGACGCCGCCCGCGAAATTATCTAGGTACCTAATATAATAAACTAACCTAAAATGGTCGTTTTTTTATTATCTGTCGTCACAGAAAATTTGATTCTCGTTCAGAGGGCGCTACTAGCTTTGGCCTACTGTCGTATAGATGGCGTTGACGGTTTCGTTTGTTATTTAACAATTTTAACGCATATCAGTGAAAGAACATGGGTCAAAATCATAAAAATAATTAATGCAAATAAAAAAATACATTTATCCATATTTAAATACATTTTATCGTATTTTTATAAATCTTCATTTTTAGTTTTAAAGTGTGTCGACAGATGGCAGTGAATTTACTGGGGTTACAAAATTTACTATGACAGTACCGCTCTAGTATAAGTTACTCTACGCTTGGAGATATTGTCTTGGTTCTTTGTGTAGTTAATAATAAACAGATGATAAAAGTACAACTATATCCGTAGTTCATAACAATAACAAGCACAAGTACGTATTGAAATATAGAAGATTCTACGATTCAAAATACTAGCTAGTCAATCGCCGTCTTCAGCAATTCAAAGTAACACAGCGAGGCGAAACTCTTTAGAACACAACCGACGTAAGTTTCGCTATTGCTTACCAAGATTAGTCCTTTCGCGTTGAAGTGAAAACTATTGGGACAATTTGTAAAGAGTTTCTTGGAGATATCGTCTTGTTAGTTCTTTGTGTAGTTAAACAAGAGACTTTGTGCTTCGAAATAGTTCTATTAAAATTCAATTAATTAGTATTTGGTAGTCGAGATGAAGACGGAGAAATTAAAGGTGAATGAGCTGAGGTGTCGATACTTAACAATGGTACTTACAGTGATAATAATACCCTACGAGTAGGTACCATACAATTTGACTAAAATATGGAATTTCTGTTTGACATATCAATGAGGATATAATAAGATAGAGCGGTACTGTCATAGTAAATTTTGTAACCACTGTAAATTCACTGCCATCTATCGACATACTTTAAAACTAAAAATGTAAATTTATAAAAATACGTTAAAATGTATTTAAATATGGATAAATGATTTTTTTTATTTGCATTAATTATTTTTATATGATTTTGACCGATGTTCTTTCACTGGTATGCGTTAAAATTATAAATAACAAACGAAACAGTCAACGCCCTCTATACGAGAGTGGGCCAAAACTAGTGGCGCCATCTGATCGAGAATCAAATTTTCGTGATTTTCGAGGCACGTTTTTTCCTTAGACTGTATCCATCTATTACGGAGTTATATCTATCTTTGGACATATCAAAGTAACACTGATAAAACAGGGAGGTACGTTTTTCTTTGACTTTTATTTAGCTGACAGAGAGGTGTCCTTAATAGAAAAATATGTTAGTGCTTCAGGCATTTATTTATGAGAAAATGTTGTTGTACAGTCTGACAGGAAATTGTAGACATTAAAAAGTGGCAATACTGTAGTGTCGTCCCTTTCAAATCATTCTAAGAAAACGAGACGTCGCTACAGTATTGCCACTTTTTAATTTCTACAATTTCTTGTGGGAATATAATTGTAACTTCACTTTAATCTCTCGCGTTTTGAACACATATTATTTAGTTTCATTGTTCAACTCAGCTCAGCTGGTGTAACTCAGCTGAAACGTCGGAATTTAAGGTAAAAACAATGAAATTAAATCGCACTAGACTCGTTTGTATAATTAAATAGATGTAACTTCAATTCATTTGTGTAATATATCGTGTTAAGCTCATTAAATACATGCACGCAAACGTCAGTACTACCGTTTTTCTAAAACACGCACGGTTTTGTGACTACTCAGTTGGTATAGTTTGGTTTATTTATTTCATAATGATAAATTACAATATAAATTATTCTTACACTAATCTATATGAATTTATATTATGATCGTCAATTATTTGGCATGCAAGCATATATTAATTAGAAAATGTTAACAATGATAATCAAAAACAATACAAATTATGAAAAACTAACAACTATAAGTTAAAAGGAATTAAAGTATACTCTAAGATAATATCGTTATTACAATAGATGGCAGGATGGCCCAAAACACGTTGACAATATTTTTTTACTGCAAACAAAAGCCATTGTTCCTTTTGTGCGAGCGGTCGCCCATTGTGTGCCATTGTGTCTGAGCGCGTGCTACGGCGCGTGCCATTGTCAGAGACTACAGTTATTTATTATTTATTTATTACCGTTTTAGGCCTAAAAAGCATTTAACGTTTTAACCAACGTTTGCATTTGTGTAACAAAGCATTTTTTGTAAAGATAATACGTTGTGTTTGAGTTAAATGATTGTCATAAAAAAAAATTGTCATTTTGTAAAAGACGGTATGAAAACTATTCCTAAAATGTCAACTTGTATGCTTAAAACCATTCAAATCCATTATAAAATATCCACCTATACCTAATAAAGATTCAGGCTATACATTAACCCTTCCGAAATTAATAAATCGATGACCTATTTTACAGTAGACCATCAACGACTGTTTAAAACTCAATCATATTTCTAGTACAATAAGTCATAATTTTGAACGGTACGTCTGGACATACGTAGATGATATAAACTAAGTATAATAATCCCAACATAATTATGGGTGCTGAGGAGGGTTGCTGTCAATACACGTTTATGGGTCAGAGGACGAGGGTCTCTAATTCGATAAACATTGTCGCGGGTCTAAATTACTGCGGTGTTCATGATTTTACAAGCGTTTTCGGACATCTTTGGCGACATTTTTGTTGCTCCACGAAGGGAAGAATAATTCTAATTTTTTTTTAGTTCATTATTTAGGGTTCCGTACCCAAAGGGTAAAAACGGGACCCTATTACTATTACTCCGCTGTCCGTCTGTCTGTCTGTCACCAGGCTGTATCTCATGAACCGTGATAGGTAGACAGTTAAATTTTTCACAGATTATGTATTTCTGTTGCCGCTATAACAACAAATACTAACAAGTACGGAACCCTCGGTGAGCGAGTCCGACTCGCACTTGTCCGGTTTTCTAACAAACAGTTATCTACGACATCTAACAGGCCACTTCGAACGATTACTGATATCAGAATGAGATTTGTATATTATACTCAATTTATATTGTCAATTTAGGAATTAAGCGAAGGTAAATTTGTGATTTTGATTTGTAACAATGGGGGTGCCATCATCAAATATGATAAAACCCCTTTATTAAATAGATTAAAAAAAAAAAAAAAATACTAAACTCTCGCATTTTGAACACATTTAATTATACCAACGGTAGACCCGTTGGTATAATTTCATTGTTTTTACCACCTCTTCCGTGACCACAGCTGGTGCAACTCAGCTGAAACTTCGGAATTTAAGGTAAAAACAATGAAATTAAATTGCGGTAGACCCGTTGTTCACGTATTTATGAACCCTTCGATAAATCAGCTGGTCCTAGGTTCCCTAGCATAGTAAAAACTTTGGACAGGCATTGCAATCAACCAATATGGGATAGCCACTAACCTTGAGCACACACCGATGATTTTCGGGGATCCTTCTTCAGCTAGCTAGCACTTCCAGGGCCTTGAGAGGTCGTCACACACGTCTTGGAAACTGATTGTTCGCAAACACCACCGAAATACCGAATTTTGGAAATATTAACACACAGAGGAACATGCGTTGCAGTCCGCGCCCGAACCGCGGTGATTGACAGTCAGAGGTGTTGAATCTACCTCCGAATTTGCTCCGAAACGGCATACCCTCATATTAAAAAGATTACAATGCCCGAACACCCGTTTGTAATAAAATATATTGGAATCACGTTCTTTTTAGTTATCGTGCATTTCGCCCGTTCTTGTCCATGCATGTATTGACGCGGGCGAGACGCACGATAACTAATGATTCAAATATCATTCTGATGTTCGAATTGGCCTGTAAGATGTTTACGCAAGAAGTATAGTCACTTGTATTTTACCATTGTATTTTTGATATAAACTGGGTTTTTTTTAGTAAACGCTGGATTAAGTTTTATTAGACAATTAAGTATGTAAGAGCGTTTTCACATTGTCCAATCAGACCGCGGGGGTGTGCTCGGGCGCAGTCTTTAGCGGTCACGCACACTACAAAAAGCATTATCCCTACACATACGCACACAAACAAATATTATCGATCCGACAGCTGACGCGAGGCTCCGACATCTGAATGTATCGGAAGCGCTTTTCCTATATCGGATGTCGGAAGGCGCCTATGACAAAAATAGCTGCAGGAGTGCCATTGGCATTAATTCCGCGTTTGTTTCTAAACTCAAAAGTCGACAAATCTGTCAATGATCAGCGTTTTACAAAGTTGTTCAATAATTCCCTTTGATCTTTTAACGATAAAATCCGGGAACACATTTTAATCAACAATTTCCATCGTCCTTGCCTTGGGCGGCGCATTATTAAATTGCAACGCCGTACGATAATCCGACACAGAATACCCCCCTCCATACTGAATGGGGGGTATTCGTGATTGCATTACGTGTCATCACGTGAGACGTTTTAACGGAATACCGAAAATAATCGTATATGATTTCGTTCGACGTTAATATTTTAAATTATATTTTGTGCTGTTTTTAGGGTTCTGTACCCGAAGGGCAAAAACGGGACTCTATTATAGTTAACGCTATCTCTACTGAGCTTGTTCACTTACGTACTAACAATGGCATTCTGTTAAACAAAAGCCATTATTTCTTTTGGGTGAGCGGGTGGCCTTTTTGTGCCTGAGGCTCACACACAATGGCCACGCGCTCACACAAAAGAAGTAATGGCTTTTGTTTAACAGAATGCCATTGTTAGTACAGGCAGAGATGGGCAAAATGTAATCGACTAACGATTAACGATTAAGATTACAAGAATTAATTGCGACTGACGATTGAAAACGACGATTGATCAATCTTAGTTGTATAGAGTGCAACTAATTTAGTTGCAACTAAATTAGTTGCCGATTGATTTCGGACAACTAAATTTTGTAATCGACTAATTAGTTAGACTATTTTCTCGCGACTAATGTTAGAAGCAAATTGAATAGAATACCTCGGTATGGCTATGTTGACAGACTGATTAGGACATCTTAACGGATGTTTAAAAATAAAATAGTCATGTATTACTTACGATATTTTGACCGTTTCTAAGGAGTGAGATCTGTTCTCACTATTATTTTGCTACTAAAGTAAGTAAGTTTAATGACCACACGTTAAAAACAAAATAGACCGCGTATATAATAAACAACATGCAGATGTGTCATTCAATAGAACGTGTTATTTTTAGAAGATGCGTCGGCACTTGCACCAAAATGCAACAAACAACTTCCAGTTCCAGGTAAGTAGGATTATCCCATTGTTTTGTCACCGCGTGACACTAAAAAGAGTTTTACTATTGTCAGAGACAGCAAAATATTGATAGTTTCTATGTCTAAGATTTACTCAGTATCGTATAATTCAAAGTATTAATAACTAGCTGTGCCCGCGGCTTCGCCTGCGTGGAATTCGGTCTGTGTCAGTAAGCGGCTAATTCACCCCTAATTTATCTCCCTGTCCCCGGGAGACGGAACTTAAAGTAAAGTTGACAAATGGATACGCTAGAGGACTGTAGTCCAGATAAAATATTTTACAATTAGGTACCTACCACCAAAGATAGATATAACTCCGTAATAGATGGATACAGTCTAAGGAAAAAACGTGCCTCGAAAATCACGAAAATTTGATTCTCGATCAGATGTCGCTACTACCTTTTGGCTACTCTCGTATAGAGGGCGTTAACGGTTTCGTTTGTTATTATTTAACAATTTTAACGCATATCAGTGAAAGAACATGGGTCAAAAAAATAAAAATAATTAATGCAAATAAAAAAGATCGTTTATCCATATTTAAATACATTTTATCGTATTTTAATAAATCTTCATTTTTAGTTTTAAAGTGTGTCGATAGATGGCAGTGTGGTTACAAAATTTACTATGACAGTACCGCTCTATAATATTACATCCTCTTTGCTACCACTAAATAAAATTACACTCCAAAAGGTTTTTGTTGCCCTTATTCAAATTTTTGACGTGATTTAAACGGCATAGAGTAGTAGGTGTATATCGAACGATACAGTACCATTTTTGTATTTTTACGTCCTTGACTGTACCTATCCAAATCGGGTACACTACATATTTCCGAAAAAATATTATTCCGAATTTTAGAATGTCGAATTTTATCATTCCGATTTTTAAATGCTCGACCCATCAAAATTCCGACTGTCATAATTACGAATGATGAAAATCACGAAGATTTATATTTCCGAAAACCCAAAAAGCCGAATTTTGTAAATTCCGAACTACATAATTTCGACTATAATAATTCCGATGGTGGCAAACACCGAATTTAACATTTACGATTTTCAAAATCACGAATTCGGAATTGCCCTTATCCGATTCCTATTTTAAATATCCCAATTTTTAAATTTCCACTTTTTTGGCAACAGTTCGTTTTCTTGGGGGTCGCAGTTATAACCTAACCTAACCCACTTTTCTGGCAACAGTTCGTTTTCTTGGGGGTCGCAATTCTAACCTAACCTAACCCACTTCTAGCAACAGTTTGTTTTCTTGGGGGTCGCAGTTCTAACCTAACCTAACCCACTTCTAGCAACAGTTCCGGTTCGCAGTTCTGTCTAATTTATTTATGCCGAATTTTTATGCCAAAAATATTTTATGCCGAATGCCATGACGCGGCACGACAGGTACCCGTAATAATTACTAAAACGTGAGTCTTCATTTGAATATCACGGACTTCATTTTTCCAATCTTAAAAAACCGAATTTCTGAATACCGAATTATTTTATTTCCGATCGGACAATGATTTTTCGGAATTTAGGAATTCGGAAAAAAAATATTTTCGGAAAAGTGTAAAATCGGAACTTTAAGCTTTCTGTCAAGTGACAATCGGATTTAAAGTTTTCGGAAATAGCACATTCGTGATTTTATTCCATCGTGTTTTTAAAAATCGTAATTTTGATATTTCGGACTTATAAATAATCGGGATTATGAAAGTCGTGGTTATAAAAATCGAAAAAACGTATTTCGGAATATTTGGGTGTTCCCATCAAAATCATGTCATCCAAATCGGTCCTCCAGTGAAATCAGTCTAAGCATGACGCCGGCGGCGGGCAGTGTCTGCCCCTTTTTTTGTTGTTTTCGGAGTGGGAAATGCAACTGCGTAGCGTCTGCCCCTACGACTTGTTGATAGTCATAGCGAAGCAGGCGCTCACGGGGACCTGTAGGCGCTTAAAGCGGAACGGGAAGTTGCTCGGAATGGAGGGGGATACGCAGGATGAACACGGCTTCTCCGGCGCCACACTCCGTCAGGATCTGCGCCTATATATGTATTGCGTACGATGTATTTGGGATCACAATCGAGACTCGCGCTGGCTTGCCGTTTCAGCCGAAAGCGAAGCGACCTGCCTGGCTAGCGCCACTGAGTCTCTCACCGTGGTTTTTCTTAGACTCCTGAGACCGTGCCCCTTGTGGCCGCAATGCATTGCGAGACTTTCGCGAAAGATTCGATTTTTTTCGGGAAGGCATGGTAACGCGTATAAGTCCCAAATCGTTTGACATTTACTGAAAAATTCGTGACCATTATTAAGAGGAAAGGGCACGGCCGCTTCTCCATGCAAACGCAGTCTCCATTTTTTGGATAAAAACTACCCTATGTTCTTCCACGGGACTCAAACTATCTCTATACCAAATTTTATCTAAATCGGTTTAGCGGTTTAAGCGTAAAGAGAAATTAAAAAAAGTTTTTTTCATTTTTTTTGTGTTTTCACTCGGGAATGGTGTCATTTTGATATCATAAATGAATTCGGCATACCCGATTTATACAAAAACGATACCTAACTTGGCCTAGTAGCTAAAATGATATAGTTATCAAGATAAAGTTTTTAACCCCTTTTTCCATGGGGGATGAACTTTTAAAAACGCTGAAAAAAAATTTCTTGCTTTTTAATATAATTAACGTTTTGCAAAATTTGCACCCCAAGTCAAACTTTCATCCCCTTTTCAACCCCCTGAGGGGTTAAATTTCCAAAAACGTCAAAATTAGTTTTTTTGTAATCGTCTATCATACATTTCTAAGAAGTTTCAAAGCATTTGTAATGGATTCAAACTTTCAACCCCCTTTTAACCCTGTTAGGTGACGAATTCTTGAAAACGCTAAAATTACTTTTCCTGTATTATAATAATATGCCCATTATACAAAGTTTCAAGTAACGCACTCAAAAAAAAAATTGAACTCCATACAAACTTTCAACCTCTATTTCACCTCCTTATGGGATGAATTTTCAAAAACGCTGAAATTAGTTTTCTTGTATTTCAATAATATATCTTCTTACGAAGTTTCAAATTGCTAGCTTAAAATAAATCTTGAACTCCATACAAACTTTCATCCCCCTTTTTAACCCCCTTAGGGGTAAAATTTCTCAAATTTTTATAGCCTATAACCTGGCCGTGGATTTTTTCGACAGATTAGTAAAGTTTGCATCAAAATCCGTTCCGCCGTTTTCATTTGTAGCGCGGTCAAATAAACAGACAAACAGATAAACAGATAAACAGACAAAAATTCTAAAAACTGTTGGAATGTGTTCTGTTATCGATTCTAAGTATCCCCAGCCAATTTTTTTTCGAATATCTTCCATGTACAGACTTTCGACCCTCTTCCGCTTTATTATAAGTATAGATGCACCAACCTACTTTATTGTTTGCGATTTGTAAACAATACAGTTTTTCGCTATTTGTCGTTATTACCAATATATCGTTATAATAATATTATGGCATTATTTGCATTGTCATTCAAGCATTTCAAATTAAACGTGTATACATAATTTTAGCTCAATCGGATGAAGATATCTGCTTCAAAATAAGTCGCAAAATTCTACCCAAACTAACATAGTTACAACATACGAGTACCTCCGTATGTTACATACATACGTACTTGTAGTTACATATTGCAAGATAAAAAATGCAAAAACGGGCGACTACGTAGTTTTAATATAGATTTAATCGTGAAATTTAGTCGATTGAAACTAAAACTAATTTAGTTGTTAGTCGAACATTCTCACAACTAATTTAATCGCAACTAAATTAATCGCGATTAAAAAATGACGATTGATATTTTTAATCGATTGATTAGTTAACTAAAATATTAATCGATTAATGCCCATCTCTGAGTACAGGTAAGTGAACGAGCTCAGTAGAGATAGCGTTAACTATACAAGACTCCGCTGTCCGTCTGTCTGTCACAGTTGAAATTTTCACAGATGATGTATTTCTGTTGTCGCTATAACAACAAATACTAAAAAGTACGGAACCCTCGGTGGGCGAGTCCCATTTGTACTTTCGGATTTTTGTTATTTTGTAACAAATATCACCTTATTTGCCGCAGCACCAAGTAGCAAGTCGGGCAATTAAAGTCAGGTACCGTACCTTTTATGTGTAACTGCATTTATGCATATATTTGTGCATTTATTATTAATTTTATTGAATTTTACCCTTTGGGTACGGAACCCTAAAAACGTAACACTGAAACCGGCTTCAAAAAGCGTCACTAAACTTCTTTAACCTCTGAAAGGTCTTGTAAAGTGCATTTTCGCTTCTCATAATCTCAATAAGCCATTTATAATAATACTCGATCCAATAGGAACCACTCTAAAACGTCACACTCATAACATATTCACATAATTATGTTACTTAACATTATACATTTTAGACCATATTCCATGCGTTCAAAGGCGCATTTTTGCTCAAACATTGCCCATTTCCTTGTTCTTTCATACATTTGATAATAAGTTCATCATCTCTTTGAGTTTTTGCTCTGTTTCGTTCAAAGAAACGGGGGTAAGTGTAGGATTACCTCATTACGTCGGGGGTTGGGTCCGTATTTATGAACTTATTTATAAATCAAAGTAATTATTTTACTTTGACGTCATTATAACGTAATTTTGAGGAAATACGGCGAAATATGATAACGTATTTGGTGCAATAATTAGGGCATCTTGAGGCAGATTCTAATTGTGTCGTTTTCAAGCAAAAAGTACCACATTGTCGCTTACCATAAGGAAGAAAATTGCTCGTATCTTTATACGAAATACCTGTCAGAGCGTCCTTATGGCAAGCGACAATGTGTTACCTTTTGCTTGAAAATGACACAATCGTTTAAACAAAAAGTTAGATGGCATAAAATTAATCCCATGGCCACTTTTGCGCTCTTTAAATTTGGCATAGTCGAATTGATTTAGGTCACAGTGAAAGGAATTTGTAGGAAGATGGCAGCCATGACCAACATAATATAAATTTGTAATTTCACAAACTGTCAAAAACAATGTGGTATTTAGAAGTCTATTGGAAGTTAGAGATACCATAGGTGTTCGTTACAAATTAGACCAAGATAAATCTACGATAGCACACGCATTGTAAGTTATTTTAATCGTCGAACTTCTATCTGCGGGCACGGCAGTGCCCCGCCAAGACTAGCAAATCGAGGGCACTACCTACCTTTTCTCGAAGCACTTCGTCATTTTCTTGAACCCTCATAACTAGGGTTTGGATTATACCTACCAGATAAACAAAATTCTCGGAATATTATGTCATTAGTGGACTTAAGTATAAAAAAATTCAATTACATAGCTATAATAGGTAAAAAACCCGATTTCGTCACTCACTCACTCACTCACTGATGATCAAAAACTTTTTCATGTAAAATGTTACCAAGACGAAACCATAAAGCTCGCACTGTTAAAAAAAGTTATCAGATCTCTTCTAGAGCCAAGCTTATAACTTTATAAGCCCTAACTTCACAAACTCTACACCTTAGTCAAATTATTTTACCTTTTTCCGACGTTTCAACTAGGTTGCACTAGCTGTGATCACGGAAGAGTAAAGTCCCAGCAAAATGTTTGAGATATTGGTAAACAACACTAAACGTGTCTTTCGCGACCACAGCTATTACAACCTAGCTGAAACGTCTGAAAAAAGGTAAAATAATGAAAATTAATCGCGTTAGGCCAGGATTACACTCGTAAGTTTTACTTACGTAAGTAGGGACACAGCTATACTACAGAATGATATATAAATATCGTTATCTCATTCTAGCAAATAGCTTTGTCCTTACTTACGTAAGTAAAACTTACAAGTGTAATCCTGGCCTAAGACCCGTTAATAGTTTTGACACAGACTGTTAAAAATCATATGGTTCCGATTTTACGCCGGAAAGCAAGCTGTAGCAATCTGGTAAAAAACAAAATAGCAGCGAATTTCGTCTCATTTCAAAATCATGGCAGCGACTTTCAATTCTGACTGTGCAAATGAATGGCATTTTCTATTTTGACTTCCAAACCCAATCCATTCCTTACACATTGTCATCTTTAAAAGGAAATTAAAACGCTTAACGAACTCCCGTTTCGAAGTCGCTTGGCACCGTCAATGGCTCAACTCAAGCGTGTATTCTAAAAGCTAGTGATTCAACATTCTAAGCAAACCACTATAGCTCGACCTGTGATCGGTAGAAACTATACGTAAGTTAGAGTGCAGCTATACTGGTTAGGCTGAGTGCTATCGCCTATGTTGAGTTAGCGATCGGAACGAGCCTCAGAAATGTTCAGCCGCGCAACACGGGGCTAAGTGAAGCGGCAAAAATCAATCCTCAATGTCAACTCCCGTAATTATATTTGCTCTCTCCTAAATGTAAGTCAAATGAAATAAAATTTTCACTCGAACGCACCCCCAGAGGCGAGTATAAACTGACCTATTTTCTTGGTCCTTTGCAAATATGCTGTAGGACCCTTTTTCGAAACAAATTCGGATTGTTTGACCGTTATCAGTACGGTCTGTTACTTTGCTTCACTAGGTATATAGTGAAGTGTCAATTTATAAAGTGACACGAAATGGTTTTATGTTTGGACGATTGTACGCATCATTTCATGCGTGTAATACTAATCCAATTTGCGGAAGCGATATAGGAAATTTGTGCAATAGAGATAGGAAAAGGCGTGTGCAATTTCTCGTGGTAAGTAAGTAAGTAAGTAAATATTCTTTATCGCACCAAAATTATACATTTTACAAACATGTAAAACTACAAAGAAATATTTAAAGAAAAAATGGAACCAGGTAACAACAGGCGGTCTTATCGCTAAAAAGCGATAAGCGTCCTTTCTTTAGTAGCGTCCTTAAGAAAGTGAAGAAAGATAATATTTAATACTATAATCTTCTTCTGCTACCATGCCCTAGCGGGCGTCGGTGGCCACCTTTGCAAAGTATTTTCTACTCTTGGCCAGTCTTGTTAGCGTGGCCGCGTCCTTGATGTTTGTCCATTGTTTGATGTTCTGATACTGTAACTGAATACTGTAATATACAAATATTTATTTGAAGTAATCATAATTAGGGACAACAAAGTGGGGTATTTTGGTACGTAAGAACCGGATTAATTCTAAATTTTCTCCGTTAAAATAACAAATGTGACATCCTTGACGTAAACAATATTAATTAAGAGTGTTAGTTGTTTTATCATCTACTTGCAAACCTCTTTGATTTATTGGAACGAAGTTCTTCATCGGACGGTTTGCGGATGGGGGCTAGGCGAAAAAAAGTGTAATATTTAGCTGTCACAGACCATATTATTGCGATACATGCAAATGTTTGATATTGGCGTCACATACCATACTAGTGCGATATATGCAAATGTTAAATTGGCGTCACAAGCCAGACCAGAAGTCGGCGCTCCCCATGATGTTCCCATGCAGCGGTCGCGGCACGCGCACCACAAAACAGTTGATGTGCACGTAGTGGGGCGATCGAAGCTGGAACACCCTCAGAGTGTAACCGGTCTTCTGGTGTAGATACTCCACCACTTCAGCAGCCGTGTCGGTATAATGCAGGCGCGACACATACAGCCTCTTACTCGGTGTAGCAATGCGCAAACCAGAATTAGCAGGTTCGGCGGTACCACACTTGCGCGCTTTCTTCTTTCTGATGGCATCGTATTTTCATGGAAAAGTATGAAATTGCCTTCCTATTTCAGTCAGTCTCGGTACAAAAAGTACTGAGATTAACTGAAGTAGCATGAAAAATACGAACGTTTCCGAGAAAATACGATGTAAACAATTATGCATAATATACGTTCCCAAACCACACACTGCCACACTAATATAATCTTTAATTGGAATGTCAAATTTAATATATTATGTATTGTAACCTATAATCGTGATCCTTAGCTACTTATTACTAATTACTTAGTTAGTAAGTTACGTAGATAAGAATGTAGTTAATTAGTGAGTATTAAGTTGCAGTGCCCTACAGGGTTCATAGCTGATCAAAATTATTATGTAACATCTTATTATGTACCTATGAAGGCAATAAATGACTGAATACTGAATACTGAAAAACGTTGGAATTAACGTAGTCCACACATGCGTTAATACGGTAAAAGTAGGTTTATTAAGTATTCCTAGCTTGCTTGTAAAAAGAGGTGCACTAAACAAATAAAAGCCTCTACACACAACGGTTCTAGGTATACTCTGATTAACGTATTTACCTGCGGGTGGAGCGTGCATTTTTAAGTGCACGGTAGTAAATGTTTTCCTTGAACATTCTTGTTATTTTCGACTAAATAAATCATTTCCTTACATCTCTAGTAAGTCTAATGAAAACTTTTATTTGATTCACTGACTGAAGCAAAAGTTGATACAAATATTTTTTGACAATTATTTACTAATAAAAGTTAAGATAAGATAATTTATTGACCATGTAATATACATTATATTTAGCATTTAGTTATTTTAAGAGTATACCACATCGGATTTTAAACTACATTAAACATTTTTGTGCTAATAAATATTTCATTAACTTTATCTGAATGCCTCAAAATGTACAATCGGAGACATTCCCGGTAAACCACCTTAAGGGCAAAAATCGAAAACGTCACGGTCAGACGATATCATAAGTGGGTATTGAAAAAAAAGGTTAGGTCAGGTAAAGTTTATTGCCGTCCCATTGTCTTTGTGACGGTCGGCACTTGCAAACTAAGATAAGTAATCCAAAATGCCTCCTTGGTTATCTTTATGGGGAGGCGAAGCTTAGCCAAAACAGCAACAACCAATAAACTGTCCTTATACCTATTGTTTGTCTCATTACCTGTTTTTGCCGTTTTCATTATTAACATAAAAAATCCTAAATGCATCGTAATTGGTTATCTCTATGGGAGGCGGAGTTTAGCTCGCTCGTAAGGTCGAGGTAAAAAAAATCTGAAGTGGTTCACCGGAAATGTCTCCGACTGTACATCAAGACAACTGCTTATTCGTTACATCATCAATTTTTTAACATGCAGATACGTCTGCGAGCGATACTCCAAATTTTATATTAAAGGAAAAAATGGAAAAAGTTACACTTCCGGCAGGATGTAATCGTCTTACGGTAGATGTCGCTTTACGCCACCCCAAAGGCGTGTATACATAGGGGAAGGAATGGAAAGATTTGCAAGGTTCTGGTAGGCTTTCGTTACATCATGTTAGTATCTTCGCATAAACACCGAATGTAAATAATCTTTTCAGTTTATATGATTGATATTTGTTTTTTCACAGAGCGTATACACAAACGATAACAAAAGTAAAAATTAAATTTTCATCAATAAAATTCTATATAGAATAAGTTTCAATCGAGACTCATGAGGGCGAATTGAACTTTATGATCTGTGTATTAAACTGTTTCATAACAGTTTAAATCAAATCAATCAAATCGTAACCAGAGTATAAAGTTTAAATCGCCCTCCAGTCCAGCGGCGGTGGCACGGTCGCATTTTTATCCCTTGTCACCTTGCCTGTCAGTGTCACGTTCTAACAAGTAGGTATGTAAGTGCGAAAGTGACAGGCATAGTGACAGGTGATAAAAATGCAACCATGCTGTCACCACAGAATGCTTAGAAATTAAGGAAAAGTGAAATAACTCACCGTCTCGGGTGAGACTTGAACTCTGGGTCACTAGCCCATCGCGCTGCCAATTGAGCTACCGAGACTTACCCGATGACTTTTTTTCTAAGCGCCCTCCAGGTATTCACGATTAATGATAATGAAGAAACTTACGATGTTTTTAATTTTGTTTCAGACTGGCAAACACTTTCACCGGACTTCCCTTCTCATCAAAGCTTTCAACCACAAGTTCAGATTAGACCTCGAGCTTAACACGTAAGTACAATAGATTTAATTGATGTAAGAATTTCATTAATGGGGGGTTATAAGAAAATAGTCAAAAAGTATTCTAAAAGACTTTTAGGTCTATCTTCACATATGTTATAATCGTTTAATACAAAAAAAATAAAAAGAATCACAAAGGGAAAACTGTTATTTGCAATTCTGCCAGACGAAGGCTAAATAGATTCGTTCTCGCAGCATTTTTATATATATCAGAAACCGCTGAAACGAGTGAAAACAATGTATTATCACATATAAAAATATCGGCCAAAAAGCCCATAGATTATTCCATCGTCCAAGGAAAAATGAAATTATGCCGTATTGAGTTCATATGTCGTTGAGACGTTTTTCCCTTGAAGATGTATTCGGAGAATTACTCTCCAGACCGTATCCAGGCCGTGTTATTGGGGAGGGATATTATGATTCCCAGGACCGCAATATTCGACAGTGCATGGTAGCACACAGAGTGTAAACAGTACGACAAAATTCTTCTTCTTCTTTTAAAATTATGGCTTCAGCCCAGTGGGACTATTTCGCCAGTATCAAGGTATTAAGAGGTTTAAAAACGACAAAAATTGTACGGTTGTACAAGACAGTGTACGGTGATTTGTTAGCTCTTGTAAATCGATAGCTAGACTTTACAAGAAGCACGTGGACTACCGGCCGTTGACTCCAAGATGGTGGTTAAACGCGCTTCAAAATTAATTCTCCATTCACTGCACACTACCACATTAGTTTACTGTATGATAAGCTATCGATATTACACTTTAAACAATATTAATGAGCAAAAAACAAAGTAATTAATCACGATGCTAACTATCAAGATGGCGCTCGAACCGGAAGTCACGACAAAATTATGGAGCTCCCATATTGGTTGTTATAAAATGTGACACAACATTATGTGACAGGGACAACATAAAACACTATCAATGCTATCATGTTGTCTGTCACACGATGTTATATAACTTTTTATAACAGCCAAAGTGGAAGTACCATTCAGTACAACGAAATTAAGTAGGTTAACGGGTCATCGTCATTAAATATCCACTTTTATCTGGTGTATCCATTTGTAGGATTTGCAATTGATGTTTTTAAACTGACTATGACATTTTTTTGGCGGTATATTACGCCATAAAAAAAATTAATCCCGCAAGTTGCAAGTAAATAGGTACTTAAAGCTATTAAAAAGAAATTGGCAACACATATAAATATATATTCTATTAAAAAAAATTTATTTCTATTATTTATTTCAATCAATTAGCACTAAACCTTACGTGCTAATTGGCATTTTAAAATCATTGAAAAAACTTCCTGCCAGGCGGCATGCCTAAACATTAAACTTCTTGTAACGTATTTTTTTTCAATCTCTTTGGGTACAGTAGTTGAACAAAAACCATTAAAAACCTAAAAGCACCACTTGTTTTTATAAACATCCTACTGATATAATTGCTTTACTGTATCGATATCGAGACATGTGTTATGGATTCGTTCAAAAACCTCCTAACTCAACGCTCTCTGTATTTTCTTCAAGTAACATGATATTTATTGCCTCGTGATATGTATTAAATCTACGCAAGATCTTTTTATTCGGTTCACAAGTTTCATCTTACCGTATGATGTCAACATCTTTTATCGGTTATTGAGGAAAAGTAAACATTTTTTGCATTTTATTTTCTTTCAATCTTCGACTGCTCTACAGGATCTCTATTGTTTCCCATAAAGTTTTGAGTCATAATATTTTGTTTGTCCGCATTTTCGTTAGTCATAATTTGGTTTTTCTCAGAAACGCGTAACTTTTCAGGATTGCCATAAAAAAACCTAACTTAACCTATCTATGAGATAACCTTACGAAAGTCGTGAAAAGTTAACGGTTTAAGAATTATGACTAATGTTATTCTGACAATCATTACATTATGACTTTCAATAATTATGTGAAACAAAGGGATCCCGTATTAACAATTTAGGTATCTTTAGATCTCAAGATGACGCCGATATGGAGAGGGAGCGCAGGGCTCTCGCGGTTCGGTGCAACATGTTGGCTAGACGGTTTGCGCGTTGTTCGAGTGAGGTAAAGGTGACCCTGTTCAAAGCCTTTTGCCAATGTTTTTATACTTGTCAGCTTTGGAACAGGTACACCAGGCACTCCTTCAACGCGCTGAGGGTACAGTACAACAACGCCTTTCGTATTCTGTTGAAACTACCGCGTTTCTGCAGTGCGAAGGGCATGTTTGCGGACGCGAGAGTCCCTGACTTTTTCTCCATTCTGAGAGCCAGGTCGGCTGCCTTCCGGGCGAGACTGCTAGCCTCTAACAATGAAATTCTGTCACTAGTAGCTAAAGACTACAGTGACGAATTTAACAAACATTGGCGAAAACTGCACCGGTCCGAGAACGGCCATCTTTAGACCATAAGTTTGTAAATGTTTTATTTCATTGTTTTTTTTAAACATTTATTTATTTTAAACTTATTGCAGTAATGTTAACTACATAATAAATAGTCATTTAATGCCCTCTACTCGTATTTAGTCGCAACACTCGCAACTGAGTCTAGTAGGTACAAGGTATAGTCAGCTGCAGAGAAAAGGTACCCCACGTCATAGTTTAAATACAGAATTGTTTTTATTTACAGAATTACCTGTAAAAGTTGTTTAGCGGCAGAGGTGTTCAATATTAACTATACACAACGAAATTATTAATACAATAATAACACACGCTCATTCATTTCCTACTTTTATTATATGATTAATACTGGCAAAAATTGGTAACATTAAAAAAAAACCTTAAAATTCATAAGAAAATCATTTAATTCATTTTCTTATCTTCAGTAAAGGAAAGCATTCAATTTTGCTTGCAAAATGTACTATTTTAAATAAAAGGACAAATTAGTGCCATGGTTGTGTTTTCAACCGTTAAATAATCTAAGGGACATCACTTGTTCGTCCTTTCATCTTCAAAGGTTTCGTTGCGGGAGTTATAATTTGGACCAATCCGTCTTTTCGTTTACGAGATGAATAGGCGTAAATTATCTTTCGAAGGACCTTCAAATATTAATTTCTCTAGACACCTTGTAATAAAGTTTCGTATTTAGCTGTAACAAAGGTATCTGGGACTATATAATTTAATAATGACACGCGACGCAAAAGCAAAGCATAATTTAAGTAAAGTGAAAAGTGATGTATTACAAATTTTACAATACAATACAAATACTCTTTATTGCACACCTTAATAAAAGAACACAGGTAAACAACAGGCGGTCTTATCGCTAAAAAGCTATCTCTACCAGACAACCTTTTGGTAGCGGACATACCCAAGGTAGGTAAGATAGGTGTGTTTTAGTGGGATTCTCTTGATTATTTTAGTTGGACATTAGTTTATACATCAAAATGTGACAAATTTGAAATATCTCAAAAGGATCATTGTAATGATACAGGGTGTTTACAACGTTAAGCCTATCTACCCAGCTAGATGAACATGGGTCATACAGGGTGACTCAAAAATACGTTGATAAATAACATTTTGGGAATATGCTTTTCTTACATACAATTCAATAAACATTATATCTACAATAATTCAATTAATTTTTTTAAAATATTCTCCTTTAACTATGATATGCAAACTCATACTTCAAAAGCTATTCAAGATTTGAGGGATGGTAACTACCGTAAAGTTGAAGAAACAGCCTGTGTCTAACTTTTTACGTTTGACGACCGGTCTGGCTCTGGCCTAATGCTGCCTGTGAAGCCGATGGTCGTGGGTTCGAATTCCGGTAAGGGCATTTATTTGTGTGATGAGCACAGATATTTGTTCCTGTCCTGTCCTGTTCATGTTTTTTTTTATATTATATATACCGTTGTCTGAGTACCCGCAAGCCTCCTTGGGCTTACCGTGGGACTTAGTCAATCTGTGTAACAATGTCCTATATATTATTTATTTATTTATTTATACGTAGGTAATAATGTTTTGCAAAAATTTCGTAGTTACCGAATTTCCACGAATACGTAAACACCCGCCCTAACCTTGCTTTGCTTCCGCACAATATGAATTGTTCATAAAAACCGTGGACCGATAGCCTCAAAAATTTGTTGTTCAACTTTGTACCCTCTGTCAAACTAACAAGGTTTATTTCAATATTAATAGATTTTTGTGGTTTCCGTTCGGGTTGGACGCTCCCCAGAGCGTTGAAATTCACTGGCAACAGAATCTGAGAGCAGAAAAACATACGGGGCTTTAAAAGAAGCATAACATTTCTGTTCTACAGAGCGCTGCGTTGCTAATAGGTAAAGCTTACGTAATCAATGTACTGTAATATCACTATCACTACACCTTATAAAACAAACTTCCCCACCGCGTCTCTCTGTTTGTGTGTATGTATGTTCGCGATAAACTCAAGAACTAGTGAACGGATTTTCACGCGGTTTTATCAACCAAAATAAATAAATAAATAAATGTATCATTCGATTCCTTACATTTTAAAGATTCAAAGATTCAAATAATTTATTTGCATAAAACAAAAAAACAAAAAAATATTTGCAGTAAAATATACATACATATTTATACTTGGCGACCAGTCTGGCCTAGTGGGTAGTGACCCTGCCTGCAAAGCCGATGGTCCTGGGTTTCGAATC
The DNA here is from genome assembly GCF_947568885.1 of Cydia strobilella. NCBI lineage: Eukaryota > Metazoa > Arthropoda > Insecta > Lepidoptera > Tortricidae > Cydia > Cydia strobilella. The sequence continues at coordinate 20,500,129 of NC_086046.1, forward strand.
CCGGTAAGGGCATTTATTTGTGTGAGAAGCACAGATATTTGTTCCTGAGTTATGGGTGTTTTCTATGTATTTAAGTATTTATATATTATATATATCGTTGTCTGAGTACCCATAACACAAGCCTCCTTGGGCTTACCGTGGGACTTAGTCAATCTGTGTAAGGATGTCCTATATATTTATTTATTTATTTATTATTTATTTATATAAACGCAATATTTCACAGTCATAATCATATTTTTTTACTCTTAATCATTAGCAGCTCGGCAGGTAGCCGAGAACTTCTCAAAAAACTTATAGTATAGGCATAGAGTTTTTCAAAAACGGGGTGTACAAGTTTTTAAATGATCATGAATTATCTAAGGGAATTGCGTATGATCGGCAACGCCCATGAATGTTTTAAGGTGATTGCGTGCGCCAATGTCAATATGACTTACTACATCCTTTTTTGCCGCGAGATGATAAGTATAAAAAGAAAGGATATATTAATAGTTGTTTTAAAAAGTTAAAATCAAATAACAATGTTTTCTAAATCACACACACACACATTACACACGCAGAGACACACACGCACACTCATATGGACTTGCAAGTCCATCTTCTCATTACGTTAAATAAAACTATAAGTATGAAATAAAACTATGAAAACGGATTATATCACCCGTTGACCACGAACGCTGTAAAGAGTTCGAAACGTCGGGATGTATTATAAATTCAATATACGCGATATAATCCGTTTTCATAGTTTTATTTCATGAGTAACTATCGCGGTAACCGAAGACAATATTATAAAACTATAAGTAATTATTTTTATTTTAAAACCATTTATTACCTATTTTAAGTAAGAGCGGTGCCTCTTAACACAGGTATTTTCTTACTTAAAAAGAGGCACCAACACTTACCTGTATAAGTAATTCTTAGACTACATAAACAATTTTTCATTTTCATTTTAATTTTTTCATAAATAAGAGTACATATTCCTTCAACAGAGCAGCTGCAAGTAGACAATCATCTCAAAAATAATTGACACAATTCTCGCTCAAGCTGCATTCGTCGAGTTGGGAAACAGCTTAGAATTTGAGCTGCGAGTCGGAAAATCGTGGCCGGGGGAAATCGGCGCTTTTGTCGTGTACGACACAATCGAATGAGTGGCGAATTGATTTGCCTCAAGAGTAGTCGGGGAACGTGTTAAGGTATAATATGTTTAAACGTTGAGTGTGAGTGGAATTTAAATGTTTTAGATTTTGGCTAATAAGAGGTTCTCACCAAAAATGTAAACGAAAAAGGATCTACGAATGCTGCTATTCACAAACCTATAATGACTTTAGTGACTATAGACAGATTAATGGTGTGTGTGTGTCTAGGCTCTCCGAAACATGTCGCGCGAGTGACTAAAAACCCGTGAGTGAAACCGCTAAGTTAGTTAAGTTAATATTTCACGATAGTTTAAATTCGATTAGATTAATTATGTACCTAGCGGGCCATAATTCAAGAAGTTCTAGACATTTTTTTACACGGCAATCGCGTAATTGTACCGGGTACCGTTGCATATAGATACTTGCAACTTCAGGGGTGTCACATCCGCGTTACTGAGCCTTGAAGCACCTTTTCATTCCTTTTTATTTCTTGCTTAGATCTTGAAAACTTGAAATATTTACAATTTTAAAACCAAACAAGCTTCAGACTAATCTATTTACCCCTGATTCAAATATCCTTTACTAATACACAGATATATGTACCTGTATTTAAGAGATCTTAAATTTCAATATTCTCACGGAAAAAAAACATCCGTGTGTCTAAAATTTAATCAAAACAAAACACTATATCACCGCAAACCGCTCTTGTGACGTTTCACTGCCAAAAAAATCTAAAACCGGTGATAATATTTCACGCCACTTTATTTATTATTTCCTCGACGTCCTTCGTAGGCTCTGGGCATTACCGTTACCGCCGAGGAAGACCGTAAATTACCTACGTCCTCCGTCTGGGCCCGAGAATTATATGATATCCTGCCATTCACGACCCCGCAACGGCAAGTTGGTAAGGAATGCTCAAGGGGGAAAATTATAGGATGACATACGTCTGTGCGGTGGCGTGATGGCGCAAGCGGTCGGCCGTAATGGGTAATTCGAAATTACGTAGTCTTCTTTCATAATATATTTGACAAGCGCGCTTGGAGATGTTTATTTTAAAGTGGCAGTACTGTAATTTGTTTGACGCCAAACCATATTTACAACATTTCCGTGACCAATATTGGATACAATCCCTTTAACTTTTAAATGTTTAAAAAATATGAATAAAATCAATAACAGTAGCTTAATAAATACTTTTAGCATTATTTGGAACGTGGTCGATTGACCTATTCTTATTAAGGCGGTTCTCTGAGCCAGAAGGCGAAAAATCTCCTTATATGATCACGTTTTTCTAAGAGGCGTTGATATTCGTTGACATGGAAAAAATATATGTAGTTCTTGACTATATTATTTTTAATAACATAGCTTCCGATACACGAATTATGACATTTCGCTCGATACAATTAATTCCCAAAGTAACCTCTAACTCGGACGTTTAATCAAACTTTACTCGGTTATTTATTATGTGATACTATAAACAAAAAAAGGAATCGAGGATCTAATTCGAATTTTCCACTCATTTACTCTAAAGTTAGCTGGAAGAAATCCCTTATAGGGATAAGCTCGCCTTTGTACCTAAATTTATATGAATTTCATGTTAACAATTTTTGTTTTGTACAATAAAGTGATTTACTACTACTACTACTACAAAAAAAGGAGAAAAAACAATCTTAACTTAAATAGTAATTTCGATATTGTAAGGTAACGTTATTAAAATAAATAAAAATCGACTAAAATTCGATCAAAATTGACACTTGGCGCGCATGATCTTTCCCGTTCTTTCTTGCGAAATGTGACAGTGACAGCGGCAAACCGATGGAACGGCCTTAAAGTGCCGGGAAGGTACGCCGTTGGCTAGTATGGCTTTTTATATCGTATGAAGGTACATAACCCTCCATTATGCGCGGCCCGATACGCACTTACCCGATTTTATACTTGCGAGCAACAACCTCCATTTCAAAGCAAAAAGTACCTATACATAACACTACTTTCAAAGAAAGGAAATGCTCTGAATCTCAAAAAACCAAGGACATCCCTGTAGGATTGTTTACATGGACGGGAGGGTTTATTGAGCTGTATTGTTTTTCAATCGGCCGGTCTCCTGGGCCGTGACATCACTGGCATACACAAAATGGTGGCGCGGTTTGTGCGCGAAATCGATGGCTCGCTTGAGGGTTAAGTGTTTTTTATGCAAAACTTCGTGTACCTACGCGTTTTTTTTTTTGTGAAAAAGGATTCAGTTTGTTGCTTTTAATTATAATTTTGTGTTTGGAATAATGTTGGTTGGATTACTGCGCTCGTTTTTTATGAGGGACCCTTTTAATTTTTATTTAAGCTTTAGAGATTATGACACCGTCATCGTCAGCCCATTCTACATATTATATTCATAAACAGACATATAAATTTAAATTGCACAAATAAAATTGTCCTAGAGACTTACGAATATATGTATCAAAGAGGATATAATAAGATAGAGCGGTACTGTCATAGTAAATTTTGTAACCACTGTAAATTCACTGCCATCTATACTATACTTTAAAACTAAAAATGAAGATTTATAAAAAAACGTTAAAAATAAATGATTTTTTTGTTTGCATTAATTTTTTTTAATATGAATTAGACCCATGTTCTTTCACTGATATGCGTTAAAATTATAAATAACAAATGAAACCGTCAACGCCCTCTATACGAGAGTAGGCCAAAACTAGTGGCGCCATCTGATCGAGAATCAAATTTTCGTGATTTTCGAGGCACGTTTTTTCCTTTGTATGTATGTATAAAAAAATAAAGACATCTAGTTTTGATACGATTTTAACGATCCCTGGCACTGACTAAAATACCGACTTGGTTTCACATTACATCTCAAAACTTTTTTGTAGTAGAATAATTCCGTTGCTGCGAGATTTGCATCTTTTTACATGTAATGTTTTTGATTTGATTAAGTTTACTTGTTAATATCAGAATAATTTGCACATGTAGTTTTTTCCATACAATTCAATGAATAAAAATAGTGCTTTTCTTCTACAAAACATATTTTTACATCATGTAGATTTTCATGAAGATAATTAATCAAGTAAATTCCAGATGGTTGCACAACGTAGTGGATATATTTACGCTTCACAATTCATGTTACCTATATTAAATATTTTCCAATTAAACAAATGTAGTATTGAATATCCTGAATCATCTCGCGTTCGTTAGTGCAAACATTTATTAATGACCGAAATAATTAAATGCATTCAATCATTTTGTTCAGTATTTACAAAACCCCGTCAAAATGATGGATGAGTGAATGAACGAAGTATGTAGACAGGTGAGGTGTTAAGTTTCCAGACGGTAATATATTAAAATATAATAAACGTATGTTATTGTATAATACAGTCAGTCAGTAACCCGTGGTACGGGTACCGGTGGTAACCGTAAAGTTCCAATTTTGAAATGTATTTGTGTACGTGTTTCACGTTTTCAGAACCACGTCCGCGTCAATTTATTGATGTAAATTAATATGGTTTTGACATCTTCATGATAAAAAAAACATAATTTTTTTATCTCAGTAAAAATAGAAAAAGCTCCTGATTCTAAGTAGAACCAATGAGGATATAATAAAGTAGAGCGGTACTGTCATAGTAAATTTTGTAACCGCTGTAAATTCACTGCCATCTATCGACATACTTTAAAACTAAAAATGAAGATTTATAAAAATACGTTAAAATGTATTTAAATGTGGATAAATGATTTTTTTATTTGCATTAATTATTTTTATATGATTTTGACCCATGTTCTTTCACTGATATGCGTTAAAATTATAAATAACAAACGAAACCGTCAACGCCCTCTATACGAGAGTAGGCCAAAACTAGTGGTGCGATCTGATCGAGAATCAAATTTTCGTGATTTTCGAGGCACGTTTTTTCCTTAGACTGTATCCATCTATTACGGAGTTATATCTATCTTTGGTAGAACTAATATTATTTAATTCAAAATTCTAACACAACAAACTTAGGTACAAATTTAAATAGAAATGCCTATTTGCGAAATTTGCGATTTGATCAAACAACTTTTTGGAATATAATATTAGCCAATAAGAAACGTTTGCTAAATAAGGTTTTGTCTTAATAAAATTTCGCAAAGTAAAATCATGTCAAATGATAATTTGACCAAATAAATTGAAAGTAAATGTAAATTTGCTAAATATTCATTTGGGAAATGAAACTACTCACGATAAGTTTGTTGGGAAGTGAAATTTGGCGAAAGGTATTTGGCCCAAACCCGAACAGTACAACCATTAAAATTTTAAAACGAAATCTGCAACGAAACGTGAGCTGAAGCGTATTTCATTACTTTCATTAGTTTTAAAACGCAACATATTTCAAATTTGGATCTACATTATTTTTCGTGGAACAAGAATTGTAATTAAGTTAATATGAATAAGTAATAAAGTTTAATGACATCGGGTTTTGTACGGAGCAAATTGAATTTTGCGCCAGAAAAGAATGCTTTGATAAATAAATATCGGATTCACAAAACAAAACGAATTAATTGTGTTGTGCCGGTTTTGTCGCAGGCTTCTATTGATTTTCTTTACGTATTTGACTTTTAGTTTGAGCTGCCCTAGGATATTTATACGAAATATATATTTTTACGAAATATACATTTTTACGAAATATAAATTTTACAAAACATTAAGAATTACCTTTAGGTATCTGACTACCTACGTATATTATTAGATATTCACGTGTCAATATCGAACAAATTTATTTATCACTGGTTTAAATTTCAAAGTTATATTCGTCATGTTTTCGAGCTTAATTTGGTTAGGAGTTGTTAAATGAAAGTATTCTTAAATATTAATATATTAATATTCGTCTTCGGTTACCGCGATAGTTACTCATGAAAAAATAAAACTATGTACAACCAGCCTTAAAGTTTATAGTTTATTATGGTTCATTATTTTTGTAGGTATTTTTGCACATTGTAGTTTTTCCTCAGTTACCCGTTGATCACGAACGCTGTAGGGTTCGAAACATCGGGATGTATTATAAATTCAATATACGCGATATAATCCGTTTTTATAGTTTTATTTTGTGAATATATTCACAAAAACAAAACTGGGAACCGCCTTTGTGAGCTTCTCTGCTGTAACTTTTGTCGCAATCATTGAAATTAATGAACTGTAAAAAAGGAAGTAGCAAAATTAAAACAACCGAACCGATGATACCGATATTAATAAAAAGTAAAACTCTGGTCATTGTATCGTGTAAGCGTACAGAAATTACTACCCCTTTAAATGCAAATGCGGTCATTTATTTAATTTTCCACTTTTGCAGCGATAAAATCTGACGTTTCAATCGCGCGACAGAAGATAAAATCGCGTTTTATCGCCAGAATTAACATAATTGCCGCGTTATAGGCATTCGATCTTTTTGCTAATTTCAATTCCGTGATCTGGGATTACTTTAGTTCGTCTCCGCTTCGTTTGATGCCAATTTATTGTTTTCAATTATTTATACGGGATCTCAAACGGATGAAATATTTCGTAAAATGTTAGTTTAGTTCATTTAATCGGAAGTAACGTCATTTTTACAAGTAGTTAAATAATTTAAAACGAAACCATATACAACTCTTCTAACAATATTTTTTTTTATACTACGTCGGTGGCAAACAAGCATACGGCCCGCCTGATGTTAAGCAGTCTCCGTAGCCTATGTACGCCTGCAACTCCAGAGGAGTTACATGCGCGTTGCCGACCCTAACACTCCTCTCCCTCGAGCTCTGGCAACCTACTACCAACCTACTTACCGGCAGGAACACAACACTATTAGTAGGGTCTTGTGTTATTTGGCTGCGGTTTTCTGTAAGGTGGAGGTATCTCCCCAGTTGGGCTCTGCTCTAGATCTGGAATGACATCCGCTGTCCTGTGCCCTACCACACAAAGCGAGATGTCATTCACAGTGCCCATACCTCTCTTAGAATTTTGATTATAGTTTATAGTTGATATAAAACAAAGGGTGAGGTGAGTTAATTGTATGTTTCTAGAAAATCTTACTAAAGCAAAATCGTTAAAAGCTGATTGAGTGAGTTATATGATAATTTCGTATTTTTGCAGATACATTACAAATTTTGCACATTACTTACTTACTTAATCCGTTGGCTCAGCGCCCCAAAATGAGACTTGGCCTCCGACACAAGACACGCCACTTTTCTCAGTCCTGTGCGACTTCATTGCGACTAAATATTTAAATATAGATGTGATTATAATGAGTACTTTAGAAGTTATATGAGGGAACAGATGAACATACATAGGTAGGTACAAACATTATTCATACATACATACCCATATATTCATACTTCATACCTCCTTTTACTTTGGCGTAGTCGGGTAAAAATAGTGTAAAATTTTACATTTTGATATAGGTAATATGGAGGTTAAATTAAAAGGAGTCTCAAATCATCAACATGGAAACTAAAACTGATCGTCAAACTATTAATCCGCTCAAATGTTACATTGGACCGCAAATGGATGCCACAACGCTATCTGTACCGAGCGGTACGCTGAATCCGGAGCCACCGTTAACCGTGTTTCGTTTGGCGCAAGTGCTGTGCAAATTCAGTTAAATGCACATATCCAAGTTTCACTTGCAAACAACAAATAACTAGGTTTGTAGAGTCTGGCCTAGGACACTACCTTGTGGCACTCCGAAAGTATTGAGCTAGGACACTACCTTGTGGCACTCCGAAAGTATTGAGCTAGTACGCACACAATGTCAAACGCTTTTTTGTGATTTAAGAGCCAGTTACGTTTTTTACACTAAAATATGTTTTACATAACTACCTAGTTTTCTATAATGCTAATTACTAAGGGGTTTCAGGGTCCAAATTCAGTCAAAAGATTTTGTCGGTACTGTGTTTTAATAACCTTATTCTTTTTCATTTCTCATGCTCTCAAAGTGACTCATTGTTTATCTATGAAGCGGGTTAAATGTGATACGTTTCGATTTTAGGGAGTTTTACACGTAATTTTTTTACGATTAGCAATTTTGATTTGAAGTTTAATTTATATATTGACTTGAGTTCAGTCTTGTCTCTTACCTCTGAAATTATGTTGATTTCATTTCAAGGTATGTGCCAGTCAGGTGTTATTAGATGTAGGTACAATACCGTAGCAAACTGCACACTTGTGCCACACGCTAACCGCAGACTTTAATCCCGTTTCCAACGTCCGATTGGGACTCGCCACACCTGCAAGTGGAAAAGAATCATAGGCATTTGTGTCTGATCTGAATACTGCCAATATAATAACCCTTTAGCGAATGTTTGTCAAAATGTCTTTGTCACTCAACACAGATGAGTTCGGTTAGTTGGCGAACGTACATTTGAAATCAAACTGATGTCTAAATTATGTAATTTGGTTATCATTCGCTTGTGCATTTCATTTAGATATCAGTTTGATGTCAACATTTAAGTATGAATTGGCCTCAAGTCCTTCTGTCATGAAATGCGATTAAAAACATATTGGTAATACTAATATAAAAATACATACCTATAACTATATTATTATGTTTCATTTCATAATACTTACCAAATAATCAATTTATACCTACCTACATACTCTTTAGCAATTACGCATAATACGTCGCACTGGTGATGATGATGATAATGATCGATCATAATGTCTTCGATAGGATTCTATTCATCAATGCAGTATAAACTGAAATAGATATCATACACCAAAGAAAAAGTGACCAAGTACACCGGTGGCCGAGGCGGGAATTGAACCCGCGTCTTTAGCTTACGCGGCTAACGTCCTGACCACTAGACCACCCGGCGACGCCGCACATACAATTCAAAATATTTCATTAAAAAAATCTGATTTGTTCCCTAATTGCATTAATGAAATAGCCTATATGGCTTATTATTATTTACAACGACGGGACTTAATCGCGTAAAATAAGTATTAAACCCACCTCCGACGTTTCGAGGACGGCGTTGTCCCCGTGGTCTCGGAGAAGACTGGCTAAAGTTGACATCAACATCTTCTAGGCGCGGTGCGGTGCGCTAGTGCGGGTAGTTCGAAAAACTCGCGCGCCTAGAAGATGTTGATGTCAACTTTAGCCAGTCTTCTCCAATACCACGGGGACAACGCCGTCCTCGAAACGTCGGAGGTGGGTTTAATACTTATTTTACGCGATTAAGTCCCGTCGTTGTAAATAATAATGAGTAAAAATCGTGAAAGTTTAAATCAGAGCCTATATGGCTTGTTACCATTTATATTAAAATATGAACATTACAATTACCTACTGAAACTGATTGTTCCTATTAAATGAAAAATAGTTTTTAACTTTGTTTTATTAATTGTTATTCGTAAAAATTAAAATCGCTAACTACCTACTCTCTATAATTGACATCTAAATTAAAAATCATAACTCTTACTTAAACATCGTGTTTCAAAAAAAAATATAGAATAATAAAATCAAGCCAGTCAGTAAGCGATATTTTGAACACAATAGCGCAAAAGTATATCGATAACAACGACAGTTATCGCTTAACATTGGCATTGCAAAGGGTCAGCTTCAAAAGAACCGGCGCTCAATGCAAAAGAATGAAGCACTCGACGCGAAAGAATTGAATTGTGTGACATTTTCATTGAATGCGCGAAATATTATTGTCAGATTCGGTTAGTGGTTTTTTTTTTCGGAGTTTATAAATGAAAAATAATTTATTTGGTTTACAATGTGCATTTAAATAGCAATAGGGTTGGAACCTTCTTTTAAGTATAAAATATACTTGTGGCAGAAGGCCCCGCTCTTCCATAATTTGAAGGGGTACAACTAAAATATATTTAAAATGTTACAATATGTACATAAATGTTTTGTGTTTATTAGCTAAATTTCATAAAAGTGCCTACTCAAGTGTCTAATTAGATTAAATTATGGAAACCGTGCAAATCCGGGTAAAAATATTCTTAATAAATACGTCTTTATTATAAGTATTGTACGTACGTTGTTTTTTTCACATTTCTAAAGTATGTCGTTAGAGTTAGACCAAGAATAGTCTGCAATGATTTTGATAGCATACGCAGTGTTAATTTATACGTCATAATTTACTAGACCTATGTCCAACAGTGGACGTCTATCGGCTGACATGATGATGATGAATTTACTAGAAGTTTGACGTTTAAAATAACACTTGCACTGCGTGTGCTATCAAAATCGTTGCAGACTTGTCTTGGTCTAACTCTAGAATCATATTCGAAAACTTAATTTGTAGTAAAGATTTGTTTAGAACTTTTAAGTGAGAAACGGAGTCAGTTAACATAAGATAACTATTCATACTTTCAGGATACTATTTATACTTTCACCGCGTTTAAACTTTGTTGTTTGAATATCAGTCATACTTCTATTTTTTTAATTTTTGTAAGCTGTATACATTAGTATAAAAAGGAGTTAACACAGGGTTATATGGTACTGGTAACTCCGGGTTTAACCGGTTAACCCCGAGTTAGTGGCTAACCCTGCGGATGGCGCAAGTGGTCCTAAGCAAAAATTAAGTCGCTCACGTTTCTTGCCAATTCGCCAAAATAAAGTTCATACGTATTCCCATAGCGCTGCCTGTCGCAATATTACCTACTACATTATTCCTGCAATCTGTCTTCCAGAACGTATTTTTATTGCCTCCTCTAAACTATCGGCGATTATCCTTGATAGTATCATCGTCTATCATCAAGATCATCGTGCAAGCATCCACACTATCGCCTGTAGTAGCAACCATCCGGCGATTCCCTTTGATGTGTACTCAAAAACCGACAATTCACTGGTAGGTGATGATAGACGATAACTGGCGGGGACAGTCGAGTATGCCCTCTACACTATCGTGCACGCCTGTCATCGTCTATCATCGCCGATAGTGTAGAGGAGCCAACACATAAGCTGGTCTCATTGTTTATTTATATATGTACACTAAAAGACGGAGTGACGCTGCAATGACGAAGCCCTAAAGACCTGTCTGCCCTAGGAATACCCATGGCTGGTGTGGCACAGAATAGGACAGTGGCGCTCTCTTGTGTCAGAGGCCAAGATCCTGTTTGGGTCACTGAGCCAGTGAAGTAAGTAAAGCAAAATGTAAGCACGCTTACGTCCCACTGGTACACGAAGCTGCAAGAACATTAAGTAATTAATGAGTTCGTGCTAAAGCTTCATTTAAATCTGTCTTAGGATTAAATAGCTGGAAGTTGAAAAAAAAACTGTAGTAAGCTCCAGCCAGTGGAAGCGATGGAAAAAGTTCCTGACCGTTTTCTTTTAGCGGCCTCTGAAACTTCGAGATACGATACGAACTACCTTCGCTTTATTTTCAAAGGTTTCTGGATCAAACTAGTTCATACATGAAGCTTGTTTTTTGTTGAACTATAAACCTTTTAATATTTTTTACAAGTTTAAGAATAGGTAATGGTGTTATTTAGAATTTAAATTAAAATGATTGCCTCAAGACAAGCCGGTGGCTCAGCTCATGGATAGTGGCGCCACAGCGGCATCGGTGAAGGTCATTGCTTTATTTATTTGTTTTATTTTAAAATGTATTTCAGGCAACAACATATACATATAAATTTCATAAACTTAGAAACCAAACACTATTTTGGCGACAGAAGGGCGTGGGCTCCGTTGAATCGTCTGCTCTTGTGCCGGATTCGGCAGTTTGCCCCGGAACCTCCAAAACACGAAACACACCTGTTGTAGTAACCCGCAAATAAATAAATAAATTTATGATTACAAATATTACAATCCATTCTGGGAAATATCTAACTGTCTTTCCGTTAAAAACTATCCATATAATTTATAATATTACGTTCAAGTTTCTTGTGTGCGAGAAATATTAGCCGTTATCTATCTTAACTTTTAATTAATGAAGTTTCGTTCTTGTAGGTTGTAAACAATTTGTACTGAATAAGTATTAATGGTATTATAATTACTCAAGTTTAAAAGCACGTATTTTTAAAATCTATAATCATTCGACGAAAGCACGATGGTTAATTATAATTAATTAATTAATTACACGTATTGACATTTTTACGATCAATAATTGCATGTTGCCAAAACATGACAAATGGCATTAATGTCCCACTTCTTCAAGCAAATGTGTTATTTTTTTTGTAACATAATCAACAAGTTCAATTTAAAAGCACTTGTCTTTTCATGAGTAATATAAACATTATTCGCCACAAGCTTTTCCCTTTATTTATTTACGCAACCTTATAATTAGGTTTTTTTTTTTCAAGATGGCCGACTTAGTGATATTACCAACGGGAAGCGCTCAGTCGCCCGTCACTGGCATTGAATAATGGAAATCTTTCAATCGATTCCTTCGTATTTCAAACCCAACAGCCGCCTGTTGTTTTTCATAATTCAATTATAGCGATTGCAGATTACCTAATAATGTCATATCGTAAAAAAGAATTGCTTTTTTTTAATTTATTGGGTATCTTGCGTTTTATTTTCGTAAATTCCATTCGTTATCTATATCTCCAGTTCTTGATTAATTCATTTTGGCTTCTTCGTATTATTATTGTATTTTACCCTCGTAAATTAACCGTGACGTCATCGAATCTAAACTGTTGTGAGACATACTAACATTAAATAAACAACACTAAAACCACTAAACACACACACTATGACTAAAACAAGTGAGTCTTAACCGTAAAATTATTTAAAAACCGTGACGTCATTAACGTGCACGTTTGGAATAATAAATACAGGAAAATAAACCACGTTCCTTATTGCTTGTGTGCTTTTCTTTTTTATTATATTTGCTTTTACAAAGTTTTCCTATATTGCATAAAACAAAATGATATTTGCAACGTTAGCAAATACCATAGAGTAACTTATACTAGAGCGGTACTGTCATAGTAAATTTTGTAACCACAGTAAATTCACTGCCATCTATCGACACACTTTAAAACTAAAAATGTGAATTTATAAAAATACGATAAAATGTATTTAAATATGGATAAATGTTTTTTTTATTTGCATTAATTATTTTTATGATTTTGACCCATGTTCTTTTACTGATATGCGTTAAAATTGTTAAATAACAAACGAAACCGTCAACGCCATCTATACGACAGTAGGCCAAAGCTAGTAGCGCCCTCTGATCGAGAATCAAATTTTCTTGATTTTCGAGGCACGTTTTTTCCTTAGACTGTATCCATCTATTACGGAGTTATATCTATATTTGCAAATACTATACCACAAAAAAGGATTAAGGTATTATTCGCCCTTTCTCTTTCGCACCCATGTTATAAAACAACTAAGTGATAGAGATAGCACGATTGTAATTTCGATTTGAATCTTCGCAGTATCGGCCCCACTTTGAGCGTCAAATATCATTAGGTGAAACTCGGATCTCCTAAGATTAGAAGATTCGATTTACTTCCGTAAGATATACGAGGCGTGTGCTCATCTCGATAACTCTTGAGCTTGGGTTATATTTTAAGTCAGCAAATAAATTAGTGATTGATAGTTTTCTTCTAGAACTGATATATTATTAATGTCGTATAAACTTTTAATAATAATATTGTTTTGAAATAAAACTATGAAAACGGATTATATCGCGTATATTAAATTTATAATAAATCCCGACGTTTCGAACCCTTTACAGCGTTCATGGTCAACGGGTGACTGAGGAAAAACTACAAACTACTACTACTACTACTACTACTACTATTACTATTACTACTACTACTACTATTACTACTACTACTACTACTACTATTACTACTACTACTACTACTACTATTACTACTACTACTACTACTACTATTACTACTACTACTACTACTACTACTACTACTACTACTACTACTACTACTACTACTACTACTACTACTACTACTACTACTACTACTACTACTACTACTACTACTACTACTACTACTAGTTTTATTTCATGAGTAACTATCGCGGTAACCAAAGACAATAATATTGTTTTTCAACGCAATTTTCTCAATAGAGCGTGAAGCCTCTTATTACCTTTTTCACAGTCATGTAATGTATGTACCAAATTTATTCTTCTTTACAATACATTCGGAGAATCGCATTGTTGACCCTTTTACTGGAGATGAATCGATATTTTTATATCATGTTCTTATATTTACTATACGTATTTATGTTTCATTCATTAATCATCCAAGGTTGAATCCGAAGGTTGATCTTAAGATCCATAATTCTGGTAAAAAAGAAACAAATCCCATCAGTTCGCAATCAGCGAGCTGGCAGTGGGTCGTCAAACGTTGTTACAATAATCCGGTACCTAGGGCGTCTTTTTGGGTCCCTCGCCGATTTCACGCATCGCCGCTCCAGCAGACGATGATTTTTCACGTTTTTTTACTTTTCAAATAGTGGAAGCGGAAAAGTAAAATCATTAGTGTAGGGAGGTTTTTTGATGGGATGTGCGCCTGGACGATTAGATTTAAGGGGAATAGGTTACTTTTACGGGTAATGAGAATCGAGTTTGTGTCTATAGAATATACTATATTTAAACATTTCTATAGATACGTTTTATAAACGGACAAATGCCTTGACAAATTCACACGGTAACGACAATATTTGCAGAGGAATAGTCAAACTCAAGCCTTAAAAGGATAAAGTTGGCTCGATAGAAAATAATCACGACAACGTCAAATTTTTATATATTTTCAGATTCATTGTTTTCAGATAGGTCTATACCTACATATAACTATTAATCTGTAAATATTGCATTATATATGTGATACTGTAATTGAGATAGGTAAATAAATGACCAAGCATTTTTCTCGATATTTCTTTCAAACAAAATCCACCTTTAAAAATAACTAGATTTAAGGGCCCATTGTCAGTTGTTCGGAACTGTCAAATTTTTGTTCTAACTGACAGGCTGATATCGTCCGGCGGACTGGTAATGGGTATATGCCTTGTTCTGATCAATTCTATGTTCAAAGTGTTAACTAACGGAAAAAGGAAACTACGCTAGACGACATAAAGTATAACAATTGCAAGTCGGACTCGCCCACCGAGGCCCGAGGGTTCCGTACTTTTTAGTATTTGTTGTTATAGCGGCAACAGAAATACATCATCTGTGGAAATTTCAACTGTCTGTAGCTATCACGGTTCATACAGACAGACAGACGGACAGACAGACGAACAGCGGAGTCTTTAATAATACTCCGGTGTTCGTCTGTCTGTCCGTCTGTCTGTCTGTAGTGATCACGGTTCGGACAGAGAGACGGACAGCGGAGTCTTAGTAATAGATTCCCGTTTTTACCCTTTAGGTTATGGAATCGTAAAATCTAGTTTCTACAACTACCTACTCTCAAATCAAGACGCTAAACATTATAACAGTTTATCGTACCATAGTGACGTCTTGCGATTTTCTAAACTATTAAGTTGGAACACGTTCCAGTAAGTATTCCCTCGGGAGCGAGTTAGCAACTTGAGCGAGCGTGCGAATTCACAGTGCAGCGATATTAATGGCTCGATTTTATACTGAGTACAAGCAACATTTCTAGACAAGCCACATTGGATGTATGGGAACAGTATACCGTTTGTTTAGAGTTTAACTAGACAAGATACCAAGGCCAGGTTACAAGTAATTGTGGTTACGGGCGAATTCTAGTTTTAGTTATTAGATCTGTTTCTAATACTATACTTATATTATACTGATCTGCAGTCAGTGTCAAAAGTGACGTTTTTGGTTGAAGAAATGTCACTTTTGACACTGACAGATTAGTATAAAATTGGCCTGCAAGTTTAGATTACATTAAAATACACAGACACCAGCTGCATGATTCTAAAATAAATTTTAGGCACTCATATGCTGACACTATTATTTATTTATTATTGGGTTGATACGGGCCTTTGAGTGTCACTTCGACCAATCAGTGATCTATTGTGACGGCCCTTTAAAGTTCATTACTAATGCCCGTTGAGTCCAGAAAATTCCAGATTCTTTGGGCCGTAATGTTCTGTACCTCATAGGGTTGCAGTAACGTGCCGCCCTAAATGGATACTTCTTTTTGAGGACATTATATACAACATTAGTGGTCCACCGGAACAGAGAATGTGCATTGCAGTCGCCTCTGAATCCTGGCAGAACCTGCACGTCGTATCTTGTTTCTTCCCAATTTGAAACATGTTTGTTCAACTTACAGTGTCCAGTCAATATTCTAGTCACTACGCAGGTTTTGTGTCTTTTGAGCCCTAGAAGCTCCTTAGCAGTTTTGCTGTTGAATGCTGACACTAAACCATTTGATGTTTGGAAAGCAAGAATAATAATCAAAATTAACATTTATTATACGTACTAAAACAGGACAAAGATGCGATAAGGAAAAATACATAATAATTGATTTAGCTACAAATTTGAGCTGACCCGCGTCGACTTGGGGTTTATTAAATTAAATAACTGTTATGACATTTGTAACTTAACCAAGGTACTTCAGTACAAAATATATACGAAGTTCAGTCAATTGTATATGTTGATGTTTAAAGCGGTCCCAACTGAGATTATATTTACCTTCTTTTCGTGACTTCATATTTGCTAACGTTGCAAATAACCCAGAGGGCTAACGAAACATTTGTTTTTATATTAGTTTTTTACATGTTTTAATCACAAGCAAATTTCATGAAAAATATATATCTGTATTACCTACCCTGCATACAACAACTGTGTAATTTTAGTATTAAATAGCTAATAATATTGCCGAGGGATCTGATGACCAAAATTTTAAACAGAAATATGTTTTCAGAGTAATTGAGATTAAAGGTTAAAACGCGCGCGATGGCCGTTACTTCCGTCGCAAGTTTTGCGCGATGCGCCATCTTTTGTCCCCTCCTAAAAAAATCTCATCGTCTTTTGGTATCTTTCCGTTTACATCTGTTAGTGGAAGCGACACACGGAACAGACGCAACCGTCACGCCGCACCGCGTGTGATATACGCCGCTCGTTGCGCTAAGAGTTCTTGTCTTTCATGATTTAATACCACCGCGAGCGGGCATTACCTGGCCTTCCGTCCGTACCCATCACTCACTGAGCACTCGCTTCAGGAAACTAGCTCAAGCTTGATCTAAACCACCGTTACTACTATACGTAGACATAGATCACACATAAAGTGGTTTTTTGAATGCAGTGATATTAGAGCACACGTGTCGACGATTTCTTTTCTTCTGATGTAACATTACGTTAAGGTTTGTGGGTCATAACATAGAGTAACTTATACTAGAGCGGTACTGTCATAGTAAATTTTGTAACCCCAGTAAATTCACTGCCATCTGTCGACACACTTTAAAACTAAAAATAAATATTTATAAAAATACGATAAAATGTATTTAAATATGGGTAAATGATTTATTCATTTGCATTAATTATTTTTATGATTTTGACCCATGTTCTTTCACTGATATGCGTTAAAATTGTTAAATAACAAACGAAACCGTCAACGCCATCTATACGACAGTAAGCCAAAGCTAGTAGCGCCCTCTGAACGAGAATCAAATTTTCTTGATTTTCAAGGCACGTTTTTTCCTTAAACTGTATCCATCTATTACGGAGTTATATCTATCTTTGGTCATAATAAAGAATTCACAGTGCCAAGTGGGTAAAGGTGCTACTTAATATATAGGCACTTATCTGAACGTGACAGATGTTATATTTACAGCGATAAACGACGTAAATAATCCCGTGAGTAGAAAAATCTGGGAAGTATTCGATAAATTTATCTTGAATCGGTCATTCGGGAAAAAAGGACCAGTTTTTGTTGATCCCAGTCTGACCAAGCTAACTCTGCATGCCATTAGCAATGACTAAGTGTGGCAATGCCATTATTGAAGTCAAATTTTTATAAAAATATTTCGTTTACGTTATGCTAGAATATAACAAATTGAGGGAGTGTCTAACATTTTTTATATCGAAGTCGGTGCAAAGTTTGCTTAGACCAAAGAGAATTAAGTAGTGCTCACTCCATACATCAGTTTTATTACCAAAACGACTATTAATTTCATAGTCTACATACTACGTCAAGTAGCGGAATTATCATTACTGCAACTCGACACTAGATATCACGTGCCGCGATTGACGAAAGGTGTATTATATTGCTTAGACGGACTCTGCTCAGTTCGTAATATATTGTTGAATGCTCTCGGCACATTAATTTAAGTACCTATATTTAATATCATTTTGAACATCACCCAAGTGGATTCTTGAATTACTCAGAATACCTTGATAATAGGCATAATAGCATTAGCCCGTAACTGCCTGAGCATTTTAACGTTGTGGTTGCGAAATTAATATCTTTAGATGAGATGATAAACCAACTCGTAACGCGTCATTATCAGAACTTGTTTCAGTTAATGAGTTTCTAGTATTGAATTACTTTCGTTTATTAAGAATACTATGTTTTAATGAAAGCTTCATAACTGCAGAGTGGCTTGTATTAAAGAAGACATATTTTTAACTGTGGCATGTTGTTACGAGTAGCATGCAAAGCTAAAAAAAAGGAGGTAAATTTAAAACTTAATATTACGCGATTAAGTCCCGTCGTTGTGAATAAATGAGATTAATGAGTAACAATCGTGAAATCAGAAAAAAAAACAGTGTTTCGTGTTGTTTCAATTAATGAGTTTCTAGTATTGAATTACTTTCGTTTATTAAGAATACTATGATAATGAATATGTTTTAATGAAAGCTACATCTTTTTAACTGTGGCATGTTGTTAGCATGCAAAGCTAAAAAAAAGGAGGTAAATTTAAAACTTAATTTTACGCGATTAAGTCCCGTCGTTGTGAATAAATGAGATTAATGAGTAAAATCGTGAAATCAGAAAAAACAGTGTTTCGTGTTGTTTCAGTTAATGAGTTTCTAGTATTGAATTACTTTCGTTTATTAAGAATACTATGATAATGAATATGATTTAATGAAAGCTACATAACTGCAGAGTGGCTTGTATTAAAGAAGACATATTTTTAACTGTGGCATGTTAATAGTATGCAAAGCTAAAAAAAGGAGGTAAATTTAAAACTTAATTTTACGCGATTAAGTCCCGTCGTTGTGAATAAATGAGATTAATGAGTAAAATCGTGATATCAGAAAAAAAATCAGTGTTTAAAAAAGGATAGTTTAAAATAATACTTTTTTAATACTACGTAGGTGGCAAACAGGCATACGGCCCGCCTGATGTTAAGCAGTCTCCGTAGCCTATGTACGCCTGCAACTCCAGAGGAGTTACATGCGCGTTGCCGACCCTAACACTCCGCACCCTCGTTGAGCTCTCGCAACCTTACTCGCCGGCAGGAACACAACACTCTGAGCAGTCTAGTGTTATTTGGCTGCGGTTTTCTATAAGGTCTAAATCTGGAATGACATCCTCTATGCTGTGCCCTAACACAAAGCGAGATGACATTCACAGTGCCCATACCTCCCTTTTGGACGTAGTTTAAGTAAGGACTACCCAGGTCCTTAAACAGGTTTTGTTTTAATGTAATGATTGTAGTTTTAATTTTAATGATAAAAAATAATTTTTAACGTATTTTTTGGCCATTATGTAGGTATTAATTCAATCAAAGCTGCCATTTTTACAAAGCTAATGTCATATTTTATGTATTAGACAGCATTTTTAATGCTAAAGATCATGTTTAGTTTAAAATACCAAAAACCATTAAAATACCATTTTATGTACCAATGCTCTTCCACGTGTTTCTGTTCTATATAGTTATATGTATATTTGCTATTTTTGCTCTAGTTACTTTGTGAGGCCGATTCAATAACTATTTTGCATGGAAGCAAATATAATAGAAAGCGACATATTGCAAATACCTAATATAGGGAAGCTCATTTTTCCCTACAGGACTCTTTTGACCTTTGACTGAAGCATGCCACTGAGCCGTGTCGCTTGGTTGCGAAATATGGAAAGGAAATCTCGTTCGTATTAGGATTTGCGTTCAGTCAAACTTGAACCTCACGGATTATGATTAAGGTTGAAAATCAAACAACAGTAATCAATGATACGAGTTTCTAAAAGAGACTTGGTGTGTGGTTGACCTGTTTTGACGTTGTTGAGATGCTTGTAAAAGTTCTAGGTTCGGATTCTTACTTCTATAAAATATGTACATATATAGTTATTTACGATACAAGTGCGGAAAAGAGGAAATTCGAAACGAGTGGCGATAAATTAAAACACGACCGCAGGGAGTGTTTTAAATCGACACGAGCTGCGAATTACCTATTCGCACGTGTATCGTACAACGTTTTACAGTACATATGGCCCTTTAAACTTTCGAGATATGCACGAAAAGTACTCTTTACGCACTAGTGCGAGAAAGTAGCACCATATGTACTGTAAATTTAATTTTTATATATTGTTGAGGATGATGGGATAATAAGATATTAAGCCATTCATAAGAAGTCGCAGACATAAACCCGCATCCCGCATACCTATCAATGTTACGGGCGCACGCGCGTATCACGCGTATGCCTTTGTAGGTATAATCCGCCGCAACAGGGCGGACACACTACACATCAAAAATCACTTGCGTTTCTATGTGCGAACGGCACGTCTGTACACGCGGCATGCGTCAGTGTGTGAGTAAGTTGCTTAAAAACAGTACTGAGCGGTCGGCAATCTGATGTCGCGGGGCGAGGTAATTTGAATCGGGGCGGGGCGGTGCGTGGCCGTTCTGTATAATAATACTATTACCTATTCGGTGCCGCCGCACGCGTCCGCGTCAGTTAGCGTTGCCGTTGCTCATACTATTTTTCATAACAATTTCACCCGGGTTGAAAATCAGCGCCGCGCGGTCATTTTGTAATGAAATGGCTGACGCACCTTAATATATTCTGAGCCCATCTTTTGTTACGAGAGTACCAATTATTAATGCTTTTTATATATTTTGTAATACATTATATTCTTGTGTAGCAATAAATGGTTTCTTATTCTTTATAAAAGAGAAGACAAAGAGTGTACGTAAAATCCGGTTCAGCCTCTATTACGGCTTGCTACGTAAGTAAACCCTCTGATACTATATTTCTTGGTGAAGATTTCATGTGGTTGTTGTAGTATATTTTCCGACCCCGATTTAATTTGCTTTTAAGTTTTTCTCTAAACTTTACCGAAGCGGCAAACAAAATTGGTCTTACAGCAAGACAATTATTTGAGGAGTCACAGTTTACCTAGTAACTTAATAAACAAAAACCGGACAAGTGCGAATCGGACTCGCCCACTGAGGGTTCCGTACTTTTTGGTATTTGTTGTTATAGCGGCAACAGAAATACATAATCTGTGAAAATTTCGACTGTCTAGGTATCACGGTTCATGAGATACAGCCTGGTGACAGACAGACGGACAGACAGACGTACAGACGGACAGTGGAGTCTTAGTAATAGGGTCCCGTTTTTATCCTTTGTGTACGGAACTCTAAAAACAAAGAGTAATCACACCGAACCGATCCAACACATTAAGTTTCATCCAAACTTATCCCCAAACGAGGTATACAAGTCTAAAGACAATTAAACCCAACGTCACGTGTGTTAATATGGCGGTGTACCGCGCTACATATTAAATCGACTACGAAGACAAACAACGCACGAACATTTACTCAGTCTCAACATAAATTAACTTGTTAAGGTACCTGGTTGACATGCCAAACTTGACATCTCGGCTAATCATTTTAGTTTGAAGGTTAACCGCAACAATCAATTTATTTACGGTGCCATAGGTTCAGAGAGCGGTGTTTTTGAAAAATTGTAGCGCTTGTTTAGATCACAATACGGTTAGCAAATATGTAATTAGCGATCTTAATAACATACATACAGACATACAATCACGCCTATTTCCCGGAGGGGTAGGCAGAGACCACGGATTTCCACTTGCTACGATCCTGATCACGGAGTAGGATGGAGATGGCAAGTGGGCGTTCCCGTCTATCCGACAGTTAGTAGCGACCGACTCACTTTATGCACAGACTATGCTCAGTTGTTGTGTAAACTTCATGCTCGAATGACATTCACGTCGTACGTACGCTCGTCTAACAAAAATTGATAATTAAATTTAAAATGCCGTATTGTGCAGTATTAAGCTGCAGAAATCACAGCGGTTTAAAAAATCTTTCACGTGGAGGTATTTCCTATCACCGGTGGTTATTTATTTAAATATAATCCGATAAATACGAAAAATCTGTTTCTATTGCATTATTTACGAATGTTCGTTAAGTAAATCTATATTTTATCAGTTAGAACTTAGAGTTCACAATCCTTTGTCACTATTCTTTACGTTTATCTGGAATATTCGCTATCCTAAATGTCAAATAACTTCGCTACTCAGATGCTGCGCAATGTCGATATTTATATCGATAAAGTTAAAGTTACGATATTTCAAGTTTGATGTTTGGTAGTTCGGTAATAAATTATTATTTTAGACACGTTTCTAATTATTATTTGGGATAATCAATGTCTTAGTAAATATGGCAGCTCTGGTCATCAAGCACTAAGTTAAGTCGGGGTCATTTCATGGCAACCTTTCAAACCTTCGTATTCCTTTACATACGTTTTTGTTTTTTACACCCATCATATTTTCATCGTTAATATAATTAGACTAGGTACTTAATGCACTTATGCGTACAATGCATGCAATGTGCCATGAATAAACGTTTTATATTTTCTATTTCTTTATTATTAATTATTGTAGGTTACCACAAGATGCCGATATTAAAAATAAATGGGTCAATGCTACTGGGCAAGAAAATTAGTTTCCGCAAAAATATAGCACCATTTGCTAGGAGCATTTCTTAGAGAAAGATTTCTGGGGATAAAATTGCCATACATCTCATCTAGCGTCCACACGCCTAAAACTTAGTTACTAATTTAGTAATTATTAGTGACATTCGGGCTCACTTAATTAATAAAAAGTGTTCCGTACCACGCAAACTAGCGTAAAATATTGGAATTTTGCCGCCCCCCCTTCCTGATTTGATAGGTCACAATCTTACAATCAAATCAAGTGGGATCGATGAGCCAGTTTCATGTATGCTTTCACACCATACAATTAATTTGACAATTTAATCAGGTTGTCCCGTCTAGATTGGCCTTAAATGCTGCTACAGGTAAATATTGTTAAAGACGAATACTTACCTATGTAAGTAATTGCAGATTTGTGATCACAAAATAACAGCAATACCGAGTTAATAGACCTTTAAAGAACTATGATTTTATCTGTTTGACTTTAAGATATATTTAATGTTCACATTAACAACCTAGTTGGTCAATTAATAAGAAACAAATTTCTAGTTAGATATTTGTTGTACTGTACTACATATTATTTTTCATACAATCACGATTATCACTACCTATATTATAATCATAAATAAAGTATCATCTAAATGTGTTAAAACATACGGTAATGAAATATCAATACCTAACTGAACACACAAATATCGATAAAACACTCCGATTACACTGTCCCCTCCCTATATCGTCGAATGGAAAGAAGTTCCAACGGTTAGCTACTCGCACGCGTGTAGAGGTCTCGAAAACACCAGTGTAACGTGACCGTGAGATCCGTAACAAACCATGCGTAATTAGACCTTACTTATACTGGTTTTTAGCCCTTTTCTCGCCTGTTAAGTAAGTGATTTTAAAATTATATAAAATAACGCCATCTGGTGTTGAGTAGTTGTATTAGGTGAACGTTGAGCGAGCTTTTGTGAGATGAATGAGATAATGAAAGAGTCGTATGTCATATAGCTTTGACATTATAATTTAAACCGTCACTCATGTAGCCTACAGTTGATATTCGTTCGAAAAATGTCCACCGGTAATAACTTTTTGGTATGGAAAGTTGCTACGAATCAGAGCAATTTTGTAAGTGTGTGACGTATTTTAACGAGGCTATGAATGTGTGAGTTTAGCGACACTGGTTTTCATACTAAATAGGAGTCATTTCACATCCACTAGTTTATTAATTCGTGATCCTGATATACCTCTTTCGCTTCCTTCACTTTCATAACATTCCTCATACACGCTCGCCGGTTTAGGGTGCTCTTGACCTAGCCTTTCTTCAGGATTTCCCCGATCTGATCAGAGAAAGTCCGCCGAGGTCTCCCCTTCCAATTCCCGTTTCTACCTCTCCCTTATACACTCTCTTTGCTAGCCTTCTTTCACTCATTCTTTCCACGTGTCCAAACCATCTCAACATACCTTTCTCAATTTTTGTCACTACATCTTCGTTCAGTCCACACTTTTCCCTTATCACACTGTTCCTAATTCTATAAGGTCTAATAAGGCCTTTCATTAGTGACGTCATCGATTCGAATCCTGATTTCTTGACTTTCGCTCAATGGGAAAATTTTGTAGACCTACAAAGTAATTATGAAAATTACTTCTAAAAATGAGCAATATTATGTTTGATCGAACTTGTCAATTACTTTTTTTCCGCAATTTGTTTGAACTACAAAAAAAAATAGAATTCAAAAACATGATATCCACGATTCCGGGCACTCACAGCCGTCTCGCTTAACGCTTATGCTCAGATAGAGAGAGAGAGAGTAGAAGACCTTGAACCTACGGGGCCTTAGTGTGAGTTTACAGGTGGGTAAAGAATTGGTTCTAGTAATTGTGTTGTCAATTATAGTCAAAAGTTGTTTAAATTACTTATTGAGTAAACTGAAAACTTTAATGGATTTTCTGCTGTTAAGCTAAAAGGGTCTTACGGTCTGATTCGAACTTTAAGATACGTCAAAAATTTTCTAAAATACGACATGGATCGGATACATATGTCAGTCAAAGGGGACGTTTTTCAAACAAAAACGTCATTTTGACACTGACATGTCCGATTCATATCGTATCTTCAGCAAATTTTTGACGTATCTTAAAGTTCGAAATAGGCCGGATGTATGTGTTTTGTCCTAAGCGACGTATTTAAAACAACCTGTGGACTTGAGCCTTTTTCGCATAATACGAATTTTATTGTGATCATCATTATTGAGTTAAAGTTGAAAATTGGTAGGTTTTTCATTGCAACTTACGTCGTTTCTTGACGAACTAATACAATAGCCTGAAACGCAGATATTCTAACCAGCTGAATGCCGATGGAGAGAAGCCATGCGTCAACGGCGTGCCTTTGCCTGCTGAACCAAATGGCATACTCAGAATTGTACACGCAACGGGTTAACTGTTCGAGTCTTCAATGAATCTACATTATTCAGATTCAGTTGCTATTTATTTGCATTTATCCCTAATCAAATCACTACCTTATAAACATAATAACCTTATTATCCTTTATTATCCTTAATTACGTCTGCCACCATAACCACCCAAGGTAGTCGGTTGCCTTTGAGTGTTTTCGGTAAATAAGATACTATTTTCTAAATAAATTAAAGGCGAAATTAAAACTTTGATATTATGATTGCGAAGTAAGACATGCTAGGGTAATATCACTGATTTAAAAATATGAGCATATACCATATTACGAGCGGTGATATTTTTCTCTAAAGTCAGATTTAACTTGCTCTTTCAATAGTTTAGTTTAGTTTATTTACTTCATAATAATTTATGTATATAGAACACTTGAACGGTCATCTAACTGTGTTTACTCAGAAAAATATATAATAAAAGATATATCCTTTAAAAATATTTATTACCCCCGTTTTAATTTATCTCCAAACTGCGCAATTAAAACCGCAAATGACCCTCAGCAATGTCAATTAAAACACACTTTATTTAATTTAATGCCGTTAAAAGCCGTTCGGAAAATCAAAACACATACATACCCCCGTTACGCAATAACGGCCGTAAGGTTCCATTTTACCGCAACACAAAAACCTCACCTGAGCACCCATTAATTTTATTTCATACATTATTGTTAATGGTCATACCGTGTTCAACATTTCGACGGTCCGCATCATCCATTCCATCCGTCCCAGAATCTCGTGCATAACTCTTATTTTAACCCAACAATCTCTGAGCTGTGATTGGTCGCGAAAACAACGTCACGATCTAACACTCCTATTGGCTGATTACGATCATGAGTGTGATGCTGTAACATTAACAAGCTTTTTGCGAACAAAGCCATTTTTGTTTACGACGGTTTTGACGTTACAAAAAGCGAAATTGCCACGTCACAAACAGCTCTTAACTTACGTGCTCAAAGCTTCTAAACATAGTAGAACATAATAATACCTTGCATTAATTAGGCTGAGTCTTGTTTAGGTCGGTGGTGAACACGCCCCGCTAAAGTTGTCGTGATTAACGACCCGGCAGCTAACTTGCAATACATACCTAGCAAATTATATGAAAACGTCACTTCCATAACTGACAGCGTTGCGGCTTTTAAAATAATTTCGAACGTCAAAAAAATTAACGTTGACCTATTTTACACTGCAACGCCGAAAATACTTCACCGTTCATTATGGAAATGATTTAAGACAAAATTTTAGACATTTGCTCCCTTTATTATAATAGATATTTGACCTGAGTGGATTAGCGGAAAAGGGAAAAACAAAATTTTACGAATCCTCCTTATTAGCATAAACAACATTGTCACTTCAACAAAATTAAAAATAGATTATGCCCTAACGAACCTCTTTACTACAAGCGATTGCATACGAAATTAAAACACGGTCTGCTCCAGTTTCAAACTTCTCGTTTTTTCCATGGCACTTTTTTAGTTTCGCCTCGTTTGCGTATGATTAACATTATTAAAAGCAGTACAGAACGTAATATTGGGTTCTTTTGCTGAGTCTGTGCTCGGTACGTTCCGTTTTCCGCTGTAGAGTACTCTGTTATTATTCGTGTTTTGTGCAGTGAGTTTATGATTTCGCTCGGATGCTACGTGTGTAGTACCCTGTTTGTTCGCTGCGTTCCATTGTACGCAGGCAGATGCAGTTGAGGTAGTATGTTACGGTTTTGCTAATGATGAGGTGGTTTTAAATTTAAATAAGTCTCAACTGGCACTACATTACTATTTTACATTTAATTTTATTTCCACTTCCATTTAAGTTCTGGGTAACAGATAATTTGACTGTAAATCTAGCCAGACAATTGTAAGTAGCGAAATTTCTTTAATTAATGTAATGTATATGTAGTTAGTTAATAGAATTAAATACTCGTTTGACCCGGAACGCAGATAGTCAGGGATAATTTGATCATAACAGTTTTTTTGACTTTAAAGTGGGAAGTAACACAGGTTTACTGACCATACAACAAAATGTGATGAGGGTATAATGTGTGAGGGATGTATATGGCTTTAATATATCTATGAGAATGATTATATAGATTCATAAGGTATCACTGTAAAGGAGTTATTACATCTTTGCGGTAGCGCGTGTCGAACAGAAATATAATTTGTTTTTCACCAGTTTGTTGGTTTTCTCTTCGATCCAAGACTTAACCAGTTTTAATTTTGAGATCGATTAAATTATAGGTAATTATAATTATAGGTATAGGCTGGCACGGAGGCGGATATAAGCGGAGATGAGAGGTAACGTGCGGGAATCAAATCAAGCAATTAGCATTGGTTTTCTTTCCGCTCCGCTGGATTAAGTACAACTACTGCTATGGGTTAATTCTCGCACGTCTCCCTCCTCTCATCTCCGTCACATTTTTTTTAAAGAAGGTACCTAAATATTGAAAATCTTTGTATGTCCACATGAAAGTTGGACACTCTCACGAAGTCTTTGCAAGATTAGCTTAATTTCATGTAAATTTAAAGACGAATACAACAATGTGATAATCCTTATGTGGAACTTATTGAATCGCTTTTAGGCTCATAATCCTATACATTAAACCCGCATGCAAATTTCATTATTATTATCAAACTAGTACGGTAATGATATGTTGGCACTTTATTAGGGTTCCGTACCCAAAGGGTAAAAACGGGACCCTATTACTAAGACTCCGCTGTCCGTCTGTCCGTCTGTCCATCTGTCTGTCACCAGGCTGTATCTCATGAACCGTGATAGCTAGACAGTTGAAATTTTCACAGATGATGTATTTCTGTTGCCGCTATAACAACAAATACTAAAAAGTACGGAACCCTCGGTGCGCGAGCGCGACTCGCACTTGGCCAGTTTTTTTAAATTGTGTTTTACTAACTGTTTTAACAATTAAAATTTGATCAGTATATAAGTTTTGTTTTTTCCTCGCAAATGTGTTGAGAAACGTCGTATGAAACACGTGTGCTTTGGTCATTACACACATCGGCTATCTTATTGCGCGCACAATATGGCCTCGAGTGATGACGCCACGATGTCGCAGCGTTCGACATTCGAATACATAGCATACATGCATACCACCTATACATATAATATTGTACCACGTTATATCACGCGATGGACTAGTCTATAATGAATAAATAACAGTGAATATGAACAGTGCTCGATGATATTATTATGTGACTGTACCAATATCAAGAAACTCGCAAACGTAGTACCAAAACTATACGTACTCGTAAGTGTAATACTAATAACAGTAATCATTAATTCTGCTCTACGAAACATACACACCGTTGTTAAATCCATATACGGTCCACATGTTTACGAGTCTTAGACTCCGGGGGTCAGTAATGTCAGTATCATGTTGCTATTTGCTCACAGTTTATATTTAGTGTGGTTAGCCAAGGCGTCGGTTACAGATTAGTTCCAACGACAAACACCGTGTATAATTGTGTTTGTGGTTGGTTCGTGATTACATGTGTATTGTAAAGCTAATTGGGTTGAGAGGAGCAAGTAGTTGGTCAATCTAAATGTTTCTTGAACTTTGTTGCCATGGTTACATCTTTCGGACGTTAACTTTATAAATAAAACCTGCCAAGTGCGAGTCGGACTGTCGAGGGTTTTGTACCATTACGCAAAAACGGCAAAAAAATCATGTTTGTTGTATGGGAGCCACACTTAAATATTTATTTCATTCTGTTTTTAGTATTTATTTATTTATTTATTTAATCTTTATTGCACAAAAGAAAATACAATCGTACAAAAGGCGGACTTAATGCTATGAGGCATTCTCTACCAGTCAACCTTCGGGCAAAGCAGATAATTTGTAGGCGGTGCAACATAGTGATTACATATATACAAGTATAGTTAAATAATGGATAGGCATAGACATACATACATATATATGTATATATAATATTCATATAAATACATACAATATACATACATACAAATACATAAGATATCAGATGAAACTTTCAAAACAGAAACACTAAGAATTCATCGTTTCAAGTATTTGTTGTCATCAAGTATTTGTTGTTATAGCGGCAACAGAAATACATCATCTGTGAAAATTTCAGCCGTCTAGCTATCACGGTTCATGAGATACAGCCAGGTGACAGACAGACAGACGGACAGCGGAGTCTTAGTAATAGGGTCCCGTTTTTACCCTTTGGGTACGGAACCCTAAAAAGCGGCAATAAAATGTAAAGGGTTGTACTCTTATAGAAAATATGTATATCGCGCCTTTTTCTACTGACACAGTGCCTGTGGGCGGTGCAAATTCATGTAAACCTTTGAAAACTTCGGCAGAGAGCTCTTTCCACAGCTGACAACCACCAGTCATAAACGATTTATAACAAAATAATAAATAATAACAAGTAATAAATTACAGTAGCGTGTGCGTAAGAATAGTTATTTGTGCAACAAGAGAGGAAAGTTGGTTTTTCTTGCGAGTGTTTATTTTGAGTCCCGAGAAAGCGAAAGATACTATAATTGAATCACGAGCGAAGCGAGTGATTCTAAGGTGGAATCTTGAGCGTAGCGAGGGACTCAAAAACACGAGATGTAAAATAACTTTGCTCTCGTGTTGCACACATAATGTTTCACCTCAGTAGTGAGAACATATTAAAGGTTAAGATGTATTTCGAATTACACAGAATAAACAAGAAAAAAAGTATTATAATATGTACGATACGATAAGTACGATACGATACGAGACGAGACCGGACCGGACCGGACCGGACCGGACCGTACCGTACCGTACCTTACCTTACCG
The DNA here is from genome assembly GCF_947568885.1 of Cydia strobilella. Taxonomy (NCBI): domain Eukaryota; kingdom Metazoa; phylum Arthropoda; class Insecta; order Lepidoptera; family Tortricidae; genus Cydia; species Cydia strobilella. The sequence continues at coordinate 20,530,254 of NC_086046.1, forward strand.
TACCGTACCGTACCATAAAAAAAAGTAATAAAAGTATGAAGTTCATGGCCTTCACTAAATTAAAAAGCTACATTGTTTCACTCTCTGGAGTGAGGAAAGTCGCACTTTCCTCACTCCAGGGAGTGACGAAAGTAGGCTTGTACGAGCTGCTGAGGTGAAAAATAAATAATACCATTCATTCCCACCAACTCTCCCGTAATGCCCACAACCCATATCCGTCCCTAAAATTTCCACTTCAAATTTTACAACATCAAACGCGTCATACGTCGTTTTGCGTCACTGCGTTATTAGCGGGCGTCACGCGTCGGCGCGTCATTTTGACGCGTCACCGGCTCGTCTTTGACGCGTGTCTGTAGGGTACTGGTGCGGTTGGCTTTTATATCTGGATCGTAAAAGTTCAAGTACCTAACAATGTGTGAATAGAAATGGTAGGACAAGGAATAAAGTTTGTCGAATATTATAACATTGAAAAGGAGGCCCCGGGTTCGAATCCTGGTAAGGGCGTTATTTGTGTGTTTATCACAGACACAAATTGTTCCTGAATGTTTTCTATATATTTTAGTATTTATATAACTATCTATTATACAGGGTGGCAAAAAAATAAGTGCATTCCCGTTGCCAGGGAGCTTTTGGGATTATACTGAGCAACTTTTACTATGGGACCAAACACGAAATCGAGAAAAAAAATCTACCCTCCCATAGAAAATGGACCAGCCAAAATGTATGAAACGGCCAAATTTTTTTTCGCGATTTCGGGGTTGGTCCCATAGTAAAAGTTGCTATAATCCCAAAACCTTCCTGGCAACGGGAATGCACTTATTTCAATTTTTGGATTTTTTCATAATGGCCTGAACCTTAAATTTTTTCATTTTTAAGTTATGCTCACGAGGTCGACACATCTCAGAGCTACTAGTTATATTTAATGTAAGTACTGGTACCTGAAAATACCTAATTAAAGACTTAAAATAATAATTAAATTGCTTCTTCATTTAGTCCGACAACTCACAGCAACTCATTAACACTATTTCTATAAAATTTCGCAAAAGGCAAGCTTTATTGACAATCCAATTAACTTGCATTGTCCCGGAAACTCCAGGAATGTCTCTATGATGTCATATCCGGAATGCCAATAAGTGGCCGATTCAAGGTTCCATTTACCCCGGGTTCTGAAACTGCGAAACATATTGAGTTTTTGCCCGCGGCTATGAAAATATTGAAATATGTAGTTGATAGGTTTTTGGGTGTTTTGGTGAGCTTTAAGGGGCCCACTGACTATCAGTCGATAGACGATACTATTTTTTCTTTGCTATTCCTTGTTTCATTTTATCTGACAATCTCATATCAATTTAGCTCGCTTGATTCTGGAGGCAAGTTTAGTCTATACAAACAAAAGCCTATCGCCTAATGGCTTTTCAGTTCAAAGTTAAACAATCCTTTTAAATTATTGGGTCAGCCCCAACTTTAATACGGGTCACTCCGCTCTGACCCTGTTTTCAACTCTTGCCGAGGGAAAGCAAGTTCAAAACTGAGATAGCCAGTGTAATCGAATTTAAACTGTTGTGAGACATACTAATATTAAATCATTTTACGGTTTAGACTCACTTGTTTTAGTCACTCGCGCGACATGTTTCGGAGAGCCTAGGTCTCCTTTCTCAAGCACTAATAGTGCGAGCAGCGTTCACGACGACGATGAGTACGCAACACACGGTCGTCGTGAACGCTGCTCGCACTATTAGTGCTTGAGAAAGGAGACCTAGGCTCTCCGAAACATGTCGCGCGAGTGACTAAAACAAGTGAGTCTAAACCGTAAAATGATTTAATAGCCAGTGTAGTTAAGACCTTAGGATCTGTGAAATTATAATATAGATGCCATTTCGATTACGTTATGTCGACGTAACGTAATTCGATGGGCATGCGAATTTTAACATCGACCTGTAACCTAAAATTTTTCATTTTCATTTGCATGCAAAGCAAGAAATACGATATCTTACATATTATTCAATATATTACAATACATATAATGACTTGGCAGTCGCACAAAATGCTTTACTCGTACCGTACTCCTAAATATGTGTAATGCTCAAGCTGCATGTGATTAACGCTAGCGTTATGTTAAATTAGAATTATTTTTTCCCCTCACTAGCTCGGAAAGCCGTCTATTATCCTTTAAAACAAGCGGGGAAAAACGCATTTTATCCACTAGTGGGGAAAGTAATTTGACCTTGGATGGAGCGTGTTTAAGTAGCTTGACAGATAACAGAACGTAAAACGCTCATAATAATGGTTCGTTCGATATTAACTATCATTAAATCAATGGTTTGAGAATCTAATAAAAAATACCAAATTTAGCTTTATTTAATAATTTTAAGTCATAAACCTTAAAATTCCATAAGAAACGTTAGATTTTTTATAATGATGTTAAATATAATTCTGAACGCACAAGTTGAGTCGATGCAATTTCAAAACGCATCGTTGACATTTCATACGTCAGAACAGAAATGTCAACATTGTCAACAAAATTTTTACTGTTTTTCTCACCGACTCACGTAAAAATCAGAATTTCTAGTCTTTTCTGTTATAATATCGTAAAAAAAATTAGTGATTCCAGTGATGAAGATGATCTAACGCCTGTGGATGTTGCACTTTCCTCGCTATAGTGAGGGGAAAAGTTTTGTGTTACACACGGGTGCAAATGTATTTTACTTCTCGTTGTATGTATTCCACACTCGCGGGTAAAATACAACTTTGCACCCTTGTATAACAAATAACTATTAATAGTTGACGATGATCCTTATGTAATTATGCAGCCGTGCGATATGGCCAAGTCATCTAAAATAACCGACTTGGTATCACATTACATCTCTAAACTTTTTTGTATTAGAAGTATTGCGTTGCGGTATCACATTACATCTCTAAACTTTTTTGTATTAGAAGTATTGCGTTGCGAGACTGGCAACTTTTTACATGTAATGTTTTTGATGGGATAAAAATATACCGGTAAATTTTAGTAGTCAAGATTGATTATTTCCACCATAACAATCAAAAACTTCCAATAATAACTAAAAGCTCTTTCTTTCCTTCCCAAAGTACCTAATTAATATTAACCCACTAAAGCACAAAACAGCACTTTGCTTATCTCTAGCAATGTTATTCAGACGCCTTCCACACTCTCATTATAAGCTCCGTATTTGAATTGGAAATGCGTCGATTATCATATTAGGTGGTGACCTGGCTGTGGAATTAACATGGATTCCCGAGCAGGTAGTCTCTTACGAAAATAATCTGAGAGCCGTGCGTAATGGTATACGCGGCGGTGAGAAACTACGCTAATCTACAGTGTACAGATTATGTGCAGTACTGAAGCAATTAACATAAAAACCATTGTAGAAGTTTAGAGAATAATAAAAAAACCTTTTATTTCTTGATTTTTTTTTCGTATTAGATTTTTTGATATTTAAATAAATTATTTAAGAACCCCGTGTTAACAGGTGAAGGCAATAAAGGGGAATAAATAATATTATAGGACATTCTGACACAAATTTACTAAGACCCACAGTGTGTAAGCTCAAAAACTTTCATTAATTTTTTGAAATTAAACTATCATATTTAAAAATATTTAGATCACTACCATAACCATACCATAACCATACCTATGTCGTCAATAGCGACTAAAAATACTAGTGTCTAGACTAACTCTAACCGTAGTGATCTAAATATTTTAAGAGTCAGGAGCATTTAACAAACTGTATGGAATTTGTTATTGCCTCCTAATTCTTACAAAAATAAACAAGAGTAAAAGTCAAATAAAGGGGCATAGCTATGGTTAAAATACAATAAATTGCGTAAACATTTTTTCCATAATGTCAATAGGTAATAAATAGGTATCCAAGGAGGAAAATGAGGACTACGTTTGTATGGTGAAGCGTTCGTCCACTATGCTCTTAAGGGGCCCACTGACTAGCAGTCCGTACTGATAGTCAGTGGGCCCCTTAAATATCATGTCAAACTGTACTTAGTTACTAAACTGTGTTGCCCGAAACACTTTGATCACCCAATCGTGAAGCGTAAAATTGTCTGCTTTGATGGAGTTACATGACGTCACGGGTCTAACATGCAATTATACACAGTTCCATGGGAAAACCTACCTTACTTCATTAACTATTGAGGTCCCTTTTCCAAAAACGATACATACAGCCAATAACTGTCTTGATCGATTTAAAGTGGATAGAACCCTTGTCATTTACGCCGCATTGTGATGCATTTGAGTATTTCACATGATCGGCTCGCAAGGTAGGAAGGTCCTCAATAAGGTTGGACGAGCAAAATTGCAGGTTAATTTAGGGCAGGCTGTTACATGGCAAACCTGCATAGTGCAGTGCAGCCACCGGGCGCACTGGTCGGTTGAAAAAAAAATAAGCCCGCTCGTCTTTTATTTTTTCTAATCGATTTTCTCTTGAAATTTTGTTGCAAATAGCACAACTCTGATTTTATTTATTTACTGTGACTCAATGCTTATGATTTGTGTTAAAAGTTAATACGAGGGCTGCGTCTAATGCAGGTAAAATTTGTATAATTGTATATTTAGTATTAAGTTTTTTTTTTTTTATGAAATAGGAGGCAAACGAGCAGACGGATCACCTGATGGTAAGCGATTATCGCCGCCCATGGACACCTGCAACACCAGAGGGGTTGTAAGTGCGTTGCCGGCCTTTAAGATGGGAGTACGCTCTTTTCTTGAAGGTTTGAAGGTCATATCGGTCCGGAAATACCGCAGGCGACAGTTCATTCCACAGTTTAGCTGTGCGAGGCAGGAAGTTTCTAGAGAAACGCACAGTTGAGGACTGCCAACCATCTAAGTGGTAAGGATGGTAATGTTGTCGCGTAGGGCGATGGCGAAAAGAAGCGGCAGGGATTAATCCGAACAATTCCTCGGAGCACTCCCCGTTATACACGCGATAGAAAATGCAGAGCGAGGCCACATCTCTACGCAGCGCCAAGGAGTCAAGCCGTTCCGAAATACGCTGGCAGTCGACAATTCGAGTCGCTCTTCGTTGGATGCGGTCCAGAGGGAGAAGCTGGTATTGGGGTGCCCCTGCCCATAGATGAGAGCAGTATTCCATGTGCGGGCGAACCTGCGCTTTGTACAGCTGTAGGCGGTGGGCCGGCGTGAAATACTGTCTCGATCTGTTGAGCACACCAAGCTTTTTTCTGTTTATGTTTAAATTAAACCTAATCCAAATTTCATTTCAGGCACGTCACTATATAGTTCTTGTAACTGAATGAAGCTTGGATTAGGTTCTGACCCTAAATCTAAGAACTCACGATTGTTGCAGCCCTTTTTTTTGGTTTAAAAATTAATAAGACGCATTATTGAAGCTACTTATTATGGATGGTATAGAAAGGATGCCAATCTCTTATGGCAGAATTGTTGCAAAAGTGACCGCTTTCAGCTTTAAATAATAGTTCCTAATCTCTCCGGTGGCGCTAGTTAGGCTCTGGGACATGAGTATAACATGAACCATATAAGGCAACAAATAACCCGACCAAATTACGTAGGTTGTTTTTGGTAGTATTTCGGTGTATGGTGGCGCCGCCTAATTACTGTTTTCTGATGGACACTTTTCATACATAGAGATTTGGCTCCTTTATATAGTTTCCATGCTACTTATTTTCTGGATATTCGCTCCTGAAGTTTTTATCTGCTTGTGCCTGGTGAGCCCGCGTAGCCCGCAGTAGCACCCGCTGCCGTTCATCGTTCCGCTCGACGAAGATTGGAATTCGAGAACGTTATGGGCAGTGACGATATTTTATTGGTTTAGACTCGTGTACTGACAGAAATTAGTTTAATTTACTGTACATATTTTTACCGCTTGTTAGCCGGTTATAAAGCCCTAAAGGTGACGTTAGGATGTCAACTGCTGCAGCGTCGTTTGTGCCGCCGCTGTATCTGTCGTCTTCCTTGATAAAATGAGTGACCTTCGCCGCCGCATAACTGCCGCGATTATGACGTCCATTCCGTCATTAATTTTACCCATAGGTTGAACCTAAAACTAATAAATCATGATAAAAGCAAACGTTCCATATGCCAAGCTTAGAAGCACAAGCTATATCTCACCAGCTCCCATATTTACGTTCCACAGCATAATCTCCGTTCTGTGTTCATAAAATTTAAATTCCATATATTATAAGAGCCCGCACATACGAACAACAACCGAACAAGTATTAGGGCGTTTCACACGTGCGAGTTATTGGGATGTTCGTAGCTTTTAAACTTGTAAGCTTTCCTTGTGTTCATATCGCTGTCGCGTGTCTGGGCGAGTTGAGTTCTTGAACCAACCATTTAAAAGTAACTTAGAGATCTGGATTACTGTTTGTGATCAAAGACCATGATTTATGAGACCATCTACGCCTTCGATTGTTTAAGCAGTTAGAATGTCTCCCTGTTCAAAGTCCTTATGTGAAGTGCGTTAAGCCCCAATAAGAGGGTTATTCGTGTTAAACATTGTGCAGATATAAGTTTGATTGATGTTTTTTTTAGGACGTTATGTTAATGTGAAAAAGATTTAAATAATTAAGAAATATTGTTTCATGGAAAAAACATATAGATATAATAACTTTTGTTCGTACAATTTATGCAGATTACATGCATAGGTAGATGAATATATTATATAAAACATAGTAATTAAGTAAGTGTTTCATTTGTAAATATAGGTAGAATTACAGTGGTGGTCAGTTTATATATGTTCACTATATTTTACCAAACAGCGTACAAAAAAAATTGAACTTAATACTAGGAACTAAACTATCGTGCTCACCGAGTACGAGTAATAATGTAATCCTACTTACAGCTATGACAATTCAATAATGAATATCAGGTACATAGTTTATAAGAATTGTAGATGTCAAAATATTAAATATAGATTTCTATTATTATTATTATTTGTATCTCCTTCGATATCACGGGCCTATAAATCCCGGTCTTTTGATAGGCTTGCGTGGGGATATAGATCCAACACGTAGAGGCCCCTTGGAGAGCTTTAATGTCATGTAGAACGCCTGCTGGAACCCGTTCACAGGCGCAACAATAGACACCCATGAACCGGTCGCAGCAGGCATTGGGACTATTGCAGAAAAAGTGAACAGTATACCGGTCTATGGATTGAAGTTTGGGTGGACAATGAGACTGGGCTATTGTAAAGAAGTCCGGACACCTGCCATAACAATGTTAAAACACGTTAATCGAGGCAGGTGGTGACTTGCCGCTGACTAGATGGGCCCCTGAAACTGCCGTCGTGAAGACGACCAGGAGCAACACCGGTGTGAGCGGCTCAGGGGTGTCGAGAGGTGTGCGCCGCTTTCTACTCAGTGGCTGTTACCAGCCACTGTGCCAATTATTATTATTATTATTATTATTTTTATATAACCCAAGAGTGTATTATTGGTTTTATAATTGTAATAATAATTGTATTGTTCTTCTAATTGTAAATAATTTTTGAATATGACGATGTACAATTACTACAAATAAAATATATTATATTCTATTCTATTCTATTCTATTCTATTCAATACATAATAATAAATTACCCTAAATTAACTATAAACTAAACTAAATTAAAACTAAACTAAAAAAAAGACACACCTAGAGCCTAGTCAAACCATTCGTCCCGCGCCCGTCCAGACGCAAAGGTGCCCATCACGCTCGCCGCGTTGCCACGCTGGACCGCGACAGACAGCCTCTGCATCAGGAATGACCCGGAACGAGGGTCATGACCTCTCTCCCTCAAACGCTGCCCCAATTCGCCCAAGAAAATTTTGGCCTCGGCACACCAACATCCAGACGTCTCCACTATTATTATTATTAGTATCATTATATAAATATTATGTCAATTAGATGCCTATTAAAAAATAAAACAAAACAAATTGTCATAATACGTATCATTCTGTCATCATTTAAATAATCTGCAATGGAATAAAAACTATAGCCCGATTATTAGACTATTTTTAATTCTAATATACTTAGGGCCTGTTTCACAATGTCCAAGTAAAGTATTAGATAGATAATAAACAAATAAATTAACTGCCACATAAAATTTCCTACAAAAAAAGTCCAGCAGATAAAGCTTATTTGGAGTTTGTGATACGCCAACGATGACTTTATTCGTCAGATAAGTGGCAAGTAGCTTATTCAGGACTTTACTTGGACATTGTGAAACAGGCCCTTAGTGACTTAAAGTTAATCGGCAATTTGTTATATATTTTATTCGCCAAGTAATACACACTTTTTCGCAACAATTATGTTTTTGCAGGAATTTTGCAAAGATTGTGTATACATTATATATTATGCTTGTTTCTCAGATTTCTGTGAGAAGTATCCACATGTTTTTTGAACAAGCTTGCATTGTTTTTAGGGTTCCGTACCCAAAGGGTAAAAACGGGACCCTATTACTAAGACTCCGCTGTCCGTCTGTCCGTCCGTCTGTCCCTCTGTCTGTCTGTCTGTCACCAGGCTGTATCTCATGAACCGTGATTGCTAGACAGTTGAAATTTTCACAGATGATGTATTTCTGTTGCCGCTATAACAACAAATACTAAAAACAGGATAATATAAATATTTAAATAGGGCTCCCATACGACAAACGTGATTTTTTTGCTGTTTTTTCCGTAATGGTACGGAACCCTTCGTGCGCGAGTCCGACTCGCACTTGGCCGGTTTTTTACAAATATTATCACTTCAAAAATGATAAGCGAGGGCAACGTCAATAAGGTTTACTTATTCGTGTAGATAATTTCTAAAATGGTTTAAAATTCGCTATTATTCTGTTGTTGAGAGCTCGAGGGAGAGGAGTGTTAGGGTCGGCAACGCGCATGTAACTCCTCTGGAGTTGCAGGCGTACATAGGCTACGGAGACTGCTTAACATCAGGCGGGCCGTATGCTTGTTTGCCACCGACGTAGTATAAAAAAAAGTTGTAATGAGAGTCCCCTTTCAGAACTATCCGTCAGTAGAATTTACGAGTCAAAAATTCAAAATTCAAAATGTTTATTCTGTAAATAGGCTTAAGCTAGCTCTTTTACTTGTCAACTTATAACTATATGTATATACATAATTATTCTATTTTAACATAAATGCATCCTTATCTTCTACGAATTCCTTCACCGTATAATGAGCTTTTTGTAAAAGCTGTCGTTTTACAATTGATTTGAATTTATTCATTGACAATTTCGTTAAATTAGATGGTAACTTATTATAAAAGCGCACACTGTTCCCCATAAATGACATATTATTTACTCTATTTAAACGGAATTTCGGAATCGCCAATTTATTTTCATTTCTAGTGTTAAAATTGTGTATGTCACTATTCAATTTATACATGTCGAGTCGAGTGATAATTTGGATTACATTAAAACCTTTCTCTTCTTTGTATTGAATTATCGCTGTACTAAATATTTAATCTATGTGATGCTGAATGTATATGTTACCTTAAAAACAGTTTTCCCTGGTTAAAACTAGTTTTCCGTATCGCCTTGGTAAAAACTAGTTTTCACTAATTAAAACTAAAAAAAGGTTTTTACTGTAACATACATACTAAACACATACTCATTGTGTTCAGAGCACACATCAGTAAAAACCTCATAACTATTGAAACAGGATCACACATATACAAATCCGCTCTATGACGTCCATGCAACGTTAGACAATGAGAGCCGTCAAGTTTACAAATCCAGATACAACCGAATAACAACTCTAACTGGTAATTAATACGGTTCGTTTTACAGCGGCATGTACGCATAATGTATTCATGAACACGCCAGAGGGCGCTAAAAGCACTATAAATGAGCTAAAGCTATTTGATTTGAGCCATAAGCTGAAGCGGGTGCAGTGCGGTAGCGATTATGGCAAATTGTTTAGTTTTTGATTGTGATTGAGAGCTCAATGCTCAGTTCAGTTTCAGTTTATTTATTGGTAAAATATATTTTATTATAACACACTTGCTCAAAACGATATTCCACCGATTTTTGGCTCATAATGGCTCTTTCAGTATTTTGTAACACGTACTTTTTCATTATATTATCCGACTGAGTTAAGAAGGTAACTGATTGCTAATAATTTGCATGGAAACGGAGCCATCTTTAATTGGTCGGACTGGCGGCCGGGGCGAGGGGCGGTCAGATAATGGCATGATAGATTTTAGACTGTTTTAACAATAAAAATTTGATTAATATGAAAGTTTCTTTTTTTGTGTGCAAGTGTGTTGAAAAACGTATGAAACGCGTGTGCATTGGTCAATACACACATCGGCTTTCTTTTTACGCGCTCGCTTACAGCTTGCGCGCACAATATCGCCTCGTGTGTGATGACCAACTTTGCACACTTGTATCACAAAGTACTATTGTGTAAGTGGCATTTTTGACACAAAATGTAATAATAGTACACGTAAACGATAAATATGTGTACGTAATGATTTCCATAAATGTTGCCATTACCGACCCAATATCTACTTTACCTAGCATTGAAGACCGAAGTTTGCCTTACATTCAAATCTAAAATCAAGAACTTCAAAACTACCACACTGGCTACCACATTGACTTGATTGTTAGCCTGGTAACCACTTTCCCGCATTAAGCCTTCAACTTGAACCTCCGAAAACCGCTGGTTGCTTGTCGAATATGATTACTAAACCCCATTGTTTTCAGAACAGCGTTAGTTTGGGCCCCATTCTCCATAATAACCTCTGCATCTGCGGTAATAGGACTAAATCATTGTGAGAGGACGCCATTCAACGCTGTACTCATTCAAGTCTATGGAATATTTCAGTGATGCAAAATGAGTAGTGGTAAATTAAAAAAAAGAGCAATTGATTTCATTCGATCTTATGCTGCATTGTATTTAGTCAGCTGAAAACGAGATATATACGTCACCGTAAAAACACGTGTCGTCTTTAGTGAAAACGTGTTTTCCCTAGTTGAAACTAGTTTTCCTTAAGGCACCAGTAAAAATACTAGTCAAAATTTATTTTCTCAACGTCCCTTGGTGAAAACTAGTTTTCACTAATTATCCAAAATTACTTAAATCTAGATAAAACTGGTTTTGACAAGGGAAAGCTTGTTATCACTACCGACTTGATGTATTACTATAGTATGTTAACTTAGAAATATAAACTTTTGTTGTGTAACGTGCATCGTCTAGTAAAAACCAGTTTTCTCTAAAATACATTTTTAAATAATTAGTCAAAACTAGTTATCTCCGAAGCAATTTATTGAAATGTAATCCAAACGGCTGTAAAAACTGTGTTGCAAGTTTTTAACGTTCAAAACATCCTGAACTTCAAGGGCTTTTCTGTCTTAGTGCCAGTTGCACCATCCGCACTTGGCGGACTGATCAACGTCACCGGGCGCACCGCGGCGGTTTACTATGAAACTTTCCATACAATAAAATTTTGCGAACTCTTTAACGATGACAAACGTACAGTTTCAAATTTTCAAGTTAATCCAATTTCCACTTTAACGTCATTAAAAAAAAGCATTTTGTCCTAAGGCCAGGTTCAGCTTCCCAAAAAACAAAAGCGGTGAAAGCACCGAAAAGCATGATCGATATACAAACCTTTTAACAAATTACTAACGCGGCACAGATAACGATTAGAGGAGCGCATTCTGATTTTGGAATATAATTTTGTTTTGATTTGACATTAATTTCATTATACAATTATCTCCCTTTCAATTTATTATTCAAAAGCTAGCCTTAAAATAATAAAAATAAAATAAAAATTGGTAGCACACAATGTTTCGGTTGGGCTAGTATCTCTTTGTAAATACTTGTATTAAGAGAATACCGCTCTTCCACTATAAGAAAGTTACAGTTTTTTTTTTTTTCAAGCTATAATAGATAGATAGAAGCGCAAATATATAATATCAAGCTTAGTTAGCGTACAAAGTAGTATCCTCACTTTTTCTAGACATGTTACAGAGATACGGATCCATAGTGTCTAATAGGTGAGGTTAAGGTGAACGAATATTCCGAATTTTACCGAACATTGCCGCCAGAGGCGTTAACTGATCGTTGAGTAGTTTTTTTTTTATACCAAGTCGATGGCAAACAAGCTTACTGCCGATCATAGCTTGGTAGCAGTATATTCATATTATATATATATCATATTCATATATGGAAGCCTTTAACTTCGGATTTACGCGTTGCCTACCATTAGAATCCTGTACAATTTTTTTTGTTAGGACCTTATTTAATAGTGCCTAATTAATTAATTGTGAAAAAATACGTTGTTTCTTTACACGAATGCACAAGAACGGAACTTCACAATAGCAGGCCACTAAGCTCGATAATATATGACGACTACACTACGATCACTCGGTCAAGTAGCCGTATCGAAGAAGAAGAGAAACTTCAGTGCATCTCGCTCGTACTTATACGTGTATGGGTGCAATTCGGATCAAATATCGAATCAATATCACATTCCAAAATTCTGAATTAGCCTTAAGGGCTAATAAATGGCTGGAAATTGCTCTAAAGCCCAAACTTTCCGCAGGCAACAAATTATAACAAAACTGTTTGTTGGCATAATTTAAGTAATAGCGGATTTCGGATCTCACGCCAAAATTTAACTTTACATACGACCGACGTTTTGTACAATGTTAATGTAAGATTTGTTTGCGATTCGGGCTTTATGGGGATCTATTAGAACATATCGTATAATATTATTCATTTTTAACATCTCACCTATTTGTTGGAAGCTACATATAAATCAGAAAATAACATTCGCGTTTATTTTTTGTGGAAACATGTGAATATTAAATAGTGTTACCAAAAATGAAATATATTTGAATAGATTTTTCCTCTTCGCAAATCTATTGTCATTTTTTTAACATCCTTATTGAATTTATAAATTGTATACCATAATCATAATCATAATCATAATCATCATTTATTAATAATATAAAATTACAAGTCAATAGGTACTACAATATGTAGGTATTATACAATATTATTCTTATTCTATGACATGGGTTTACTTACCTACCCATTACCCACCCATACATGCGTTTTTGAGACCATTATTAAACACTGAATAAAAATTTCTTGTTATCATTTTTTCACGGAAATTGAGCAATTTAACTAAATAAATTGAACACTCAAAAAATACGCAATAATATACTTCAAGACGGCTTCTCAATGAGTGACGTCACGATCACTCCCCGTATTGTCAGGAGCGTTTCAGTTATAGACCTAGCATTACATAAATGTGCTATCAGTGCTATACCCTGAGGGACAGAACATACGCAATGCGACAAAATTAAAAACACGTTTTAACATTCCTGACAACATACCAAAAACAACCTACGTAATTTGGTCGGGTTCATTGTTACCCACCATAAAAACGGTGGGCAAAAAAACTTAGGACGTTTTAGAAGTAGGCAGAAAGGCAAAGTGAGACTATGACAAGGACAAACAATAATAGCGCTTTCTCTGCTACTTCTACTGAAAGTTCCGTAAGAGCATCTCGTTCGGTCAAATAGGGGAGGGGCCATTTCCTCACTATTATTGTACCTCTATGGTTTCAGTCTACTGATTGCCAGACTGATTATCATTTCTGACTTTTGTATTTTTTAATGCAGTGGATCCCATATAGACAATTGATCCTCAAAAGATTAAACCTGGGGTCGTAGCACGGTACGCTTATCACCATGCCTGTCACGTTCTAACAAGTATGTGAGTGCGAAAGTGACGGCCTTAGTGATAGGGGAACCATGCTGCGCGGGCTGATCGACTGATACTATGATAACAACTTGTCATCTAGCTTATTTATTAGGTATATCCAATCCTCAATATGACCAATATGACCAATCCTGATCCAATCAATCAATCGATTGATGATCAATCTTTATCCTGATCAATATGACCTCGGTACTCTTTAAAACACCAGAGCCAGAGCTCGAGGGAGAGGAGTGTTAGGGTCGGCAACGCGCATGTAACTCCTCTGGAGTTGCAGGCGTACATAGGCTACGGAGACTGCTTAACATCAGGCGGGCCACTATGCTTGTTTGCCACCGACGTAATATAAAAATAAAAAAAATAAAAAAAACAAGAGTGAATAGGCTGTTACGCACGCACCTCGCACACTGCACCACGGCACGGCTACGTCATCGATATACGTCACAGCGTCGCGTCACCTGCACTGCATCACGCCTGCGTATGCGCCCACGTCAGCACGTTACGTTGCAGCCACCCCGCGGCCGCGCCGCGGATCATCGATATTGGGCAATCGTCCCAACCGTGTTAATAAAACGGAAGTGCAAGCTCACTCCGGGCCTTTTTGACACCTAACATCGGGTCTTAGGACAACTCGTTAGATTAAGATATAAATGTAATCTTTTAATTAAATCTCTTGCATTCTAAGTACGCACTTGTAATTTATCTCCTCCACTGCTGCCTCCCTATATAATTGGCGCAGTCGTGAGTCGAGTCGATTCGGTACGCGAAATCTAGCATCGATATCCCGTCCTGAGCACGAATCTACGTGTGTATCGACTCTACAAAGAACCCAAGCAGCACAGACGAGGAGATCTACTTGGCGCTTGAACAGAGAGAAGAAAACGTGAAATGTGGTGGTGAGTACACATAGGGTTTGGTTGCATTCCTGTGTATTTCCCCCTTTTCCAAAAATTTTTCACCCACTCCGCCCAGTCTAGAGATAGGGATAGGAGGTTTCGGCGCATCGAGCGCATTGATTTACTTAGAAATTTAGATAATATTATTGAAGTAGACCAAGAAGACGAAATGGCAAACAATGATTTTAATGATATTTTTAAAGCCCTTAAGATTGTTCCAGAATTCGATGGAAATCCTAATGTTTTAGTTAGATTTATAAATATATGTGATCAAATAATTGCCAGATATGTGAGACCAGAGGCTGGGAACGAATTAAATAATTTGTCGGTCTTAAATGGACTCTTAAATAAAATTACGGGTTCCGTAGCGCGAACCCTTACAAATAACGGAATTCCTAGTACCTGGGCAGGGATTAGAGATTCTCTAATAAATAACTTTTCCGATCGTAGAGATGAAACGGCACTATACACAGATTTATCTATGATGACGCAAGGTAGGGACACACCACAGGTATTTTATGAGAAATGTCAGCACATGCTTTGTACGATAGTAACTTATGTTCAATTGCACGAAACTGTAGAGACCACTATCACAGCAAAAAGAGAGTTGTATAAAAAACTTGCTTTAGAAACGTACTTGAGAGGTCTTTCTGAACCCCTTGGATCTCGTATGAGATGTATGAAACCCGACTCGATGGAACAAGCCCTTGAATTCGCACAAAAAGAACTTAACGTCATGTATTTGCAAAATAAAAACAAAAACTACGAAATTGCGCAGAAACCTTACTTTTCTAACAAAAAGCAGAACTTTTCACCGAATTCTAATACTTACCCAATTAACTACCACCAGCCGCAGCAGCAAAATCCGCAGCATCAACCTAATAATAACGCCTATCAATTTAGACCCTATAATAACCCGCAGCAAGCTGGCCCGTCTAGGACCCAGCAAATGCTCCGAGCGCTACCTCGCTCGAATATGTCCACAGGATTTAGGATTCCGCAGAGAACTCAAGCTCACCAGCAGCAGCAAAATAATCCTCAACCAATGAGCGGTGTAAGCCACCCCGTTGCCCGTACTCTAGCCCCAACTAGAAACAACTGGAATCAGCCCTCACGTAATGATACTAATAATACAGTCGAAGCGAACATGCACGAATCACAATCTTACTATGACGGCGACTATGACTATAACAATTATTATGACAATAGCTACGAGTGCCAATCCCCAGAACAATTTTTACCACCGTTAGATAATTTTGACACTACGGAACAGCCACAACAAATTGACTACGATACTGATAATATAAATGATTCGATTTTTTGCCAGGATCTTGTGAAAAACTCACCAAGATAGAGATTAACATTCAAAATCAGCAACAATTACCTTATATACAAATACGGAACCCACCTCTTAAAATACTAATCGACACTGGTGCAAATAAAAGTTTTCTTAGCCCCAAAGCTGTAAAGCAATTTTACGCTCAATACTCATTACAATACGACCCATTTATTGTTACAAACGTACATGCTTCAACTATCAACAAATACTCGGTAACAATACCTTCTTTCCCGGAACTTAACAATGGCGAACCATTGAAGTTATTCGTGTACAAATTCCACAATTATTTTGATGGCCTTATTGGGTCCGATTTGCTTGATTTATGGCAAGCTGATATAAGTTACAGAACCCGACAGTTGATAACTCCATTGTCTATCAACCCCATATATATGTATACCTCCGGAAATGTCAACTTACTCGAAACAATAATACCGGCAAATTCGTCACAATTAATTGAAGTACCAGTAAACATACCAAGTGGCGATATATTCGTGGAACAACAGGTACTTTGCAATTGCATTGTAAGTAATTGCATAAGTGCTGCAAACAATAACAAAAGCACTGTCGAAATTTGCAATAATTTCTCACGCGACATGATATTCACGCTAACTCAGCCGATTAGCGTTGAGTTATTTAATTCGGAGACCGAGTGTTACCATAGCGGTGACTCACAACAATTCTCACGTGTCGATCACGTATTGTCTCGATTGCGCACAAATCATTTGAACACAGAAGAGACAGCTAATTTAAAACAACTTTGTACTAAATATGCCGACGTATTTTATGTTGAAGATGAACCACTCACGTTTACTAATCAAATAAAGCACCGCATAAAGACGACAGATGAAATACCTATTTATTCGAAGACGTATAGATACCCACAAATTCATAGGGAGGAAGTTAAATCTCAAATTACAAAAATGTTAGAACAGGGAATAATTCGACCTTCAACATCAGCCTGGAGTGCACCCATCTGGGTCGTTCCGAAAAAAGCGGACGCTTCTGGAAAAGTTAAATGGAGATTAGTTGTAGATTTTCGGAAACTAAATGCCAAAACTATAGACGACAAGTATCCTATTCCTAACATAAATGATATATTGGACAAATTGGGCAAATGCCAATACTTTACAACTTTAGATTTGGCCAGCGGTTTTCACCAAGTAGAGATGCATCCATCAGACATTCACAAAACCGGGTTTAATGTAGAAAACGGGCACTTCGAATTTCTTCGAATGCCAATGGGAACAAAAAATGCCCCGTCGACATTCCAGCGGGTAATGGATAACGTACTACAAGGCCTACAAAATTCCATATGTCTAGTTTACTTAGACGACATTTTAGTCTTTTCCACTTCCCTTCAAGAACATATTAACAACCTAGAAAAAATATTTCAAAGATTACGCGAATCTAATTTCAAAATTCAAATGGATAAGTCTGAGTTCATGAAACAGGAAACCCCTTATCTAGGACACATAATTACCCCCAACGGCGTTAAACCTAACCCTGATAAAATCTCAGCAATTGAAAAATACCCCTTACCACAAACAACGAAACAAATTAAACAGTTTCTAGGCTTGCTTGGCTATTATAGGAAATTTATACCAGATTTCGCTCGCATAACGAAACCCTTGACGCAGTGCTTGAAGAAAGGTGTAGGTATAACTATTAATCAAGAATACGTAGAATGCTTTGAAAAATGTAAAACTTTGCTCATGAATGACCCTATTTTGATATATCCTGATTTTTCAAAGGAATTTATTCTTAGAAGTGACGCTTCTAACGTTGCTATTGGCGCCGTACTGTCCCAAGGATCTTTAGGTTCGGATAAACCTATTTCATATGCATCACGCACACTAAACAGTAGCGAACAAAACTACAGCACAATCGAACGGGAATTGTTAGCAATCGTATATGCAACCCGCTATTTTCGCCCTTATTTATTTGGCCGTAAGTTCAAAATAGTAACAGACCACAAACCTTTGCAATGGATGATGAATCTCAAAGAACCAAATGCAAGAATAACCCGATGGAGTCTGCAACTGTCAGAGTATGATTTCACAGTAATATACAAAAAAGGCAAATCAAATACAAACGCGGACGCCTTATCACGTATAGAAATACATAACGAAGTTAGCTCCATAATAGCAAATTCACCCGAAATACCTAATATCCACGAATTAGAGAGCGGACCGACCGAAACAAACCACACTAGTGACGAGAGTCCCATCTTAGAAATTCCAATTTCCGATGAGCCACTAAATAAGTTTACTAGGCAAATAGTTATCCGCATTCTCGATCGTAAATCACGTATATCTGATACTGTAACAAAACCATTCGAGACACATTTAAGAACATATATTGAGGTCTACGAAGGAAATTTGGAACAGGAATTAGTCAACTTAATTACTAAGCATGTTAATCCTAAATACCGCACCGCAATATTAGTTCAACCTATAGAAAAAATGTATTCTATAGTTCCTATAATTCAAAAAACTTTTCAAAATTCATCCATGAAATTAATATTAGTAAAATCAGAAATAGAAAACATCAACGGTTACGAAAGACAACAAGAAAAAATTCGGAATTACCACGAAGGCAAAACAAACCACCGTGGTATAAATGAATCATACTTAGCATTGTCACATAAACATTTCTGGCCGAAAATGCGCGACAGCATTTCCAAGTACATAAATGAGTGTATTGTTTGCGGACAAGCAAAATACGAACGTAATCCAACTCATCCACAATTCCAGGTAGTGCCGCCTGCAAGTAAACCTTTCGAAATCATACATGCTGACACTTTGACCGTTGAAAATACTAAATACTTGACAATAATAGACTCTTTTACTAAATATGCGCAGGCATATCGATTACCAGATGGTACAGCACTTAGTATAGTGAAAGCTCTATTAAACTATTGTACGCATCATGGGTTACCTTTAACCTTGATAACGGACCAAGGCACCGAGTTCTCAAACCAATTATTAGCCGAATTTGTAAGAGTTCACAAAGTAAACCACCATAAAATCGCAGCTAACGCACCAAACGAGAATGGATTATTAGAAAGATTCCACTCAACTATCCTAGAACATTTAAGGATACTTAAATTGAAAAATCGGGACCAACATTCTAAACATTTAATTCCTTACGCTTTGTTAGCATACAACAGTTCAATACATAGTTTAACAAAATGTAGGCCCTTTGATTTAATTACTGGACATTTTGACCCACGAGACCCGATCGACATAGACACAACGGAACTATTAATACAAAACTACATAAACGAGCATCGAAATAAAATGAAAACTGTATACGATCTTGTACATAATACTTCTTTGACCCAGCGAGAATCTAACATGGAGAGAATAAATAGAAATAGAGACCCGACAATTGACTATTCCCCCGACCAAGAGATATATATACGGAACCCTACAGCAGACAGACAAAAGCTAGCTCCTAGATACACGCACGACAAGGTCACAGAAAACTTACCTGTTCATATATACACTTCAAAAAAACGAGGCCCCGTCCCAAAGTCCCGACTTAAAAAAGTTTGTAAATCTCAATTGTTACAGGCCCCTACTACTGACGTGGACCTGCATCAACCTGGCCCTAGCTCAAGAGATCCGACTTGAAAGCTATGAAAATGGACCCGGACTCGTACCATTTAAAATGGGACCCACCAAAGTTGTATCTCATTTTCACACATTTTTACAAAGTATCGACATTGACAACCTCCAAAACAACATTGACCTAATCAGAGCCCAACTTACTAATGCAAGTAATTCTTTAACAAACAATTCCTTTAATTTCTTTAAATTTCATATAAAATATTTGTATTCTAAGCTTGAAAAGGCTTCGGCGCAGTTGAGTACTTTTTCTAGCAAAAGGGTACGTCGAGGGCTCATAAATCCACTAGGTTCAGTCATAAAAAGTATAAGCGGTAACTTAGATTATAATGATGCCATAAAGTATGATCACGCCATTAAAATGCTCAGAAATAATGAAGGTAAAATATCCAAAACAGTTAATGAGCACATAAGCTTATGTAAAAATTGGATTCTTGAACAAAACAAAATTTTATCTACATTGTCTAGCAATCAGCGAACTTTAAATAATGGACTATTGAACTTGAAAAACAGCACCATTCAATCATTAGAATATGCACACTTAACGCAATTGTTCAGCATTATTAATGAAAACGTCAATGACTTGTATTTAGAATTATTACGCATAGAAAATATATTAGCTTTTAGTAGACTAAGTTACGTGCACCACTCGATTTTAAGCGTTAATGCACTTAAACAAATGATTAAAACATTACACGAAATCTATGGAAAGGATCAAATTTTAGATTTAGATATAAGGGAATATTATAATTTTATTAATATAGGTTCTTATTTTTCTAAGAATAACTTAGTAGTTGTCCTAAAGGTACCAATTACTTACCAAGGCTCATTCGATTTGTACAAGTTATGTCCTTTACCAAAAAAAACCGGCGAATCCTTATCCCTCCATATCCTTTCATAGCAACCAACTCTGTAGAATATGTGTACACGGAGGCAGAATGCCCCAAATCTGGCGACTGGTACATCTGCGAACAAAAACTCAGCCATCAAATACGCACTGACCAAGACTGTATCCAGAAACTCATTCACTCTCAGGAGATAGATGAAACGTGTGTAACCACGCCTATCTCTCTGACAAAGGAGGCTCTGCTAGAGCTGGACGATCAACATTACGCCATAACTTTCCCGCTTCCCACCAAAATTAAAACCAGCTGCCAACAGGAACAACATATTATATTAAAAGGAAGCTACGTCGCGACCATACCACAACATTGCTCTATAAGGTCTCCACATTTCACAATAATAAATATAAACAACAAGATTCGCGGCCAACCACTGAAAATAATGTCAATACCACTGGAAAGTAAACACGAAAATTCAAACGCTATCCTGAAAATGAGCTCCATCAACTTAAAGAACCTCGAGGCTATTGAACAAAAGCTGTCCATGGAGAAACCGATCGAAATTAACGAAGTCTTATCCCCAAGTTTCTACCATACTACAATACCCTTATACCTTATCATACTACTCGGAGCAAGCGCAACAGCCTTTATAGTATATCGGAGATATCGAGCTACCACAAAAATTAACATAAATAAACCAGAAGAATTAGAGCTACAGAAAGCCGCAACATTCGCAGTAAACCTAGCAAATAGATGCTCTACTTAGAGGGGAGGTGTTACGCACGCACCTCGCACACTGCACCACGGCACGGCTACGTCATCGATATACGTCACAGCGTCGCGTCACCTGCACTGCATCACGCCTGCGTATGCGCCCACGTCAGCACGTTACGTTGCAGCCACCCCGCGGCCGCGCCGCGGATCATCGATATTGGGCAATCGTCCCAACCGTGTTAATAAAACGGAAGTGCAAGCTCACTCCGGGCCTTTTTGACACCTAACATCGGGTCTTAGGACAACTCGTTAGATTAAGATATAAATGTAATCTTTTAATTAAATCTCTTGCATTCTAAGTACGCACTTGTAATTTATCTCCTCCACTGCTGCCTCCCTATATAATTAGGCTGTTACTGAACCGGTGAGCTCCATCTTAGGCCCTGTCTTCACTTTCCATCAGGTGTGACTAGGGCCAATCGCCGATCAGTTTATAAAAAAAAAAAATGTTATTTAAACACTAACTTTTTTTCTTTTGTCCACAGGCAACTGCTAGCACCTAACCTGAAACAAACACACTTCCTGTCCAACGGCGTTGAAACTGAAATAAGACAAGTAAGTCAATTAACTAATCATGTGTTTTCATTCAATCATTCACAAGCCTTCGGGAAATTGTCATATACTTGGAAATTTTGACCCATTCCACCGTGACCGGATAGCCGAGCGGTTTCAGGCACCTGTCCGGTAAACGGGGGACGCTGGTTCGATTCCAGCTCTGGACACTTGGAGGCTTTGGTCATTTTTTCCTTCGTATATGATATGACATTTATTTCAGTTTAATATGTTACTCTTCGAAGGCCGCAAAAATATGTGACACGCTCTTATGGCTCCACAAATAAGATCGTGTTAGATATTTTTGCGGTCTTCGTTGTGTAAGATATTATTGCAGGTACATATACGGTGTTTCCTGTAACAGGAGCAATAAATTAAACTGGAGGCTGTACTCCTCAAACTGACCAACACTTATTCAGCAACTTTTTAAAATTATGAAATTTTTAGATTATAACTTTTTTCATACTAATTAAATATTATTTCAATGTACGCTGCCATCTGTGTTTGACGTTGCTTATCACCCTTAAAACATTACAAATTTTGCATTATATTTCGTCTTAGAATAAACTTTAAAGTGAAATGAAAATCAAAACACGTTATTTTTAAAAGTTGCTAAACAAATGTTGGTCAGTTTGAGGAGTACAGTCTCCAGTTTAATTTAATGCTCCTGTTACAGGAAACACCCGGTATTAAGTTATTAAACTTGCTACATAAATGAGGGCTCTTCTTAAGTTCTTCTTTTCAAAATATTGTCTTCGGTTACCGCGATAGTTACTCATGAAAGTCATGAAATAAAACTATGAAAACGGATTATATCGCGTATAAATTCAATATACGCGATATAATCCGTTTTCATAGTTTTATTTCTTTTGTTCAATTTTACAAAAATGAACACATGAAAAGATCATATAAAAATGTATTCACATCTTTCGTCATTTCATTTATAAGGTATTTTTCATAACATGCCTTCTTTTCACAGTTTTTCATATTCTTTAATATACCCGTACGTGTTTCCTAACTTTATGCCTGCAGTATATTTTTTACACACAACTTTCATTCCTATTAAACTATAACAGTAAATGCACAAGTCTTCAGAACAATTTCGCCTTTTACCTTCCACACGGTATACTTACAAGAGTGAATCTCTACATAGCAGTATCGTAAAGCGCCATCTAGCTCGATTTATGCAGAAACTTTTAATCGTGGGCAACAAAACTCTTGCACCGAGATTAAGTGCTGTAAATAGATTGCTTCCCGGCAAAGTGGAAAGAAAACTGCAGTTTAGATAAAATACTATGAGCAAACCTCTAGCAGTTAGTGGGGTTGTACAGATTTTATAACCGCACTAGTTTACAAGAACACTGAACTTAGCTACAGCCTTAAATAAAGGTTCTTTGGCATATTTTCCTACTAATCCAATAAAAAAATCACTAAAATATTTGTGATCAAATATCAATAAGAATAAATATAACAACATTTTCTTTATTACTTTACAGGCTGTCCCAAAAATATGTTGATAACTAATTTTTAGAATAATTTTTCCTTTAAAAAAATCAAAACTACAATAATTTTACTGAAACATAAAGTAGGTATAGGTATTATCTTCAAAATATTCTCCTTTAGCTTTGATACACAATTTTTTTTTATATTGAAAATATAACAAGAATTACAATATTGTAAGTACCTTAATCTAATGTTTCGCCAAACTGTGAAGCAGTTTGTTGGCGGTGCGCTCTAAAATAATCTTCAACTAAATATGTACACTAATACAATACTATGAAAACGGATTATATCGCGTATATTGAATTTATACTGCATCCCGACGTTTTAAACCCTTTACAGTACATATGGTGCTACTTTCTCGCACGTAAAGAGCACTTTTCGTGCATATGTCGGAAGTTTAAAGGTCCATATGCACTGTAAAACGTTGTACGATACACGTGCGAATAGGTAATTCGCAACTCCCTGCGGTCGTATTTTAATTTATCACCACTCGTTTCGAATTTCCTCTTTTCCGCACTTGTATCGTAAATAACTATTACAGCGTTCGTGGTCAACGGGTGAATGAAGAAAAGCTACAATGAGCAAAAATACCCACATACAAAAATAATGGACCATAATCCATACTAATATTATAAATGCGAAAGTCTATCTGTCTGTCTGTCTGTCTGTGTGTTCCCTCTTCACGCTTAAACCGCTGAACCGATTTAGATGAAATTTGGTATAGAAATAGGTTGAGTCCCTGAGAAGGACATAGGATAGTTTTTATCCCGAAAATCATCCCTTAAGAAAGTAAAAAGCGGGGTGGTATTGAGATAATTAATGAAGTGTCTGCTAGTTTGTGTGCATAATATGCTCAAATTGAATAATTGCTATAAGATTTTCTCCAGGCGCTATTCTTACTCTAGCTGGGGTTACTAAGTCCACGCAGACGAAGTCGCGGGCAAAAGCTAGTAAACTATAAACTTTAAGGCTGGTTGTACATGCAAAATCGGTTCATGAGGCTAGTTATACAATACAACTACAATTTTCAAGTAAAGATATACGCGACAAAGCCGTTTTCATAGTTTTATTTCATGAGTAACTATCGCGGTTACCGAATGCAATATTAGGTACACTAAAAATTAAGTAACCAGTTAAGTATAGCATTAGAAACATACTTATACGTAGGTATCTTAAATCTGTCTTGCGAGACAGTATCAGCTGACCATGCGTAGATCCTATCTCGTCGAGATAAGGTCTACGTTCAGTAATAATACAAATTGCAAACGTTTTTTAAAATTATCATCAATATGATGCACAGTAAAAAAACTGTCAACATATTTTTAAGCCACCCTGTAATGGTAGCTTTATCTGTTTACAAATTCAATGTCTATGGAAAATAGAAAACTGATTTCAACGTCAAACCTCCGTACCTAGAGTTAGACCAATGCAGTGCTAGTTTTATTTTAAACGTAAATCTTTTTATGAAATTATGATAAATGCTTGCACTGCGTATGCTATCAAAATCGTTGCGTTGCGTGGAAGCGAGACAACTACGACAAGCTCAGCCGCGACAGATTGATTTGAGATTGGTCTAACTCTACCTAATTTGTTCCTCCCAAAATACTGCAAGTTGCTCTTTAAAAATTTGGGTGTTCCACTCAACTTGGATGTTTCACACAACTTTGGTGTTCCACGCAACTTGGGTGTTCCACATAACTTTCCTTTAGAACATGATAACAATCTACATATAAATTTAGGAACTTATATTGAAATAAAGAAATATAGAATATTGAAATTCGCACAGGTAAGTGCTTGAAAGTTTAAACATTATTCATGCAAAATGTAAATACGCACAGCACGGCGAGGTACAGAAAATTGCACAAAGAACTGGCGGAGCTCAAACATAACATGCATATTTACTCAAGGAACTAGCTGTTTGCAATAAAATTCAAAATGCTTCGTTGATCACTTAGTAGTAGATTGAGCATTTAAGACAACCCGCGCTTGTAGACGGCTCGCGTCGAATGATGTTTCTTCAAGTCTCATATGAATAGAATAGAATAGAATAGAATAGAATAGATATAATTTATTCGTTAGCACACACAAATAGAAAGAATATAGATAGAATATTTTTTTGGGATTAATTAAAAAAATAATTGTATAAATGTGTTTTAAGTGCCGTATTTTTATGTTATGATACATTTGCAAATAAAATAAAAAACTAAACTTCCAAAAAAGGTCTACAAACATTTTACGTGACAGCTACGCCATACAAAAATGAACTGTCACACTTTCGACACGAAAGGTAAGTAAGCGCATATATTCGCTCCCATAGTAATTAAGTATAGGACCATCTAAAGTGGGGGTGGACAGGACACATGCTGAGATGCAAATTAAACAAATGGAGAAAACAAGTTACCCTATGGTTCCCAAGAGACGGAAGTAGAAAACAAAGACGTCCAAAAACAAGATTATATAGATGATATCCACTTAACCTTGGGGCCAGGGCTCGGAACCGGTATTTTTTTAAAACTCCGAAATAGCCCAATATTTAGAATTTTTTTATGCTCATTACGTAGGACTGAATCATGTATTTAGAAAACAATTTTGCATTATTAAAACGTCCCATTAAAAATGAAATTATAAACAAAAGAACGAAAAAGAACGTAATAATACCGGTTTCCGACCCCTGCTTGGGGCCTTACTGATCCAGAGTTGCGGAGGACAGAGTACAGTGGAGAAGGTTGGAGGAGGCCTATACCAAAATGCACACCGAACTGCGGGATATTTCATAGTTTACAAAAATAAATGATAATATCAATTTAATAACCGTTGTACCCAAGGATCGGAAATAAATGGCTATAATAAAAAAATAAGTATAAGAGTGCGAACGCTCATCTTGCATCCACTTTGATCTGTGCATGCGTAAATGAAAGATTACATCAAAAGTTAGTTTCAACAGTAAATATAAGCTGTTTTAGTATACCTACAAATTTGTGACACGAAGTGATGCGGTGGTATTCGGACTTTATTAGTATGCCTGATGAGGAATCGAGCTTTCAAATAGGTTTCATAATGCGGGATTTATAGGAGGTAGTCTATTCACTTGGCATCACTTGCAATATCGGAATAATGAAGAAATATGGACTGAGCATAGGAGGACCTGACACTGTTAGTAAGAATAATAGTGTAGTATAAATATAAACTATGGGGCAATATAAACTATTGTAGGAAAATAAACAGATACTAAAAGATATTTAAAACGAAATTAACGCTAAAAATTAAATTAATGCATTAATAGCTAGTGAAAACATTGTTATGGCAGGTGCCCGGACGTTTTTGCAATAAGTAACCAAGTCTCATTGTCCACCCAAACTTCAATTCATAGACCGTTTATACTGTTCACTTTTTCTACTTTTTTTTTAATAAGCCCGTGAAATCCAAGGAGATACAAATAATAAATATGCTTACGCAGAAGGATTTTTCTCATACGGTTTTTCTTGCCCCCAAGTTTTAAGTTTCTCTTACCCCCTTTTATTTGCATTTGACATTTATTTCAGGTCAGCATTTTCGCATCTTCTTATCCTACCTTTCTGCGCGCCTGCCTTTGTTAATTACAATTACGCCCTAAATTAATATTTATAAGGTAATATAATAACGGCTAATACGGCGACGGTTCAAAAGCGTAAGTAATTGAAATTAAACGAGGATCCTTCTCATTATTACTTGTATACATTTTCCATTAGATATTATAATTAATTTGTACCTACTCAAGTATATTGAAAATCAAAATAATATATGTATCCCTACTTTTAATTAGAAGATTTAATTGCAGTGCTAACGTCGAGTTTCGTAGAAATGTTTCTGAATTTTCTTAATGATCGTTTGTGATTATTATATTTTTGAGATTTAAAATTAACTTCAATATTAAAATACACTGAGATATTTGTGGGTAGAGTGGGGAGCAATGAAACGCACTCATACCGATGCACAGCTGGTTTATTACTGACTTATGTATGTGTAATGTATCGGGATGCGCGCGCGCACACATAGACATGCATACGTACATATCAACTCCTCCCGACTTAATTTGGGAATCAGGGAACAATTACAACAAATTACTTAATTACTTGCTAAACCTTATAATTAATTTTCTTAAGCCTAGGTCTTAAGTTACATCCAGGCTGAGGAGCAGGCGATGAGCCCGACGAGACTTCCTCACTATTGTCTTGCACCGGTTGCTCAGAATGCTCCGATCATTCAACTACCTGATCATTTTCGCTCGCACTCATAGGAGTCTCGGTCTCAGTCAGTCGGTTCTTTTGCCTAAACAATTAAAATCAAAGTGTACAAAAATGCTTTTCCACATCCGTATATACTTATTCGTTAATACTATTTCCCATATAAGTAGTTACATTTTAAATTTCGCACCTTTTTCTATTGACAAATTGGTTTGCTAAATTACATACTGTAAACATTAATTAGAAAAGCTAAAACGTTGATTAGTTATTTACGTATATTATTTTGCGAAATGTGTCTGGTAATGCGACTACAGAAAAGGCTGCATTTGCATAGCTTTGAAAACCATTCCCGGAAACATAGATACTAAAAAGATGCAATTTAATACTTTGAATAGAAATCTTAACCAGTTCACTTAAAAGTCTTGTTAAGTATGCTTCAGTTAAAGCGGTTACAGTCAAGTGTCCTCATCTCCGTTTTCAAAACATTTATTTTTCGCAACATTGTGTTGTGAAGTCTCGTGTGGCGGATATTTTCGCCGTCATGCTGCGAACTTGGACGATTTTATTCAGTGCACATTTTCTTAGTTATATAAAGTAGCTACTTGAATACTTTTCGATAAAAATAGACGGTTAATTTTACATTTACGTGATCGTGGAAGGTTGAAAGAATAATAACTAAAATAGAAATAAGTAGGTATTCTGTATGTGAACGTTTTTTTATTCATTTAGGGCAGATTTTAAGCAATTACTGTACCTACACCGATGGTCTTATTTAGATACGAGTACCTATAGCTAATATTGTGGCATTCTGTAGCCTGCTGAGTTTGATTATGGATGATTTTTAATGTGAATCCTTAAATCATGGCTTTAGGAAGCAGGTATTTAACTTACAATTTAGGTAGATGAGACTTTATATCTAATTTCTTAAACTAATTCGATCAAACCAATCTTAAACAGATTTCACTCAAAATTAAACGGCACCTGATACTCAAACCTAAATTCAATTTTTCATAAACCTTCACCCGAACCTGAAACGTATCCAATAATTAAAAGTTTATCCATCGCTCATTGCAGACCTGTCTTCCTGTCCTCCGGCCAATCATTCCGGACGTCGATAGAACTTGGCCAATTCATTAGCAAGACAATTAAAGTATTGAGAAGGCCCTAATTGAGTTTCGTGAAAATTTTCGTATCAGAACTTGGCTTAAGAACTCCCCGATTAAGATGGCCGATGCGCTGGTCTGATTGTTTTTCAATAACTCCGCGATTATGGGCTTTAACTGGGATTATTACAGCCAAGTTTGGGACGATCGAGATGCGAGTTTCATTAGGTTGATTGTCTTTTTGGTTCGCTGTCGCTGGTCTTTTCGGTTTTCTTAAGATACGTTTCGGAGGTTGTTTTTGATTATATAGGCGTGGGGTCGAAATCTCTTAATTGGGTTTCTGGGGAAATGCCCGGGCTCCAGAGATTGCAACCGGATCTAATCTTTGCTACCATAGAAGGTAAACGGAACTTTTTAAGTCAGCATCAAAAGTAGCGTATCAGGGGATTCAGGGGGCCTACCGCGAATACCGAAGTTTGCAAATTTCGGGCATCTTCCGCTTTTACTTCAATTAAGGCGTAATTGCTTGAAATTTACTTCAATTTTTGCGGTTATAGTCCAGACTATGCGTCAAACGTATCTAAATACCAATCTCTGATATTTATCTCTTTAGAAATATGACTATAACAGGAATCGGCAACCTTTTAGCAGCCAAGGGCCACATAGGGGTTAACGAAATTGGCGCGGGCCGCACTTTGTTCATATTTATGACTTAATCAGGTATTGTCGTTTGTCAAAATTACATACAAAATAGCCAAGGAGGCTCGCGGGCCGCCAGTTGCCGGCGCCTGCTCTATAATATAGAACAATGAAACTTCAACAAAAAAACTTCCGTGAGACACAGACATATTAAACAATATTAAAGCTGACCCGCTTCTTCACGTACTTTAAGTCGAAAAACGTTCGACATGTCTCACTCCGTACCAAGGAGTGTCAACAGGAGCTTGCGTTGGTGCACCGGCGCGGCGCAGACTGCGGGCCGCCGCCCTCCGCGCCCGATGACACGGCGCGGGCGCCGCGGCGGCAGGGACGGTGAAACATGTCGAGCGTTTTTCGATTTAAAATACGTGAATGACCCGTTTTAATATATTGTATTTAACAATGAAACTGTTGCAGATACTTTTGAAAGCGACTCAAAGTCGCAACATATTATGTCTCCATTTGGAAAGTATTCAAGGGAGGCAAATACTTTTTCACCACACCAGCTGGTAAAGGCTGTCTTGATTGTTCAAAAGCTGATGAGAAAGTTGCATTTTATCCACATGTGGGGCAAAGTAATCAAATACAAGTTTTGAGTAGTTTCCTTATGTTGGCTGATAGAATTGACTTAAATGATGACTCGAAATGATATCTAATAACATTCATTTTGAATTGATTTGCTTTGATTTTGTTTGATATTTTACAGTTAGTATTTTCCTTGTGTTGGTGTGGTGAAAATTTTTGTGTTTCACTCGGTGGCAAAATTTGTTTACCCTCGTGCCTTGAAACCCTCGCAACGCTCAGGGTTCAATTTCCTTTTGAATCTCGCTTGCTCTGGTATCAATATTAGCACGAAATGTTAAACAACAATTTTGCCCCCTTGTAAAACAAATAACCATTGTTGACGCGTTGTTTCATCCGCTACTATTCACGTAGTCATGCTTTTCGTTTAAATTTTTGCATGGCCACGCATAACTTTTTACAGAGTCAGAATCAGAATCAGAAATTATTTATTTGCATTGATACAGTATGGAGATGTTCCAATACACATGCAAGCGTGCAATATTTATCAGTTTTTTTTTGTATGTGGGTGTTTTTGAACTTTGTAGTTTTTCCTCAGTCACCCGTTAATCACGAACGCTGTAAAGGTTTCGAAACGTCAGGATGTATTATAAATTCAACATACGCGATATAATCCGTTTTCATAGTTTTATTTCATGGGTTTTTTTATTAAGTTAATTATTTTCTTGGTCGAAATTTGCCACACACACATTTTATTCCAGTATTTATCCTCCAAATTTACCTTAGCGCTATCCCATCTCCATGGCACCGCAGTGAAGGCTGGTTCGGCTGCCAATTCGGCCGAGCTCCTCAAGCGGCGCAAGTATGTAACCATAAATAGTGGTTGCATATTTGAGCCGTTTGGGGTTGAAACTATGGGGCCTTGGGGGGAAAGTGCCCATAGAGTTTTTAAGGAATGTAGCCGCAGGTTAGTAGAATTGACGCGTGACCAGAGGGCTGGTTCATATCTAGCACAGCGGATCAGCATTGCCATACAACGTGGCAATGCTGCCAGCCTTCTGGGCACGCTGCCAATAGACTGTACTGATTTGGGGCAAATTTTTTATTTATAGTTTATTTTTAAGTTTAGTTTTTAATTTTAGTTTTTAAAATTTAATTGATTTTGCTCAGAAATACGAGTATATCCTCCAAATTATTTTATTTATTTTAATTCTTTTCTTGTTCGAAATTTTCCACACATACATTTTATTCCAGTATTTATCCTCCAAATGTACAGGACGGTAATTGCAATTTACTAAAGTGTGACAAAAGTAGTACTACCATAAACTCAAACTCAAACTCAAAATATTCTTTATTCAAATAGGCCTAGCAACAAGTACTTTTAAATTGTCAAGTTTTAAATATTACCTTAATCTAAATATCAGAGCAATTTATTGATGCAGTTATTATTATTCTTAAAACATTGAATTATTTTAGATATGTCTAACTTAACATAGTCCATACGTCAAACCCTACCCTACCTTCTTCTAAAGCAGATCGATTGCGACAACTTTAATTAAACCGGCTAAGTCTGCCGGTTTTAATTGCAAGCCCACAGTTTTTTTGCAAACAAAATGATGGTCCAGATTAAAAGTTTTATTCTCAAAGTAACTGCAGTGCGGCAGCGTTTGTCCATTTTTTTAGTCCGGTGTTATTTGAGGTTTCGTTCTGCGAATCCCGAGATTGGAACTTTACGCTATAATTCTACGAAAATGCGTCAAAATTGTTAACGATCACCGTACAAAGACATTTTGGAAATTAGAATTCGGAATCTTTCCTAGTTCCATAAGAATTCAAAATTCAATTTGAATTTGTCCATTTAGAAGGATATCGGAACTCCTTAGGCTAAAGCTGACTTGAATGGTCACTACAATGGTGGTCACCATAACTTGAAACTAAGTCTTTGCTTACGGTGGCGTCGTTGATCGGATCGGCACTTTCCCGAATGAAGGTTGAGGGAGGCGATGGCTGAGATCCGTGTCATACTCGTGAACGGGTGCTGTTTATCGAGACCGGTATGTTTAAGCTTACATGGGCTACATTTTATGTTATAAGTTAGATATAAGTATGTAACTTTACTTTTGAGTGGCATTAACGTGAAACACTTCATTCGGTTCTAGTCTGTTTGTCTTTTAATTACTTATTTTTTGTGTTAATTACTTATATAAGAATTCAAGTCTTGGAGACCCTGTACATATCTAAGTATAATATATAAATAAATATTATAGGACATTCTTACACAAATTGACTAAGTCCCACGGTAAGCTCAAGAAGGCTTGTGTTGTGGGTACTCAACAACGATATATATAATACTTATACAAATACTTATACATACATAGAAACGTCCATGACTCAGGAACAAATATCTGTGCTCATCATCACACAAATAAATACCCTTACCGGGATTCGAACCCAGGACCATCGGCTTCACAGGCAGGGTCACTACCCACTAGGCCAGACCGGTCGTCAACCATATATGTTTTATCTCTGACACTTAGACTTTTACATCTCTAAATAATTTTTGTACTCTGTTGTATTTGTCGTGTTTTTTGTTGTAATAAAGTATCTAATATTTCATTGATTCCATAATTGTATTTTTTTTTTTTGTAATTTGTATTGCTTGAAAAAAAATTACATGTAAAAGTGCCCCTGTGGCATTTTTTCTGACATAAATGTTTGATGTTGATGTTTGGCAACTCATTGTTATTTTAATTTTGTTCTTTTGTGATTGGGTAACAATAAGAAGTTCCCGCTGAAATTGAGAACCCCAAGTTGTAAAACTTGAGTGAAATATATCATACATCCCCTATCATGAAAAGCAATATCTACACAAAAAAGTTATCTAAATTTTATTACTTGCGTGATAAGTTATGACTTGAGTAATCCCAACACTCGAACATCCAAAATTTCCTGCAAATGACATTAACCAACGTCCTTGCAATTTTTCATCATCAGTGGCATTTCCGCGACAGCGATCCTATCAGATCATTTCTACCTTATATCGTCTATATAAGGGTGATTTTAGGGTGTTTAGAATCGGCGTATTCGTCTATTTCATCCGGCGTTGTGTTAAATTGAGGTCCCCGTACTGCGATAGGGAAATGGGATCTGTGCAATCGCGAAAGCCAATCGCCATTTAATCCTGGACGATGGAATGAGAAATGTTTTCAATTTAGAAAACATATAAAATAAAATCGGCCAAGTGCGAGTCGGACTTGCGCATGAAGGGTTACCATTACGCAAAAAACAGCAAAAAAAATCACGTTTGTTTTATGGGAGCCCTACTTAAATATTTATTTTATTCTGTTTTTAGTATTTTTTGTTATAGCTGCAAGAGAAATTGATCATGTATGAAAATTTCAACTATCTAGCTATCACGGTTCATGAGATTCAGCCTGGTGACAGACAGACGGACAGTGGAGTCTTAGTAATAAGGTCCCGTTTTTACCCTTTGGGTACGGAACCCTAAAAAAACGTTTGGAAAAACAATATGCTATTGTATCGAGTGAAGGCGTTTCGTTGAGTTTTTAATTATGGGTCTTTTGTTGTTTACCGTGATTTCTTCGATTTCAAAATATTGTTTACCAATAAATTGCTAAAGTACTACATTGAAAGTGGCCTTTTTGTATTATGTGGCATTATTGGGTCTTTCTATTTATGATGTCTGTAGATTTTTTACAGCCTTTTGTCTTATTGTAGTGTTATAACGCTTTTTGATTAAAATGCAATTCAATTTGTTATATTTTTAAATGTAAAACATTCTCAAGACATGTATAACTTTCAATCGGAGTTTTATTTGTTACTTACTTTAATTATTCGTCAACCTTTAATTAAGATATGTATGTAATGCTATATAAGTTATTTTCATACCGCGAAGTTAACAGATATTAATCATGAAATAAAACTATGAAAACGGATTATATCACGTATATTGAATTTATCACCCGTTGACCACGAACGCTGTAAAGGGTTCGAAACGTCGGGATGTATTATAAATTCAATATACGTTTTCATAGTTTTATTTCATGAGTAACTATCGCGGTAACCGAAGACAATATTAGATATTAATCAACTATAGCAAATATATCAACTTGATCCATTGAATACATTTTGGGCGAATAGTTATTTATACTGCTATATATTTGTAACCGATCGTTAATTTTGTTTTATGGCATTGATATTTTGTAATAAAATGGGAACGTTATTTTCATTATTGGTGACGTTTTATTAAATTTAAAGCTTTTCACCAATATGTTTTATTTACAAAACGTATAATAAGTTACCAGACCAAAACAGATCACAGACACAAACAGACACAGACAGACAGAAACAGACTACTGTAGTTTACTTAATTCTAGTGTGCCTATTTAGTTTAAGATTATTTTAGAGCGCACCGCCAACAAACTGTTTCACAGTTTGGCGAACATTAGATTAAGGTACTTATAATGTTATCTTCTTCTTCTTCTTGTCCTAAGCCTTATCCCATCATCTGGGGTCGGCTCTCCTTGTCTGCATTTTCCACTGTTCCCGGTTTTGGGCTACGGTGTTGTCTATTCCTATCTCTTTTAGGTCCTTCTGGACCGTCGTCAACCAGGTGGCGGGCCGTCTTCCGGCGCCTCGCGCTGTCGTGGGTATGCTCAGGGCAGCTCGTACCATATGGTCTTCAGGGCGGCGGAGTACATGTCCATACCATCGTAGGCGGCGTTCTTTAACCTTGTCGATTATGGGCGCGATCTTATAACTTCCTCTGATGTGGATATTCCGTACTTTGTCCAGCAAGGTACTTATAATGTTATAATTTTTGTTCAATTTTCAATAAAAAAAAAAGATCTCGTTGGTATACCTACAAAGATAAAAATTATTTATTGACCATTTATAGGGCACACTTTGATATTATACGGCATATATGGCCACCCCATAACGTCTTCTCTTTTTGTATTTATTTCTTATGCATGCCAGCTTGGACCCTTTGACTTAGTCCAAAGGCGTACGAATCGTCGCTGATTCCAAACTCACTAAGCGGTATTGAAGCTTTAAGTCTAAGGAGAGACTGCCTCCTTGTGTTCTACCGCTTGTACAATGGGCTTTTCTCTGAAGAATTGTTTGACATGATGCCAACGGACGCCTTCTATCACCGCACCGCTCGCCGTCGGCAGGGTGTTCATCCTCACACCCTAGAACCTAAAAGGAATTTCCTCCGCGGACGCTCCGGCTGTGGAATGAGCTCCCTTCCAAGGTTTTCCCGAGGGTCTACAGTATAGGGGTTCTTCAAAAAAGGCGGTTTTTAAAAGGTCGACAACGCGCCTGTAACACCTTTGGAGTTGCAGGCATCCATAGGCTATGGTGACTGCAGGCGGGCCGTATGTTTGTTTGCCACCGATGTGGTATTAAAAAAATAGAATGTTTAGGATTTTAAAGAGGCGAGATGAGACTTGATCCGTGTACTTATTTTCTTAAATCTATACCGTCAAAGCGTTAATGTATTGTACTGTCGCATTTCATATTTGCTATACTGCGCTAATTTCAATAGAGCGGACATCTCGTAAATTAATTTTTATTTGCATCAGGTGATTAATTTGCTTTTTTGCCTACTATATCATAAAAAAGAGCTTAGTTTGTCCCCAAGTTATAAGGTAAGTATTTGCAGTTTGCAGTTTCTTTAGTGAAATCACTTCATTGGGCTAGGTACCTTTGGTATTAGGATATAACCGAAAAACCGGAAAAGCAAGAACATTATGTACATACCCATGGCCACGGCACGACGAAATGATTAACGAGTAGATTCTTTGTATAAAATCTAAAAAGTCCAGAGGAATGGAGAATTAGAAAAGTGTCAATAGTGATATTTCTTCAACCAAAATCGTCACTTTTGACACTGACTGGTCCTGATCAGGTCCATATCTATTCCAGATCAAAATCTTTACCTGTTATTAAAATCAGAATACGCCTTTGTTAAAAAAAAATTAAAGTTAATTACATGTAAAATTATTATAATTTTTTTTTTTTATATCGCTTACAATGACTTTAAAATAACTCCTGGAGTTTCGAGTACTTTGCAGCGCTCGTGATCAACTGAGACGGGAGTTTGAATAACTATCGCGGTAACCGAATACAATATTAATAATTAAAAAAACCGGACAAGTGCGAGTCGGAGTCGCCCACCGAGGTTTCCGTACTTTTTAGTATTTGTTGTTATAGCGGCAACAGAAATACGTCATCTGTCAAAAAATTTACCGTCTAGCTATCACGGTTGATGAGATACAACCTGGTGACAGACAGACGGACAGAGGAGTCTTAGTAATAGGGTCCCGTTTTTACCCTTTTTTATATACCACGTCGGTGGCAATCAAGCATACGGCCTGCCTGATGGTAAGCAGTTACCGTAGGCTATGGACGCCTGCAACACCGGAGATATTACGCGCTTTGGGTACGTAACCCTAAAAATAAGTTAAAATCAACCTAATATTATTAGAAAGAAGTTAAAATCAACCTGTTTAATGAACAGCAGGTGTATTTTGCATACGGAAAAAAATTTTTTTTTAACTGTTTATTACATAAGAGGTTAGGTACAAACATTCGTCTTAACTCAGTTACAATCTCTATCTTTTGAGATTATTTTAACTAAGCTTAGCCTAGAACATTTAGAAAAAAATGGACTCTCATTTTCTCTGGACTTGGCCGAAATGGGCCGAAAAACAACTGCCAACACTGATATCAGAGGCGAGTATACAAATGGACGTATTCGCTTCCAAGGGTGGGTCTGAAATAAATTGCCGCGTTACGAACCACGGACGGGGGGCGAGGTGAGGAAATTCAAATTGGATTGAAGGAAGTTTAGATTGGATTGAATTTTCTCGCCACCTTGTTTAATTTAGTAAGGGCGGGGCTGATGCACGGCTCTTGTATGAAGGTTACTTTTGGATTTCTTTTGAGCCAATTAAACTGCGATCTGAGTTATGATAGGGCAAACAAATTTATGACACAAATTCTAATAAGAATTTACATCTGAGCCGAATATGTCTACCTCATGCGTCCTGAAATATGAGCAAGAATTGCTACTGCCTGGATTTCACAAGATGGCTACCGGGGCAGAGGGAAACCAAAAAACCTGCCAAGTGCGAGTCGGACTCGCACACCGAGGGTTCCGTACTTTTTAGTATTTGTTGTTATAGCGGCAACAGAAATACATCATCTGTGAAAATTTTAACTGTCTAGCTATCACGGTTCATGAGATACAGCCTGGTGACAGACAGACAGACGGACAGACGGACAGCGGAGTCTTAGTAATAGGGTCCCGTTTTTACCCTTTGGGTACGGAACCCTAAAAAGAGATGGCGAAACGACTTGAGTACATTCTGTAAAGAGTGGTCAAAAAATTTAATCAATGAGGTCAAGGGGAGAGCAAAAGCCTTTTTCCTAGTACCTAGAGGGACACTAAGTAGATTAAAAAACAAATTCTATAATTGGGTCACTCCGAACGTGTACTAAAAAGCAGTATGCCACTTGAGACTCGCGAGAGATACTCGTACGATATTTTTGTAATCAGGAGTCCTACGTCCTGAGCTGTTATCTATCACTTTCCAGCGCATCATTTCTGCAACCAATCTACGCGTGGTTTCTTATGACGCATAGTTGATATGGTAGTAAAGGTCTTGCTTAGACTGGATAGTTTGCGATGCGCCATATAACCAATAGTGACTAATAGTAGGTTGTTGAATCTATTCTAAAATGGCGGCATACATGAATGTATGTATCGTGTAGCCTCTGGCATGTTGGCGGATAGTGGTCGTGTTATTCCTATTTCGAAATTGTGTACAATCCTACGTTACTTTTGAGAAACATGTATACAGTTTGATTTGAAGGTATTTCATTTTCAAATATAACCCTGTGATGGTGGCTTGGAATGGACGCATCTGGGTTTTATTTAATGGAAATGAAAAGCGCAGATGCCAGCCATATTGTACTTGTCTATATTTGAGTTGACCAAATAGGTAAGCTATTTTTAGCTCGTTATGTATTTGAGATAGGTTAAACACGTATAGTTAAAAACACTGATTCAGGCAAAAATATACCAAAATAAATAAAGGTATATCAAAATCTGTTACTTTTAGGCAAACCACTTTCAATAAATAACTAAACTTTTTAAGCTAATCTTTTTACGGGTGCTTCAGACTTATAAACCAAAGACTTTAAACTAATAAATATATATATTTTTTATGAGCCGACTGTGAATTCTTCACATAGAAAGATCTCTATTATTATTACGATATTATCAGCAAAGAAATCGTCCCTAAGAAACAAAATAAAATATGTGATTCATTATATCCACTTGTGTCATGTCAAGCCAGATTGAGAGTCATTATACATACAGCCACTACACGATGTAATTACATATAGCTGTAAAGCCGGCTAAGTGCCGCCTACAATACGTTTTAATTATAACATCAAAAGACGTAGACTCCCAGCCTTTTTGATATCAGTATAAAAGCCTAACGAAACACGCTCCTTTTGTCTAGTAAATACTTAAGGCTCGGCCGCCAACCTCAACTCCCTACAACTATGTCGGTGGTGCGATGTTGTGTCCAAAATGCGCTCGAGTATTTAGCAAGAAGATAGGGTACGTGAGCCACCTAAGGGCGCACCAGAGAGTGGATCAGCTACACTCTAATAAATCGAATTAAAAATTGCCTACTCCAGACAGTCGCTGTGGCCGAAATTGGTCGGAAGAGCATCATTTCAGCTATGCACGTGTTTAGGTAGGTAATTTCAGTATGTATACGCTGACAATGAGTACATCTTTTATAGACATTGTGTACAAAGTATCCGTTTCATTCGCTTTTACTTATATCAAAATTTAACGAAAGTATTTAGAAAAGTATTACAATTTGCAATGTAGATAAAGCCAAAATTGTAAATAGATAACCGACTTCAAAATAAGAAGTAAGTGTAAGACCCAAGTATACAATTACGAGTATCGCCCTTATTATATTTTATAACCAGGTTTAACCCATTATTTTGCCACCAAAATGATCTCAGTTAATCTCGATCTTCAGACATGCCTACCATATACATGCCTATCAAAGTTGTTTTAATATTTATTAAATCACATTTACAATCGGGTCTAATGCGAATTTATTTTGTTACCTTTATTTACCGACGTTTCGACACAGGTTTCACTGGTCGTGGTCGTGGTGGTATGTGTTCAAAACGCGAAAGTTTTAAATGTTATTTGTTTTAATATTGATGTATGTTATTAACAGAATATAGTACCTACTCTAGTAGAGAAATAATTACGTTCCTCTATCTTTACTTGACATCAAGAAATTGCAGGCGATTTTCGTTAAGTACACTGCGGTAGCTTCGTCTTCATCATTGTACTACACTGATTTAAACTTTCACGATTTTTACTCATTATTATTCACAACGGCGGGACTTAATCGTGTAAAATAAGTTTTAAATTTACCTCCGACGTTTCGAGGACGGCGTTGTCCCCGTGATCTCGGAGAAGACTGGAAGTTGACATCAACATCTTCTAGGCGCGCGAATTTATTGACTTAAACGCAACGTTCTCCGTCCTCGAAACGTCGGAGGTAAATTTAAAATTAATTGTAGGTACCCTACTATTTTTCTTACTCTGTAGTAGGTATGTAACGAATATTGCGTGCAAGTTCTTGAACAGTACAAATGGGGCTTAATTCTACTGTTGTCTTTATTTTACTTTATCGTGTAAAGCGGCCATCTTTTATTCCCGCATCAGGTATTAAGCATTGCCGGACAAACAGATGGACGGAGCTTAATTACAAGCGCGTCTCGCTTATTCCTACGAGAGGAAACATGGCTTCATGAATGAATGTATTTATTTGTATTAAACATGGATTCATCTGCTAATAATATCTTGCACAAGGTACGTAAAAATGTCTGACACAGTTCTATTTGTTCTTTAAGAACGTGTCATATATTTTTAAACGACTTCAATTTCATAGAAGGAGGAGGTTCTGTATTCGGTTGTGGCTATTTTTTTGTGCGCTTTGTAATTATATGTTTTCAGATTTTTCATTTGTATCTAATAGTCTATCTTCATGCCAAATATCAAGTTTCTAGGTCATCTGGAAGTGGGTTAGGTTTTTGATCTATAAGTCTTAATTAATCTGTACCTTCTAATTTACTCTTTTTTTTTTTTTTGTTTACTGTAACTTCTCATTTTTATCTTATATTATTTATTTTAGCCCTCTTTTATAAATTTATTGACTTTCCTCTAGTCTATTTGTACGCAGTGCTATATTTGTCTACCGTTCTTCATCAATTCTTATCTACTCAAAGGTTAACTGGAAGAAATCCCTTAAAGGGATAAGTTTGCCTTTGTACTGCCTATTTCTGTGCCATATTTGTGTTCTGTGTTTTGGTACAATAAAGAGTTTATACATACATACATACATACATACATAATCTAATTATCAATATATTATTTTTTGCCATCGAATTATGAATAATTTTGTTTTCATATTTTTTCCTCTGTATATAGGTACACCTAATATGCCAAATTTCAAGTTTTTAGGTCATCTGGAAGTGGGTTAGATTTTTGATCTAAATTCAGTCAGTCACAAGAATGCCGGTTTTCAAACGATAATGTATCAATAA
Organism: Cydia strobilella; assembly: GCF_947568885.1. Classification (NCBI taxonomy): domain Eukaryota; kingdom Metazoa; phylum Arthropoda; class Insecta; order Lepidoptera; family Tortricidae; genus Cydia; species Cydia strobilella. The sequence goes on from NC_086046.1 coordinate 20,570,735, forward strand.
CTGTTTGAGTTACGTTTATGAAATTTTAGACAAGCTAAGGGGCTTCAATAAATGTTTCATCTTTGTAGGTTAAATAGGATTCAAGTTGTGAAGGGGTCAAAAGTAGCTCGAAATGTTTCGTGTAATATTACACACGGTTGCTGCGTCGCCAGTTCCTTCGGACTTTCAATTCGGACTAAGCACAACAATTATAACGTAAAATCAAAGAGGATATAATAAGATAGAGCGGTACTGTCATAGTAAATTTTGTAACCACTGTAAATTCACTGCCATCTATCGATATACTTTAAAACTAAAAATGAAGATTTATAAAAATACGTTAAAATATATTTAAAAAATAAATAAATATAAATGATTTTTTTATTTGCATTAATTATTTTTATATGATTTTGACCAATGTTCTTTCACTGATATGCGTTAAAATTATAAATAACAAACGAAAGCGTCAACGCCCTCTCTACGAGAGTAGGCCAAAACTAGTGGCGCCATCTGATCGAGAATCAAATTTTCGTGATTTTCGAGGCACGTTTTTTCCTTAGACTGTATCCATCTATTACGGAGTTAATGGAGTTATATCTATCTTTGGTAAAATTTTACTCTTATTGCCACAATAAACCCTCACCCGCTTAAATTTTATCCAAACGATATCGTGATATTTTCCATTAGTTTAAAGAATGGTTCTTTATTTTTATAACATTGTAAGCCTTCTCCATTTTTCATGTGAAGCGTCCGTTCCTAATTATACCCTCAATGTCGCCTTAACCGAGATGAGCGCGTATTCCTATAGTATTACGGGCGCAGAGTCGAACGATGAGGGGAATCAGTAATGTACTTCAGCTCTAGATTATTTCTATTTAAAAGAATATCGGTGTAGTTACTCTCATTCCTCTTCCCTCTATAGTTTCTTAAGATCCTTTAGGTTTTTTTTTATCGCGTATATATATATATATCTTTACATGAAAATAATTGTAGTGTATAACTAGCCTTATGAACCGATTTTGCATGTACAACCAGCCTTAAAGTTTGTAGTCTATGATTGTTCATTATTTTAGTATGTGGGTATTTTTGCACTTTGTAATTTTTCCTCAGTCACCCGTTGACCACGAACGCTGTAAAGGGTTCGAAACGTCGGGATGTATTATAAATTCAATATACGCGATATAATCCGTTTTCATAGTTTTATTTCATGATCCTTTAGGTTCCTCAAAATTTCCTTTTTATTATTATTCCGAGCATAATGTCCCATTGTTTGGAAAACGCCTTCTCCGTTTTCCTCCCGCGATTCGATTTTTCCGGCTTCCACTATAGTGATATTTAAAACTTGATTATAATAATTCAGACTATAATAATCTGATATTGATATATAGTTTTGATTTAACTCTCAGTATATCATGCTCTCACCACTAATATCATACGATTATATATATATATATATTTTTTTTTTTTTTCTTTTTATTATAAACTGATCGGCGATTGGCCCTAGTCACACCTGATGGAAAGTGAAGACAGGGCCTAAGATGGAGCTCACGGGTTCAGTAACAGCCTATTCACTCTTGTTTTAAAGAGACCGAGGTCATATTGATCAGGGAATACATGGCGGGAGCGCATTCCATTCCTTAGCCGTCCGTACCAAAAAGGATTATATTAAAATCAGGTTTTCAATGTCGCAAAATAATGTTAATTGCCATAACTATCGTTCCACTTTAACGATGCTCGCAGTATTAAAAGATTGACATTCATACCAAGGTGCTGCATTAAATATTGTGAAAAGTCCAGTTTCATAATGATGCGCATTGCGCAAGTGAGAGTAGAGACTTCGGTACTTTAGTTTTTAGAGCATGTTTCCTATTTTCTACTTGTACGGCCACCTAAATACTTGATTCGCAAATTCCGGTGAAGCGTTTTGAACAACGTCACAGGTCTCATACATCGCTGCTTCATTTTTCAAACCCGGCACTGCCCGGTGATGAAAAATAATTTCACTTTTTCCCGGACATTTATTAATTTTGAACGCTTACTGTGACACAGATTGGTAATTGGGGGGATACTGTCAAGTTGAATTTAAGTGAAGTTGTACGGATTAAAAATATCATTACCTTCCGCTATTTTTTGATTGTTGTTTAAAAATTAATAAAAAAGTCTCATCCTACATATATCCTATTTTTCTTTTACTATCTAGTATGGTGTTACTAGATAATAGCTATTAACTACTTTATTGCATTAGTAAATTTGTACGATAATTATCTTTTTAATGATGTTGGTAATTTACTTGTTGAGTAATATTTTGAGTGTGAATTTGAACAGTTCAAAATGCTAAACTCCAGGAAATGAAACTTACTTACGCGTAAGTGAATAAAGTTTGAAATCGACGCTTACTGTTTACAATAGATATAAACTGAAATAACAATTAACATAATCTAAACATAAAACTAATTCAAAACTAAACTTAATAAAATTAAATTTATATAAACTTAAATATAATTATAGATAAATAAACGAATTTAAACTGTTGTGAGTCATACTAATATTAAATCATTTTACGGTTTAGACTCACTTGTTTTAGTCACTCGCGCGACATGTTTCGGAGAGCCTAGGTCTCCTTTCTCAAGCACTAATAGTGCGAGCAGCGTTCACGACGACCGTGTGTTGCGTGCGTGCGTGGTCGTCGTGAACGCTGCTCGCACTATTAGTGCTTGAGAAAGGAGACCTAGGCTCTCCGAAACATGTCGCGCGAGTGACTAAAACAAGTGAGTCTAAACCGTAAAATGATTTAATAATAGATAAATAAAGATATCGAAAAATACTATTACACGTATTCATTGAGGACCTCACCGCTAACCACAAAACAGAACTCAAACACACAAACGACTATATATTGATATACTAATAGCACGTATCTGGACAGTAAATAACAAAGCAACTATTCACGTTCCGAACCCAATACGTATAATATTAACGAAATTCAGTGAAGCGACATTTTCGCACCGATGAACAAACCCTTAATATTTAGATGAAAAAACCTTTCAAACGAGTACAAATAGTATCATATCAAAGAAATAGGAAATCTATCCTATTTCTCCTAGTTTTGAAGTCGAATTTTGAGGAAGCGTTATTGCAATGTGAGACATAAATTTAGTTCTGACGATGGTGTGTTTCTAATATAGTTATTTACGATACAAGTGCGGAAAAGAGGAAATTCGAAACGAGTGGCGATAAATTAAAACACGACCGCAGGGAGTGTTTTAAATCGACACGAGTTCCGAATTACCTATTCGCACGTGTATCGTACAACGTTTTACAGTACATATGGCCCTTTAAACTTTCGACATATGCACGAAAAGCGCTCTTTTACGCACTAGTGCGAGAAAGTAGAACCATATGTATTGTAAAATTACTTTTATACGCATTCATAAAACTTCGTTAGGGTTTTGCTAGCTCGTTTACAAATTGAAATGTCAAAATGACCGTTAGAAATGTAATTAACAGCGTCACATGCACCAACTAACGCGGGGTTTGCCGGTTAAACGGTTAACCCAGTGTCAAATTGTAATGGTAACCATGGTAACTCCAGGCTTAACCGGTTAACCCCGGATTAGTGAATGATGCAAGTGGCCCAGATGATTAGTGTTTTTGAGTTACACAATATTATCTAGGTAGGTATGTCTTATTCAAATATTAATATTATTTCAATAAAATTCTGATCTAAAAACCTCATTAAAATTTTAATTTATAAATATACTTAAATGAGCGAAATACGGATCCTTTCGAAACTTTTTTACATCTTGCAATATTGTTACTTTAAGTGATATTTTGATGACGTTATGGATTTGTTATTTCAGTATATTTATGCCATAGACTAATAATAATAGACCGCCAATCAACCAAAACGATGCTTATTTTCGTAATCGACATCTAGCGTCTAGTAGTTTACCTATCAGTACCGCTACTTGACACTAGATGTCACGAGTGTCGCGACAGACGAAAAGTGTAATGGTCAACCATTTACAACTAATATTACAAACGGAAGGAGTTAAAAATAGAGTTCCGGTTAATCCAGTTATAATATTAGCTGAAAATTGTTGAGCATGACTTTTCGTTCGTCGCGACATCTAGTGTCAAGTAGCAGTACTAATAAATCCACTACTTGACGCTAAATGTCGACTACGAAAATGAGCAGTGTTTTGGTTACGCGCTGGTCAAATGGATTGGCGGTCTAGTGTTTATTAGTATAGGCATAGGCCTATGCCAAGAAAACAAAGAATTAGTTTAAATTCTCTTCTCTTCGTCTTAAGGGGCCCACTGACTATTAGTCCACCGAACGATATCGGCCTGTCAGTTAGAACAAACATTTCGAACAACTGACAGGCCGATATCGTCCGGCGGACTGATAGTCAGTGGGCCCCTTTATAGGTTATAAATTCTCAAGAGGTTTTTATAAGTCGCTCGAAAAAGTATTTCCCACGACAGGCTAATCAACGTCCCCGGCAATAACATTATTCCTCGAAAAATTCTCGGTAATAAATTTACGTCGCAACAATTCGGCGCTCATTAATCACTCGAATGTGTTCTTCTATAACGTCATTATGTCCTGTCGCGTTAAAATTGTTCAAGTTTTTAAGCGAGCGAGCGTTTTGAGAATGGAGGAGTATCGCGGCGTTAAAAGGGCATACTTGGGACGCCAGGTGGGGCGGAGGCCGATCAGACGTCCCAGGTATCGCTGGGGCGATGCTGTTGGAGTAGACTTGAACGATCTCCATGCCGATAACTGGCGGGAGATGGCACAGGACCGAGACGACTGGCGTATACTCGTGTCGGAGGCCAAGGCTCATTTTGGTTCGCTGCGCCATTAAGTAAGTATGTTTTAAGCGACAATTAAAAGCTATGGAGGAAACTACTTATTAGTTACGAGTATAGTTGTTATTATTGTAGCCAATGAGAAAATAAGTTTATCCCTGGGAGCCTAGATGACTAATAATTTAAGAGCTGGTAGGCAATAAAAAAATAAGTTTATCCCTGGGAGATGACAAATAATTTAAGAGCTGGCTTTGAAAGCGTATGAAATTATTGTCATACGAAATATATTTTCGCGCGCACTCAAACGATTTTGCATAAATGACGTGTGTAACCATTTGCATAAATCACATAAACTGTTATAATATTGTCATTTCATATTATGAGCAACATGTACATTACATAGGCATCGGTACTTCAAGCGTTTTGATTACTTTCTTTCAGTGGTAACACTTTATTAAATCATTTGCTGCCTAAGTGTATCTGATATCTAAAAAATATCTGATTGATAATCTTATTGGTAGGGACAAAACAGCGTGACCCCATTTGATTTTAAGTTTTGAACTGAAACTGTTATCAAGACAGGAGAGTTTAGATTTGTGTTGTTTGTCGTGTCAGGTCAGGAAATTAAAACCACTATGATGTTTGTCCTCTACGCAAGCAATGCCCTTTACTAAACGGTACTCCATTTTGACGTCCGATCACGTCAATCACACGACGAACGACGAAGTATAAAAAAAAACTTTAAAAAATGCTAGTTATTTCTAGATTTTTTTATACTTCGGTTATATAATGGTGGCATATTGCGTTTATAACTATAGTTCCTGTACAATTTATATTTCAATAAAATGTAACGATACGAAAGGTATCATTTAATTCCATTTTGAAAGTTGATAAACTTAAATTTTGAAGCTTTGAGGTCTTGTATTGTAATTATACAATACAAATATACTGTTGACAATACAGAAAACAATACAAAGAATACAGAAAGGTTTTATCATTCGAACTTAACTAATAGAATTCGTTATAAAATTCAACATTACATTTGGTGGTTGACTGGTAGAGAATGCCTTTAGGCATTAAGTCCGCCATATGTACTTTATTTGTTATATATAAAGTTTAAAATAAATAATAAATAAATAAACATTTTTGTCATCATCACAATTGTTATCCCTTACCTCTATATGTCTATATCTAAAACAGCTTATCGTCCGTACAGTTCACACGTGATCGCGTCCGCTCCCGAGTGGATGGTTACCGCTTTATCTGCTCACAGCTTTCTGGAGAAAATACGAACCGAACCGCCTTGAGAAATATTAGCTACATATATTTATAGTACTTTGAAGGACGCGCGATAGTAACTGGTAAAGCCTCTAGTTAGATACCTAAAGACAAAGGAATATTCGTAAAAAAGTGTAATATTGTGTTTGACGAGCGACGACCTGGTGAAGGTCGCGGGAATTCGGTGGTTGCGAGCGGCAAAGGATCGGTCGGAGTGGCGAGCCTTGGGGGAGGCCTATGTCCAGCAGTGGACGTCTATCGGCTGACATGATGATGATGATGACTGGTCTTGCCTAGTGGGTAGTGACCCTGCCTGTGAAGCCGATGGTCTGGGTTCTCGGTAAGGGCATTTAATTGTGTGATGAACACAGGTAAATTATATTTGTTCCTTAGAAACACCCAGGTGTTTTCTATGTATTTTTGTATTTGTCTATTAGGTATATCGTTGTCTAAGTACCCACAACACAAGTCTTTTTGAGCTTACTGTGGGACTTAGTCAATCTGTGTAAGAATGTCCTGTAATATTTATTTATTTATATTGTAACGGTGCCGTATATAAAACGTATGGCGGTGCACACAGCTGTCTACTTCAGCTATCTAAACTCCAACTACATTATTTAGTGATGGCTCTTTAGCGATAAGACCGCCCGCCTGTTGTCTGTCTATGTTTAATCAATTGTTTTTATTTAAGCTGTATCTTTTACTAAGCTGTGCCAATACAAGGAGTATTCTATTATATTCTATTTTTTTTTTCTACTTTTCACGTCTTAACATTAATAAGTATATATACCTAAGTAGGCGCGTAGCTACGGAAAAAGTAGTCTCAATAATCTCCACAAGAAAGTAAGAAACGACACGAATGTTGATATTGTTGAGTGCAAAAAATTTATGAACAAACAAGTTTTTAACGTTTTTTTTTCTGAGTAGGTAACTGAAGGCGCTTTTGTAAAAACCTATTTGCAAGCGAAGAAAACACAGTATACCTATATGTTTACATGTTTATACCCTTAGCCCCTTGTCAAAACGGGACCGCGCTACGTTAGATACAGATCAGATTCAAACGAGGATAATAACCAAATAGTTTGATCACAAAAACAACCACGGATAATTCAATGAAACCCGAAATATGGTCCAAATATAATTGACGACTTCCCTGTATCCTTTATAGCAGAACGAATGGAAAAAACTTTACAATTTCTTGTGAGCCCGATGGCTGGTCTTTCATTCGTTCCATTCGCTCACTCCCCATAATTGGCGGTGGCGCAGAATGAAAAAAAAAAGAACGCAACCTAATTGCGAGCCGGGCTTTTAGGCTAAGGCTAGGAAATGGGCGGCTTAGAAAGGTGTCAGAAGTAACGGACAAAACCTAACTTAAAGTTAATGCAAGAAAAATATATGTACAGTCAGCTGCAGAGAAAAGGTACCCCACGTCCATACTTATTTACAGAACTTTGTATGCAGGGGGGTGCCTTTTCTCTGCAGCTGACTGTACAGGCCAACAACATTGTGCCAAATATCTTAATCCGTCAAATGAGTATAATATTAAATATATTTACAACATTTCTTAAAAAACAAAACCTACAACATTTTAGTAAACAATAAATTGTCGCATTATGCCGAATCGCGAATCGCAGTATTTTAACTACGACTTTAAAATGTACGTACTGTACTGTGCGGTTTAAGAGGAATTTCCTCCCGCGTACGCTTCGGCTGTGGAATGAGCTCCCCGACGTTTTCCCGAGGGGCTACAGTATGGGGTTCTTCAAAAAAGGAGTGTACAGGTATGTGTAATATCTCCGGTGTTGCAGGCGTCCATAGGCTACGGTAACTGCTTACCATTAGGCGGGCCGTATGCTTGATTGCCACCGACGTAGTATAAAAAAGAAATTGATCTAATTACTCGTATAATAGTACTGCATCTTGCCAGCATAATTAAGTGCAGGGGAGACTGACCGACCGAATAAAAGGGGAAAAGGACCGGCTCACAGTGCATTTCACGCTCGAGCGATGGTTTTATATTAATACTATAAAACCTTATTATACATAATCAACAAAATAAGGAATGGAATGCGCTCCCGCCATCTGTATTCCCTGATCAATATGACCTCGGTCTCTTTAAAACAAGAGTGAATAGGCTGTTACTGAACCGGTGAGCTCCATCTTAGGCCCTGTCTTCACTTTCCATCAGGTGTGACTAGGGCCAATCGCCGATCAGTTTATAATAAAAAAAAAAAAAAAAAAAAAAAAAAAAAAAAATCCATTGCGTTGTCATGGTACTCCTTTTCATTTAAGGTCATCTATTTCACTCGTAGCTATAGGTACTCTGTTTACTCGTACTTTCAATTCTGTTTTTCCGCTCTTTCCTTGGCCCGCCATTACGTCTCCGTAAAAGGACGATACTTATGAATGACAAATTAGACCTTGTCGAGAGCAAAATTGCGCCCTCAGAATATTTTATTGAATTTCATAATTTTTAACGTACCTAATAGCCCTGTCCCGTTTATTATTACCAATGAATAGATCTAGGGCCTTTTTATATAAGAGTTTTCGAGGTTTTGTCTCGAGACCCTGGTTTATAATGGGATTTTATGTTATGCTGACAAAAAACAGATCTGAATTTTATCCTGGGATAATATTTCTGAGGTAATAACGTTCGGCGTTTATTCGTGAGACTGTTTTTTATTATTGGAGGTTTGAGGCAATCTCGAACTGTTTTGTTAACAGCTCGCTACTTGATCGTTTCAGTGTAGTTTATTTTTAGATAAAGAATGTGTGTACTGTGGTTTATAGTATAAATACGTACAAAATGGACTTTATATACTAGCTTTTTACTAGTCAATCCAGTCCACTTTTGTGAAAAATACCATTTGGAGCCTGTCTAATCATCCTAACGATATATGCCGAACGTATATTAAAATTAAATTTTGACAAGGATGCCAATTCGAACGTACATTTGGACACCAACATGATGTCTCAATGATGTCCCTAATGCGCGATCCAGACGTATGGGCGAATGAAAAAACAATGATATCATTTTGATATAATTTTGATGGCAAAACGTAAGTTAGAATTAGCCTCAAGATAAGAGGTATCTAAGTTGCGAACCGTAAGTTTCCTTACCCACTAAGTTATATCTGTCACTTTGTCTAAATATTTTCGCCTATTTTTCTACGAATCGTCTTATCTAAACACAGATGATACGCTCACACGAAATATAATTCGTTTGTTCACAGGAAATCGAGCACTGCTACTACCACGGCACAGTGAAAGACTACCCGGGCGCGTCGGCGGCGTTCCACACTTGCAACGGCGTATCTGGCGTTATACACATCGGGAACGAGACTTTCGTTATACACCCCTTCTACGGAGGAGATCTCTCGGTCAGTGCCGTAGCAATAAGAGCTTTATTATGATAAATATATTGATGGGCAATATTCCTTTGAACTTAATCATATCGGTAGTCCGATTGCAAAATGTCTTAAAACTATAGTTGAAGGGTTTTACACTTGCAATGGCGATTCTGGCGTTATTTATACACATCGGGAATGAGACTTTCTTGATACATCCCTTCGACTGAGGAAAACTCTCGAACAGTTCCGTAGCAATAAGAGCTTTATTATGATATATCGTATGTGTGTCGTTGGCGTACGTGTCGCCATTATTTTAAGATTAAGCCAGGTCCCCACAGAAAACCAGCGCCACGGTTTGCCGCGGTTTGCCGCGGCACTATGCTGAGTGGGAATCCTTTTTGGCGTCCAAATGTTTTTTTGTCTGCATGCTTTTCTTTTTTATGTACTATGTTGTGGCGTCAAATAAATGTATTTTCTTTCTTTCTTTTCTTCTTTCATATATTGATGGGCAATATTCCTTTGAACTTAATCACATCGGTAGTTCGACTGCGAAATGTCTTAAAACTCTATAGTTGAAGGGTTTTACACTTGCAATGGCGATTCTGGCATCATACACATCGGGAATGAGACTTTCGTTATACACCCCTTCTACGGAGGAGATCTCTCGGTCAGTGGCGTAGCAATAAGAGCTTTATTATGATATATTGATGGGCAATATTCCTTTGAACTTAATCACATCGGTAGTTCGACTGCAAAATGTCTTAAAACCAGGGGTCGGAAACCGGTACTTGCTACATACAAAAATACCGGTATTATTACGTTCTTTTTCGTTCTTTTGTTTATAATTTCATTTTTAATGGGACGTTTTAATAATGCAAAATTGTTTCCTAAATACATGATTCAGTCCTACGTAATGAGCATAAAAAAAATCAAAATATTGGGCTATTTCGGGGTTTTTAAAAAATACCGGTTCCGAGCCCTGCTTAAAACTCTATAGTTGAAGGGTTTTACACTTGCAATCGCGATTCTGGCATCATACACATCGGGAATGAGACTTTTGTGATACATCCCTTCGACTGAGGAAAACTCTCGAACAGTTCCGTAGCAATAAGAGCTTTATTTTGATACAATGGTTGGCGATATTCCTTTGAACTTATCATATCAGCAATCAAGGTGTTTTCCGATTGCAAAATGTCGTGAAGTTCCATAGCGGAAGGGCTTTACATTTGAAATGGCATTTCTGGTTTTGTACACATCGGTAATGAGATTTTTTTGATTTATCTCTTCTGAGGACATCTCTCGGTAGCAATAAGAGCTTTATTATGATTGACTGATTGTCGTTTTCTCTTCGAGCTTAACCCTTTGTAAGGCAGAGGGAAAATATTTCCCACCTTACTTTGAACTTTATTTCAAAGTGATAGGGTTCAATTTTGCATAATTTCTGACACCCCTACGCCTTATAAAGGGTTAATAACATCGAGAGGAAACCTCTCTAATCATTTGGTAGTCCGGGTTCAATAATTAGGCCGGGATACTTCAAAATAATTAAAGAATATATTCTTTTTAGGGTTCCGTTTAACACTAACTGAACCCATTTGCTTATTGAATCCTAAAAAGACATACGCTCACATTTAGAATTATTGGGGCCATTTTTATTTAAAGTTGTACAGTACACTATTTTTAGTTTTGGGTATTTTTATGGTACTTCTACTCAGAATATCGTAACAGCCTAGTAGCTTAGCTTTGTAGCTAAGCTAATGTAGCTTTGGGATTCTTTTTTCTCTAAGTTATTAGGATCGAAAGAGCTCGTGATTCTGAGTAGAAAAAACAAATAAATCGAAATTAAAAAAAAACTGTTGTACCTATATGTATCACTTTAAATAAAATAGCCTATTGATTAAATATATTAAACATATTAATAACGGGTCACTCACGTATTTTAAGTCGAAAAGATAAAGATATGTTTCACTCCGTACCGAGGAGCGTCATCAGGAGCTTGCGTCGACGGTGATATTGATTAAATACTTGTCAATCTACAATAAATATGACTACAAAGGAAGTAAAAGTTAAACCCTAAATGAAGGTTTTATAAATCAATTAAACCTAGAGTTAAGACAAATTGAAGTTTAAACCAAAGCCTACCATCCGTTACTGTCTTTCCAAATCGCAGTGCCCGTTCGTTAATTATCCACGAAAATGTTGCCTAAAATCCCGGAATAAGCCGATATCAACTAATTAACGTAGCCTGTTATAAATCAAAGGGTTGTAAATGTATTTTTCCGCCTGTAACCCGTATATCATGGGCCTTTGGGTTAATTAAGGTGGCCAGTAAAATACGTGCGTACATTCGAGAACGAAAGTTACTAAGTGGAATTGTTCAAAATTGTCTTTATACTTGTACATTACTGTTATGTACTGATCATTTGGATTTGTTTTTTCGCTTAACTACTTTTGCAGCTGGATGTACTCGTAATTAGCAGCAGAAATAGCTATGATGGCCAGAGTAGTCAGCTGGTGTTCAAAGTGATCTAAGCACGTTCTTATTTTTTTTATTATAATCCATAAGTTTTGTTAAGTTTAAGTCTACTGTTCCAAATTATAATTCGTATGATGGCTGTTACTCGAATTAAACGAATTTTAATTAAATTTAATTTAAATATTTATTACAAAAATATCGCGTCTAGATAACACCAGCCGGGCTAGCACATGATTGGCGCGAGAGTATCTCGCCGCGACATAGACTACCCGTCCCCCTTTAATTCATACAGTTAGTAAAAGACAGGTAGCCTATCTCGCGGCGAGATACTGTCGCGCCAATCATGTGCTCGGCCTACAGGATATTTTTATCTACATATTTTTTTAAAATTTGCTCCTAACGGATAATAACTAGAATTATTAAAAAAAACCTACACCTAAACCAAATAAAATTAACCAACAGAATCAAATACAACCCTGTGCATCGTACCAGGATTAAAGGTCCCCATAATGCCTGCATTCCTCGCTGAACTGCTATGAAGAGCTGTTGGACCAAATAGGACCCAGAGCGAGAATCACCACCTCACGCCGATCTATTTCCCTATAAAGTTTTTGCAAAGTTGTGTTCGTCTCGTCCAAATAACTAGTTTTGCTGCTTGCTGCTTGTAATTATATTGAATATATAGAACGCTGGGCCAAATTAGCCACGGACTGGATCCCACAGGATGGTTCTCGGGGCAGAGGCAGACCCAAACGGAGATGGCGGGACGACCTCGATACATTCTGTGTGGAGTGGCGGGAATGTGCTTTGGATAGAGCCAAATGGCGGGAAAGAGGGGAGGCCTTTGCCCAGCAGTTGGACACACGAACAGGCTATTAAAAAAAAAATATATATATATATATATATATAACTATGAAAATCTAGTTAACCCTTTACCAGGCTAAGGGATATATATTTCCCACATACAGCACTTCTCATGTGTTCTATTTTCGATGAGTAAGACTGACATTCGATTGTCATAAGTATACAATTAATGGTTAACATTAATTTACTTGTTTTAACGACTGTGACATGGAAACACTTAACCTAACTCCATAAGTTACTTATTGCATTGAAATTGTAAAAGTATAAGGAACTCTTCAATTAAACGACAAGATCGAGCAATGACTGAATGTTTATTTTAGACGCAGGTAGACCTTACAAAAAGCCAATGCGCTGCATACCCACATACATAATATGACATCTTCCCTTTTTCAAAAACAAAAAAAAGAGAAAAAAAATATTCTAGTCTCATGCACATGCATTTTTTTTTTTGCATTTTAGATTTCGTATCAATATATTAACGACTTCTGAAATAAATTTAATTATTTTACAGTGTCTGTCAATAATAATAATATTAGTAATTGTACAATTTTAGTATTATTTAAAATATATAATCAGAATAAGGGCATGTTAGGTTACAAACTTATCTTTTATTTTATTCTTTCAAATGGAAAGACAGACACCTATTTTGCGACACAATACAATAAATCTCAATCAATTTCCTCATCATTCATTCATGTCTGCATTAATGACACAAAAAATATGTCACTATTTAGTATTCAAAATATACAATAATGAACTACTCTCTATAATTATTTTATGTTATCATTATCTACAGAAAAACTATGTTGCAAATTTAACATTATTAAGGATTCGTTTTTGTTTTTACGTAACAGGTCATTTGAAACTCGACTAAATTGGTAATCAAAAAGGTTTACATTGCTGTGACATCCATATTGACATGTGTACTTACTAAATCATCAATAGGTATATACATATAGAATAGAATTGCAGTTTTTGTTTACTACATGGTAATTAAGCTTTAGCTATAGACTAATTTCATGTTACGACCAATAAGTCATTCACATTCATGCATAATTTGTTTTGTGTAATAATAACATAGTATATTATATTTTGATTATTTTTGTACATAGAAGTTGTTTGGGATGCGTTTCCCGTCCTCCGTGGAGCATTGACATGTGTTGTTAGATCCAGTTACCCCATCTATCTGGAGCCCTCACTATCCTGCCGGAACGAGTAACAATATTATTACCATTGGTTGATACCGTGTTGTTTGCAGAGCGCGGGGTGGTGTCTACAGCGCTTGATAACGGGGCCGGCATTACGTCATCTAAATCAAAGAATAAGTCCATATCAGGCGAGTCATTTCTGTGCGGCGAGTCGCTTATAATATGCCTACGATTTCTTATTATTTCGTTACCGTTTACTAACTTAATTTTATAACTGCGTGGGCCTAAAACTTTAGATATGGTTCCAGATGACCAACCTTTTTTATTTGGATCCAATAAAACTTTAACTTTATCCGCTACTGATAAAATAGGTAAGTTTTTCGCGTTACGATCGTAATAATTTTTCTGTATGTGCTTTTTATAAAGTAACTTATCTTTTACGTGATATTGAATTTTTGGTTTTAAGAGCTTTGGACACATGGGAATTATACTTCTCATTTTTCTACTTTGGAGTAGTTGAGCTGGCGATGCTAAGTCATTGGATAAAGGCGTATTTAAATATTCTAGAAGGCCTAGCCTGTAATCAGTGCGATGTTCACTTGTTTTAATTATAATATTTTTTACAGTTTGAACTGTCCGTTCTATCTGGCCGTTAGACTGTGCATATCTCGGAGACGACATTTTATGAGTGAATTGCCATTCATCAGCAAACTTTTTGAAACTCAAGGACGTGAACTGTGGTCCTCCATCTGACATCACTACGCTAGGTATCCCTTGGCGACAAAAAATATCCTTAAGGGATGATATAACATAATCAGACGTTGTTGACAACAACTTAGTAATTTCTATAAACTTGCTGTGATAGTCGACTAACAATAAATAGTCAACCCCTTGTATCTGAAACAAGTCCACGCCTATTTTCACCCACGGTTCATCTGGAATTTCATGTGGAATCAATTCTTCCTTTTGATTATGTCTTCTATGCGATAAACAAATATTACAATTATTAATTAAATTATCTATCTCATTAGTGATGCATGGCCAAAACATGATTTCTCTCGCTCGTAATTTACATTTTTCCTTGCCCATGTGCCCTATATGTAGTTTTGTTAACATATCCTTTCTTAGGGACCTGGGTATAACTATCCTATCCCCTTTCCAAACTAACCCTTGTGCCACAGTTAACTCATCCCTATACGTCCAATAAGGCCTTAGTACGTCTACTAAATCTTTTCTATCATCCGGCCACCCTTTTAAAATACATTTTCTTAACTGCACAAGTTCGTCGTCAGTGTCAGTTTGTTTTTGTAACGCGACAAACTGGTGGTCGGTGAAGTGGCGGTCGGCGACCACGGCCAGCGCTCACTCCACAGCGCACACCTCGTCGTGCAGCGCCTCGCGGCCGGCATGCTCGACGCTCGCGCTCGGCTCGTATGCGCGCGACAGCGTGTCTGCTATATACAGATGTTTACCCGGCTTATATACCAATTTGAATGTATAACGCTGCAACCTTAATAACATTCTTTGTAGGCGAGATGGCGAGTCTACTATAGGCTTTTTAATTATACTAATTAATGGTTTGTGATCGGTTTCGATCGTAATATCCGATCTTCCATATATGTACGGATAAAATCGCTCACATGCAAACAAACAAGCATACAACTCCTTTTCAATTTGAGCGTATCGTTGCTCCGTTTTGGTTAACGATTTGGAAGCATAGCATACGGGTAGGTTATGTTGCATGAGACAACAGCCAAGACCGCTTTTACTCGCATCTACTGAAATAGTTATTGGCTGATTCATGCTATAATACTGTAACACTGGTCTTTTCATCAAGCATTCTTTAAGATCATTAAAGCATTTACTCTGAGAGTCATCCCAATGCCATTCAACTTCCTTTTTCAATAACTCTCTTAATGGTTGAGTCTTATCTGATAAGTTGGGTATAAACGTCCCTACGTACGTAATAAGCCCTAAAAATCTTTCAATATCTTTCCTATTTACGGGTGTAGGCATATTTTTTATTGCTGTTATGTGCGAGTCATCCGGACTCAGACCGTCCTTTGTTATGCGATGTCCTAAGTACTTTATCTCTTCCAAGCCAAACCGACATTTATTTCTATTAAGCTTAAGGTTCACTTTCACGCACCTCTCCAACACATTTTTCAACCGCTGGTCATGCTCCTCCTTAGTGCGGCCGTACACCAATAAATCATCTATGTACATACATACCCCTTCAATATCATCAAAATTTTCATATATCTTTTTGTGAAACACTTCGGACGCAGAACAGATTCCATATGGCATTCTTAAAAATTTGTATCTTCCAAACGGCGTATTAAATGTACAATACCTACTGGTATCATCTAGCCGCACCTGCCAGAAACCTGAGCTCGCGTCAAGGGTACTAAAGTACCGTGCCCCTGACAAATTGGACACAATTTCATCGATGGTTGGAAGCCGAAAGTGTTCCCGTTTTATGGCATTATTTAGCTCCTTAGGATCCAAACAAATTCGCAAATCTCCGTTTGATTTTTTAACTACCGTTATACTACTAACCCAGTCCGAAGGTCCCTCAACTTTAGCAATTATATCCTGAGCCTCCATCTCTAACAACTTATTTTTGACCGCATCCTTTATCGCAAATGGTAATTTTCTCGGTGCATGAATTACCGGTACCGCATCTGATTTTAATTGAATTTTATACTCGCCAGGAAGACAACCTATCCCATTAAAAACATCACTGAATTCCTTTATAAAATCTGGAACATTATCATTGGACTGCTCCACAGACATAACTCGCCTAACCAAATTTAACTCTTTACACGCATACCGTCCTAGTATCGGCGCGGAATCTAAATCAACAATTTTAAACTCTAATACATATAAATCATTCTTGTATCTGACCCGTAAGAAAATCTTTCCTATGACGTTAATACCAGCACCCGAGTATTCAGTAAGTCTTGTATTTGTTTTTAACAAATCCTTACTCGAAATACCTGATTTTATCAAATAACTTTTGGGGAGTATGTTAACCTCTGCCCCCGTATCTAATTTAAAACTCACAGGTACATTATTTATTTTTAATTCCGTGTTCCACTCCTCACAACAGTCACAACATTTATTTTTAATATTATTTACCTGGTCCTCAGACTCTTCCACCATGTACACCCTGCACATCCTGGCAAAGTGATTCGGTCTGGAACATTTCATGCAGCTCCTGCCATACGCCGGACAGTCGTATTTTTTGTGAACGCCGCCGCACTGGCCGCACCGTCCTCCGCGATGCGCGTACGGCGCGCGGTGCTGAGCGCCGGCCGGGCCCGCAGCGCCCGACGCGCCAGCGCGCCCCGCGCCAGGCACCCATCCGCGCCCGCGCCATCCTCGTCCGGAACTCATACTACGACTCGATTTTGCCTCGACTTTCGCACCTGACCGATTCAA
The DNA here is from genome assembly GCF_947568885.1 of Cydia strobilella. Lineage (NCBI taxonomy): Eukaryota > Metazoa > Arthropoda > Insecta > Lepidoptera > Tortricidae > Cydia > Cydia strobilella. The sequence continues at coordinate 20,588,089 of NC_086046.1, forward strand.
CTCGAACACTTCTTTGTTAGCTACCGCACACACTTCGCTACCTTTTAACTCGCTAGTGCACTCTCGTTTAATGTCCTCCGAATACATTTTCGACACGATAGCAGCCCGACATATTTCTAATGCTTTGTTTAGCGTTAGGTCGTCCTCGCGTAGCAACCGCTCCCTAATCGCTGCACTCACGATTCCGCATACGAGTCTATCTTTTATTAATCCGTCGTTTAAGTCACCAAACTCGCATGATTGAGCCAATTTTCTCAATTCAAAGACGTACTGGTCTATGGACTCATGTTCACCTTGTTGACGAGTGAAAAACCGATGACGCTCGACCGTTACATTTTTTTTCGCTTTAAAATGATTGTCGACTTGACCTATTAAGGCCGCTAATGTTGTACTTTTCGTCTTACTTTGTTCTATTATCTCACGGCATTGTTCCCCTACGACGTGTAAAAATATGTTCATTTGTATTTCTTCCGTTTTCTTATTAAGTTCGCATGCCTTAACGTATATTTGAAAACCATTCTTCCACTTCTCCCAAGATTCACACAAACTGCCAAACGCCATATTGGTTACATTTTCCTCAAACTTAAACGGCAACGGGGGAGTGAGAACCGATTCCATCTTGGGTTATTTTTCCGAATTTTCTTACTATCTTAACTTCTTTGTCTTCCGCCTTCTATATAATGCACTTTTTAACACTTTTTATCCCTTTAACCGACTGCGCCATGTAAAAGTATAAGGAACTCTTCAATTAAACGACAAGATCGAGCAATGACTGAATGTTTATTTTAGACGCAGGTAGACCTTACAAAAAGCCAATGCGCTGCATACCCACATACATAATATGACAGAAATATCTGTGTTTCGTGTCATTACTTAGTATATTCGTGTTTAAACCAAAACCACGCGTGGCTCACTCCGCGATTTCGTCGCTTCGCTGCAAGTACATGCGGCCCGCACCAATTTTGGTGTCTAGCCATAGTAATTGCCGCGCACCGCTACGGAACGGACGCAGTTCATGCTTGCGCCACCTAGCGGTCATATCTGTCGTAATAGACGCGTTATGTTAGAGGGTGAACCTTCTGTACATATGTAGTACTATTATTTATTCTGTGCCAAAACGGACTTCCATCCTTCTGGTTTTCAACTACATAGGTACATAATCGTTATTATAATTACCTCTGCGGGTTTGTTACTACAATTTAGGTACTAAATTGAGTTGCACTAGATGATAATTTTGGTGTTGTACTGAAATTGCATATGTGATTAAGGGTACTGACGAGGTAACTAGATGGAGCTAGCTGAAAATAATTAAGCCTGTGGTTTCTGCTATTTTGGCGTTTGAAACACTGATGATATATGGGTTACCCACATTTTATTACATAACAAATTAAATAATTTATTATGCGAATATTTTAATTTGTGGTATTTCAAGTAGAAACACTACTATATAAATTATAAACTGAAATAAATATCATATACGAAAGAAAAATGAAGAGATGCAGAGGGTACCGTAAGCCCTTAAGGTATTGCATATACTCGTACTAGAGATGGAAGTAGGTACGATCTTTTCTTCAGGGTTTGAAGGTCGTATCGGTTCGGAAATACCGCGGGCGACAGCATAGAATAAGTAATAATATTATCATACAGAACGGCCACGCACCGCCACGCCCCGACTCGAATTACCTCGCCCCGCGACAGAAATCTGGCGGACTTTTGGCGTGCTCTCAGTACTGTTTTTAAGCAACTTACTCACTCACACTATGACGCATGACGCGTGTACGGACGTGCCGTTCACACATAGAAACGCGAGTGATTTTTAATTTATAGCGTGTCCGTCCTGTGGCGACAATTCATTCCACAGTTTAGCTCTGCAAGGAAACGCACAGTTGAGAACTGTCAACCATCTAAGTTGTGAAGATGGAAATGTTGCCACGTAGGGCGATGCCGTCAAGAAACGGCAGGGATTTTAGTTATTCGAGCTTTCAGTAGTTTGGAAAGGCAGCAAGGACGGCCCAACACTACCAACAGTTGTCTTGAGCATGTGAAAACAATAATATAACATTATCCTATTTACCCTCAATTCTCTTAATTCTATAACCAATCAATCATTTTCAATCTTAAAGCAATCCCATTAAGGCTCACAATCAAATGATTCGTTAGTAAAATTAAGTACACATTAACATAACCTCAAAATCATCCGCACAATACTTACAAGTACGGATTTATGGTTCAAATTCGCTCAAATCGGCGGCAAAATATAGAAGACAATGGTGACAATTGGCTATTAATCTTACCCGACATCCAGGATTGTTATTGCCGACACTTACTTAGCGCTAGAACATCATGAGAATGAGCTCCGATTACGAATAGTTCTCACGTATCTCGAGGTCACAGTACAGTGGTGAGCTTGAGCACCCGACTCACTAGCGATAAGAATACATGGTTCCTTTTGTTTGCGGGGCCCATAGGATAGATAAGGACTATTGTTTGCGGGCCCATGTCCATATTATGACTAAGACGGGTGGATTAAAAATGTGAGTTATCTGTGGAAATGATAATTTGTTTTAGTTTGAAATGTTTGGGAATTTTACTCTGTCTTTGGTGTGAATTCGTGGTTTTCGTATTTATTGTCATTGTGATAAGCTGATAAGGTTCCAAGTAGGAAAACTTAAAATTGGTTGATTGTTTACTGATTATACTGATTTAAACTAACACGATTTTCACTCATAATTTTAAAACTAACACGTACGTACGTGAAGCAATTGAAATCAGAAAACATCGAAATTTCAAACAAAATTAGGGACAGGGGATTTCGTCTTCGTGAAATCCAGTAATTAGCAAATGTAAGGGGGAAAAAACATCCCGCCACATACCATCGGATGTCGTGAGTGTTGTGTGTAGGCAAAGTGACAACCCTAGCGTACAAGTTAATAAACAAGATCAAGTGCGGGTAGTTCGCAAAACCCGCGCGGCAAGAAGATGTTGATACAATTCCTCGCCAGTCTGCCTGTGACCACGAACGTAACGTCACGTTCGAAACGTCAGGCCATGAATAAACGTAAGTTTGTACGCGATTACGTCCCGTGTTAGTTTTAAAATTATGTTTACTGATTTATGACTGACATACAACTCACAGCCTAGACCTTTCAATGTAGGATCTTTCATTTTAGTAAGCGCAATTAGATTTTTTTTATTTCAATTCATGGTAAGTTCAAATTGCGTTTTAAGTTTTAATGAATTCCACACATAAGAATAAGAATAATTTATTTGCAAGAATATGTATGTACAAAGATGTCCTTATAAATAGTGAGTACCAATACACAGCGAGCACAATATCGTGGGTGGGGTGTTATATTAAAACCACCAACAGCTAGTACTTACATAAATATACATCATGCCCGTAGGCATATCAAACATGTACATACTTACTTGATACATGCATATAACGAGCAAACACGACGTCTGTCCGTCCGTCTACGGGTAAAGACATTTGTCACGACGAGATAATCCTTGGCTTACCCTTAGGCTACCCTCACACTGGAGAAATTAAATGTAAACAGCAACTGACGTTTACATAATTTTTTACTTTCCATTACTTTAATAAGTAGGTATGCTTTGCCATTGTAATGTATTCAAAACATTTTTTTTATACCGAAATAGATTAGAACCACGTTTGGGCCACTCATTTGATTGTAAGCCTTGTTTTCGCGCAATAAAGGCGCATGTTCGAACTAGTTTTCGAAGTTAGTTTGTAGTTTGTTTGTAGTAGTTTTTATTTGTAGTTTTGGAAACGGAAACGATATCATCGTTCATCAAGCAGATACTATCATCATCATCATCATCATCATGTCAGCCGATAGACGTCCACTGCTGGACATAGGCCTCCCCCAAGGCTCGCCACTCCGACCGATCCTGTACCGCTCGCATCCACCGAATTCCCGCAACCTTCACCAGGTCGTCGCTCCACCTCGTTGGAGGCCTACCGGCAGTTCGTCTTCCGGTACGCGGACGCCACTCCAGAACCTTCCGGCCCCACCGGCCATCAGATCTGCGAGCAATGTGCCCCGCCCACTGCCACTTAAGGTTTGCAATTCTGCGAGATACTATATTATACAATAATTTGTTCGTGTCTACAAAAGAAAATGTTTGAAAAACTGTCGTGTTAATGATACCTAGTACCATGTTTTTTATGTAGCAAAACTATGCAGTTGGACAAAGTACTTACATGTCTTTTTGAAAAACTTTTGTCATCTTATGGTTTTCGGGGGCCCTTGCGGATACACTTCGACCCATAGATAGGGATCTTTTGTACAGTTACCCCCTAGGAAAGATCCGTCCGCTACTCAAGAGTGAAAAAGCTTTTGTGTACTGCCACTTGTTTTTCCTTCACAGTTTTCCAAAGCGCTAAAGGTTTTAAAAAGTAAAGGATAATCTGAGACCTAGATAATTCGCGTTGATATCTAGTGTATACAAGTATAGGACTACTAGTTCTTATTGTTTTACCTACTCATCAACCGTCTGAGTTAAGGTAAACGATTAAGTACACACATACACACACATCTTCTTCTTCTTCTTTTTCTAGGGGCTATGTAAGGCTTCAGAGCCTATGTATCACTGCGACCATCTCTGATCTATTGTGATCGCCACCTACTACAACTCTCGATCCAAACCTGCAACTTCAAACAGCTGCAGGATCTTTTTGGTTTCGAGAGACTTTAACTCCTCCGGGCGCAATATATGTCCACCCTGGATCAAGTCACGAGTGCGCATTAGGCAGGGGCACTCTGTGAGGATGTGTAGGGGCGTCTCCTCTGCCTCCATACAGAGTCTGCACCGCCCCATGTCACGTTTCCCCATAGTGTGCATGAGCTTATTTAGGCCGCAGTGCCCGGTAAGCACCCTGACCAAGTTGCGCAGTTGGTTCCTAGGCAGCGCCAAGGCGCTCGAAGACGCCTTTTTGCTGAAGGCCTTGATAAGCGCTTTGGAATGGTTCAACCCTGGTTTCTCCCTCCAGAGTTGAATGGTTTTGTAGTGACAGTAGGTCTTTAGGATGAGCCGCGTTAGGCTTCTGGGAATCCCACAAAACGGCTCAGGACTGTAGTTCTTCCCCTTAGCCCCTGCTCGCGCGAGTTCGTCGGCCTTTTCGTTTCCAACGATACCCGCATGCCCCGGGACCCAACGTAGAACAACCTTGTTCCTGGCTCCAAGGTTGTTCAATAATTGCCTGCAGTTCTCAACCAGCCTCGATGTGGTGACATCAGAGGTTAGGGCTAAGAGTGCCGCCTGGCTATCCGAATGGATATAGATAGTATGGTTGCCGTAGTTGCTTTGCAGATTCATTGACGCACATTCAATAATGGCGTATACCTCTGCCTGGAATATAGAGCAAAAACGCCCTAGGTTTAAGCTGATGCTTTTCCTGGGCGCTTCACCATATACTCCGCAGCCTACTTCAGATCCGGATTTGGAGCCATCAGTGTACCACCTCAGGCTTCCTTCTTTACACACACATACACACATTGCTGGACCCGTGTGTAATTTTTATTTTTTTATTATTTTTATATTCCCCTTTTTTAAACATCTTTTTTCTTTCATTGTATTGTCCTGTGTATGTGTGCTTTATGGAATAAATGTCTTTCTTCTTCTTCTTAAATTCACAGTGTAACCTTATCTTTACCTTCTGCGTTAACTCGAATTATGTCACAGAAAAGGCATGCGACTCTAAATTTTGTAACATGGGTTTGTTTAGGTGGTGCCTCGCGAGATTTTGTCTCTATGAATGAAATATCTTAAACGTTAAATCTGAACTAATTCCTTATCAAGTTATCAAGCATACTAATGGCCGCCACTTGCACCGTTTAAAGCTCGAAGTTTACACTACAGTTTAACCCTGTATTAAACGGTTAACTTTGAGTTAGTCGACTAACCCTAGAACGCGCAAGTGGCCCTAAACGACATGAACCCATTACCGCCCAATGTACCCATTTGGATACACCTGGGTTACTGTGTTTAATTCGATTTTCTACTGTAACTCTACCTTACACCAATAAAAAAAATGGTGGATTCCAAAAAGTGGGTGTGGGCGCTAATGTATTAAGCCGCATTTATTAAAAAAAAAATTGAATAATGTCGAAAATAAATTAATAATACCTATATGTATATCTAAGAACAAATTTGACTACCTATGTCTTGTTTGATGCAAACTAGTTTTTCTTTTAATGAATGCGGCTGAAGCTCGTAAATATTTTTCTTTTTTGGGGTAAGCCATCGAAAAAATTTCTAAGCGATGATTTAAAAAAAACCGGCCAAGTGAGAGTCGGACACGCGCACGAAGGGTTCCGTACCATTACGAAAAAAAACAGCAAAAAAAAACACGTTTGTTGTATGGGAGCCCCACTTAAATATTTATATTATTCTGTTTTTAGATTTGTTGTTATAGCGGCAACGGAAGTACATCATCTGTGAAAATTTCAACTGTCTAGCTATCACGGTTCATGAGATACAGCCTGGTGACAGGCGGACAGACGGACAGACAGACGGACAGACGGACAGCGGAGTCTTAGTAATACGGTCCCGTTTTTACCCTTTGGGTACGGAACCCTAAAAAACAGGTTATCATCAACACCAGAGTACTTATATATCTAGTTCACCGATATATTAAAACCAAACAAACATAAATTACATTTTGACAGCTATGTAACTAGATTATGTTCATACACCGTCAAGGATTATAATGAAGAATATGACGTCAAATTACCATAACGACTTGACATGGTTCCTAACAACAGATCCACGCGGTAAATGCCCTCTAGATGGAGCATTTAGGACTCGCGCTAACCGTGCATTGGGTGCCTTCAAGTGGGGTAACTGGGGACGGAGGGTTAAGTTTAGACAATTTTTTGTGGTTGAAAAATTTACTGTAAGACTGGTAAATCCTAATTCAAAAACTGTAAAAAGTACACTGCTGTCATAATATTGTCTTCGGTTACCGCGATAGTTACTCATGAAATAAAACCATGCAAACGGATAATATCGCGTATAATGAATTTAAATACGTTAGGGGTTTAGGGTTCGAAACGTCGGGATGTATTTTGAATTAATTATACGTGAGGGCTTCATCACTTTATCTATTATTATTATTATTATTTGTATCTCTTTCGATATCACGGGCCTATAAATCCCGGTCTTTTGATAGGCTTGCGTGGGGATATAGATCCAACACGTAGAGGCCCCTTGGAGAGCTTTAATGTCATGTAGAACGCCTGCTGGAACCCGTTCACAGGCGCAACAATAGACACCCATGAACCGGTCGCAGCAGGCATTGGGACTATTGCAGAAAAAGTGAACAGTATACCGGTCTATGGATTGAAGTTTGGGTGGACAATGAGACTGGGCTATTGTAAAGAACTCCGGACACCTGCCATAACAATGTTAAAACACGTTATCGAGGCAGGTGGTGACTTGCCGCTGACTAGATGGGCCCCTGAAACTGCCGTCGTGAAGACGACCAGGAGCAACTCCGGTGTGAGCGGCTCAGGGGTGTCGAGAGGTGTGCGCCGCTTTCTACCCAGTGGCTGTTAGCAGCCACTGTGCCAACTCGCGTCTTATGCATCTTTCACTTCCACCCCTGGAGCATATAGCTCTTACGACTCCCCTCTGGACGGCCAATGAAGGCAAGCCAGAGCTGAGAGTCCTGCGGGTCCCCTTGGGATCCACTCCGACCGACGAAGACACGCCGGAGACGGAGACCCTGACCGACTCTCTGGAGCACTCGGGTTCGTGGGGTCGTCACTCCCCAACAGCTCGCCACAAGCTGCCCTGTATATTATTATTATTATTATTATATACTTTATTTTTCAAGCAACGTGACTCATTAAAGCTGTGAAACATTAAAATTAAAATTAAGAATAATATTAAAATTAATTAAAATTAAAATACAATTACCAAAATTCTATTGACCTATGGGAAACATGTCAGAAAATATAATTAAGATATAGCAAAATATAAACATATTATTATTGTATTGTATTGTATTTTACTATTATCTATGACATTTATTTCTGTTTATAACGTTTTTCTAGTATAAAACAATGTAATTGTAAGCGGTTCCTTTAGTGCTTAATACGTCAGATTGAAGTCTATTGGAGGTAGTCTCCGCATACACCGAAGCGTAACGAAATTACAATTCGTGCCACGCTGTAATTAACTGTAATTTACTGTAATCGCTGTAATTCGCCGACTTAATGCCAATTTATGACACGTAAATGTAAACAAATGTATGTGAAATTTCGAGAGCAAGAAGCTGATGTGAGATGTATACTAATTTATAAGATTTTATGGGCGAATAAATATGTAGAACTTACAGCATCATTCGTCTTGCATTTAATGTGAAATTTGGTACAGTTACCTGCAATAGTATGTTACAAGACGAAGGCCGCAAAAATATCTGACACGATCTGTACCATTTTCAACCAAAAGGGCTACTTATTGTCGCTTGTCAGTGAGGCACTATTTCCATATAGCTTCAATTAGAAATGAACCTTATCAACAAGCGACAATGTTGGTTGAAAACGTCACATTATTTGTAGAGCCTGTTACATATTTTTGCGGCCTTCGAAGAGTAATATTATTGCAGACTGAAGGTACTTGTAATCTTTTATTACGGTAAATTGTGCCTACTTTTCTCCCCACTGGGTAAATTGTGCTCCAACACTTTTTAGGGTTCCGTACTTCAAAAGGAAAAACGGAACCCTTATAGGACCAATTCAGTTGAAATTTTGTACACATATGTAAGTTTGTGACCCAAAGCCGAACATGTAACGTATTAAACAAATTAATTTTAAACATGGTTGCCACTTTGGGGGGGGGGGGGGGGGAGGGTAAATGAGAATATTTTAAAATCAAGTTTTTCAAACTATATCGTGTTACATATCAAATAAAAGAGCTCATTGTGAGAATCTAATTTTTTTTTATAATTTAGAATAAACAGTTTAGAAGTTATTCAAGAAAATAGGCAAAAAATTGGCAATGGGCAGATGAAGATGGCGCTGTACTGCGCCATATGTTTTACGGTCACTGAATTGTCAAACTTCAAACTTTGACAATCAGAGTAACCGCAAAATGTATGGAGATGTACAGCGCCATCTCGTTTAATACCTGTCAAATTCGAAGCACGAAGTCTTAGATTTTACGCATCTTACTCAATCAATGTATCTTTGACTAGTATATTTTTTATAGTATATATTTTTTATTTTTATATTAGTCGGTGGCGCCCAAAAACTAACGTTTTCCCGTACATAAACAGAAGCGTTGCCGAGATTTATAGCATGTCACATGCTTATGATATATTAATTGTTTGTCGTGTAGTAAATATTTCCTCGGAGATAGATGGCGCTTTGTTTAATCCGAAAGTAGCTAGCAACTTTGGCGATTTTAGAAGATTGATGTGTTTATGATCAAGTTAAGAATGAAAATAAATGAATATTTTAAGGGCAACTTAACACAAATCAACCTAGTCCCACAGTAAGTCCAAAAGGCTTGTGTTGTGGATACAAGACGACGATAAATATAATACATAGGTATATATAAATACTTTATGAATATAAAACATCAATAACTAGGGAACAAATATTTGTGATAAACACAGAAATATATATTGTAGAAATAAATGCCCTTACCAGGTTTCGAACACGGGACCTCCTGCTGGGTCACTACCGACAAGGCTAGGAGATTGTTAAAAATCAAAAGCAATCTCTTTAACAGCTAGCTTATTGAGAATCAAACTTTTTTCTAATAATTCAATTAGCGGTAATTAGCGGTAATAACAATAGAACGCAAACGTAGTTACCTTAAATTATTTATCAGAAAATTCCATCATATCCGAACCTCTTAATCGTATTGCACGAAACATTTCAAATAAATAATTCCACCTAATTCAAACTCTTTCTTCGAAAACAAAAGACGACCAGTCCTCAAAACTGTAAAAAAGGCGCAACAAAAAGTTCCAAATTCAATTTCTATTTAACCCAATCAGAGTACATTTGAAGACGAGATTAAACATTTTAGGCTTCCAAATACATTTTGAATGCTTACTAACTTTAGGCAAACCAATATAAAATGACCTCTATTTGCGTAACGAATGTACGCAACAATAGCCCAACATTTACGCAGATTCTCAAGACACGATGTAAGATGGGGTAATAACGCCCAATGCTACCAACTTGAAGATAACGCCCATCGGAGTTGGGATAAGTTCCGCTGTATATGGTCTATGGGTCCTTACTACTTCTCATCATGGATACTACTAAGGTTTTTAGATCGATAATTAGTATTGGCTATGTGCAATGTCCGTACAGGGGGAAATTTAAGTTTTAGTGAGCCGAAATGTTCATAATATTATATTAGTTGTATCAACAGTCAAAAAACTAATATTTCGCTGTTCCATTCAAGAAAAAAAAACAAAGAGCCTTTTAAAACATTTTATAAAACGTGAAATATTAATAAAAAAATATTATGCTAATGCTAGTAATTTTGATCTACTTATTAACCTATTTAGTGTAGAATTGTCAGAAGTGTCATGTGCTCATGACTGACATTTAAGACACCGGTAAACTCCTTTCCTTTCTTGTCACGCTCAAATATATCTGAAAATACTTATATTATGAAGGGAAGGCATTAGGCCCTTCGCTGACTTGAGCGGGTGCGCCCGCGGGTATGATCGTAGGTAAAATCCGACGCACGCATCGGCGCCAGGTAGTGTTGCTAATACTATATTTCGTCAATCCGCTCACCCGCTCCGTGCCGGCGAACGGCCTTAGCATAATATGCTCGTATATCTCTGAACATCTACGCACTGTAATATATTTTATAGAAACTGAGTCAAGTGATTAGCAATCGAGTTCCATAACGCCAATCGAGTTACCTTAGTACCAACTGAACCAACTTGGCTAAAAGCAGTCGAAAGTGCCAGTCACTCGCACGCTGATTAATATTGAAACCACAATGACTAGTGTTTTTGTCCGTCTGCCTCTGCCTCTAGGTTAATTGCGCTTTCCAATAATGTTAGTGTCTTAAAGTGTATTAAACACTAGCCAAGCCTTAGGGCTAACCTGTAGGTTAGCCCACCCACATGTAAGCCCCTTGTCAAGTTGACGCTCTTACTAATTATTTGTGAGTGCGGGACGCATTGATATTATTAGCATTCATTTGCAGAGTCGAACTAAGCTTACTCTGCATGCATAGCATATTTAATAACAAAGTATGGGATTGTCATTACTGAGGATCCTCATCAGAAATGAGGGACCGTAAAAGAAGAATATGGCTTTTCTCACGCAGTCAAATAGAAAAATAAACTATATTATGTATATTTTCCTAATGCGAGCAAACATTTACCATTATAGTATTGTCATTTATAATTTATTTAAACATAAATTAAGCAAATCTCATCAATAATTTAGTTTCAACAACACAAACAGCATTTAAACTTACATAATTTAATTACAATTCAAATTATTTACATAAACCACAATCGGACCTAAATTTTAACATATTTCTTCCGTTTATTGCCTCTCGTATCGACAAACAATCCTCTCGTTATAACGATTCTAGTATTTAGAGAGCTTTAACGATGTTTTCCTTCCACTGCTTGTTTTTTTCGCTTTACAATTTACCGCTTTAGAGCTGAAAGGCAGATCTAAGAAGTAGGGTAGTCTTTGTCGGGGCGCGGCCATTAGCGGCACCCGCTAAAATCGTGAATTGAACAATTACCGTGCGAACATGTTTGCCAACATTAATCATGGGCTTAGGAAGGTTTGGGTTCTACAGGGAAACCATGTAATGAAATAAATATTACACATAACGAATAAGTTAAATGGTGAGGCAAGAAGGCTTTGTATTTTAGGACCTCGATTAAAAGACACGTCATGATTGTAAACTTTTTTCTAATGCTATAAAAATTAGGTATAAACGAAAATAAAAACACTGAAAGAAAACAGAAAACATCAGTGACTCAAGGAAGCAAGTGCAACTATTTTTAAGATTGAGAAAACATTTTAACTTCACGCTATGTTATTTGTAAAAATGTCCCCTATGATAATCCTTTTAAAATCTAGGCTAGGAAACCCTTTATTATATTTTATTTTATTTATTAAGTACAGCCACATCGTATGTTGCATTAAAATTGTGTCAAAGTACTTCACCTGATCATCATCATCATCATCATATCAGCCTTCTATCGCCCACTGCTGAGCATAGGCCTCTCCTAGCGTACGCCACTTATCCCGGTCCTGATACAGTACGACAATTAAGGACCCTTTAATAGTTAGCTATCATTTTATCCACATATATGCGTTTAGGGTAAGAATCTGTGTGTTTGCGCATACAAATGAATATCGTCATTTTGATAGAATATACAAGGATCAGTAATGAAAACGGATTAGTTTATCTAGAAAATTTCTTACAAAGTAACGTGTTTTCATAGCTTTCCAATATATGTAACTTGACGTACAAAATCTTGCAATAAAATGTGTACACGTTGAGTGACCATTTTCTGAAGCCAACGTATTTATTACATTCTACAATATACAGTCATAATCTCTCAGAATATGATCAGGTAAAGAACATCCTCACCCGTCAGATCTCTGTAATACGAACCGAATGAAAACCGCGATGATTTGCATATCGAGAATAATCGACATCATCCCGAGTATTTCTCGAATCTGAGTAATTCCCCAAACGCTATTCGACTCGACAGCTAGGGCTATTTCCGACGCATAATGCGTATCGCCTCATTCAAACCAGCGACGGTAGCACGGTCGCATTTTTATCGCTTGTCGCCATGCCTGTCACGTTCTTACAAGTATGTAAGTGCGAAAGTTACGGGCATAGTGACAGGCGACAAAAATGGGACCATGCTGCGCTCGCAGAAGGTAATTTAATTTTAAAATTGCAGCACTATAATTGATCTAGTTCTGACGTTGTCGCTCAGACGCATTAGTTTCCGAGATATAATCGAAAAACCGAAAAATGGAACCTTCAAACCCCCCTGACGCCAGGGCTACGACCGGGGACTTTTGATATGTTCACCTAACTAGTCCAAACAAAGTTACGGAGTCAAAAGTTGTGTTCCTAGCATTTCCCTCTATACCTTCTTATTGCTTGGTCTAAAATCACGGAATCACAAAAGGGATCACAAATTACTGGTTTGTTAGAGACAATTGCTATGTGTGCGATGACAACTAATGAACTAACCCATGATTGGATTAAGTGCCGCCACTGACGTAAGAGGTGTCATATCGAATTGTATGCCGGATTATTTGAACTATTCGGCTCAATCCGCTCAAGTGTTCGGGTTTTTGGGTTTAACGCGTATAAAATAAATTGAATTCTATAAACAGGAGAAAAAATGATAAAACCTTTATTCCTCTTTTGATTTACTGATGTAAAATATTTTTATATGATGTTTTCTTATGCTAGCGACCCGCCCCGGCTTCGCACGGATAGTTCAACTAATTTACACAAAACCTTTACAAATTATACATATAAACCTTCCTCTTGAATCACTATCTATTAAAAAAACGCATCAAAATCCGTTGCGTAGTTTTAAAGATCTAAGCATACATAGGGACAGACGGACAGACAACGGAAAGCGACTTTGTTTTATACTATGTAGTGATTATCAGTATTTCAGTAACTATGCTATATTAATATTATATACCTAGGTTATGCTAAAATACTTTTATTATGAGGCTGATCACTAAATTGTAAAAAAAAATAGTTTTTCATACAAAACGTCAACATAAAGATGCATCTGCCAAAATATAATATTTCCTTACATATTAAGTCTAGCTTTTATCTTTTTTTGCACTACAGAGTAAAGCAAAATACATATTTTTTTAAGATAGTTGAACGCATTTAAAAATTAACGTTTTTCTTTTAACAACATCTCCATATTACTTTACTCATGTTTGACAAATAAATTATCTTTATCTTTATCTTTTTCCATTTCGTTTCAAAACTAAATCCACCGCATTTTAAAATCCTCTCAAATTCCACAGAGAAACCGAGTAGCAAATTATTAAGTCTAGGAGAACTAATTTCACAAATATTTTATTCCCTGACACAGGACTGATCCTCTTACCACTTAATCTGCTTGTGGACAAAACACTAACACACTGTATATACGGATAAGAGATATGTACACTTCTATGTGGACCAAGATTTTGAATATACAGGGTGATATCCATAGCCTAGTTTTTCAGAGACAAAAACTTACTAGTGCTAGTGATTAATCAAATATTAACTTACTCGTGTTAGATCATATATTAGTATATGTTATTACTGTAATTATAGATATCCATGAACAATGATATGTGTAAACAGAGCACTAAATTTAATAGATATACAGGAAACAATTTATACCCATTCAACGACCATAAATTATGTAGAATATAAAAATAGTGTATGTAGTTTAATTTCACTATAAATTTGCAACAATGTCAATATAAAAATTAAGCATGTCAATATTATTTAGAATTGTACACTATACTTTTTTACATGTGGAAATTTTTGTGTCATTTCTACTCAGAATCACGAACTCTTTAAGGCGGTTCCCTGAGCCAAAAGGCGAAAAATCTCCTTATATATTCATGTTTTTCTAAGAGGCGTTGATATTCGTAGACGTGGAAAAATATATGTAGTTCTTGACTATATTATCTTTAACAACATAGCTTCCGATACACGAATTATGACACTTCGCTCGATACAATTAATTCCCAAAGTAACCTCTAACTTGGACTTTTAATCCTACTTTACTCGGTTATTTATTATGTGATACTATAAACAAAAAAAGAAGAAAAAACAATCTTAACATAAATAGTAATTTCATATCTTTAGAATTTCGATATTGTAAGGTAACGTTTTTAAAATAAATAAAAACCGACAAAATTCGATCAAAATTGACACTTGGCGCGTATGTTCTTTCCCGTTCTTTCTTGCGAAATGTGACAAAGACAGCGGCTAACCGATGGAACGGCCTTAACAATAAAAAAAAGTTTAGTCAAAAATTGAACTAAAACAAATTAATGTAAAACTGTAACACTGAATCATTTATTCGATTTCTAAAGCCACCCTGTATTTGAACGCACACATAGATGAAACCTATATTTCTATCCTATGTTCATTTTAGTTCATGTGTATGGAAGATTTAGGACAGCGCGCCCGTTTTGTTAACTGGTAAGTATCGCAAGCTCGTATCGCTCTATTCCATTATGATTTTTATTTCTTTAGTTTTATATATAGTCGACTTCGCCAACGTTCCGAAAATATATATACACGCCTCTAAGACTGTCAATAAGGTCGTGTAAATATATTTTTGGAACGTAAAAATTTTGGAAAACTCGTACTAAACTTGTCAACGTATTTTTGGGCCGTCGTATATATTATATACTGCACTCGTAATTATACTGCATCTGACCTTGAACGACCAGTTTATCTTAATCTTACTTACTTACTTATTTCGCTGGCTCAGCGACCCGAAGTGGATCTTGGCCTCCGATACTAGGTTTCGCCATTCGTTCCTATCCTGTGCGATCCGACGCCATTCAGCCGCCTGGATGTCACATAGGTCCTTCTGGACCTCATCGATCCACCGGTACCTAGGCCTTCCGACCGGACGTCTCCCAGTTAGTCGCCCCAGATAAGCTCTCTTGGCCGCACGATCCTCTCCCATCCTCTCCACGTGGCCGAGCCAGCGAAGCCGAGCAGCCTTGCTCTCGCCGATGATGTTGGGCTCGCCCACCAGTTCTTCCACTTCCAAGTTCTTCCTCACTCTCCAAGAGCCATCCTCCCGTCTTGTAGGGCCTAAGATCCTTCTAAAGATCTTCCTCTCTGCCACCAAGAGCTTGTAGTAGTAGTAGTAAAACTCTTTTTTTTTTTTTTTTACTAGCCTAATTTAGTGTCCCACTGCTGGGCAAAGGCCTCCCCTCGTTTCCTCCACTCGACCCTGTCGTTTGTAGTGTCCCGCCAATTTGGATAAAATGCGTCTAAGTCGTCCCGCCATCTCCTTTTCGGCCTGCCTGCACCCCGGCCAGCACCATCTATGGTGTTCCGTGGGTCCCACTCGGTAACCATTTTGGCCCACCTTTCAGGGTGCATGCGGCAGACATGCCCAGCCCAGTCCCACTTAAGCTTAGCGGTCTGGACACCTACATCTACAACTCGAGTTCTGGAGCGCAGTTCCGTGTTTCTGATTCTATCAGTTCTGCGAACAAAAACTAGTAGAGTAAAACTCTTTATTGTACAAAAATAAACATAAAACACGAGAAAAACGCATCATTTGTACAAAGGCGAACTTATCCATTAAGGGATCTCTTCCAGTTAACCTTTGAGCAATTGAGGGAGAGTTGGAGAACGGTAGACATCAAAGCTGTACTAAACGGCATAAAAGAAAATATTTAGTTTCCTAAAAGACAGGTAAACCTATAACCTACAGTAGGTATATAGCATGGGCATGGGGTTTATGGGCATGGGATGTCCCGGGTTCGAATCCTGGTGAGGCCATCTATTTGTGTTTTATCACAAATATTTTGCTCTCGAATTTTGGATGTTTTCTATGTAAAGCCTGACCAGGAATATATGATCACGCGCCATGGTGCGGAATTTCACTGGAACTATTTTTTTCATACTATACTGAACTGCCACCCTATACATGAAAATAACAGCGCCCTCTTGACAATGATGATCATAACCTATAACCAACAGTATATAGCATGGGCATGGGATTTATGTAAAATAAAACAAATATATTAACAGTCATGTATAATTATAATATATAATACATAAAATACGTTCTATACGATATAATACATATGATAAACTACCTAACCGCACACATCTTTTAGTTCCGAAGTTCCGAAGTTCCGTCCGAAAGCCATAGCTTTCCTCCTTCAAGGTCAACGTCCACGCTTCGTCCATAACGTCCATACCAAGATCGGTCTTATCACGGTCTTGTAAACTCTAATCTTGGTTCTCCTGCTGATGAGCTTGGACGTTAATATTTTGTGAAGGGCTGCTGAACATCTTAGGGCATTCTGCATACGGATGTCGATTTCGTATTCTCTCTGGTTGGTGTCTGTTATTGTGCAACCGAGATACTTGAACGTTGACACGCGCTTGTAATAGTTCCCGTTAACGGTTAGCCCATCTCTGCGTACCCTTCTCCGTCTTCTCATGTGGAGATACTCCGTTTTCACCAGACTGATCCTAAGCCCCACTTTCCTACCCTTTTTTTTTTTTTATAGAGGGGAAAATGCTTTTCGCATACCACCCAGGCGCGGGGACGGGCCTGGGATGGTTATGTGGGACTCCCGTATAGGCTCATGGGACCCACGGTTTACCCACTAAAAATCCCTCTTGACCGCCTCAGGGCTATAAGGCGAGGCCACAGGAACACTGGAGCACTCTTCCGCAGCCTCGCCAGCCCACTTTCCTACCCTCCTCATCTAGAGCTTGCGCCATTCCTCGCACGTGCTCCTCACACTCACCCAGTAACGCCAGGTCGTTATTTTAATCTAACACAGCATATTCGAAAGGAACTCGTAGATAGATGTATATCGTAACATTCACGACAAATTACCGAAATAACTGCGACTCTACCCTACAATTACCCTCAGACTTATAAAAAGTAATAAGACGGTATAATGCTCGTACACTTACGACTTTTTCGTATTTAAGTATATCCGTGGCGTGACTACAATAATTTTAACGGAAACTGCCGTCGGTTTTAGTTTAGATTGCGATTAATCCAACGGGAATAAAGATATTAAAACATAATGAAATTATTATAAACGGGTCACGTATTATTAAGTCGAATACACGCTCGACATGTATCGATCCATTTTCGAGGATCTTCTTCACGGAGCAATGACTCCCCTTCATTGTTAAAGATGCTAAGTTTACCGATGGACGCAGGGAAAATAAGTTTCTAGGTTGACCTTGATGATGATTTTATTAATGATATAGGAGGCAAATGAGCCGATAATGCAAGTGCGTTGCCGACCTTTAATGTGGGAGCACGTTCTTTTCAATGCATAATAAAATACAATAGGTCCCAGCTGTCATTTAGTTGTTATTACTTGTCTGAACATGTATTGGTGCGAGCGAGACGCACGGACGACTGATGTATTAGATATTATTTTGAAGTCACAATGTAAATTTCAATTGGCCTTAATATCTTATATCCACTGGACACCATGGTGAAACGAACGGTCCAAATAGAAAAAAAATAATGGTACCATTCGATTCCTTACATTTTACTTTTAAAAAAATTGTATGGCAACAATATACATAAACGCAATATTTCACCGACAAAATAGCAATTTCCTTGTTTTCCACGGCTTCTAACTCTTCTAAGCGATAGCGTTACATGCTGACTTCACGATGTAATGTCATATTGTATGAAGCATTTTGTCAGTAAAGTGCGGGTGCAAGACTTTGACCATCATTTGTGACTTTTGTACAATGAGACAATGGGTCCCATACAGACATTTGATCCTCAAAACAAACCTGATCGACTGATACCATTCATAAAAAAATGTAGAATACCCCATTCATACATTAGTATAATATTGAATTCGTAGCTCCGCATTCACAGTACATCAGCTACGAAGTTTCGTAGCTCGTAGCTCGCTACGCGGCTCGTAGCCGTGGCGTAATGAATAGTGTGAGTGTGCTGTGTCAGGCTGAATCGATAGTTGGGAATGGCAACTCATCCTGCTTGCGGGCGCGATGTGGTATGTTGCTGGCATTGATTTATCATTTATTAAAAATTGTATTTTATTTTTTGACATAAAATTATACATGATATTACAGGTAGTGGCCGTAATTATGCGGCTGATGATCCGAGGTTCGAATCCCAGTATAGGTATATACTTATTGAGCACAGGCATTCAAACTGAATGAAACAAGATGTCTGTAAGTGTAATCATTATTGTGTCTAAGGCATTATTAAGTTCAAACAGCATGACCTCAAAGTGTCCTTCTCCATAAACGGATGTCAGGCCATCAATCATCATTAATTTTACTGAAAAACAGTACGTTTTAGAACCGGTGTCATCAAGTGCCTGACGTACATTTATTTACTTGTGTAAACAGACTGACGGCCGTATTCGAACAATGCTTCTAAGAATAAATGTGGAATGAGTTGCCTCCCGAGGTATTTTCTTTGCGCTGCGACATGGGATTCTTCAAGAAGCGGGTATTTAGGGTTCTCAAGAGTCGGCAACGCTTAAGTGGCACCTTTGATGTTGCTTATGTCCATGGGCGACGATGACCGCTTCTCATCAGGCGGCTCGTCTGCTCGTTTGCTGACTATCACATAAAAAAAAGATATCACTGCGATATGATAACGATATGTCAGTCTTTCTTGAACCAAAAACGTCACTTTTCACAGTGACAGATCGGTATCGTACCGCAGCCATCTCTTAGGCCGCTTCCCTACTTGGCGGCGCGGTATCGGTGCGCTGTATGCGCGGAGTCACGGGCGCGCCAATCAGGAAGAAATACTGCGTACTGTACCGATACCGCGCCGCCAAGTGAGGAAGCGGCCTTAGAAGCATTTTAACTATAAAACTCCCGTGAGACTCAAACATATTCAAATTATTTTAAAACGGGTCACTCACGTATTATTAAGTCTATGCGACTTGCAGTGAATTTACGCTGGTTACAAAATTTACTATGACAGTACCGCTCTATCCTATTATATCCTCTTTGATAAATAGGGATAGTAGTTTTATAATTCACGGCGCAATTCGAACAATGCTTCTAAGATATTAATTTTTTTTTAAACGGGTCACTCACGTATTATTAAGTCGAATAGCTCGACATGTTTCGATCCAATTTAAGAGGATCCTCTTCACGGAGCAACAACACGGCGCACCCTCGACCAGTGAAGACGTGTCGTTGCTCCATGAAGAGGATCCTCTTAAATTGGATCGAAACATGTCGAGCTATTCGACTTAATAATACGTGAGTGACCCGTTTTAAAATAATTTTAATATCTTAGAAGCAAGGATAGAGCGGTTTTTATGATAGGATTTATGAGCGGTGGTTGATTATTTTTAGTATGTGGGTATTTTTGCACTTTGTATTTTTTCTTCAGTCACCCGTTGACCACGAACGCTGTAAAAGGGTTCGAAATGTCGGGATGTATTATAAATTCAATATACACGATATAATCTGTTTTCATAGTTTTATTACGAAAAAATGTATTTAAATATGGATAAATGTTTTTATTTTATTTGCATTAATTATTTTTATATGATTTTGACCCATGTTCTTTCACTGATATGTTAAATAACAAACGAAACCGTCAACGCTCTCTATACGAGAGTAGGCCAAAGGTAGTGGTGCCATCTGATCGAGAATAAAATTTTCGTGATTTTCGAGGCACGTTTTTTCCTTAGACTGTATCCATCTATTACGGAGTTATATCTATCTTTGCTATTTATAAATAATTGTTTTAGGTAACAAGCTTTTAGATCGATATTGTTAAACGCGACACCATTTAATCAAGCTACAATAAACATTAATGGACAATACAATTTAAACTTCCAATTCGGTATCAGTTTTCGTCGTTCTATTATTGGTTATGCTGACAAAATTACGTAATTAAATTACTTTAATGAGTTTTCTGTCATTTAAGTGAAAGTCACAATTTATTTCATTGTTGAATTTGAGCAAATACAATGTGTACTTGGGACCGGCTTCGCTGAATTTGGATTGTTTGACATTATTATCTCTATACTCTATACTCTTTCATTGTTTTCTGGATTAGGTAATTGATTCAGTGTTCATCCCGTAAAAAAATATTTTACAGTACATATGCCTACTTTACCGCACTAGTACGATAATTAGCACATTACGCAACTATCTCGAAAATTTAAAGGGCCATATGTACTGTAAAATTATGCACGACACATGTGCGAATAGGTTATTCGAAACTTGTGTCGATTTAAAACACTCCCTTCGGTCGTGTTATAATTTATCGCCACTCGTTTCTAATTTCCTATTTTTTTAGGAAAATCCTCTCGCCCTCGCCCCTAGCCCCGCGGCCGGGGCGAGGGGCGGCCGGCAGTATGACAGATGCAAGGCTGCATACTAACTGTTTTAACAATTAAAATTTGATTAATATGAGTTTCTTTTTTTTCCTCGCGTGTTGAAAAACGTCGTATGAAACGCGTGTGCATTGGTCATTACACACGAGGCGATATTGTGCGCGCGAGCTGTAAGCGAGCGCGCAATAAGAAAGCCGATGTGTGTAAAACTTAGCACACTTGTATCACAATATACTATTAAATGAAAAAAAAAATATCATTCAAATTTCCATTCAAAACCATAATTTGACGGTGCTATAAAGATTAAATAAAAAAATACATTATTGCGTGAATTTTCCTTAAAATTACCAAAACATTTATAATATGAGCAACACCAGCTACATACAACACCGCAGCCAACCCGTTCTCTGTCCTTTAGATCTTTATCAATCAATTATCTAGATTCAACGATAGCGCATCCAAAGCTACAGGACTCTTTCCCTCCCCGCACCCCGTCTAATACAGACGAACGAGGGGGCAAATTAGGATGTAAGAGGGATCAAGCTATGGTGGTTACTGTAGTGATGTGGTGTTTTGTCGACTCAATATTAATCGAATTTAAACTGTCGTGAGACATACTAACATTAAACAGGGGCTACAGTATGGGGTTCTTCAAAAAAGGAGTGTACAGGTTTTTAAAGGGTCGGCAACGCGCGTGTAATATCTCCGGTGTTGCAGGCGTCCATAAGCTACGGTAAATGCTTACCATCAGGCGGGCCGTATGCGTGATTGCCACCGACGTGGTATAAAAAAAACTAATTTTACGGTTTAAACTGTTTTTACTTCACTCGTGCGACATGACTGTGTCCGTGACATGTGTGTGTGTGTGTGTGTGTGTGTGTGTGTGTGTGAATATACACGTGAGTTTAGCCGTACAATAAGTTTAATACTCAAAATTAGGTTTAATAGTATACAAGGATTCTAGAGGCTTTGATATATTTATTTTTAGATTGATAATTGTCTCATAATATAAAAAAAACTTTCTCCTTAATTTAAAACACCTCGGAACGCACCTAACCCCTAGTTCTGATGTTACGGGTGTCCATGGGCGACAGTAATGAATACCATCAGGTGATTCGTCTGCTCGTTTGCTTCCTATATCATAAAAAACGATTAAGGAACCGATATTGATAGATACCTAAAGTTATCGACACTTCCATCCCTATTGTCCCCTCACTAGCTGACTTCTTCGCGATAAGCCAGCGTTCATTGTCTCCGTGATTTGTGGCTGATAACGCCGGCCGCTCCTTTTGTGCGATAACACATCGATTTCTGATCCAACCCTTATTTATACGGGGCTTAATCGGCTGCGTTACGGTATGGAACAGCATTATAACTTTTCATATAAAATAATACTAAATAAGATTCAAGCTGACTTACATGTCTTATTTGTGCCATAACGCGTTAGCGTGGCAAGATCTTTTCCTGCGCTGCCGTCGCGGAATATAACAAATACGAGCTTTTTGTTTAATTCACACACACTAGCACTAATAGATGCGTTAATCAACTAAATAGGCTTCGTTTGTGTAATAGTACATTTCGATGCTAGTGCGGAAAGTATGTCATTACTACACGAGTACCGAGATATGACGGGACGAGTGAAGAATGACATATCCGCACGTGTATCGAACGACGTTTTTTAATACAGTTGCGAATAAATAAGAAAAGCAACAAGTAAGGAATGGAATTCGAAACTTTTATATTATTAATTCTGTGACACTGACATCATTGACATTGACATTATGAAGAAGTGTTTTTCTAGCTTTTATTCGACTAGAATAGATTTTGTTATTATTATTGAACCCACTTCAATGAAAGTTTTGTTTTCAAATGCATGTTCTATAAGACAGAAACAATTGTAAATATACAAACATTGTACTATTATTACGTAAATATCGTTATTTATGATTATTTGTGTATCGTATATTTATAAAAATAATATCGAATGTTGCCTTTGGAAACTTAAAACATTCTTGCAGTAAGAAAATACGCCTCTTCTTTGACAGGCGTTCCGTTCCATTCAGACAACTCATTAAGAACGGTTTTTCAACATTAAAAAATAAATGTGTTATAATACTTATAATGATGAAGAGGTAAGTAATATAATATGAAATATGCATATTTTTCGTATTCTTACATTAACAGTAGGTTTTTATGTTGATTGCGACGTTTAAAGGAAACTAATATTAACACTCATCAATAAGTAGTCATGAATTGGAACAAGTAAAAATTAAAAAAAATTGGAAAAGTAAAAAGCACTAGTTCGTGAAAACCAACTTTCCGCACGCTAAACAGCAACGAAAAGTAGCACTTTTTGAGCAACTGTATTAAAAAATAACAAATATGAGCTTTTTGTTTAATTCACACACACTAGCACTAATAGATGCATTAATCAACTAAATAGGCTTCGTTTGTGTAAAATATTATTTTCAGGATCGGTTTGCCTATAAAATAGCTGTAGAGAAAAGGTACCACCTCTGCATAGAAATTTCTATGCACGGGTGGTACCTCTTCTCTGCAGCTGACCGTACAAGATGGACCGACGATCTGGATAAAGTCGCGGGAAACCGTTGGTTGAGGGAAGCGAATGACCGTTCGTTGTGGAGATTTTTGGGAGAGGCCTTTGTCCAGCCAGTGGACGTCTTTCTGCTGAGATGATGGTGATGATGATAAAACGCGTAGGTATTTTAAAATGTCACGGTAACAATAGTCGCCGAATTCAACACCGGTAATTTAGCAGGCTTTGTTACCTTAATCTCAATTTGTTCTCACATTACTCGGAGTGTATCATATTTGTACCATCTTTTATTTTAGTGTCAAAAAATATATCTGCGACTGTTGTCAAATAAGTGACAATTGGGATGGCGACTGCAGCAGCAGGCAGGTAAATTCGAACGAACACTGACAGCAGAATGATATCTAAATGATGCCAGCGATACGTAGAATATGCAAACGCGCGACTGTCGCGATGCAGTCAAGCTGTTTTAATTCAGCATCGCTTCTGCATCGATGCAATTGTATTGATTCAGCATTGCTTACGTGTGCGAGGGTTTATGACCAGCGACAGCATCGCGATTGTATCGATACTGGATCGAGGCTGCATCGCTACTAAATCGCTCCAAAAATTCGCCGTGTGCCACCTCTCTAAGTAAATATCGGTTTAAATTATAGACTTAGCAAAATAATTCTATATATATTTGCAAAAAAAGTTAACAGTAGGTATACTTTGGCAGAACACTAGGTATACTAGAATGACCAAGGGCCCATTTCTCGAACGATATCAGACTAATATTATTAGTCCACGAACTCAAATCATATAGGTTGCCATGACAACACACTAGTAATATTAGACTAATATCGTTCGAGAAATGGGCCCCAACTAGTTAGCTAATCGCTAGTACACGCCAATTTAAATCGCATCAAATCATCACGCTTTTTGAATCCAAAGAAATCACCTCAGATTACATTGTACCATAACTCAAAAATATAAAAATTCGCAAAAAACTTTAAAACAATGACCAACAGTTAACAAGTGGCAAAAGCCTACCCAATAAGCTGACAACGGAATTGCCGCAAAAGGATAATCCTGAAATCCACCCTTTGCTGCCATCCGTGATTTCCATTGTGACTGAAACGCTTTGAGGGCTCGTTAACAGGAAAAAATGCCTAATTTGTGGACTCGTTATATTTTAACGACGACGCCCTGTCATCGGTTAATTTCCTCCGTTGTGTTATATGATATTGTTGGAGCTCGATTTTATGTTCTCTTAATTTTGAGATGACCTGTTACAAAATTGGGACATCAATGACATGTTGTCTATCGACGACATTAATTGCTATGCAGACTACTGGGGATGTATTACACAGGCCGTGCCACCATCCTTCGTTCTGAGGTGCTAGAGTCGTGAAAAGCTTGTGTCGGATATTAAGAGCACTCTATCCAGTTTCGGTGTGGGGCCGGCACAATTCAGTCCGATTCAACCCCACCAAGACACCAGTTTGCGCGTTTACCGCTAATAAAAGCCCGTTCACTGTTGTTCCACGGTTCAAAAGCACAGCCCTTGTCATGTCAGGAAGTATTGGGATCCGGTGTCGACATCTCCAGTGACGTCCAATTCCGTAGCCACTTGGAAGGGAGGCTGCGCTGGCATCCAATAAACTCGGTGTGCTCAATAAAGCGAGGCGATACTTTACTCCGGGGCAAAGACTGTTGCTTTATAAATCGCAAGTCAGACCCCATATGGAGTACTGCTGTCACCTTTGGGCAGGAGCCCCTGGATGCTAGTTTGGACCCTTCGACTCAGTCCAATGGCGCGCTGTACGAATCGTCGACGATCCCAAACTCACAAGCGGTATTGAACCTTTAAGTCTAAGGAGAGACTTTGCCTCCTTGTGTGTGTTCTACCGCTTGTACAATGGGCTGTGCTCTGAAGAATTATTTGACATGATGCCAACGGCCACTTTCTATCACCGCACCGCTCTCCGTCGGCAGGGTGTTCATCCTCACACCCTAGAACCTAAATGAGGAATTTCCTCCCTGAGGAACTTCGGCTGTGGAATGAGCATCCTGCCGAGGTTTTCCCGAGGGGCTACAGTATGGGGTTCTTCAAAAAAGGAGTGTACAGGTTTTTAAAGGGTCGGCAACGCGCATGCATCTTTTGTGTTGCAGGCGTCTATAGGCTACGGTGACTGCCATCAGGCGGGCCGTATGCTTGTTTGCCACCGACGTGGTATTAAAAAATAGTACAGTTACACAGTACTAGCAATAAATTTGGTCTGTAAGAACAAATTAAATTATTTTCTATGAAAATATTTTAATTTGTGGTTTTTCAAGTAGACACACTACTATTTAAACTATAAACTGAAATAAATATCATATACGAAGGAAAAAATGACCAAAGCCTCCAGTGTCCAGAGCTGGAATCGAACCAGCGTACCCCGTTTACCGGACAGGTGCCTGAACCGCTCGGCTATCCGGCCACGGTGGCATGGGTCGAAATTTCCAAGTATATGACAATTCCCGAAGGCTTGTGGCGCCCCCTGGCCATCTCTAAGGTAGAACAGTATGGTTCGACCTTCTAACTGAATCAACTCAGGTGATTACGGGCTAGCGAAGAGAGATGGCGCTGCCATTAATACTCTAAGAACAAATTAAATTATTTTCTATGAAAATATTTTAATTTGTGGTTTTTCAAGTAGACACACTACTATTTAAACTATAAACTGAAATAAATATCATATACGAAGGAAAAAATGACCAAAGCCTCCAGTGAAATTTCGACCCATGCCACCGTGGCCGGATAGCCGAGCGGTTCAGGCACCTGTCCGGTAAACGGGGTACGCTGGTTCGATTCCAGCTCTGGACACTGGAGGCTTTGGTCATTTTTTCCTTCGTATATGATATTTATTTCAAATTTGGTCTGATTTGAAAATTTATGTAATAGAACTTTGTCAATATCATTGTCACATTCAGAATTCAGGCCAACCCACCTAGCTTCGCACTCTCCAGTCTAAATATATGTAAACAATTTTGAATTCTATTTCCCAGACATAAGTTTCTAAATGTATAGTTATTTTTAGACATGACAACTCATCGCGTGTAAATCCCCCGGTCCCTCAGCAATTTTCACAAATTTGTTCGGTTGAGCTTTGCTCTTTAATGTACGGGGATTGTGCCACAGATTATTTACCACTACTATTAGAAGCTACATTGTAGGTATGGGCACGTAGTTAGAGTCAGGCACACATAACAACAAAATCCTGTAATAAAAACGAGATTTTGAAATTAGTTTAATTTTTTCCTAACGATAGCAAGCTGAGCCGCCAACTGCAAGATGGTAAAAAAGTTTCTTCAAGGTTTTGTTATTTTTTTAGCTCAATACCGTGCGCTTACGAGTAAGTCACATTCACTCATTCATTCATTCAATACTGTTTTTGTTAGTTCTACATGCAGCTGTATACAATGTGTGGCCTGTAATAGGAGCAAAAAATTAAACTGTAGGCTATACTCCTCAAACTGGTTCTACATGCAGCTGTATACAATGTGTGGCCTGTAATAGGAGCAAAAAATTAAACTGTAGGCTATACTCCTCAAACTGGTTCTACATGCAGCTGTATACAATGTGTGGCCTGTAATAGGAGCAAAAAATTAAACTGTAGGCTATACTCCTCAAACTGACCAACATTTGTTCAGCGACTTTTAAAAGTAATGAAGACTTTAGACTTCGTATTTTTCATACAAAATAAATATTATCTTCAATGTACGCCATTATCATTGTGATTGACGTTGCCTGTCACACCTTAAACAACAAAATTCGCAATACATTGCGTCTTGGAAAAAACTAAATTGTATTAAAAATCAAAACACAAGTTATTTTTAAAAGTCGCTGAACAAATGTTGGTCGGCATGAGGAGTACAGCCTACAGTTTAATTTTTTGCTCCTATTACAGGCCAGACATTGTATAGTTTGTCAAAGGACTGTCTCATTTCAAACATAGACAGAAAGAATCATACTATCTTTGTCTTACACTAGTACTAGCGCCCAAAAGAAAGGGATGAGTATAATTTTCCTGGTTGTTACTGACTGACAAATTGGTTTGACCAACTATATATAATAATTGGCCTGATGACAAATGTTGAAATCCCTTTTATTATCGTCGGTACACTTGTATTGGTTGCGAAAAACACAATATTTCAGTTATACTCATAAGTTTTAACATAAATAATTGCATTTTTTATAGCTACCTCGCGCGAAAACGCCTCGCGTTCGTTTGTGACGTCACGGTTTAGTTAGTGGTAGGGTTATAGATATTGTTTACATGAGTACTTTACACTTACTTACTTACTTACTGCTAGCCTTTCTCCGCAGACGTCTTGTCTGGTTGCCCTTGTCATAGGCCTCTCCCATATTCCTCCACGAGTCCCTGTCCAGAGCCTGTCTTTTCCAGAAGGCTCCAGCCACCTGCCTGAACTCGTCTTCCCATCTCATTTTTTGTCTTCCATCATCCCTTTTTCCGTCTCTTGGGTACCATGTTGTGATGTCTTTTGACCATTTTTCTCTTTTGTCTCGGAGCATGTGGCCGGTCCACTTCCATTTTAGTTTTTTCATAGTGTGGTTTACGTCGATTACTTTACACACAAACATATTACTTTACATACTTGTTAGTATGTAGATAAAGTAATATGTATTACGTTACGAATTTTCCCTTGAACCTGAATGATATTGTTAATTCAGCACTATATATTACTATTGTTGTATTTGGAAAGGGCACGAGTGAAACAACCGATGGCTATAGACACACTGCTTTAATACATGTACCAATGGAAGCGGGGAGGTGCGCTCACGCACACATACATAACAATCCTCCCCATAGTTTACAACTAGTCTAAATATAAGGATTACTTAAAATAGGGTTTATAATTAACTTGGGGACGGTTTCGTTTGACTCTGTCCTGGCCGACAGTAGTAGACGGGTTGGATACACCTGGATCATCTGACCCTTCCACTGGGGTGTCGTCCGACTCGGCGTCCTCGAACCGTTCCTGTGGGTCGTCGTTGGGCGGCGGCAAAGAACCGGTTAACTCTGCACCTTCTGCGCTTAGACCGACTACTTGGCCGCCTTCTCCTCCCCCACTATTTTGCACCTCGCTGCCGGTAGTAGTACCCGACGATGAAAGGGTTTGTTCTGATGAAAATAAATCTTCTAGAGAGATGTCATCTAGAAACGAACCGTCCTCTTGTCCCTTGTATAACATTATTTGGTCTTTATGTTTTTTATACTTATCTAAATGTTCACAATCTTGTACTAAATATACAACTTTTCCCAACTTTTCCCTAATTATACCCTTGCACCATGTAAACTTATTATTATTAAAGTTCTTTTTGTATAAAACTTTATCGCCTATATTAAATTCTTGTTTATTTTTTCCACTATACGCTTTACTCTGTAAACACTGTTGTTTTTTTACATAATTATCCAATGACGTGTGCGAGGAGGACGCAGTCGAAGGGTTAAGTATGTCAAGGCGTGTCCGAAGTTTACGGCCGAAAACTAACTGAGCAGGCGAGTGCCCCGTCGTGGAATGTATTGAATTCCTGTAGTCAAAAAGATATTTTTGTAACTTATTATTACAATCTTTAATATTTCGACTATTTATTAAACAGGATTTTATTCCCTTTTTGACTATTTTCACGGAAGCCTCGGCTTGCCCATTGCTAGCCGCGTGGTACGCCGGTGACGTCACCGGTGTTATGCCATTCAACAAACAGAACTCCTTAAACTCTTTTGACGTAAATGCGCACCCGTTGTCACTACCTATCACTTGCGGTAACCCAAACCTAGCCATAAACTCGTACAACTTTTCGCACACCGCCGACGTGTTAGTACCGCTTTTCATATTATACGCCTCAACCCATTTACTATGTGCATCTACGATCACTAAGTAGGTGTTGCCATTGATTGGGCCCAAAAAATCTAAATGGATTCTCGTAAAAGGATCCGGTGGGAATTTCCAAGGAGCTAAAGGTGCACGACTGGGAGCGGGCCTCAACTTAATACAAGTTTCACAAGAACCTATCATTTGTTCAATCTTTTCGTCGATCTTAGGGAACCAAAATTTGGACCGAGCCTCCGCTTTGGTTTTTACTATTCCTAAGTGAGAATTATGTAACTCAGATAACGCACGTGACTGCATAGTCGCAGGAATCACGACCTTATGGCCTCTCATCAAACAGCCGTTTTCATAAGATAACTGCAATCTACACTGGAAATACGGTTTTAACTTATCGTTATTAATTTTCTTGGGCCAGCCTTTACAAACGTAACCTACAACCTTACTTAAATCTGGGTCAATCTTTGTCTGATTACGCAACTCGTCCGTAGTTAACGGTAAGCATCCTTCGATAACAAAATTGATGTATGACGCGCGATCATCTGGTATTAACGGGTCTTGTCCCTCCCCGCGCGCGCGCCCCCGCTGTGGCCCTTCGCTGTTATCGCCGTCGTCAGGTAAACAAGCTCGAGACAGATAATCTGCGCTATTCATGGCACTCCGGATATATTCAATTTTATAATTATATGCGCTTAAGAAAATGGCATACCTTTGCAACCGATTAGCCGTAACTTCGGGAATGCCCTTATAAGGGCCGAAAATGGAGATTAGAGGTTTATGATCGGTTCGCAACGTAAAGGGCACCGACCTCCCAAATAGATATTGATGGTAGCGTTTAACTGCGAACACGATTGCCGTGGCTTCTTTTTGAAGTTGCGAATAATTTTTTTCTGCCGCGTTAAGAGTACGTGAAGCGAATGAAATAGGCCTTTCAGTGTTATCCGGCTGTATCTGGCTCAAAATAGCACCCAGGCCGTATGGTGATGCGTCAACGGTCAAAACTAGATTGGCATTTGGGTTAAAATGAGCTAAAACTTGATCCGAGGCTAGGCTTTTTTTTATTTTTTCAAATGCTTGATCATGCTCCTCTCTCCAACCCCACTTGACTCCTTTCTTCAACAAATCATACAATGGTGAAAGTATCATGGATGCCCCTTGCACAAAATTACGGTAGTAATTTACTAAACCTAAAAATGATTGTAATTTATTTACATTGGTCGGTACCGGCGCTTCCAAGATTGCTTTCACCTTGTCAGGTGATTTGTGAAGCCCGTTTTTATCAATTATATAGCCTAAGTATTGCACTTGCTCCTGAAAAAATACGCATTTTTCTTTTTGCAAGGTTAACCCTGCGTTTTCCAATCTTTTTAAAACCGCGTTTAATCTTTGCAAATGTTCGTTGTCGTCTTTACCGGTTATTAATATATCGTCCAGTAAACACAGTACTCCTTCCATACCGTTAAGCAAATTATCAATCGCGCGCTGAAATATGGCCGGAGCACTTGCTAACCCAAAAACTAAGCGTGTATAGAAAAATAAACCACGATGCGTATTTATGCAGGTAAGATGTTGAGACTCTGGCTTTAACTCAAGCTGAGTGTACGCGGAAGATAAGTCTAGCTTTGAGAACGTTTGTCCTCCGTGTAATTTAGTAAACAACTCTTTAATTGTGGGTAACGGATATTGTTCCACACACAGCTGCTTATTAATGCTGACCGAGTAATCCGCACAGATACGCATGGTGCCATTATTTTTTAACACCGGAACTATTGGAGATGCGTATTCCGAATACTCAACAGGCTTTAACACCCCTAGACTTACTAAGCGGTCTATTTCTTTATCTACTTTTCCTTTTAGAGCAAATGCTAACGATCGCGCCTTGAAAAAAACCGGTTTCGCGTCTGGTTTAAGCTGCAACCCTACTTTGTACTTATTAAATAGGCCTAAATCGTCTGAAAACACTGCTGGATAATTACTTTGCAATATTTCCATTTTATCTCGTTTTTGCGTACAGTAATTAACTGTTGTTGTCATTTCTAAGTTAAATGATGAAATGAAATCTCGACCTAAAATCGGCGGGCCACCATTGCGAATAATGTAAACATCAATCAGCTGTGTGCGCCCCGCGTATTCTATGGGCATTGGCGCCATACCTATGCAGGCCAGGTTACCGCCGTTATATGACG
This sequence comes from Cydia strobilella, assembly GCF_947568885.1. NCBI lineage: Eukaryota > Metazoa > Arthropoda > Insecta > Lepidoptera > Tortricidae > Cydia > Cydia strobilella. Next base: position 20,619,816 of record NC_086046.1, read on the forward strand.
CCAGATTTTTCTTAGGCGCGCAAACCGTCACTTTAGAGAAATGCTTGTTGAATAGCCGCGGTGACATCGCCGTGACCGCTGCCCCGCTATCAATTTCAAACTGTAAGGGCACGCCTTGTACGGTTACCCATTCTAACATGGGTTCCCCCTTTATGGAACGAATATTAAACAACTTACCGTCGTCTCCCTCGCTCACGTCATTCGCCATAATGCACTTTACTGTTTTGCACATTTTTTTTAAATGGCCTTTACCGCGGCATTTCTTGCATCGATAATTAGAAAAACGACATTCGGCCGTCTTATGGTTTGAATAACCGCACACTGCACATTTCTCACGGGCCGAATCCTTGGTCTCGCTGGTGATCTTGAACAGCTGGTCACTCGTCGAGGCCGTTTGTCCCGCACCCGCCGACACCTCCCGCGCGCAGCGCACCGCGTTAGTTAACTCCACCGCCTTGGTAAGCGTCAGCTCCTTGAGGTCCTGCGTGAAAACCTTGTCCCGCTCCCGTCCCGGCAGCATGCCCATCATAAATCTGTCGCGAAGAACTTCCTCTACGTTTGTGAAGTCGCAATCCGCTGACAAACCACGTAGCCTTGCCGCCCATTGGGTATGCGTTTCTCCGTTTTGTTGAACGGCCGAATAGAATTTGTACCGTTCACTAAAACCAAACACCTTTGGAACAAAGTGGTTTTCCAACAACTTTAATACATCTTCGTATGGCACTTCTTCTATCTTCTTGGGCAACGCTAAATCCGCTGCGAGTTTGTAAGTACCGTCAATGAGTGTGCTAAGTAAAATCGCTCGCCTTTGTTCGCCTGTCGCGTCCGACGTCGCATTTATTTTATTTGCCACAAACCATTGCAATAAGCGAGATTTAAATGTTTTCCAGGTCTGCGAATGGTGATCAAATGTTGGCAAAATTCCGAAATGCGCACTGGACGTGGACATTTTTAATTTCGCGTAGGTAGATCGCCGCCAATGTTGTATTTGGAAAGGGCACGAGTGAAACAACCGATGGCTATAGACACACTGCTTTAATACATGTACCAATGGAAGCGGGGAGGTGCGCTCACGCACACATACATAACAACTATTAGCGATGATAAATACATTAATCGCACTTAAACTATCGTGAAACAGAAATATCGAGAATCCGAAACATGTCGCCAAAAGCGACTAAAAATAATAGAGTAAAAACCGTACTAATCTAAATATTTTGATAAATACATTACAAAAATTAATCACGATAACTCATTTTATACAAAAACTCTCACGCGGTTGCAATTTAAGATGAATTTCTAAATAGAGACATGTGAATTTTAAGTGAAAATACCGGCCGCCAGCATTACTTTTTACTTTTTCTGTTTACGACAGCCAACATGGCAATGATAGTTCAATTCAGCCAAATAATTAAAAAAGTTTTTTTAGTGAAATATTGTCTTATGTAGCATTTGATTTATATAATTAGAAATAAATATTTACTTTATATCCTGTAATAATATTTTTTGTACGTAATAAATGTTTGATGATGAAATGGTCTTTGGTGAGAACGTATGGATTACAGTCAATGAGGTTGTCTATGCTGCTCAAATAAATATGTCATGGAGTGATGACGTCACGGTTTGGCTCGCTTCTGATAAGTGTTTCAATCAAAATGGCCGATTGGAGAATTTGGCACTTTTATTTTATTGAAAATATTAATAATCCTAATGTTTATACTGAAATGGGCCATTTTTTAGAATCATATTGAAATATATGTTTCTTTGAAACCATTATTCCATGATTCTTTTTTGATGTCATTATGCCAATTCACCTCAACTCTCCTGGCGATACCTATATCAAAAGTTTATACCTTTCGAAAGATGGTCCCAGGGTGGCAACTGTCAAATAGGAATCATCATTGGACGCCAGAGGTACCTATAGGTTGAGGCGGAATCACCACACGACGTTTTTCTACGAAAAAGGTCCTTTTTAGGGTTCCGTAGCCAAATGGCAAAAAACGGAACCCTTATAGATTCGCCATGTCTGTCTTTCTGTCTGTCTGTCCGTCCGTCCGTATGTCACAGCCACTTTTCTCTAAAACTATAAGAACTGTTGAAACTTGGTAAGTAGATGTATTCTGTGAAACGCATTAAGATTTTCACACAAAAATAAAATAAAAACAATAAATTTTGGGGGCTCCCCATAATTGGAACTGAAACTCAAAAATGTTTTTTTCATCAAACCCATACGTGTGGGGTATCTATGGATAGGTCTTCAAAAATGATATAGAGGTTTCTAATATCATTTTTTTTTAGTTTGAACGAGATCTGTTTTTTTTTTTAATACGTCATAAATCGTAAACCGCAATTTACCTTTCACTCACGTTTCGCTTAAAAAATAAATTGTTAAAATTATGTAATGTACGGAACCCTCGGTGCGCGAGTCCTACTCGCACTTGGCCGGTTTTTTCTTATTTTAAGTGACCAAAGCGACCGTAACCATGGCAACGAGTGTCAAGAAAAAAGTTGATTCAACCATTTGTATGGTAGAAAGTGCAGTCAGTTGTATCTTCTAACCCGCCCGCGAATACGTCAGCGTACGACTATCTGCGCGGACATTAAATAAATTGGTTCCGTAGGCCGCTAAGCCTGCACTCGACGTAATGACGCGCTGACAGATCCGATGGGATGCTGAAATACATATGTGCTGCCATTTAACAATGGATATACTTGTGTTCAATATTTGTACAGTACCCGAATTGGCGTTCCTCAATTAGCCTCATGGATGAAGTTTATATTTGAACGAAATATTTTTTATTCGGATGTTTGTTACCGTTATATCATGTTACAAATGCATTTCCGTTATTAAATTACCATTTAATTGCTTAAAATAATAAATAAAAAGTACAAAAATTTGCCCGCGGAAAGTTAGTGAGCGAAACGCGCGAAACGTCACGTGACGTCACGCGTTCGACAGATTAGTTCACATAAGTGTCAGTTGGACCGTCCAACGTGTGACGTCATCACGCTCTGTCGAATTCGCGCCAAAAAATATGAGCGTTTCAACCGCTCAAACTTTTTCAACATTTTAAATATTTTTTTAATAAAATAATGTGAAGGTTTTTTTTATTTTTTCTGGTGTTCAAACGATATAAATTATGATAACAAAAATAAAAATACTATCATGCATGGTGCTAATTTATAAAACGTGTGAAAATTTATAAAAACTACAATTTACACAGCTGTAAAAAGTAATGAAACAAACGCATTTGTGTTTTGCTTTAGCCCCCTCTTAACGGTTGTATTAACATCCTTTCTATTTGATATGACAAGTAAATTAACAAATACAATAAATAAAACTAAAATAAACCCCAATAACGATGATAATGGTAAGTTGGAAGTTTTTAACAAACTACACGTATTACAACATATTTATACCCGGGTCTATTCCGAATTTATTTTGTTACTTTTATTTCCGACATTTCGACAGAGGTTTCACTGGTCGTGTGATGTGTGGTGTGTCGGAACGTCGGAAATAAAGGTAACAAAATAATTTCGCGATAGACCCGAGTAAAAATATGTTTTAATATGTGTTCAAAACGCGAAAGATTTAAAGAAACACGATATAATCAAATTGCAAATACGTAAACAATCGTATCAACACTCATGATTTATACGTTAAGTTTAACGAAACTAAGTAGATTTACAGGCAACGGTACCATACATTAAGTATGGCTTCAAACACATTTAAATGATGTATTTCCGAATACGTAACCACTTTGCTAAACAAATTTTAACTCCGCGCTCCGTGCGTCGCGATAGTACCGTCGGCAGGGATATAATTTTGGGAATTAGCTAATCATCATCATATAACGAAAGATGTACACTGCTGTAAATATACGCTTTGCTCAAGGATCTCAGCAATATGGCTTTTTTATGAATCGCTTAGGTAGTGTTGACACTACCTACTAAGTTGCCTTAACACCGTATTGGCACTACAAGTATGTTTTTTAATAAAAATAATGAAGATGGATAAACATTTTTTTTTATTAAAATATAGACAATTCCGTACTTAAATAATTATCGTAACGTAAGCTTATGTCACTTACAAAACGTTAATATAATTAAGTTAAATAATGGTAAGTTGTAAGTTTAAGAGATTTATATAGTTACGTACCTATAATTATATATTATTATATATTTAATTATTATTGCACAATAACAAAAGTACAAGGTTTTCCCGAGGGCCTACAGTATGGGGTTCTTCAAAAAAGGAGTGTACAGGTTTTTAAAGGGTCGGCAACGCGCGTGTAATATCTCCGGTGTTGCAGGCGTCCATAGGCTACGGTAACTGCTTACCATTAGGCGGGCCGTATGCTTGATTGCCACCGACGTGGTGTAAAAAGTACAAATGGCGGACTTAATGCTAGAAGCCATTCTTTACCAGTCAACCAGTATGCTGAATCGAAAGATTAGAATAGAATAGAAGATGCTTTATTCAAAAACGCTTAATTTAGACTTAACTAATGACGCTAACATATATTAAATCACATTTAGAAACGGGTCTATCGCGAATTTATTTTGTTACCTTTATTTACCGAACTCATTAATATGGCTTTTTTCGAAACGTCGGTAAATAAAGGTAACAAAATAAATTCGCGATAGACCCGTTTCTAAATGTGATTTAATATGTGTTCTAACCGCGAAAGTTTTAAATGTTATGACGCTAACATAGATTGCTGGTTATAAAGCGTTCCTGAAATGGTCTCCACTCAGCTTCATGTCAAGGAACCTTTGAGGTCCCCGACGCTGGTCTTCCGTGAAAACCTTTCCGAGAGAGCGCAGTAAATACAATTTAAATAGCTATACAAATCAAATAAAAAAAAATATATAATACTACAGCTATACAAATTAAATATCAGATTAAAGTTGGTGCTCGGTCATGCAGTTTGAATAAATTGAAAAATAATGTACAGAAAATATGAAGAGGTTGTGAAGTTTGAGTAAAATTATTCAGATTGTCCCGTTTGAAAATATTTTGTCAAATAAAAATATTTTATCGCTGTGTACTTTTCTTTCAACAGGCAACTAATTACTCATCGAGACAATTCTATCAAACCAAAACGTTTGCGTTGTTTTGTGACATCATGTCTACTACTATTCTATCAGAAGGGTATTAGAACAAATTAAATTATTTTCAGTATATATTCGAGCCTTGAGCACTGCAGACCTTGGTCAATTTTGCTTAGTATATGTCCACAGAACAGTGTAATAAAGTTAGATGCGATGCTATGCGAGCAGGGTACGTGTCGCCGCGCGGTTTTGAGCAAACGCCCATATTCGTACAAGCTCAGAGCGCTCGCCGCGGTAAGTTATTTCAAAACGAAGTACTTAAGCATGCCTTCTTGTGCCGTTATAACGTGCAGATTAAGAAGCTAGACATCAAATTACATCAAATCTGTCTAACGGAGGCATATCCTTTCACCGGTAGGCGTAAGTGGAGGGGACCGAGCGGCGACACCGGCGATACTAAAGGGGCCCACTGACTATCAGTCCGCCAGACGATATTGGCCTGTCAGTTGTTCGGAACTGTCAAATTTTTGTTCTAACTGACAGGCTTATATCGTCCGGCGGACTGATAGTCAGTGGGCCCCTTTACTGCCCGCGATCGCCAGTGTAACCTCTTTAATATGTTCTGTGTATATGACATTTATTTCAGTTTATAATATTATTCTAATATCGATTTGATATCAGTTCACGTTCGAATTGGACTGTATTTCACGGAGCATGCTCTCTTGCTGACCGTACGCGAGGTAAGCCTCGTGTTTACCGTTACGTTAATCGAATCGGATCGGAATCGAGAAACTATTTAATTCGAGTAGGAAATTAGATCGGGCCGAATGTACGTATTTGATTTGAATTTACTTCGCCAAGTGTGATTTGTTGATTCGGTTCTGTGTTGAAATTATTAGGGTAACGTCTTGATAAAGTTTAGTGACATTTACATGTAATGACGTTTGTATTATTGCATAAGTATTAATATTTGTATTTGTTACCTATGTTTTTTTTAATATACCTATACATCAGGGACCCACTATTTATACAAATAAATGATCAATTAATAAATCAATCAGGGTGAAATAATGATCAATCAATCCCCCTGTCCCCTTTTCACCCTTTGGGTATGGAACCCTACAAATGATCTGACTAGACGAGAACATATATGTACAGTCAAGTGTAAAATTATAGGTGCATATGTACCCTATAATACTGTTTCCTATAATACTGTTATAGTAAATTTTGTAGTCACAGTAAATTTACTGCCATCTATGGACACACGATTAAAACTAAAAATAAAAATATCAAAAAATGTGTATAATGTGGTTTTTTTATTTGTATTTATTATTTTTATATGATTTTGACCCATGTTCTTTCACTGGTATATGGTAAAATTGTTAAATAACAAACGAAACCGTCGACGCCATCTAGCCGAGAATAGGCCAAAGGTTGGTATTAGTGCTAGCGCCATCTGTGCGAGAATTAAATTTTCTTGATTTCCGAGCCACGTTTTTTCCTTAGACTTTATTCATTTTATACGGAGTTATATAGGTGTTTGATAATTGTAACTTACTCAAAAATATGTCCCATAGTTCTAAAATTGCTGACATTCATTGCTAACATATTTTTGAGTATGATGAGTGTGTGCACCCACATTTTTACACCTGACTGTACCTTCATCCAAAATCGTACTTAGTCGAGATTTAAACTTCGAATAGACCCCCGAACGTACCCGAAACTCACCAAAAGCCCCCGAAAGTTAGCTGTTAGGTAACGAGCCGTTTAAATTTTTACCCCGGACTGATTGTTTCCCGGCCTTAGGGTAATTTACAACTTCATTTTGGTAATTCTCTTTTGGGTTTTTATTGGTCGAGTTTGCTTTGCTGTTAATGTGGTTGGTTGGTTAAGGGATTTTAGTTGTTACTCAAGCGCGTCATATTAAGATATGTTGTATGGACAAGAAACGTGAGTTTTTTGTCATTTTTTGCGTAATGGTACGGTACCCTTCGTGCGCGAATTCGACTCGCACTTGGCCGGTTTTTTCATATTAATGCAAAACTCAGAAAGCGGCAGAAGGATGTCAAAAATTACGCAAAATTGAAACGTCATAATCATTCAAATCGTCGACATATTTGAAATGTCATATCATATGTCATAAGGCAAGCTTATTAAGGGTTAAGACTTTTCAAACTGAGTTCAATTTCTAAAGTTTGAATAGGTTTCTCAAGCAAATGCTGGGAGAATACCAACGACATTAAATAAAATTAACAATACATTTCTAGTGCATTTTGTACAATAATCCGTATAACCAAAAGATTAACTCCACAATAGAAACGTGGTACCAGTTTAACGCAGTAGCTCATGCAGTGCATCCATTAAATTCGTCGCTCGCAGCATAATCCTGCTTGAATCGCATTATATCGCTCGGCATAGCATGCTCTTTGCTACCCACTTAGCAATACAAACAACGGGTCTCAAATATCGTACGGGATGCATAGTGGGTAGATACAGAACAGTAGGTATAATAGCGATGGCCACTTGGGCAGGTTATGTGTGGCGACCGCGAACCGGATGACGCAAAAAGATCCCTAAGAATCGTCATACTGGATGATTTTGGGGTCGTGATCCCGAGTGTCAAAAATGTGTTAAGATGTTCATAATAAACCCCCATGGGACTAAGCACAAAATCGCGAAAATAAATCTAATGTATTCCCTTGAGGACCCGAAGTAGACAAAATGTGTGGGCCCAGGAGTATATTTTTTACGATTTTCATATCAGTCCCCATGGGAAACCTTGTTCAGTATGACCATCTAAATACATTTTTGACATTGGGGATCACGACCCCGATATCACCCAGTATAAGCCGTCGTAGTTATCCTTGGGGGAGGTCTACGTCTAGCAATGGACGCTTTTCAGCTATTGTAATGAAAGAAAGAAAGAAAGAAAGAAAATACATTTATTTGACGCCACAAAATAGTACATAAAAAAGAAAAGCATGCAGACAAAAAAACATTTGGACGCCAAAAAGGATCCCCACTCAGCATAGTGCCGCGGCAAACCATGGCGCTGGTTTTCTGTGGGGACCTGGCTTAATCTAAAAATAATGGCGACACGTACGCCAACTACTAATGCTCCGTATTACATATTTAAATAATATTGAATGAAATAAACCAAAGTCGCTTCTTTATGACCAATTTCAACTTACTGAGGTGAAGTTACTAATGTAATTGGTTTTCTTGTAGTTAGTTTTTTATTTTACTTAATATTGACATATAGTTACATAACCATCAAAATTTCGTAAAGAAACTGAACCTACCACTATATGTTGTTAATAGTAGTAGTGTGTCAGTTTATAATATGAAGTATTCCTCGACTTATATTGACCGGGATATAGACCGTGATTACCTTTTGTATTATTTGTGAGCTCCCGATATTTCGACGCAGTTACATGCATCATGTTCACGGGTAACAGGTGGTATAAGTCTAGTGAAACTAACCGTGAATCATTCAAAACTAAGTATTCCTCGATCTATTCTATTACTAATCAGGATGCTAACTATAAAAGTTGCACGTCGTACTGTCTCAAATCTGACTGCTAGTTAACACCCACTTCGAATATAGCTAATGTAAATTAGTTTCACAACTAGCCGTGGCCAGTGTTCGGATTAGAAGTGTTCTCGTAGTTGCTTGTTTCGACTTATGCGGATAAACTATCATACTGTTTTGATAATGACTACTGCTGTTTGGGAAATGGCAATGTTAACAAAATAGTAACTCGAGTTGGATAAATAGAATATGTGGATAGGAATTTGATAGGTCATATCCTACAGCAGGGGGTCACACATTAGGTAATTCCGAGTCTTCTTAAAACCATCTTATATTATTTTTTTAATTAAGCTCAACCAACAGATACTTGAAGGAACTTTCATATGGATCATTATTTGACGTTAGAGATATAGACAAAGCTTAAACTACCTCCAAAACAGAGCCCTCCAAAACTTTAACTATACATAATATTGTCTTCGGTTACCGCGATAGTTACTCATGAAATAAAACTATGAAAACGGATTATATCGCGTATATTGAATTTATAATACATCCCGACGTTTCGAACTCTTTACAGCGTTCGTGGTCAACGGGTGACGCTGTAAAGAGTTCGAAACGTCGGGATGTATTATAAATTCAATATACGCGATATAATCCGTTTTCATAGTTTTATTTCATGTTTAACTATACATGTTTACTCGCCATTCATTAAATTCCGAGCCATCGCACTTTCCCACGATATCTGCCGCCGTAAATCTTTTAAAAAAGAAAAACAAGTTAGATAGCGGGCAATTACTTGAGTAGCGATGGCTTGAAATGGCCGGGTAGGCCATAATGGCCTCTCAATACATATGCCCTATCTTGGTCTTTAGTGGGATGTATTTTTTCTTGCAAGGTTTGGGAACGCAATATATTGTTTAGGTAGAGGATTTAGTAAAATGTTTAGATTGTCTTGGTATTTACAGTCGCGAATTATTAGTTCAGAGAGAAGCTAATAACTATTAAATTAGAAAATTTTCCGTACACAAGTACAAACTGCTGCTATTTACTCACGTCCCATTTATCAAAGTTTAGCTACAAATCAAATGGCTCTAACAAGGTGACACAGCAGTACACAAAGCTGCCGACGCACTCATTCTCAGCAGCCCTTTCTACATGAGATCTTTTATCCCCGCATAACCTAAAGCACAGAGAGCCATGGAGCGCGCCATGCTCGGTATTGTAACTAGACGCACTAGCTGAACTAGTTAATTTATAAAACTAGCGTCCCGCCCCGTCGTCGCACGGGTAGTTCAACTAATTTAAACAAAATCTTTACAAGTTATACATATGAACCTTCCTCTTAAATCGCTCTATCTATTAGGGAAAATCGCATCAAGGTCCGTTGCGTGGTTTTGAGGATCTGGGCATACATAGGGACAGACATACAGACGGCGGAAAGCGACTGGTTTATACTATGATGATCGACACAGCTGATCAGTCTATAATATTTTCATAAACTTAAAATCTTGATTACTAAGTATCAATGTTACATATAATAGAATACATGAAAGTAAATATGTATGCATTCAGTAAATCAATATGTAAATAAAAGCAAAAGTGTTCTCACGCCAAATCCCAAACAACAAACAAAAACTCTAACCAAATCATGTGTCCAAGTGGGCCGTTAACCAGAAAAAATGATTGCAGACACCAAAGAGAATAGTTTGTTAAGAGGGTTGTTGTTATGGTAAATTCTAGGTTTGTGGTCTTATAAAATCAGATACGTAATGCTACGTACAGTATTTTGTATGTATTAAAAGTGTTTGATATTTGCCTATTAGATATAGACAATAACTATGATTTGTAATTTTTATTATTAACAATTTGATTATGATTATAATTCGTTTTCTACCATCTGTCGACTCAGCATAGAAACTAAGAATGAAAATGTATAAAATTAACGAAAAGATTTATATATATATATATATATATATATGTAAATTATTATTATTGGATCATCATATGATTTTGACCCATGTTATTTCGTTAATATGTGTTAAAATAGGATTTTTATTGTAGTTAAAATAAATGAAATGCATGGAATAAAGCATCGGATATTTATTGGAAAAACATAGATAGCAGTTGTTATGAAATACAAGTTATATTTAATAAATCAGATAGAATTATAAAAGGAGGATGAGATGACCGTGACGTCATTATGTGGTGTTTCATATGAATTCCATATTAGCGAGGCGATTTGACCGTTCTAAAAGGAGAAACTGGCTCGATTGGAGGGATAATACTCTATTGTTAAGTATCAGAGGTGTGGCACCATCTGTTTGAGAGTGATTGTTCCTTGGTTTCCGATGAGCGTTTTTTGCTTAAACTTTGCTTCTCTTATACGAGTCACATAATATCTTTGCAGAAACTATTCAAGTATGGTGCTCGAGTTATTAAAAAAGCACGTCGAGGAATGCGTTTTCTTAATGTGTTGTATGGTTATAAATACCCCTAAACCAAGCGGGGAAGGGTTATTCAATTTTTGTTCGTCGGATTGTCACAATCTCTGGCTAATTGTAGACGTTAAAACAAAGGTGGTGATTTTAACGGTTGAAAGCTTGACATGACGTAGCTATTATGCTGCTTTTTGTCAAACTGTTCAATTGTTATTTTTAGTGTCAGTGTTTACCTATTTTTGTGACTTTTATTGTGTTTTAGAGCCAGATTTGTGTCAGATCGCATGGTCGATCTACCGGAAACGCCTAACCTTGCGGCTGTTAAACAGGCATTTCCGGGAATCCAGTAGAGTGTTAGGTCCAGGTCGCGAGAGGGGCCTGGCGTCAACCTTTTTACCAACACAGGTGACGAGCATACCTCTTACGTTCTCTTCAAGGTCTGACAGAGGGATGTGAGGGTCTCACGTGTGGACCATTTGGAGTAATCCAGACTCATTGAAATCTGTTAGTAATTGAAGAAGCGTGGTCTTGTTATGTATATTTATATATTCACATTATATATCTGGATAGGGCGCCTTACTCGTTTGTACCCTTAGCTTCGGCTTACACAGACGGGGGGAGGCAAGAACACAGACACTAGGGTTTGCTTACCTCGGTTTTGTCGGCCGAACGATTACAGTTTAGATTAGGGTCCCTCTTACACATTCCTCCCTGTAAAACTAGTGGTTCGTTTCTAGTTTTACTCATTAGAATAGGTGAAATTGGGGTAGAGTTAGGGTAGAGTCATTATTTGGGTGTTAGGTTCAATTATTTACTTTCACATATGGTTTGATTGCGTACAGTATTATAATCTTTATTGTGCTAATTGGTTCAAAATACAAAATAAATATCTAGATTCAGTAGCATATGGATGGGTTACTGTGGCTCGTACATTAAATATGATATAAAGGTTTTCACATTTTTTATATTGGGTGAGATAGGGGAACAAAGTTATTTGAGGACATACTAAATAATTTTGTTATAGGGAGCTAGTGACAGGCAGAGCAGTTCACTAGTGACAATTGAGCTTTTCTATAACTGGGTAAATAAGGGTATAAATCATATTTAATAGACGATTGTTTCAGTATTTCATTCATTTAAAGTATATTCAGATGAGTTTCTTGGCGTTTCTTCTCGTCTGAAATTAGGTTACGAAACGCTGGTAAAATAAATATTACATAGTGCATAGGATACCTATTAAAAATAAAAATAAAATAAAATGGGTATTATCTAGATTAGGGACCCGTCTTCATCCGGGCGTGGCAGTAGATAAAGTAAGTTTGTACGTACTATTTTTACATTACATTAATATAATTATTTTCCTTTAGCTAGCTAGGTTAGCGGATGGATATATATAAAAGGAAAATATAAGGTTTAAATTACAAACTAAAAGGACTTACTACTGTCCACGGTAACTGGTCACGGTAGGGCCCGGTAGGAGATAAATTCAAAAAAATATATATTTTACTCTTTATTTATCATACAATAGAGTCATAAAAGAAACATAGTAGCAATATTTACAAATTTATTAGAATATTTAGGGATAGTATTTGAAATCCAAATCTAATCAATCTGCACATAAAAGACGATGGGTACTAAGGTTCACAACGTATTTTTAACATTAGACGATCACATGGCCAAATTTATATATTTTAATTTAATCTTTTTCAAACAATTCTGGTAGTTATATTAAGTAGTAGTAGTAATAGAGTAGGTAAGGGATAGGTACATTTTCAAGCTTCAAGATCGAGTAAGGAATGTCGAGATCCGTCGACGCACCAAGGTGCAAGACGTTGGTTTCGCCATTACCAAACTAAAATGGAGTTGGGCGGGACATGTTGCTAGGCAGAGTGATGGCAGGTGGACTAAAATGTTAACGGAATGGTGGCCGCTTTCGAATGAAAGAAGCCCCTGGCGTCCATCGGCTCGTTGGGTGGACGACATCCGGAAGGTTGCGGGTCACTTCTGGATGAGATTAGCTCAGGACCGGGACAAGTGGCGTACTGGAAGAGAGGCCTATGCTCAGCAGTGGGCGATAAAGGGCTGATATGATGATGATAATGATGATAACCTAAAGCGGGATTTACATTAAGAAATTAGTGGCTTGAAATTAATGTCGTGACGCCACTAATTTCGTAATCTAAATCCCGCTTAATAATACTACTTGCCTAGAATGAAGTAGGTACTTATGAGTTATGACTGAGTAGGCACGGATGAGGCGCAAAATTTAAATACTAAGCGAGATAGAATTTCACCCGACCTTCAAAAATACTTGAAACAATTGTATTCGTAGGACCAGGTCGATTTCTTTATAATATCTTCCTTTGCCGAAAACCTAGGGTTACCTTCGCAGATATCTAATTCAAAATAAAAACTGCATCAAGATCAAACTCATGTTAAAAACACTAGTACAACTTCTTAAAACCGACTTCACAAAAAAGCTTAAAAAATAAGCAACAAAAAATAAATTTAGCTCGATTGAATTGAGAACCTTCTTTTTAATACAGTTGCTCAAAAAGTGGTACTTTTTGTGGCTGCGTAGCGTGCGAGAAGCTCAATTTCTCGAACTAGTGCTTTTTACTTTTTAGTTCCAAACTATACTTTCGAAACGCAGTTAAAATTGAATTTAGCGCGGAGCAGGTACCAGGGCCTCATGAGTTATCTGGCGTATCTTAGCTGTATAGGTACTTTTGGTTTTGGTTTGGTTTGGTGGTATGATTCTACTAATGATATATTAATTTATTATTTTTTCGCAATTGTATTAAAAACGTCGTTTACAACACGTGTGAAATGTCTTTTTACCACTCGTACCGAGTCTGCCACTCGCTTTCAGCTCGTGGCAAGATACCTCGATACTAGTGGTAAAAAGACATTTTTTTTACACTAGTTGTAAAATGTACTATTTTAGAGTTTTGTAATCAGTTTGAAAGTTAGATAGGTACACAATAAACCAAACTTTTGCATATATATATATATATATAACATATATAACATATGCAAGTCCCAGATCGACTCATAAATTAGAGCAAATTTTATACCCCAGTCAAAAATGTCTTAAGTACCATATTAAATTAGAGATATTACCGTCATTCTCACACCGAGGGTATACCTGCGCGGAAGCAGGGATCTCATTTCCTCAATAAATCTCGTCGGTTTGAATTAATACATACGCCCTGAGACATCCGTCCAATGATTTACCTGCTGCTGAGTTTTCAGATGACATTAATATGCCTATCAAGTACGGGGCTTGGATTTTGCCGTGTACAAGTTATGTAAGAGCAACATGCAGATTAATCGTCAATATGGTCGCTGGAGTAATAAATTTGCTTTTATTTATTAACACGCTTTTATTAGGTCGACCTGTATGTAACTATGTAATGGAATCTAAGGTAACTAATTTAACCATCTTCCCGGTTTCCGATGAAGCTGAAAATTTGCATACGCATGTAAGTCGGGTGACAATCCAATATTATGGTACCATCGAGCTGATCTGATGATGAAGACAAGAGGTGGTCATAGTAACTCTATGATAAAACAACGCAACCTAATTGTGTTTGGGGTTTTTAGAATTGTCTCGATGAGTATTAGTTGCCTGTGGAAAAAAGTACTATCAGCGATAAAAGCTTGTACCAAAAATGAAATTTTTGCCAAAAACATCACTCATTAGCATTACCTATAACGATATAAATAGATTTTGGAAACGTCGGGTTATAGAGGATATTTTATGGGTGCGTCTATTTTATAAAGCAGTAACTAATAGGTTCTAAATAACATGTCATTGGTTTTGGATAGACCAGCTCTGAGGATCAACAGTTTCTCAGCCAATCTTCTACAAAACAGCTTGTAGCTATTTAATTTTATTGTTCGCTTAAACAACAGACAGTCTCGAATGTTCATTCTTCTTTAAGTTAAAATTAAAAATGTTTCAGTATTTCTTGAAAACAATCTTTTCTATAGACAATATTGACGTTTCATTGCGAATAATTGCCTGTTATTTGCCTCTTTCTAGAGTAAATAATTTTTGTATGTATGTTTAATTTCTCCTTTATTGAGGATTGCAATAACGACCACTTCTACTTTTCTATTTACTCACGTACCATTTATCCAAGTTTAGCTACAAATCAAATAGCTCTAACAAGGTGACATAGCAGTACACAAAGCTGCAGACGCACTCGTTCTCAGCTCAAAAGCACCGAGGTTGCAATCTCCGTAAAAGTTTAGTTGTTAAATTTTATCTCGCACGCTCCGTTGCCGCGTAAATAGCCGGATGGCCGTAAATACGGTTAATTCAGTGGAAGATATGCAAGTCTTTTCGGTAATAGCGGTTCCCGAGACAAGGCTATAACCGCAAAATCGAATATCGTAAATTTCGAGCAACTATCTCTGTCACTCTAATAACGCTTTAAAAGAGGAAGATGCCTGAAATTTGCAAACTGGTGTTCGCGGTAGGCCCTCAAGTTCTAAGATCTCGGTAGGTGGCGCTGCATATCAAGGTGATTATTGGACAAAGATACTCGTGCATTCAAATTATTCGGTATGAAGCAGGAGATATTAAACATATTAAAACTGGTCCGTCACCGTCGACGCAAGCTCCTGATGCCGCTGCTCGGTACGGAGTGAAACATGTCGAGCGTTTTCGACTTAAAATACGTGAGTGACTCGTTTTTAATATGTTTAATATGTCTGTGTCTCACGGAAGTTTTGTTATTAAAAATAAATATGAAGCAGGAGGTTCTAATACTTCTAATATAGTTGGTCAAACCAAATTGTCAGTAAATAAGAACAAAAAAAAACTATACTCATCCTTTTCTTTTGGTTGCTAGTATGAGTAGTTTTTTTCTCGAGATAAAGAGGCGTTTTAGGCGCCCTCATAGTCTATGCTATTTAAATGATAATAGAGCTGCTTTCCGATTACTCATATAGGCTAATTCGAGTTTTAGTTATGCGATTTCTTTCCGATATGATACTGATCTGTAACCAAAAACGTCACTTTTGACACTGACAGATCAGTATCATATCGGAAAGATATCGAATAACTAAAACTCGAATTGGCTTGCTAGTTGTTACAGTCACCTGCAATCATATGTTACACAGCGAAGGCAGCAAAAATATCTGACACGATTATATTTGTAGAGCCATAACAGCGTTCCACATATTTTTGCGGCCGCCGCGGTACTCGAGGTCATATAACACTGGTGTAGTCAATACAGACTCATCCGCGCTTGCTACGAAGAGAATACTAGACACACATAGTAATGATAGGACCCCCATAAACTACGCCTGCGATGGCCGAGATAAAAACCTCGTAAAATCAGAAACAAATTCCTAACCGCTAAATTTGTGGACACAACATGTGGTTTTACCTTCGTGGAGCGTAGTTATAAATTTGTCCGGTTTACGGCATACGATCGGTCGGAGTGGCGAGCCTTGGGGGAGGCCTATGTCCAGCAGTGGACGTCTATCGGCTGACATGATGATGATGATGATGATGACTTTTATATTTCTACTGCCATTCCTGGCCAATAAATCATAAAATTTAGCAAACCTCTGTTAAATTGTCTATTTATATACACAAATGTCAAATTGCAAATAGAGACAAATACAGATAGGTTTGTTAGATTTGAAAGACGTTTGTGAAATTAACGCTATAAATTTCTGTTTATGAAAATTTTAGTATACTTTTACGACGTTACCACGAAGCTCAAATGACTCTTATTTTTCACGTCGGATCGCATCGTGTCATTTTATTTTTTCAATAAAGAAAACAAGTTACAAAGAGCCCTCATGTCGAAACAAGCAAGCCGATTCGGACATACACTGATACCAAAATGATATTTGAATCATATATGTTAGTGCATTTTGCCCATATTTGTCCATGTATCGGCGCGGGCGAAACGCGCGATAAAACAGGACAATTCAAACGTGCACTGACATCAAACTGATTTAATTGGCCTGTAGATAACCCTGATTCAAATATCATTCTGATGTCAGCGTACGTTTGAATTTACCTGAAGGTCGGACATATGCCTCATACCTTGATAATGATTTACATCGCTAAGGGTAACAAAAGCCGACCCTAGGGGCAAGTTTGCAAATAAATTTGGCTGTAACAATATAAGTCTGCGCGTAATTTTAATATGCTATAGAATAGGTAAATATATGAATTTACCTTTACAAATACCCTGGCATTAGGGCAGGGAGTTTGTTCGTAATATACACCTCCACGTAATATTAATTAAATTGTAAGTTTGACAAGTCAAATTTTGGAATCGATCAGTTCGTGACACCACAAAGCAATGTCCCTATTGTCGGCATCTCACCTATGATGGACACTATCAATCTTTTGTAGATAGCTGCTCACTTTCCTATATTATTTATAGGTGCCAATGACATATCATGCGACATAATATGCTGCTACTTAATAAGGTACTTTCAATTCAGACTGTTAAACTATGGAACCCTAATAAGCAGTGTTATAACACTTATGTCACGAGTTTTCCCCCCACCAAACTAATTTCACCAACAGTAGATAAACTTGTGTTTTTACACGTGTGAACAAACAATAGCCATTAATCTCAAAGTCTCGAACAATGTTATCCAATCATAACGCTATAAATACTGACCACGTGTCCTGTTGGCTTTCGTGTTGCCAGAACATTATTCAGAATGTTAGGAATATATTTGCAGAACACGAGTACATATCAGGGATATTGCGAATATTCGCATCCGCATCCGCAACCGCGGAACTTCCGCATTATTTTCAACATCCGCATCTGCATCTGGATCCGCATCCGCATAAAATCGATGCGGAGCTTAACGCGGATGCGGATGTGGAACAGTTAGATACAGGAACGTCTTAGCGGCGGCGTAAGCGCTAGGTAATTTCGTCATTAGCCAATAGGAATCTCGTTTCGTTTTTGTGATTCGTCGATCGAGCACTTTAGCCTATGGCGGACAGCGACGAGAAGTTAATAATTTGTTTTATTTGGACTTTAGTATACTTATGCAATTGTGGGGCACCTATATTCTTAAGCTTAGAATAAATTTAAAAGTGGAAAAATTACTGCCTTGGATGAGACTTGAACTCACGGCCTCTGGAGTTCAAGTCTCACCCAAGGCAGTAATTTTTCCACTTTTAAATTTATTCTAAGCTTAATAGCATCGATCGCAGACGTTTCTGCTTGTTAAAAATTAACCTATATTCTTGTTCAAATAATAAAAGTTTCATTTTTTGAAATAAAAATTACTAAAGTGTAATACATATAAGACGTTTTTTATGTGCCTAATCTCGACATCCGCATCCGCATCCGCATCCGCGGATGTCAAAAAATCGGTATCCGCAACATCCCCGGTACATATCTGTTTTTGAGAAAACTCAAGATTAGCTCTTTGAGTAGATTATTATTTTGTGGTCTAATACATTTTTCGTTACATTTCGATAATATTTGGTAGATAGATAAAGTTCCCTAGTTAAAGTTCCACCATATTCGGGCGCACGAGCGCCGTCCTAACAGTAACAATTAGCTCTTACTCTAAGAACAAATTAAAATATTTTTTTATGACAATATTTTAATTTGTGTTTTTTTCAAGTAGACACACTACTATTTAAACTATAAACTGAAATAAATGTCATATACGAAGGAAAAAATGACCAAAGCCTCCAGTGTCCAGAGCTGGAATCGAACCAGCGTCCCCCGTTTACCGGACAGGTGCCACAAGCCTTCGGGGAATTGGACATTTACTTGGACATTTCGACCCATGCCACCGTGACCGGATAGCCGAGCGGTTCAGGCACCTGTCCGGTAAACGGGGGACGCTGGTTCGATTCTAGCTCTGGACCCTGGAGGCTTTGGTAATTTTTTCCTTCGTATATGACATTTATTTCAGTTTATAGTTAGCTCTTTAGTTACTAGGAGTCGAAGTAGTCGCCATGGTCATATGATATCAAAGTTCCCTATTCTGTACAATGTAAGCGCAATTTTACCGTATGCCCTTTATCTTCCGCTGAGTTACAAAAAAGTATGGTTTTAGTAACTCAACATTATATATTTTTTTTCGGGACAGAATGAGAAGCGCTTTAAATCAGCCAAATTTTATCGCAATGTAACGAAAGAAAATCGACAAAAAAATCGACCTCTTCATGTTCAGTATAATGCAAGAAAATTTAGTTCCGATATTTGACCTATATTTAAAATGCGAAATTCGTGTTAGGACACCTAAAAACAAAATGATTTCATTAGTACCATGGTATTAAGATCAACATGGTTATTAAATATGTAGTTATTAAACGTCAATAAGATACAAAATTTACATTTTGACAAATTATAATATAATTATATTGTCTTTGAATTCAGATATCAATACTTCATTATAAAATACAATACAAAAGGTATTAATAATAAATAACAATAATTAAAACTAATAATCTAAAACTAATAAACTAAACGTCTAATATGCGCCTCCACCCTGCATCGTACGATATCATCATCATCAGATACAAAATTATAAAAAAAGCTGATTTAACGTTGGTATTATATTAAAGAAAAACCTAGTGTCAAATATAGGACACAAAACATATAAATGACCACTTATATTACAATTAAAATGTCGTATTATACCTAAAATGTCTAATGTTATTTTATTATTCATGAACATTTGTCAAATCTAGCAAGTTGTTAATAATATTTTATGAAGAAAGAGACACATTTTAGGTTTTCTAAGTTTTATAGATAATCCGAACAATACCTAACAAATTGTATTGCTTTCTTGCGACAAATGCCAAATGCCATTTTTCTTTTGTTTTATTTGCTTTCGCCTTATAAATATACGATTTGTGGTCAACGTTGCAATAACAACCCAAGTTATAAGTTATTTGCGGCCATTTGTCAAAACTGTCGACGCGGAAATGTTTAGCGAAAGGAAGAATTATTTAATACCTAGTTACACAATTCGTCATAAAATTTGTACTTATTTCTAAAAACGTACCTACGAGACATTGAACTCATGCCAATAAACGTTGTAAGATGGATAAATGTTTGTTTCGCGTGTTACTTTATGCAAATTTGACGATTTAACTTACGTACCTATATTTATTTATTTACTCGCGCGACAGTTTTCGCAGAGCCTAGGTCTCAATTTTCAAGTACTAACATTAACAGTGCACGAGTAGCGGTTCACGACAGTTTAAATACGAAAATTACTTTTTCACATCACCAATTCGAAAAAGGGGTTTTTCTTCCCTGCTAGGAGGGATCAATGTAGCACTTTTCTTCCCTGCTAGGAGGGATAAAAGTAACACTTTGCTGTTCTAGGACACTATTAAAAAAAATGCACAATTTTTTTAGCTTAAATAATATTTTTAAACATCATAATTACCTCATAGGTGATGTGAAAAGCAGTATGTGTCACATGGTAGCAAAATTAGCTCCATCTTGGGCGTAACACACTTGAATCCCTCACTACGCTCAGGATTCTACTTTAAAATCCCTCGTTACTCTCGGGATTCTATTATAGAATCCTTCGCTTCGTTAAGTATTCAATGTACGCCCTCGCCGTAAATATGTCATTTTGCTCCCTTGTAACACAATCTACTATTTCAATACAAGCTCTTTCATTGCCGTATGTGCTTTTTTGCAAAATCCTTAGACTGTTCTAGCAAAAAGTAATTCATTCATAACACCACACGTATTGCTTGTACCCTAGTTACTCAAAATACTCAACCCTATTAAAAATAAATACGTACAAAACGAAAGGGCGTGACAATAAATCGAGTGTCATTTGTTCTCAAACAGGGAAGTCTTTTACGTTCTCAAAACACAACCCCTAGTCCCTTCACATATAAAAACCGGCCAAGTGCGAGTCGGACGCGCGTTTTAAGGGTACACCACACAATAACAACACCATGTTTCACGTAAACCAATGCGGATGTGTCCCTAAAACAGCCTAACCGCATTTTTGTTCTTAAGTCTGACTCACGCTTGACTCTATATTTCTAATAGGTTTTCCTGACATCTTGAGTTAAATCACTATTTTGTGTATTTTTTTTTTCAAAATATTAGACCCAGTAGTTTTAGAGATAAAGGGGGGAAAGGTAATTTTTTACATACTTTCTTGAATAACTTCTAAACTGTTTATCTTAAAATTATCTCACAATAAGCCCTTTCATTTGATATATGACACGATATAGTTTGCAAAACTTTGTTTTTCAATTTTCCTATTTACTCGTACTCCCCAAAAGTGGCCCCTATGTTTCAAATTTTTTGTGGACGTCTTACATATTTGTGCCAAATTTCAACTTAATTGGTCCAGTAGTTTCGGAGCAAAGAGGCTGTGACAGACGGACAGACGGACGGACGGACAGGCAGACGCACGAGTGATACTATAAGGGTTCCTTTTTTTCCTTTTGAGATAAGGAACCCTAAAAAATAAACAATTCAAACTGCTTCACTCAACGCCCTCTCTGCGCTAAAAAAGGTATTATTTTAAAAGGGATAATAAGAGACTTAAGTCGTTCTTTACCAGGACGCAAAATCCCCATTTACTTGAAGTATGCCCCAATAAATAGTGGATGTACCCGCTTCATTTCACGAATACCTACTGATCCTTTATGTGCTTGAAAGAACAATGCCAAATTCGCTTTTGAAAATCTTCCCACGTAAGTCCTTTTTTTTTTTCACTAAAGCTGCAATATTTTTACAGTAAAAAGATTGGGTCAGGAAGAATTATAATTCTTGTTAGGATATCTTTATGGAAGATTTAAGGTTATTTATAGAGTGATTTTGGCATCTAATGCCGTTTTTTAAGAGTGTTCCCAGCTGCGTTTGTGTCACTGGAAAATGCTGGGTTAATTAATGGTTACGGCTCTTTGGCAGAAAAGTTTTTATCTGAGTTTTTATCTCCTTGAGATAACGGACTTAATCTGAATACATGAAATATAGGCCTTAGGCTGCGTTTCCGCCAAGGCTTTGCGAGGATGAGTAAATAGAAACACTTCATTTACCTATCTTCGCTCAGCGCAGCTCTAGTGGAAACAGCTCAACGGAGCCAGGTTTTTGTACGTACAATACAAGTGAATATTGTATTGTATATTATTTAGTGTAGCAAAGTAAATAAACATCACTTAGCTCCACACTGAAATAAACAACTGCTTCCTGACGATCAGACATGGATCACATCTAATTATTATCACCATTTCATGTTCTTTTACTTTATAAGATATAGTTGGTCAAACCAAATTGACAGTAAATAATTACAAAAAAAACTTTACTCATTCTTTTCTTTTGGGTGCTAGTACTAGTTAAGTGTACGACAAAGATAGTATGATTCTCTCTTTCTATGTTTGAAATGAGACAGTCCTTTGACAAACTATAGTGATCATATTTATTCATTTTGTCAGCTTACTGTCATTTTCCTTTGACTTTGTTCATAGTAAGTTTAAATCATTACTTTTGTATACTTATCAATAACGAGAACCTGCCAACCAGCATATCAACGCCCAAAACCACCCGGCATTTGACAAGTGAAGCACGCTAGGATGCCATTAATTTTGGCCACTGTTCCCAACTCGAACAAAGATGCACAAAGCGCCAAGTCAAATAAAACCGCATGGGGAGTGCTTGCATTGGGCCGACTGTTACTATAGACTGCAAAGCGTTTGTCTCAGTGAAGTTGTATATTGTATAAGGCGGGTTGCACCGCCCATAAATATTTTAATTTCAGTTTAGGTCAATGTGGGGAAGACTGGCATATAACATTTTTGGTTGGGAAGACCGTCAGGGCAAGAACTCTCGTATTTGTTACGCACGTCGCTCAGACACAGTCAGAAAGGAAGAGCTTCGCTCCGTCTGCTCTACCGACCTTCTGTGAGTGGAGTATGATTACAAACGCAAGAGTTAGAAGCGACGAAATAGTACGTAGTCGGTCTTGTCTAAATTATCTGATAGACAGTCTTTTCCACATCGAGATTTTGTTTATTTCAGAGACAATCTAGGATCATTATTGATAATACAAATAAAACTTAAATATAACCTATTACAGACTCTTCTAGATACTTTGTCAAATCGCCAATACATGTATGGACAAGTATGAGAAAAATACACGCACGAATGATAGCTAAATGACATCATTTGGATATCAACATGTACTTTCGAAATGGCCTCCTGCATGGTTAGCTATGAGAATGACGCAGTGGCGACAATATTTCAGGCTGTCAAGCGGCCGGCATTACCCAACAATGGCACGCTAACAATGTAACCGTATAAAAAACAATAGCAATACACAATTGATTGATGATTTGGTCGTTATGTGACAGAGAATGCTGACAGTCCTTTTGGTATATTTAATCGGTTTATGTCTTACTAGCGACCCGCCCCAGCTTCGCACGGGTGCCAATGCTGATTTATGATGACATATAAACCTTTCTCTTGGATCACTATATATTTAAAAAAAAACGCATCAAAATCCGTTGCGTAGTTTTAAAGATCTAAGCATACATAGGGACAGACATCCATCCAGACAGCAGGAAGCGACTTTGTTTTACACTATGTAGTGATATGCTCCGTTAAATTGATGGGAAATGCAAAAAGTGATGAAATGTGCTCGAATAAAAAGCAAAAGAGTTATTTTGTTGCTCGAGTTTAAGACCCTCAACCATAGCCGCTTTAGCCCCTTATCTTAACACCTGGCTAGTTAAGAAAATCTCGCGTTATAACAACCAACATTAGGTACGATACTGTCCCAATCCAACCTTGATATATCTCGTAATAATACTGAGATGTTTCACCTAAGTACCTACTCCATTCTGTGCACAAACACGCCGTACTCATATCATAACGGGTTGTTTATTGTTTATAGAAAACACATCTTTGAAATAAACCACACAATTCCTCGAATTGACAATGCAATCCCAACACAGAAATTCCATTTTCATTGACAGCGAGTAGGACCCCTTCAAGCGAAACTTACTCAAAGCGTATTAAACTCTCCGTGCATCAAAATAGGGTTTAATATAGCATGCAGGAAATGATGAAAGGATTCTTCTTTTAATGCCCCGTACGAAATGAGACTTTATATTTAAGCTGGCAAACTGCATTTTGATTCTGATGCAGCGCCAGGTGTGAAAGGACCGCTAAACGTGTGCCAATCTTTGAAGCAATATAAAATATGTGGAGTTTGAAAATAAAATTTGTGCGCTGGCTTCTTTTTAAGTAGGAAAATAAATTCTAAGCACCTAGTATTATTTCGTAGAAAGCTGGACGTAACATTTTGAAAATGCAGCTCTAAATATAACGAAAAGTTCTGGTTTAAATTTATACATGTACGTTTCTGACAAAAAGTGTATTCGTAGTTCATAGATTTCGAAGTAAAATATAAGAACAATACCATTATACACTATGTAATATTCATATAAAACACTGCATTCTTTATCGATTCCAAGTCACACCAACAAGCTATGCATGCTTATCAGCACCGATCAGCATACTTCCGCCTGGTGTGGTCGATAGTCAAACAATTTAATTTCCGACCCATTTCGTACCTTGTCACAGTGACAATCAATCAATATGAAAGTCGCTAGAGACTGCATACTATTGTCACTGTGACAAAGTACAAAATGGGTAGCAAATTGAATTATGCACTTTAAACCGTGTACCTCAATGATGCCCTGCTAATGATGTGCAATAACAAATTTTATGAGAACAAGGTATAGCTATAGCTAAATGATATTTTTGCTTTATGTGGGCATCAAATTTGACTTCAATCTATTCTGTTTAAATTATGCTTCTAACGTCATCAATGTCCGACGCAATGATTTTCATCAGGTATTTGACAACAAAGTTTCTCGTACAATCGAGGCAATTTAGCGTCTAAATAATGGGATTCAGCGTATGCAGCGCGCGCTCTTACTAATATATTTGACGTTCAGATTAGCGGCTGTATTTTCTCGTGCATTTTCGATTTTGTCAGGCGTCGTGATAACCGAATTTATTTGGACACTGGAAAAATACGGCTGTTTTGAAGCATGTTATCTGATTTTGCCTTGTTTTAACGTTGGTGTTTTATTATACATGCATTAAACGTTTATTACGTAAATTTTATTGGCATACTTGCTTAATTGTGACAATAAAATTTAGTCGCCATCAAATAAATTATAACCCCTTGACAACGGAGTTATGGCTAAAGTTTGTGTTCACCTACGATCAGATGTATTCGATTATAGATGTAGGATATTATTATACTCGTTCGCGAATTAAAAGTAATGTTATGATATAATTTCACTTTCATTTTACTGCTTTGTGTTTTGTTGGTGAAATTGTATGTAGATTTTTTTAGATTTTAGGTATTTATTAATATTTGTATAATTTTTGACATTGTATTTCTGTATTGTGTTTTAATGTATGTTTTTTGATTTCACTATTAAGAATGCGATGTTTGAAAACTTGGAACTATCTAATCATTAAGTACAGTTATAGTTGATGAAATATAATTACCACCAATTCGACATACATCTACAAGTTGTATGAAAGACTGGTGCAAATTATATTTCTACAACCATACGCAGACTTACGCAGCTATTTAGTTGCACACTTACAAATCTTATTTTAATTCTTTGTTACGATTTATTTTGAGCATTTTGTCTTTTTTTAATAATAAATACCAAATGGCGTTTGTATTTTCCTACCAATTTGGATAGAATGCGTCCAAGTCGTCCCGCCATCTCAATTTGTTACCTACCTATTAGTAGTTAACAAATCGTAAGGCAATTTTAACTACCTAATAATGCTTCGGTAATAACTAGTAAATATTATAGCACGGGGAACAAAATATTTCATAACCCTCAGGCAGCAGAGTATGGCTTCTCTTGCTTCGTGATAATTAGAGGCCGTAAGCCGAACGATCGCGATATGAGAATTAATTTTAGCAACAGGTATCGGGTTGAGTTGATAAGTTTACTTTAGTATATTATGGATCTTCTAGGTTCGCAAAAGGTCTTATGTGTATACATTTACGTTTTATACATCTCAAACAATGTCAAAGCCGATATTTTATGTTAAAGTTCTAAGCCCGAAATACGTCTCAGCAGCAGGCAATTAAGCAGAAGCAGGCATAGTATGGTATACTTAGGTTAATAAAAAGCGCTTTTTTTTAACGTTCATCAAATGGCACTGGTAAAAGCTACATGTACTGTAAGTACACGACATATCATATTTTCTGCTAAATCTTTTTTTTTTTATTTGAGCTGTACATACTTTTAGGTTTTACATATTTTGTTTATATATAACAAAAACAGTAGCTTCAGGAAATCTACAAATGTGTGTAACATACACTTGTTTGCATTTATTTTACAGCATAAACAACATTTTAATACATAATCTACTGGTTAATAAACCAAGTTCAGTTAATTTAATTTTAGTTATTTTTATTTAAGAGCGTATTCCCATCATAAAGGCCGGCAACGCACTTACAACCCCTCTGGTGTTGCGGGTGTCCATGGGCGGCGGTAATCGCTTACCATCAGGTGATCCGTCTGCTCGTTTGCCTCCTATTTCATAAAAAAAATAGTTTAGATTTAGATACAAAAAAAAAACTGGAGATTTAGTGGTAAAAATCACTAATAAATAAAATCACACAAACTTATTACCATTTTGATCTCAATGAATTGTCGACGCTATTGTTACCTTATTTATTGTTGTCATTGTCACACTATATGAATAATAGTAAATGGATTGTATTCAATATACCACATAAACCGCTAACCCGAGGGCAAGGATCAAATATTAACCCCCCCGGCCACTGATTTATTACGAGACACGTAAGACGTGAATGCGGTCTTTGTGTTCAACCCTTCCGACACCGAATAAACCGATGAGGTCTAATGGACTTGACTTAATCATTGACACTTTGTGTTTATGTGAAGTCCAAACATTTTTTAGGAGACACATCTACATAAGTATACAGGGTGGAAAGACACGTTTAAGTGATGGAGAATCGATTCGTAATGTTTAGATTTTTGTTACGAACAATTAGAAAAAATATCTTAGTGGCAACCCTACTGTTACTACTACTACGTACTATCAACCTATGTGACACTTATGTTTACAAAAATATTTGACATAAAATTGACATACGGCTAGTTGGGTGTGGTGGAGGATATCTTTGTCTGTAGCGTCGTAATAGGCGGCATTATAATTACACTCCCCGTATAACATAAGCAAATTTAGGTAATCTCGGGTTCCCAAGGGCATTTTGAAAATAGGTTCTTTCGCGTAATTTGCAATTTCCAACCGCAGCTGCATTACTGCAGCGGCCTGAACGCGTCGGTGTTAATGTCAATTTCCATAGTAAAATGAATGACTATATCGACTGCACGTATGGTGATTTTAACGTATTCCCGACCGCAGCTGCACTACTGCTCCGACACGTCGGTGCTATTGTCAAATTCCATAGTAAAATTTATGACAAGGCCGACTGCACGTAGCATAGCCATTTTTGCGTATTTAGTGTATTATTGCAACTGCGGCTGCAGACCGCACGTCAAATCTGTCACCTGCACTGAAATGTCTTTAGGTCACAGATATTAGTAGTTCTAAGCAAAGAGGATATAACCATATATGTTACTGAACCTAATGAGGGTTAAAACGGGTTTAAAACGGTTGCGAATATGAGCCTAGTTTCTTTAGAGGAAATACAGTACTAAATCCAAACAATCCGCCTTTTGCGGAAACGATCGTCGTGCCTTTCCACCCTGTATATAATTTATGTCTAATATGATAATATCAAAAAATAAAAATTATAAATACCTACACGTATCGAAGTAATGTAAATAAATGACAAAAAAACACGTACGAATAATTTTATAATTAAATAAAATTTGCCGATGCTGGATTAAAAATCTAATCTCAAATATGTACAATAATCCAATCTGTCTGATCGTTAATAATATAAAATTGTCTATGAGAACCATACAACAAGCTAATAATACAAGTATAAAGCCCCTTTGTTATCGCGCGAAACTCAAGGAGTCTAAGAAGCAGCAATATTTCCTCTCCTAAAACCCCAACCCATATATCTTCGCGGTTATCTTTTTAAAAAGATTAATAATTTAAAAAAACAGTCTATTACGGGAGTCCCTTAACGTTTAAGGAAGCGTGGCTAACTCATAAATATTGTGATAAATGTGGCCTTAAAACTGATGATAAAGGCCGGTAAATTAGAGGGAGAAGTGTAAATGACTACAGAGTTTATCACATTTTTTTTATTATTTCGTAACTTGATGGTAGGAAATGTGCATAGTATCGGACTTGCAGTAAGTGAACCAGTTTATTTTTTTTTTTTATACCACGTCGGTGGCAATCAAGCGTACGGCCCGCCTGATGGTAAGCATTACCGTAGCCTATGGACGCCTGCAACACCGGATTACACGCGCGTTGCCGACCCTAACACTCCTCTCCCTCGTTGAGCTCTGTCAACCTTACTTACCGGCAGGAACACAACACTATGAGTAGGGTCTAGTGTTATTTGGCTGCGGTTTTCTGTAAGGTGGAGGTACTTCCCCAGTTGGGCTCTGCTCTAGATCTGGAATGACATCCGCTGTCCTGTGCCCTTCCACACAAAGCGAGATGTCATTCACAGTACCCATACCTCTCTTTTGGACGTAGTTTAAGGACATATCCGGGTCCGGACGCAGTTTAAGGACATACCCGGGTCCGGGTTTTAATTGATGTAAATAGATCATACGATCCACGCACATGTACATTTTGCTAATCTAGAGTGTCTATAATATACTGATATTAAAATTAATTTGTCTTTCCCATTACGGAAAAATGGTGTTCCGGACCTTTGGGACCGAAGCCAACACGTAGATGCCCTTTTGACACTTTAACGAAATGTAAGGGGTGCATCGAACGGATACTGCCCTTGCCCGTGCACGCATATACAGCACCCGCTAGTGTGTAAGGACTATTGAGAGTTATAATGGAATCTAAAAAGAACTAGGCTATTGAGTTAAAGCGTATTGGACGAAATACTGGGCTTTGGGATATAAAACCGGACAATAAAATGGTATACAATTTTATTTCCGGCAGACGGTGACATCAATTTTATTATTATATTTTACGTCTCTGAAAACGCCTCCGGTAAAATTTTAAGTTCCATTTAGCTATTTAGCGTGCTCGACGAGCATTTAAAGAAGCTCCTTTGTTTTGTTTTCCAGAAATGAAAGCAGTTTATTCCATTTAGGCGAGTTAACTGTAACTACAGAATTCAACGAGAAACGACTAAAAGTTATTCAGTGCCGTATTCAGTAAAAAGAACTGGCCAAGCATTCACATTTGCGCAACAATATCTCCTAGCCACTTTTTAATATTTTAGCGTGGCCAAAGATCGGTTAACTTTACGAAACAGATAGGGCATATACCTATATATCACAGTCATTTTATATTTAGTCCATATTTTTGATATAAATATAGGTATCCTCATTCTTAATTCATGCTGACGTAACACGTAATGGATCTTGCATGTACAGTATTCAGTAAAAAGAACTGGCCAAGCATTCACATTTGCGCAACAATGTCTCCTAGCCACTTTTTAATATTTTAGCGTGGCCAAAGATCGGTTAACTTTACGAAACAGATAGGGCATATACCTATATATCACAGTCATTTTATATTTAGTCCATATTTTTGATATAAATATAGGTATCCTCATTCTTAATTCATGCTGACGTAACACGTAATGGATCTTGCATGTACAGTATTCAGTAAAAAGAACTGGCCGAGCATTGACATTTGCGCAACAATGTCTCCGAGCCACTTTTTAATATTTTAGTGTGGCCAAAGATCGGTTAACTTTACGAAATAGATAGGACATATATATATCACAGTCATTTTATATTTAGTCCATATTTTTGATATAAATATAGGTATCCTCATTCTTAATTCATGCTGACGTAACACGTAATGGATCTTGCATGTACAGTCGCCATCAGATCGGAGCGACTAAGATGCTCAAAAATATCTGAACACGCACTCTAACGCGTTGACAATAGAGGCGTGTCCTGTTCTGTCTGATATTTGTGAGCAAAATTCAATTCGTAGAATCCTTTGTACACATACAAAGATTACGTAGGCCTCGTAAAAGTGGCGCCCAACGTGGGGCCAATGAAACATAATTTTGATTTGAGTACAGATCGAAAAGATAGAAAAAATACTGTGCGGTTTTGCTACAAAATATCAGCGCAGCAATGCGCAACAACGCTTGGCTCTATTGATATTGCTGGTTTTACTTTATGCAATCAACCACCAGTTTGTTACGCCGTTTTTACATTTTTTCCATTGTAGTTCAACGGATGTGAAATTGGATTGTGCCGTTTAAAATTAAATTGGCTGTTTTTAATACATGACCAATTATTGCCCTGGTCCGTTACTGGACATTGTCACAAATAATGTTTTCTTTTATTTAATCAAATTTTAAAAACATACGGAAAAGACAGGATCTGGCACGATTACTAATAATATGTATTAGAAACAAGGGAAAACGTGTTTTCTAAATCGGACAAACTAGAATTAATTTTATGGATATATCGCAAAATTATCTTAAGTATTTCGAAAAAATATGAAAGAAAACTTCTTACTCGAAGATAATTCAAAAACATTGTTACATTACCAACTGTCACTTGCATGTTTTTTCGAAGATTGTATTTCTGCTAAGTATAAAAATCAAATACATCAAAAAGGGTTTAAATACGATGCATTTGAACGGCACATTTTATTTAAATTCAGTGTTAGGCCAGGATTACACTTGTAAGTTTTACTTACGTAAGTAGGGACAAAGCTATTTGCTAGAATGAGATAACGATATTCATATCTCATTCTGCAGTATAGCTGTGTCCCTACTTACGTAAGTAAAACTTACGAGTGTAATTCTGGCCTAAAACATCACCTTTACCTTTTGAGTAAAATCAAAATCAATATTTAGTTGGAACTTACCAACAAAGATTCACTTAACAAAGCCGTAAATCGAAAACGTGAAAATAAATTTTCAGTGAATTGTATCTTTAGTGAAATAAAGGCGTATGATATATTATTACTATAAATTACTATAAATAATAAAGGATGGTGTATCTTTATCTAACCAAGCATCAGCTTCATAATAAAAACCGGCCAAGTGCGAGTCGGACTCGCGCACCGAGGGTTCCGTACTTTTTAGTATTTGTTGTTATAGCGGCAACAGAAATACAACATCTGTGAAAATTTCAACTGTCTAGCTATCACGGTTCATGAGATACAGCCTGGTGACAGACAGACAGACGGACAGTGGAGTCTTAGTAATAGGGTCCCGTTTTTACCCTTTAGGTACGGGACTCTAAAAACAGCGCAGATTTTCAAGTTCAAAGAAAGTTGAAAGAAAGTATTTCGCTTAGAGTTTTAAAATTCTTCAGTTATCTTGTGAATTAACTGTGGAAATGCAAGATTCGTGTTCTTTTTGTGATTAAGATAAAAGTGAGCTAAATTCATTACTGGTTCGCTTTAAACATTATTTTTTCTTTTGAGAGTATCCTTTACCTAAAATTAGGTTTTCCTTGTAATGACTGCCACATGAATTTATAATTTTATCATTCTATTAAAACCTTGGTGGAAACTAGACGCTTGTTGGAGTAAAGATAAAGATAATTTATTATTCAAGTAGGCATATTACAATGCGCTTATGAACGTCAAATAAAGCTACGCCGGCTCTAACCCTACACCTCTGCCCCGAAAAGATTTAAGTCCCCCCTCAATTGGAGGAGGGTATCCCAATATGGACCGGCAACAAACTCGGCGGGATACAATTTTTTCAAAACAATACATCTTATAATTAACATGCATTACGAGTAAATAAGAAAAAAATACAATTTAAATTACTATAGAATTCATGCAATCATATACAGTACTTTTCTTTAGTTATATATTTTATAGAAATCCCATTGTGTTTTTTCAATTGTGTCTGGAGTAGTGTCGAGCATAGTGTAAAATGAGAAAGATATTTATTTGAACTTGATCTACAATCTAAAATGCTATAACAATGTGCCAAATCGCTTATGTAGTTTTTAGAAGATGTCATATAAATAAAAGCTTTATATATCTACAGTTACGAATAACTACAAATAATTTAAGTTCTTAACAACATGTTTTAAGTATCAGCTACTTAAGTTTAAATTCGAATGCTCAGGCATCAACTAAAAGGTTACTTAAAACAAGTTGCTCGGTAAGCTAAAGTTATTTGAGCGTTCGTTTAGTGCTAATTAGTTTAGTTCCCGGGTCAGCCGCTAATAATGAATGTTAGGTCAAACTTGGCCAGGCCGGACCAGAGTAAGGACACGCTTTGGAACGGGCTACACGAACGTTTCTTTAGTTTGGCGCCCAACGTACACCCAAAACAATGTAACGTGTATGCCTCAGTGCTGGACGTTGTTTTAATCGTTGCTACATTCAATCTTAAGTCTAAAAACATTTACTTGAATGTACTTAGATATGTAAATAAAAGTGACATGAGAATATTAAGTCTACAACAAATTCTTACTAAGTTCTTAAACATTCCAGAGCAGCTTTTTTGTGTATCTAAACCCCTAGTGCAAATTTCATTCATTAGCGTGACGTGACATACGTTTGCGTTAAAAATTCTCATTTTGTATTCGATTTTGGACAGCGCGCCAAGCGGGACGTTTTGGAAACAAACAAAATGACACTTAACGCAAACACGTACACAAAATGTACATTAGGAACATATTTTTACAATACACTTTTGATTAAAGTTAAGAAATACTAACAGCAAAACTGTTTGACCATAGGTAGACCGTATATCGTTTGGAATAAGATTAACGGATGGACAGTTTACCCAAAGTGTCAACCATCGTACATGCATACCATACGTTATCGCTTTTGCTGTCCGCTCTGCTCCAACCACATCATTACTATAGGTGTCCGTACGTTGGCAACTCTAATCCGGAATGCAAGCAAGAACTATTTGTGCAGTTAAACGGATAGTTTCCCCGGTCTTAGTTAACGGCGGGCGAGGCTTGATTGTGTGGATGTGTCAGTGTGGGGCTAGTTACCTCATTTAATATAATTAAGAAGCAGTGGCAGCTTTATAGAAAAACTCGCGCTTTTGGCTTTCCCCATTGTCGGAAAATTAGCCTGTCAACTCTCACCGTCACAATCTCACAATACAAGTAACCGTCAAAAACGCTTGTATTAGAGATTTTTCTTATTTTAAAGTGCAGGGAATTGAGGGGGGAGGGATGAAAATTTCTAGTAATGTATAGGTACATTATTTAGGGATATCATATGTGCTTTCAGGTTTTTTATACATATATGATTGATTGCTTATAAATCTCAGTAAATTTATCTCGCACTAATATGTATAATAGTAATAGTACAGTTGGTAATGTGATAATAAATGAATTTTATATTTATACATCTCAATGCTTGCTAGCTCGTTTTTACACACCCTGTATTTGAAATTCCATTTAAGGCAATAAGATACTAATATACCTACAGTGATTAAGTGTTATCTATTTTTTATATTGCCTTAAAAAGCGTTCCACTCAAGGTCTCCCCTTCTATATTTATTATTGTCAAAATTATGCTACATTTAATATATAAAGACATAAATTCAGAAGGAACCACATCTAAATAATATAAGCATACACAAGCTCAACACAACATTTTACGGCCCAACATAACTCGGTCCAACATAATTTGCATGCATGTACGTCCGTTCAAATATTTCTACAACAACCCTTCAGGGTCATATGATGTTCTGAGTGGGGTTCGTAACAGGTTTAGTTAATTTAGACTATATGATTAGTGAAAAAGAGTTGAAAATTTATTAACGGTTGTTATTTGATTATGAAATTTATGTAGTTGATAACATACTTCGTCTAAATTGCTGAATTGCTTAGAACCGTTGGTACTTAAAATTTGAAATTGACCTGCACTAAATACATACCTATTTATGAATACCAAAGATAGATATAACTCCGTAATACATGGATACAGTCTAAGGAAAAAACGTGCCTCGAAAATCAAGAAAATTTGATTCTCGTTCAGAGGGCGCTACTAGTTTTGGCCTACAGTCGTATAGATGGCGTTGACGGTTTCGTTTGTTATTTAACAATTTTAACGCATATCAGTGAAAGAACATGGGTCAAAATCATAAAAATAATTAATGCAAATAAAAGAAATCATTTATCTATATTTAAATACATTCTATCGTATTTTTATAAATCTTCATTTTTAGTTTTAAAGTGTGTCGACAGATGGCAGTGAATTTACTGGGGTTACAAAATTTACTATGACAGTAACGCTCTAGTATAAGTTACTCTATGTGAATACCTACTTACCTGGTACCTATTTACTCTTTTTACCTATCTACCTTATTTTTTATTGAAAATAAACATAAGAATACAAAAACAGAAATAATACTACATACTAAAAATATCTATACACATATTTAAAAGTACCTACCTAAAAATGGGGCTTAGCTTGGCGCGGGATGGTAAGGGAGCCCAAAAGGCTGGTTGCATTGCCGCGCTGATCGCGATGCCATTTCGCTGGGCAAGGAAAGAACCAGCCCTCTGGTCACCCGTAGCCTCATTAATCATCATATTGGACTTGATTATTTACCTTTTTACTTTGTTGTTCGGCCAGCACAACACTTAAGCACAACATAGCGTAAACAGACTATGCTTTATAAATAAGTATAACATGACTTTCATGGTGAATCCGGTGCCTATTATTACCTAAAACATCAACTTCACATCAATTGAATTAAAGTAACACGCTTACTCCGGTGCATAGAGTAACTTATACTAGAGCGGTACTGTCATAGTAAATTTTGTTACCCCAGTAAATTCACTGCCATCTGTCGACACACTTTAAAACTAAAAATGAAGATTTATAAAAATACGATAGAATGTATTTAAATATAGATAAATGTTTTTTTTTTTATTTGCATTAATTATTTTTATGATTTTGACCCATGTTCTTTCACTGATATGCGTTTAAATTGTTAAATAACAAACGAAACCGTCAACGCCATCTATACGACTGTAGGCCAAAACTAGTAGCGCCCTCTGAAAGAGAATCAAATTTTCTTGATTTTCGAGGCACGTTTTTTCCTTAGACTGTATCCATCTATTACGGAGTTATATCTATCTTTGCTCCGGTGTTACAAAAAACGGTCACGAACCACTTCGACATCTGACTAGTTTAAGCCTGACCCCTGATTACGTACGTTAGTTATGAATATCGGGGTCATATTAAATGAATGAAAATGAAATGAAAATGAAAAATGTTTATTTCTTTTAAAACATACAGGTTATTTTACAATGGTAAAGATCTCCTAGTAGGTATACAATACCTGTGGCAGGAGATCCTGCTCATCCGTTATGTTACGAGTAGTTACCTATATAATAAAAATAAATGAACAAAAAGTACTTATATTAAGTAAGATTAGAAGCTTAAAAATAACAAAAGGGAAATTGCATGATTTTGTGTAAGTACATACTTAAGTGTGTGTGTGTGTGTGTGTGTGTGTGTGTGTGTGTGTGTGTGCGTGTGCGTGTGCGTGCGGGCGTGCGCGTGTGTGTGGAGTTATATTGAATGAAGGAGTCCTTCTACGTCATTGTAATTTAAGGTTCTTATCCATTCAGATACTACTTTCTTGCACTTATATTGTTGTAAAGCATATATGTTAATTTTTTTATTTATTCTATTATACAAATGTGGTGATAGTTTGCTGAATTGGTACATAGCAAACCGAGATTGACTGCGAGTGACAGGAGCAACGTTATAATTACGCCTTCCGTTTAATGATTGAGTGTTATATGGTAGGGACTTATGTACTTTAAGAGTGGTTAATAAGATAAAAAGTTTTCGCATAGATAGAAGTTCGGAAGTTTTATAAAGTTCGGTTGTTGGGTATAAGTACGGTTTAAAGTACATGACCTTAATCAGGCTCCTTTGACCCCTTTCTACCTCTATGAATTTGGTTTTCGCTGCTCCACCCCAAGCAGTAATGCAGTAGCACATGACTGATTGAGCCAGAGAAGTGTAAAGCTGCTTTAATAACGTTTTAGAAGCGATGTGGCGTAATTGTTTGAATATCCAGATAAGTTTGCGGATTCTATTATTGACATACTCTATGTGTGAATACCATGAGAGGCGTTGGTCTATCATGATGCCGAGATATTTAGTGGATGACACTTTATCAATATGGGAACAGTGGCAAGGCGAGGAGTTGTTTGGTATGCAGGTGTGTATTTTTAGACAGAAATTATTGGATGGTTGACTACTGATATTTTTTATCGAGGAATAGCTAATAAGTAGTAAAAGCAACCTTATGTCTTTGCATTAAGGTTTACAAATGTTCTGTTGACAGTGTTGAGGATGGTACAAAATGTTTTGTAAATACATTGCTCCCCTAGAGTCCGCCCTGGCTTGACATTTTAAATAGTTAAATATATCTAATTATCCTTTTAGTGAATAAACCGGCACTTTATTATGTTAGTCGAGTAGTTTCTACATGCGAGTGATTAAATTATGACTGTCTGTAGGGCTGACAAAAGGATATTTTAATACAGAAACAAAAATCGTCTGTCGGCGATCTCTAGTGCCAGGAATTATACAAAGCTTTTTTTTCAACTTCCTAGCCACATTCTGCTAAATTAATATACATTGGGATAAACCCTAACCGCGGAAAAAAATGTTCGTTTATACATTTCGGCTGATGTTAGCGTTTTCTTTGAGACAGGCAAAATTTTATTTGCAATTGTACGTAGTTGATCTAGTAATGGAAGTAGTTCAGTGTTATCTACACTTTCACCTCGCAGTGTGGTTACAAGTTGATTGTTGTGTTTAATGATATGTTCGAGCTAACATGTAACAAGTCGCCTCAAATCCCAGCGTGGTCACCGTCAAATAGTGTCAATTGATGGGGGAGTAACTATCGCGGGGTATTCGGCGCCCAAGGGACTGCATGTAATTATTATCGCCCGGGCGTGTTCGTAACCGAAACTTCTATATTTATATAGATAATTGTCGATGCTAGACGCTAAATACCCAGTAGAAATCGTTATGTTAAGTATACTCGTAGATACTCGTAAATACGTTACACTACCCGGCCAAAACTTAACACAATTAAGCCACAAGGCTAGCCTAGATCGTGGTTGTTTCTTTAAATCCTCATAAAAAAAGCATGCGTTATCATTCACTTACTTAGTAATCTTCATCATCATCATAATTTAAGAGCATGGCTCTTGTCGGTGGAGTATGCGCCAGTTTTCTCGGTCCTCGGCCAGGCTCTTTAGGTCCCTGTAAGACATCACATTTGCTTTCGCTTTCAGTTGTTGTGTGGAGCTTGCTCGTGGTTTTCCGAGTCCTCTTCTCGCTTCTATCTTGCCTTCTAATATAGTGTTAAAGAAAGTGTCGTGTCTTATCAAGTGACCTATCATTAGTAATCTTCATTTAACTCTATTGCCTTATTAAGATGACGGCTGGTAACAGCTGAAGCTACTTAAAGTTAGTGTAGGCAGCATGTAAAGTGGTGGTATTTTGGTTAAACTGGGTTGTGAAGTTTTAGTTTTGTTCAGAGTTTCCTACTGAAAAAACCTCAAGGAACACTTATCCTTAAAATAGTTTTGCTTACCTATGGCGCTAAGAAATATTTGAACAAACACTCGAAATAACGGTATTCACCTATTTGTGGCTTGTGGCCTTGTCCGCATCTAAAGGCGATACGGAGTACACAGTGCCCTGGGGACGCAATGTAATTAACATGGCTGGTACCCGGCTACCCGGACTCCTAGTTCATAAAACAGGGCAATCTGTCGCCGACCTTGGAGCAGAAATAGCCTGGACGGATGTTTAAAATAGTGTTAATAAACTAATTTACCTTTAAAAGCAGAATTCTAAGAATAAAATAAACTTTTCCAACCTTGACTCTTTTTTAATAACGTACGTATACGTACGTATCTTGTAGTACTCGTAGGTATAGGCTTTACTGGATTTACTCCAGTCATAGGACATTATCTCAGTCTAAAGGTTTACGGGAGGACTAGGTACCCATATTACCTATAGTTTCATTGCAATAGGTAGCTTGCAATGAAATCTGCAATATATATTTGGAAGAGTATTAAAAGCAGGTTATTAACATGCATCAATCAATTAATAGGCAATAAAAATGTCTCAAATCAGCAGTAGGTACTCTGCCATTCTTCTTGTTTCTCAAAAATCGTCTTTTTAGTTGAAATTATATTGTTAAAATATCAAAATATTTACGTTCATTGTTCGCGTGACAATTAAAAAACCTTAGTCCCAAAACCATAAAACTAAATTAACACATCCATAACGCATCCAGCTTAACCCATGGATTAAGAGCAAGCTTAGCACCTGTACCATGGAAATAAATCCACTATGGAAATAGGGTTAAACCGCGCGCCGTGCGTGACCGAAATTACAATCAATTATTTTGATTTACCGCTGGTCTGGAATATAGAGAGTATTAATGACAGGTGGATATGCGTAGTCATTATATGTGATATTCTCGTTTTAAGCTTATGTACATAATACACGTGTAGCCAGCATCAATAGTACCTAGCGGATGAAACAATGTACCAAAAGTGTCTGCCACCCTGCAATACTCTTACAAACAGGTACATCTCACTAGTTTGCGCCCAATAGTGTCCATAGTAATCTAATCTATCTCTTTTTGTTGAGCTATTAGTCTCTTGACACGTAGTCTGATCCCCTATCGAACAACTTAATTCCTGACCCACTCAGAAACCTTTTTCGCGTTTACTACATTCGAAGACACCTACAGTACCTACACTGATATTGATACCGATACATTTAAAAATACCTACTTGGAACGTTGGGTTTTGAGTTTGATTACCAAACCTTCGAAATAACTAATGGTTTCTCAATTTCTTGCTGCCACTGTTACTTGCCTTACGAATAACCCCTCCAAAAGCGCCCGGTCGATTATAGCTAGCCTCCGGCGACGGATGACCTAACCGCGGCTAACTTGTTTATGAATACACTTTCGATAACAGCCTTCAGCCAAATGTATTCCATAACTATAACTTTGTAACCGTAGATAGTTAAATAATGTTTTTGCTTTATTATTGCTAAGTTTGATTAGATTATGTTACTTTATTTATTTATTTTATTTTAAGCTTTATTTATCCATATAATTTTGTTCTCTTTGAATTATTACTTTTAATTTGTTAGTAATGTTCGAATATGTCTTACATTAAGTTATTTTTATTAATATTTTAGGTGTAAGGGCCTTGTGCGGTGAAAGCCTCCTCTAAATTTTGTCAGATTTCTCTGTCTTGAGCCACCCTTGGCCAAAGTGCCCCGGCTACTTCTGTGATGTCGTCACTCCATCTCTTCATAGGTCTGCCACGTCTTCTCTTCTTGTATATCGGGCGCCAATGTATTACAGTTTGTGACCATCTTTGAATATGGCGTCCCACTTCCACTTTAAATAGCTTAAATATACACATGTTTGACTCCATTTTTCGCCTTTGTTATTTTTTAGATTATGTTAATAGTTTTTAAACAAACACTATGTTTTGAAATTTCTTATTGCTAATTTTTTAAGAAGTTTTAATATTAACATCAAGCTAATTTTACGGTTTAACTCACATTTTTTAGTCACTCGCGCAACATGTTTTGGAGAGCCTAAAAAACACGCGAGTGCCTGTATTAAAAAAATATGCGAGTTACCGTAAAACTTATCTTAATGTTAGTATGACTCACGTCAGTTTAAACTCGAGTTTGATTATCTTCTAAGAACAAATTAAATAATTTTCTATGAAAATAGTTTAGTTTGTGTTTTTGTGTGTTAACTATTTAAGCGTATAGTTTGAATATCTTCTTTTTATATTGTTTTAAAAATAAAAAATAATTTGTTAAAAGTACTTTTATTATCATAATATACAGTAAAAGAAAACCTACTGTAGGATATAAAAATAACAGGCTTAGTTTTTTATTAGCTACTTCATTTGACGCTTCTACTTTAATATCCAAAAGTTATTCCACTCCTCAATCCACTTTTAAACACTACATTCACCCTTTACGCTAAGCGCCATAAAAGTCCCAAACTGTATCGCAATCGCAAGTTCTGATTGGCCAATCCCAATCTAGATACCGATCCCGCCCGAACCCAACTTGCTCAGACGGCCCGATTTGAACAATGCTTATAAGAAGTCACAGCGGTACGATACCGATCTGTTAGTGTCAAAAGTGACGTTTTTTGGTTGAAGAAATGTCACTTTTCACACTAACAGATCGGTATCGTACCGCTTTGACTTCTTATAAGCATTCTCGCTGTGAGTTCGAATTTGGCCGAGATCCGCCCAGCTTTGTCATTGTCACTATGACGGATTGGCTTCATTCCGCCCCGGACGAAGGTTCCCACCTAGATTTTAAGGTGATTTAGTCTACATTCGAACGTAATCCTTGCCAGAGATATATAGCCTTCAATGGCAGGAAAGTGATTTTGAATAGTCGAAGATATTCGGGAGTCGGTGCCTGATTTACGTAAGAGAACGGTGTTTTGAGACGTGTTTAAGAAGTTTGAGTTTTGGATAAAGGAACACGAACGAGAAAGGAAAGGTGTTTAATGGTGTGTGGTTTTGAAGTTTTGTCCATTATTTCAATAGGTAGGTACATGTTGGCCTTAAGCCAAGTAGCTATATATCATCGGCAGATCAGCGCTGGAAGTCGTCAGCAACGTGCTGAGATGAGGTCATTTCGTGGCACTTTATTCTTTTTACGTTTTTGGTTATATGTAATTTGACTATCAAGAAATGTAAGTTCGTACACGTACATAATATTATGTTTTTCGGAGATGACTGTTGCATTTACAACACATGAATCTTACGCAGTAAAAAAATCTATACTGTATAAAAGCTGATTGCGCATTTAAAAAACGGCAATACCGTCGTGCATTTTAAGCAGTACAACGACGTTTCAAACATTATTTTTACTTTTTTAACCAGTCTTACATTTTTCTCGCAGTTCAATGGCTCATCTTTTTTCAGAGAACTCGTAATTAAACATTTTGTTTCCCACCCCTTTCTATTCCTACCAACGTCCACACTGTTAAGCGTTTATAAGGCAGAGGGAATATATTCCCCACATGATTTCGAACTTTGTTTCAAAGTGATATTAATAAATTTTGCATAATTTCTAACACCCTAATGCCTTATAATGATACAGCAGCGTCGACGGTTTTGCAGGACGCAAATGGTTGGGTCCAGTCGGTGCGGTACCACACTGATTCTGACGAGTCGGTTTCCTTCTCTTCTCCACCTTCTTGAAACCATCCTCGTCGCATCGCGACTCCCTTAAGAGTCGACTGTGATTGGTCCTTGTGAACAGGTTCAGTCTCTGCACCCCTTTCTTTGGCCGCTGCTTAGCCTTGAACACAGCAGGCGACTTAGCGCATGTGGTTCACATTGGGTGAAAATGCATTCGGTGCTGTCGTAAATAAACCGCAGGTGTCCAGCTAAGACCGGTGTTCCCTAAATTACATCTACTATCTCACGATCGCAGAGATAAATCATGAGAATTGGCGAAATTTCTGAACGCAAACTTTGGAAATGGTTTGATTAAAGCTTAAAGCGTTTATAAAAACCTGTTTGTAGAAATATTTTATAGGAGTTTAACTTTTACTTGAATACTACTTGGATGCCTACTTATTGCTTACCATCAGGCGATTTGTCTGCTCGTTTGCCTCCCAAATTATTTAAAACAACTGTTATTAGGAGGTGATATCGAATATTGCAGTAAACATGATTGGTCACTTCACTGTGGTATAATTACATTCGCCGAGCTCCTTAAACTTACTTGCTGCAGTAAATTGGTAAGTTTGACAAGATTCAACTTTGCACACGGGGGTAACTTCAGGAGCTATGATTATCATAAGGGTCACAACAAGAGCCATTTTACGTGTCCACACATATTTATTAAGTTTTGAGACTCGCCAGTCCCAGACCCGCCCAGTGTGGAGAATGCATAATAAGGAGCGTAAGGACTTTCGACTTGAGCAATCAAACTTTCGGCGAACAATGTGTACGTGTTATACTTAATGCTGTGCCGTCACTTCTAAGTGCTTAACATTTCAATTTTACCACATACTGGGTGCATAGGTAATTTCATAAGCTTTTTATTAATTTGAACATTTTTGTGTTATTTTATTTCTACTCAGAATCAGGAGCTCTTTCGATCCTAATAGGAGAAAAAAGTATTTATTTCCATTTAGTAATGGAAGGATTAAAAAAATATGGATATTTTGGGACACACTTTCTTTTATTAGGATCGAAAAAAACTCGTGATTTTGAGCAAAGTAGAAATATGAACATAATATATGTGCTACTTATTTGTTACATATTTGCTGTGACTTATTTTTCAAGTGTTTTCATTTTGACGACCAGTCTGGCCTAGTGGGTAGTGACCCTGCCTGTGAAGTCGATGGTCCTGGGTTCTGGGCATTTTGTTCCTGAGTCATGGCTGTTTTCTATGTATATAAGTATGTATTTATCTATATAAGTATCTGTATATCGTCGCCTAGCACCCATAATACAAGCTTTGCTTAGTATAGGGCTAGGCTGATTTGTGTAAGATGTGTCCTAATATTTATTTAAATAAAGAAACACGTCAGGATCTTGTAGTTTTTTTCTAATGCTAAAGAAACGAAGTACCTACAGAAGGTAGATAAGAATTATATACTCTCAACCACTCTCTGGATTCTCCGAGCTCCGGTTCAAGCGACGCAACATTGTCTTTTGTTTTTACCGTCCCATTGGAAGTACATAAATTGCCGCACTTTAAAGAAACTGCAGTCAATTTGTTAAACTCCGACCGACCGTTATGTATGGCTGGTCTGAAATTTTTATTGAATTCGCTCTTTTTAACTTTGCTCTTGTATAAATGAATAATGTATTAAATATTGGTTTATTATGGTTACATCTTCAAGTGTTTGCACATATAGTTTATCACCAGACGTTGGATTTTAAGGCCACCCCACACTAGCGTTTTATGAGCGTTGGCGTCAGTCAGTGCTATGGAAAATGGCGTCGCTGTGCAGTTGCGCCAACATTGCGCCGAGCGGCAGCCGTAGAGTTGACTAGACGACGCTTGTGAGACGCTAGTGTGTGGAGTGGCACAAAATTACAGGGGACAAAATAGGGAGTGCCTATATAAGCAAAACTTACGAACACTATGTGCGAAAAGCATCGATAATTGAGTATATCACTGCCGTCTCAAGGAAAAAAACCATAACTGACAAAAAGTAAGTTTCGAGAAAAAGCCAAAAAACTTTGCGCTCCTGTTCAAATAGGTTAAATTTTAAGTACAAAGTTAAAACTTTTGTTAATGACAAAGTAATAGTGTAGAAATATTTTGCATTATAAATTATTTGATTATCTTTTTATTTAAATAAGTTATTTAGAAAAAATAGTTACTACCTCGTAAAACAAATAGAATAAAAATATCTTTACTAAGATTAAATGACATAAGTGCGTACTTATGTTTTTTGTGTTAGTTTTGCACTACGATGTCTAAGAAATAAAAGCACAAGTACACAGTTGTGCTTATGTTACTAATCGATCTAGAAGCTGAAAAAGCACAATTGGGTACTTTGTGGTTTTTTTGCTTAGTTAAAGTAATCAAATTATGATTTATCTCGTTAAAGGAATTCATAAAAATATGATGAGGAATCAAAATTATTTATTAATTAAAGAAAACAAATAAGATACTTTTAGAGATCTTTGAGTAATAATGTAACACAAAACTAAAATTAACCACAATTTGATTGCACTAAGTAATTACTAATTCTTTGAGATATCCTTTATAATCGCAACTCATAAAACAATTACGATCATCGCCAGGCTCAAATCCGAGTATCGTCGACTTACGAAAATTGCTTCCAGAATAAGAAAAAACCAAAAACATTAAGATGTCACACCAGTCATGCTCCCTATTACGAGTTTAGAAAAAAATTGTGGTGGAAATTGGAAGAGTTATGAGGAACAACTGAATTGTTATAATTACGAGTTATTATTACATGACATTTTGGAAGAAAAAAAAGTCTCTCTCTAGATAACAAAATTAAATAGTAACGTTTATGACACATTGCCATTAGGTGCTCCAAATATATCCAACCCAAATTTCGTATTCTAGACAAGCTAAGGGGCTTGATTAAATGTGCCAATTTTCATATGTGCAGGTTATATAAAGGTTTCAAGTTATGAAGGGGTCAAAAGTAGCTCGAAAAGTAATCGAAAAAGTAGTTCGTGTGTTCGTTAGACACGGTTGCTGCTTTTTATTTTAACTTGGCTGGACACGCTGCCGCGTGTCTAGATGTTCCTACTAGACAGCTAGGCTTATCTAGAGAAAATAAAAGAAAGAGCTCTTTTGTATTTGAACCAGGCTGGGGTAGTTTTAAAAAGGCAAATATAACCCTGAAATTGAAACCAAATGCCAAGCCAAAATTTTTACCTGCAAAAATGTCCTTTTGTATTAAAATCTAAGGTTGAAACAGAATGCGGTACACCAATACACGTTAACACGTCTCATGTTTTTTCAAAATAGGCAGGAGTTAATACGTGCGTACTGCGTCGTACTCGCAACCTCTTCCAAAGGAAAAAAAACCGATCAAGCCGCGCGCGCCAAGTGAACCGCCCGAAATCTGTCTTTGAGGAGACCGGAGGGGGACTACCTACTAGCCTGATAAAGCATAACTGACAACAATGTTTAAGAAATAAACCACAAGTTCACTGTTTTTGAAACCGACACTAAGCAGAAAAAGCAT
Organism: Cydia strobilella; assembly: GCF_947568885.1. NCBI lineage: Eukaryota > Metazoa > Arthropoda > Insecta > Lepidoptera > Tortricidae > Cydia > Cydia strobilella. Next base: position 20,664,738 of record NC_086046.1, read on the forward strand.
AAGGAAGAGTCATACGAGACAGAAAAAACATAACGTGCAACTTATGTTTTTTTTAGGTTCCAAGAGTTATGACTAATAATATTTTTTTACTAACAAAAATGAACATTTTTGTCAACTTAAGGGTTTTTTACATAGAAATTTTATGTAATACTAAACTATGGTTTTTCTTCTTATGAAATAGATGTTGGGCTTAAATTCAACACAAAAGGAAAAAAAAACACAAGTCGTCACTTTAGTACTTTTCTGTCTATGAATATATACTTATGCTTTTTCTTTCCCAAAAAGGAACTAACTTTACCAAAATGGCGTGTAGTTATGCTTGTCTAAATCTTGACCTGTTAGAGATAAAGAAATAACTGCTAGATAGAAAAATCACATTTTTCTTCCTGATTTCGAGGGTGTCAATAACTCAATTTCGCAAAAATTGTCACTTATGGTTTTTCTCCTTAAGGCGGCAGATCAATATAGGAATTAACTCAATTACTTTTGCCCCCTAAAATCCGATGTCTGTTAGAGTCAAACCAAGAAAAATCTGCAGTGATTTTGACAGCACACGCAGGGCAGGTGTTATTTTAAACGTCAAACTTCTATGAAATTATGACGTATATATAACACTGGCACTGCGTGTGCTGTCAAAATCTCTGCAGACTTTCCTTGGTCTTACTCGAATATACAATAAATTGTATAAAAATATTTTCTTTCATGTCATTATCCAGGGAGGAAAATGGGGACTACGTTTGTATACAGAAACGGTCGTCCACTATCGTCATAAGGATATCGAGGTCACTTTGCAGTAGTTCTCTCGAGAATTGTACGCTCGCGCTCGGAACGGATCGCGATTTGCGATGGAACGGCAAATGCTGCAATTCCGTATTTTCGCGAGTCTGTAATTTAAGAGCGAACTGTTGGAATAGGGTTGTTTCCACATGTTAAATTTTATAACTAAATCTAGTTAAATAGATAGAAAATGAGCAATTTATCACAATAAATCGGAAACTTAAAAAATATATAATCAATAAATACAAGACTTCAGTTTAAAAAAAAATTACTTCCAAAGAAGAAAAACAAAATGGTACCATTCGATTCTCTACATTTTATTAAAAAATATATTGTACAGCAACAATATACATAAAGGCAATATTTCACCGAAAAAATCGCAATTTCCTTGTTTTCCACGGCTTCTAAACGATATTAGCGACGTTACATGCTGACGTCACGTAGTAATGCCAATTTGTTAGAAGCGTTTAGTCAGTAAAGTGCGGGTGCCAGACTTTGACCATCATTTGTGACTTTTGTATATGCTTTAAGACAATGGGTCCCATATAGACATTTGATCCTCAAAACAAACCTGATCGACTGATACCATTAATAAAAATTTGTGGTAAACCCTATTGACGAGTAGGTATGCTAACTTGCTAAGCATGGCCGGGATTGAAATCTAATGCTCTCTTTAACCAACTTCAGAAAGGAAATTCGTTTGGGTCTTCTTCAGATACAAACACAGGTACATTTACATAAATGAATTCATAACGGCCAACACAGCTGATATGGCGTCTATATTTTTTTATGATATAGGAGTCAAACGAACAGATGAATCACCTCATCGTAAGCAATGACCGACGCCCATGGACACCTCAACGCCTACAGATGGGAGTTGATAAGTGCTAATTGTTTAAAAAGGCTATTTGAAATTATCTGATGTATGGTTTGACGTCATCGACACTTAGGGCCACCCCACACTAGCGTCTTTTTAACGTTGGCGTCTAGTCAGCGCTATAGAAAATAGCGTCGCTGCGCATTTGCGCCAACATTGCGTCGAGCAGCAGCCATTGAGTTGCCTAAACGCTGACGCTGACCTGACAATTGAAAATACTTATTTATTAAAGCACCGCATATAAGATTCAATTAGAGTACAAATTCGCGCGACGACATGAATCTAATCGTCACACATTTCGTATGATATGTCCATACACGATTTGAATACAGAGCTAGTTCGCGAACTAGTGGTTATGCTAATTGCACTGTGTCCATTCGCTGCACTTGCTTACATTGCATATGAAGTTGCACGGACGATCACGGGAACGCGAACAAGAGGGACCGAACTCCAAATTCAAATTTTGCAATTAAAACTTGTTAGGGGAAGCTATTGTCCTGGTTTGGTCCTGGCTCTTCATTGAAGGGAAACATCGTGAGGAAACCGGACTAATCCAATAAGGCCTGATGAAGAAGAAGATCTGATGGCAGTCGCTTTAGTAAAAACTAGTACGTACGCCAATACTTGGGATTAGTTACCAAGCGGGCCCCCGGCTCCCATGAGCCGTGGCAAAAAGTCGGAACAACGCAAGGATGATGATGATGATGATTTTTGCTAATCGACTTGTGTAGAATTTTTGTTATAATTCACTGTTTTATTACCACAACAAAGCGTGCAAAAATAGAAATGACATTGACACGCCTGGACATTGAAACGATCTATAGATCTGGTATTAAGAGGAAAGAGGACGAAATCACGTGACCGCTTGTCCATACAAACGTAGTCGCCATTTTCCTCTTTGAATATTAACATTATAGACAATATTTTTACGCAATTTAATGAATATTAACCAAAGCTATGCTCCTTCGTTTTAATTTTTGAGATTTTTTAATTATTACAAGTTATGTTTAAAAAAAAATGGAGATTTTGCTCTTTTTCGTTTGTTTTATCAACTGGAGCTATATAAACTAATTATAGACCTAGATATGCTTCATGCCATTGTACCTATGTGCAGTTTTATTACAATCCAATACGTAGTTTTTAAATGAGAACGAAACTCAGTTTGTATGGGAAGGTGAAATTCGGCCGAGCTTGCCGGGGACTTAAGTTTGTATCAGATATTTTGCGACCTTCTTTGTGCAAAATATTATTGCAAGCGAATTTACTTGTCTACTTGTTTTCTTGCTTTATAGCAGCATCAGGCCACAATGAGACAAGTTGAGTAACAATGTAAGTTTCTGTGATTCCAGTAAACACGTAACGTGGAACAATATCTGCGGGACAAGTTCGAGCGCTCCGAATATAGGTGCAACTCTAATTGCCCCAGTTAGGGTAAACTCGCATTATTTGGTGACACGCCTAATTCGGTGATACAAGTTTTGAAGCATGACACCCAGGAAAGCTAGTGAATTAGGGCCTTTTAAATGGAACCTCACGGATTCACGGCTTCGGCGGCTTTGCCGTGAGGCCCAAAAAAGTGTCGTTAGAATTTGTTATCTACACGAGATACGCCTTAAATGCCCAACCGGAAAAACCTTTAACAAAATTGTTTCCCCGTATCTCTCAAATTTATTCCAATATAACGAGAAAAACTCTACAATGTCCACTCAACGCACTTTATATAACTCTTCAATCAGCATAGCAATAAGCAGCGAAATAAATCTTAAACGTTTCGGGCGACGGGGAAACTCACAAATTTCAAATGCCTCAGAAAATCCTACGTATTTCACACGCATCTACTACGCCCGGATCAACCTAAAGTCAACTCTAACCGGACGGAGTAAGAACCAGGTGACGCGCAAATATATCTTTGCCAACATCCACCAGAGGCGTTTTATACGAAATACAATATTAAGGGAATAATATTTCTTCATAAATCGTCGTAGGTGCACCGCATTCGTGCCGGGGTGAGAGGGTATAAAAGTAAATTCATATACGCTTACGGTCCAAGGATGGCTAACGTTAGTGCCGTTAAGGAGCCAATGAAACTAAACCGGCATTGTATTAAAAATGTGAATCATACCGGTCGGTTGAATGGGTTGTATAAAATAAATAATAGTTGCAGTATTGCAGGGTGTTTTCGTGTTAAAAGAGGCGAGCTAAAAACTCAGTAATATATAGTCAAAAATATTTCACTTGTTTGTTTTACAAGTTTTTTATTAATTTGCAATGTATGTACGTGGTATGTACAATATATGTATGTAAATGGTCAAATCTTGCAAGTTGAATTTCATTCATTGGCCCACTTCCCGACTTCCAATGAAGCTGAAAATTTACATACATAATAATTATGTAAGTCGGGTGACAATGCAATATTATGGTACCATCGAGCTGATCTGATGATGGAGACAGGAGGTGGCCATAGGAACTGAGATAAAACAACGCATTTGGGGTTTTTAGAATTGTCTCGATGAGTATTAATTGCCTGTGAAATTTTTGCCAAAAACTTATTTCTCTTCATCTTAGCATAATACCAAAGTTGCATACTAAAGAAGCCCGGTGGTAATCTAATCCCAAGATTTATTGCCATTTTTGAAAAGTTATTGTCATCATCTGCTTTCTAATTCAGAGGAATCGTACCTTAGGGAACAAATCACATTATTCAATAAATATTTTGATTAGTGCTTTCTTTAAGTAGTCACACTACTATACATAAATTAAAAACTGAAATTGTCAGTGGCGAAGACCGGCCACTGAAGGGCTTGGTCACTTTTTCTTTAATATATGACGTCTATTTCATTTTATAAAATACATAGTACACGAAATAAAACTATGAAAACGGATTACGGATAGAATTTATAATACATCCCGACGTTTCGAACCCTTTACAGCTTTTTTTTTTTTCTTAAATGTTAACATATTTTTCCTTTTTTATTGTGGGACGTACGGGACTCGAACCCACATCCTTGGATTGCCGGTCCAAGGATGTGGGTTCGAGTCCCACGTTGACTAGAGCTGATCGTCGTTAATTTTTTCATTGTGATTGACATCTGTATATACAATTTATAGATTTTTTTTTCTTAAGTTTATTTTATACATAGTACATATTTGTGCTATTGTGTACTATTTCTGCTGACTTTACTTCTGACTGACTTTTCTCTGACTTTACTTACAAAGTCGTAACCCCTACAATTATAAGCACAACTAACATCGATTAAGATTCTCCTGACGGCGCCTGGTTTCGACAGCCAATCTCAGCTGACGGCAAATGGCTGCCATTCCCGGTTGCCTATTAAAATCAGTGGAGACGCTTGTCTAAATAACACGGTGTATTATGACAGTGCAACGAGATTGCGGTGTATATCCATAATACACCGCTATCTTGTTGCACTGTCAAGACGGGCGGGCTTGGCGAGTGAATTAACAGGTTACAATATTTTCTGCTTTGCCCTAAGGTTGACTGGTAGAGAATTCCTCATGGCAATAACTTCGCCTTTACTACTAAGTTTTCTTTTGTGCAATATAGTACCTCAAAACCTTAAGTTAGCTCATTTTGCTTAAGGGAAACATTCTTTTATTTTTGGAAATAAACTAAACTGCATTTAAGGCCGTTCCATCGGTTTGCCGCTGTCTTTGTCACATTTCGCAAGAAAGAACGGGAAAGAACATACGCGCCAAGTGTCAATTTTGATCGAATTTTGTCGGTTTTTATTTATTTTAAAAACATTACCTTACAATATCGAAATTCTAAAGCTATGAAATTACTATTTATGGTAAGATTGTTTTTTCTTCTTTTTTTGTTTACTCGGTTATTTATCATGTGATACTATAAAGTAGGATTAAAAGTCCGAGTTAGAGGTCACTGGGAATTAATTGTATCGAGCGAAGCGTCATAATTCGTGTATCGGAAGCTATGTTGTTAAAGATAATATAGTCAAGAACTACATATATTTTTTCCACGTCTACGAATATCAACGCCTCTTAGAAAAACATGATCATATAAGGAGATTTTTCGCCTTCTGGCTCAGGGAACCGCCTTAAAGATGGTTTTAATTTTTTTTTTATACTAAATATTCGATTTAATGGGTATTTTGTACGACAGATGAATGTAAGACCTAATGTTTCTTGAAGAAACGTTATCATTAACATTAATTGTATCGAATAGTAGAATAAAAAAGCGTTTTATTTTTTTATTTTTAGTCGATTCGATTCCCGGGTGAAACAAGCGAATTTAACAAAATCTTTGAATGCAGTTTTGTTTCTTTTAAAAAATAAAAGAATGTTTCCTTTAAGCAAAATGAGCTAACTTAAGGTTTTAAAGCACTTTCCCTCCAGGGCCTATTCATTATTTCCACACTGTATTGGAGCGATATTCAAATATCACGATTTAATAAGGTTTTGATATGACCTCAACAACTCTCACGCTGATTCGTGCGCGTGAAATGCAATGCGAGTCATTTCAAAACAATATCAAAACTTAAACAAATCTCCAAATCAGAATACTGCTCCTAGTCGGCTCCCAGTAGGGTGGCCATCGATCGGCCAGGACTGTCCCGTTTCATGCGTCACAGATATTAATGAGAGCACAAACAGCGCGGAAACTTTTATAGCTTTATTCAATTTTTATTTCGAATAGCTTTGTTTTAAGCTGCAACCTGTTGCTTGGTAAATTCACTAAAATACTACGTACGTTTATAAGACGAATAATTTGTAGTTAATTTCTTCAGTTGAGTAAAATTAATCGATAGAGATTGTTTGTACTATTTTATCTGAACATAGTAGTTTCTTATGGTCTCTATAATTCGTTTAATAAATGAAACAGATAGCAGTAAAATAATCTAACCTCTACTTTCTACTCAATGTTATCTCTCATATTATGGAGTATTACCGACCCTAATAATTCTAAACTATCGTCCAAAATATTCCCATTAGCAATATCCTTGTTACCTTTATCATATTACATTGTCTTTCTAATTAACTGATTAAGATTTATTGCATGAAATAATCCTGTTATGACTATTATTGTTTGTCTGTTATAGTATGATTAGTTTGTATTATTATTGAATCTGTATGTCAATAGGCACAACACAATGATACTGAAATATTAATTTCACTTCCTATAACTTACTTATGTTGAACAAATAAACTCTTTGAATTTTATTTGTTTAGCTACAGCCTTAGCTCTTATGACAACGAAACAAAAATTTCTTCCAACCGCCTGTTTTGAGCACTCAAACAAAAAACCGTGACCCGTACAGTGCAGCGGTGAGAAATATCCAATTTACCGCGTTTGCCCTCTAAATTGACGCCATTTTTTATTACGAACCGCCATGTTGCGCAGTGCTGCCACCGCAGCGGATTTTTTTTAGAAAAAATCTGTGCGACCCGACATGGAATTAAATCCAAGCCGTGTCCGTCAGGTTTATTCCTTTCATGTCAGGAAGGTTTAAATGTGTCCGCAATTATTTTCGAAAGCATGCACATACTTATTTATTTGTTAGTATTGACGGAAGAGTGTTAACAAATATTAGGTACTTATTTGTAACTACAACGCCTATTTTTGTGTAAATACCGTAACAAAAATGTAAATTAATCTGCTGATGAGTTATAGCATATATTATACTTAGCAGTATAATGTATATACATAATATAGTTAAGTTATATCTTTATTCATGAAAATCTAAATATTTCAACAATATTATAGAACTTTCTTATTTACTATATAAAATTACAATTAAAAAAGCAAATATGTATTAAATTTTATTACTTACTTACTTCGCTGGCTCAGCGACCCGAAGTGGATCTTGGCCTCCGATACTAGGTTTCGCCATTCGTTCCTATCCTATGCGATCCGACACATCGATTAAATTTTATTGCATTAAAAAAAGGTAAACACAGCAGACTTAATGCCTCATGACGTTCTCTACCAGTCAACCATGGAGCCAAACAGAAAAATGTCAAGGTGGGTGATGTGAGAAGCTTTTAGAAATGTGGTTGTGGAACGTAAAATAAAGTACCATAAATACTAAATTGCAAACAAGAATTATAAATATGTTATGTTCCTACTTATAACGATTAACTTCCATCTAAATACCTAAATACGTATCGTATCTTAACCCATAAATGTGTACAGCCTATATTGGGACAAACTCGATTTGTACAAGATTGTGATAGGACACCAATTCAAAAGCCCTGCATAACTTGACACCTAAACTCATAAAAAAACTATGAAATCGAAGCTCAAGATTTACTGGTTGTAAAGCTTTACGAATTGAACAAATGCTGAATGGAAACCCATTGGCTCTCAACCCACGTTCAAGGCGTATTTTATTGCATCATTAAGCCCGAACATGTCGCGCTCAGTCCATCAATGTAGCGAATCGAATGTGTTGGCCGTGTTGTCCTTTCAAGTTTAAAGAATTGTGAGACAGTACGTGATCGCGAAGGCACTTTAGTTAGGCGCTTCGCTGTAATTGGAAATGGTTTTAAAATAAATAAATATTATAGGACATTATATTGTCTTCGGTTACCGCGATAGTTACTTATGAAATAAAACTATGAAAACGGATTATATTATATATATTTTTGCACTTTGTAATTTTTCCTCAGTCACCCGTTGACCACGAACGCTGTAAAGGGTTCGAAACGTCGGGATGTATTATAAATTCAATATACGCGATATAATCCGTTTTCATAGTTTTATTTCATTATAGGACATTCTTACACAGATTGAACCAAGGCCTGAGTACCCATAACACAAGTCTCGTTGGGACAACGATATATATAATATATAAATACTTAAATACATAGAAAACACCCATGACTCAGGAACAAATGCCTGTGCTCATCACACAAGTAAATGCCCTTACCGGGATTCGAACCCAGGACCATCGGCTTACCAGGCAGGGTCACTAGGTCACTACCCACTAGGCCAGACCGCCGGTCGTCGTTTTTTTTGAGAAAACATTTATTGCTTCGCTGTAATTGGAAATGTTTTTTTTTTTGAGGAAACATATATTCCTCATCGTATATCTTTCCCTGTTGAATCATGATGTAAGTGTACACCCTACTTAAATGCCGGCAACGTACTTGCGACCCCTCTGGTGTTGCAGATGACGAGGGCTACGCTAATTGCTTACTATCAGGCGACTCGTCTGCTTACTACTTGGTCTTTTTAGGGTTCCGTACCCAAAGGGTAAAAACGGGACCCTATTACTAAGACTCCACTGTCCGTCCGTCTGTCTGTCACCAGGCTGTATCTCATGAACCGCGATAGCTAGACAGTTGAAATTTTCACAGATACTAAAAACAGAATAAAATAAATATTTAAGTGGGGCTCCCATACAACAAACGTGATTTTTTTTGCCATTTTTTGCGTAATGGTACAGAACCCTTCGTGCGCGAGTCCGACTCGCACTTGGCCGGTTATTTATTAGTAAGTAAACTATCAATAGTCGTTATCGTTACTAACAATTATACAGAGGACACCCTCTAGTGACCTTAGCACTTATATATATATTTGTAATTAAGCGACTAAGTACGTCAATTTATGTGATTCGTAGACTGGAAGTAATGCGAACAGATTAACGGCAGTAATGTGGCTTTTGTATCGTTTAATAAAGCTTTTTAGTATTAATTGATTATTTAATTATGGTTCGTTTGCTAGTTGTTGCTATAAGAGGGATAAACAAGATTAAAAAGTAATTTAGGTACTTAAATATAAATGTACTTTATTGTTATTTTATATAAGTAGTTTGATGAGTTTCTTTTATTACTATTAGATACATACTCAGCTTCTTTTTTTTAAATATTATCATTACCTGTTTTCCAAAGTAAGCTAGCTTTAGGAGGAAAGAGGACGAAGTCACGTAACTGCCTCCCCAAAAACGTACGTCCCCTTTTTCCTCTGGATATTAACATTATTGAAAATTTTCCGCAATTTGGTGAATATTGACTACAGCTATACCCTTTAGTTTGATATTTTTCGATTGTTTGTATATTACAAGTTAGGACTATTTATAAGATGAGATAAGATAAGATAAGATAAGATAAGATAAGATAAGATAATATGAGATGAGATAATCATTTATTGCATAATTATAGGTTGTTACAGAAACCTAGGATTATAGGTTGTTGTTGTTGTTAGGGTGTTGGTTGTTATAGGTTGTTGCATAATTATAGGTTGTTTATATAAAATATTTAAAGATGTATTTTTACAGTGGCTTATCTTTATAGTATTCTGTTATCTGTGATTGAAACTACCCACCTACTAATAAATAGATTTCGAGAGCTAATCAAGGTCGTCGGAAGAAAATTAGCAATCGGTTCCGAGCTCTATCGCGTAGTCGATAAGATTCATTTTGTTATTGATACTTTAAGAAATCCAAGAACGATTTATTCACTCTGAACAGTTTAATAGTTTTGGGGGATTTTAAAATTAATGAGCGTGAAGTTTTGCAGTTTCAGCGCAACGCAATCCATTAGCGTTGCAGAATTGCAAGTCTCTGGTTTAATTAAATCAGTGAAGCCCTGGCTTAAGTTGAAATATGCCTATTTAAGGTGATTTTTTTTTAATTTATTTATAAATAAAAAGAGAAGTACATTAATTATTGCTACTTATATGCCAAACTGCACAGCAGTTTGTTGGCAGAAAACTTATTCTACTGTAGATGTGGTAGGTAGACTTGCCTTAATGCTGTTGTCAAGCGTGCCGGTAAGCGGGTGCAAATGCGGATGTAAATAAGAAGCACTAAGCGTCGTTTTATATACACCAATTTATTGTCTATTAATACGGCACACGGAAGAAACAGTTAGCACAATACACATCAGTCAATAAAGAACAGAAGGAGAAAGAGCGAAAGCGAAAGAAAAGTAAACTAATTAAAATACAATGCAAACGGAATGCAATTTGGCTCGGTAGCACGGTAAAGCGCACATGCGTCTCGCGTCGAGGTTTCTGAGGTACTAAGGTGCGCCCGCGCTGGCGGGCGGAATACATCGCTGTCAGCGCTGCAGCCGAGGGCCGCCCGTTAGACCGGTCCGTACGGCGCACAGCGCTGCAGCGGGACTCGATCAATTTACTCCACGACAAAGTGCATAGTTGCATACCCAGTTTATCTAATCAGAAGGTCGGTTGCTCTGTCCGCTAGTGATTTAAATACATATTTATATTGAGATTTTAAACATACATTATTTGCGGTTATTATTTAACTAGTTATTTATTTATATATTATATAATCTTAATATAAGTTATAAATGATTATAACTATACAAAATTATGCATAAAAATTATTATTTTCAGAATGAATTAAGGAAATTTATACACGATAAATTACCAATTAATATACTAACAAAATAGAAATTATACATTAGATCGATTCCATTCCCACATCACCCCCCTCCAGAGACCGTCAAGGGCGATGGAAAAAAAAAATTTAATAATAATCTGGGACACGCACTGTACGTCCTGACTTTGTCTTTTTGACCGTGTTTTCAGTCTCTGGAGTAGGTTGAATGGACGGGACAGGAATTGGTACATTCGGCACATCAGCCAGTATGTATGCAGGTTTAATGCGGTCTATGGACACTGTTACACTTTTGCCTTTCACACGCAACTTAAACACTTTATCACCTCTTTCGAGCACTTCGTACGGGCCAGTATACGCTGGCTGCAGTGGTGGATGACTCGCATCGTCTCTGAGCAGCACGTGACTGGCGGTGTTGAGATCCTTATATATGAAGATTCGTCTATTGCTCGTATGGCGTGACGCCGGCACTGGAGTGAGATTATGGGCAAACTTACGCAGGCGTGCGACATAATCCGTCACGTCAATAGTGTCATCTGGCGACTTGGCGTGTAATAACTCTCCCGGCAATCTCAGTGGCTCCCCGTACACGAGCTCAGCGGTCGAAGCGTTGAGATCCTCCTTGTACGCACTACGTATGCCGAGCAAGACCAAGGGTAATGTGTCTACCCAGTTGCTAGTCGCGTGGCAGGTAATAGCGGCTTTCAACTGTCTATGGAAGCGTTCCACGAGGCCATTGCACGCAGGATGGTAGGCTGTTGTGCGACGATGCTGAAAGCCGGCTAGCTCAGACAGATGCTTGAACAGGCAGCTCTCGAACTGCCTGCCACGATCAGTAACGATGTCGTTTGGGCAGCCGAATCGTGATATCCAGCCATGTAGAAGTCCTCTGGCTACGGCTTCTGCTGTGATCTCCTGTAGCGGTACTACCTCAGGCCAACGTGTATATCGATCGACGGCTGTGAGGCAGTATCTGAACCCTTGAGAAACTGGCATGGGGCCTATGAGGTCTATGTGGACGTGCATGAACCTCGCTCTTGGAAGCCGGTATGTTCCGAGTGGCGCAGAAACGTGGCGAGTGACCTTGGCTCTCTGACATGGCAAACAGGTACGTGTCCATTCGCGGCAGTCTTTATTGATACCTGGCCAAACGTACCGGTCTGTGACGAGCTTTATGGAGGCATTAGCACCAGGGTGGCTAAGGGAGTGCAAGCTCTGGAACACTTGTCTGCGCAACTCCTTCGTGACATAAGGCCTGAGTGTCTGGTCGCTTTCGTTGCAATAGAGTTCGGCTTGAATACCTGGTAACTTGAACTTCTTCAGGCGAAGCGAAGTATCACTCTGTAGGAGCTCCTGCAACTCTGGATCTCTCACCTGGGATTGCGCTAGCTTCTCCAAATCGATCGGCTGTGTAACTTCCTCAACGCGCGACAGGGTATCTGCCACCACGTTGTCCTTCCCAGAGATATGCCTTATATCAGTAGTAAATTGCGCTATGAAGTCCAAATGCCTGAACTGTCTAGGTGAGCAGTTATCCTTGCGCGAGTTGAAGGCGAAGCAGATGGGCTTGTGGTCCGTGTAGATTGTGAAGTCCCTGGCCTCAACCATGTGCCTAAAGTATTTGAGCGCTTCATATATGGCCAGGAGCTCACGGTCGTACGGCGAGTACTTACGTTGAGCGGGGCTCAATTTTCTGGAGAAGAACGCCAGCGGCTGCCATTCCTCGTCGATATACTGCTGAAGCGCGGCGCCCATGGCGGTATCAGAAGCGTCTGTGACAATGGCCAGCTTAGCCTGACTATTCGGATGCGCTAGCAACGCAGCCTGACATAAGCTGTCCTTACAACGCTCAAAAGCCTCATTTTCTTCAGCGTTAAAGTTGACGGGATGAGAAGGCTTTACGGATCCAGTCAAAAGCGCATGAAGTGGAGCCTGAGACGCTGCTGCCCCAGGGATAAATCTTCGGTAAAAATTCACCATCCCCAAGAATCTGCGCAGCTCCCTCACATTCTTTGGTGCCGGGAAGTCCTTGATGGCATCGACCTTGGACGGGAGGGGCTTGGTACCACCGGCTGAAATGCTGTAGCCCAGGAACGTTACCTCAGGTGCACCGAAGACACATTTGGAAGTGTTAATCACCATCCCGTATTCCTGGAATTTGGCAAACAGCTGGCGCAGGTGCTCTTTGTGAGTTACTTCATCCTTTGAGTACACCAGGAAGTCGTCTAAATAAGCATAACAAAAATCCAGTCCCCTTACCATCTCGTCCACAAACCGTTGGAACGTCTGGGCCGCATTCCTGAGCCCGAAACTCATATACGGGAACTCGTAGAGGCCGAACGGTGTGGTAATCGAGGTCTTCTGGATGTCTTCTGGGTTCACGGGGATCTGGTGGTACGCCTTCTCAAGGTCGATGGTAGAGAAAACCTGGCAACCAGAAATACTATGAGCAAAATCATGTATATGACGAATAGGATATTTATCCGGAATAGTCCTTGCATTTAGCATTCGGTAGTCACCGCAAGGCCTCCAGCCATTGTTTTTCTTAGGGGCTAGATGCAGAGGTGACGACCAAGGTGACTCTGAAGGTCTGGCTGTACCGTTTTGTAGCATCGCGGAGAACTCGTCCTTAGCAATTTTTAATTTGTCCGGGGCCAACCGTCGAGGAGAGCAAGACACAGGAGGCCCTGGAGTAGTTCTTATAAAATGCAGGACGTTATGCTTAGGAACCCGATGTACGCCGGATGGGCGAGTAATGTCGGGGTATTCTAATAGTATGCGATGGTAATCTGACTCACCCGACACCACTTTGACCGAAGAAATTTCGTCCGTGGAACATCCGGGCAAAGCCACGGCACACAAGCTAGTCGTCCTGTCGATCAGCTGTTTATTCTTGCAGTCGGGAAGAAGGTCGTAATACGCCAGGAAATCCACGCCGATTATTGGCTTCGTCACATCCGCAACAATAAATCTCCAAGCAAAGTCGCGGCGCAAGCCTAGATTCAGCACTAAGTGTAAGTAACCGTAAGTTATTATTGGTGAGCCGTTCGCTGCGGCTAACTGGTAGTTGGTTGGTTGTCGCCGATATTTCAGTTGTGACCTTGGGAAGACACAGACGTCGCTACCAGTATCCACGAGAAACTGTATCTTCGTCGATTGGTCAGTAACAAATAAGCGACCAGGACTCGGGCAAACGGCGGTCGCCATTAACGAGTGCCCCTTTCGTTTCCCGCCTGATAGTCGCACGGTTTCACGCACCTTGTTGCCTTCTCACCGAACTTCGCATGGTACCAGCACTCAGGAAACTTCCGATAACTTGACTGCGACCTCTGAGAGCTGGAGCGATTGCGGGACTTGCTGGATATACGAGATCTTGATCGCGACGGCCTACTGTCACTATTGAGCTGACTTTTTAGCGCTTTCATGTCCTTAGTCAACTCACTCACTTGACGCATGAGGATAGCCATTTGAGGATCCGGCGCTGATGCTGCGGCTACTTGAGGAGTTGCTACGTCGTGAACACGGTCGGCCAACTCAGCGAGCTCTTCAATTGGGTCATTGGACTTCGATGCGATCACAAATTGCAAGTTACTTGGCAGGCGAGATGTCCATATAGATAAAAGAAACTCATCGGGTATATTCGGCCCGGCCAAATGACGTAGGTGGCGAAGAAACTGGGAAGGTTTTCTATCGCCCAACTCTTCCTGACTAAGCAACTGCTTCACTTTCTTCTGCCGGGACACCGAGAGTCGTTTGATGAGCTCATCTTTTATTTTTTTATATTTGTCGGTCGCTGGTGGCGAAACAATTATATCCTCCACTTCGGCGGCGTACTGAGCATCGAGCTGCGCGACGATGTAATTATATTTGGTCGCATCCGAAGTAATATTCGAAACACTAAATTGCGATTCCATTTGGGCGAACCATACTGCCGGTTTCTCCGGCCAAAACACAGGCACTTTCACGCCGATGCGGTAAATTTCCGTTGATATGCCGCCATCTTGAGCGCCGTTTCTTTGTCTGTTCGGCCCGGGCCTCTCCGGCTCTTTATTCTCATTATCGCTCATTTTCAGTGCTCCACGGGGTCACCAATGTAGATGTGGTAGGTAGACTTGCCTTAATGCTGTTGTCAAGCGTGCCGGTAAGCGGGTGCAAATGCGGATGTAAATAAGAAGCACTAAGCGTCGTTTTATATACACCAATTTATTGTCTATTAATACGGCACACGGAAGAAACAGTTAGCACAATACACATCAGTCAATAAAGAACAGAAGGAGAAAGAGCGAAAGCGAAAGAAAAGTAAACTAATTAAAATACAATGCAAACGGAATGCAATTTGGCTCGGTAGCACGGTAAAGCGCACATGCGTCTCGCGTCGAGGTTTCTGAGGTACTAAGGTGCGCCCGCGCTGGCGGGCGGAATACATCGCTGTCAGCGCTGCAGCCGAGGGCCGCCCGTTAGACCGGTCCGTACGGCGCACAGCGCTGCAGCGGGACTCGATCAATTTACTCCACGACAAAGTGCATAGTTGCATACCCAGTTTATCTAATCAGAAGGTCGGTTGCTCTGTCCGCTAGTGATTTAAATACATATTTATATTGAGATTTTAAACATACATTATTTGCGGTTATTATTTAACTAGTTATTTATTTATATATTATATAATCTTAATATAAGTTATAAATGATTATAACTATACAAAATTATGCATAAAAATTATTATTTTCAGAATGAATTAAGGAAATTTATACACGATAAATTACCAATTAATATACTAACAAAATAGAAATTATACATTAGATCGATTCCATTCCCACACTACCCTCCACTAGTGTAAATTAAGTTATACATACTTATACGTTTTACGGTAACACGTGCAAATGTATAGTTGGTCAAACCAAACTGTCAGTAAATAAGAACTTCCCCTCTCTCCCTTCCCTTTCTTTTGAGTGCTAGTATTACTAGTGTAGGAAAAAGACAATTCGCAACTCGTGTCGATTTTTAATTTATCGCCACTCTTTTCCGCACTTGTATCGTAAATAACTATTTCAATCGTTTTTTATACACAATCTTTGATACGTCTTGGCAGGATCTTAATTTATCTGGTACATTATTTAAAGTTACGGTTAATTACTAAATGGACATACGATTCCATCAAAAAAATAGTAACAATAAGTTTTTTCACACACAAAATAATACAAAAGGTAATCACGGTCTATATCCCGGTCAATATAAGTCTAGTGAAACTAACCGTGAATCATTCAAAACTCTAATAAGTTTTTTGTCAAAAACCGAAGACAATATTATGTACGGACTGGAAGTTGCAAACCAAAATCCGGCGACATGAAGACCTTGGGAATAAGCTCGCGCGCGCTCGTTGCGCTCTGTATTTTAGTATGTGGGTATTTTTGCACTTTGTAATTTTTCCTCAGTCACCCATTGACCACGAACGCTGTAAAGGGCTCGAAACGTCGGGATGTATTATAAATTCAATATACGCGATATAATCCGTTTTCATAGTTTTATTTTTGTCAAAAGTTTCATTTTGAGCTTTTATCGCTGACTGTTATTTTCTTTCAACAGGCAACTAAGATACAATTCTAACAAACCCCTACGTAGTTAGGTTGCGTTGCTTTATCAAAGCCGTATAGATGACGTTCGGATTCCGACCGCAGCTGCACTGCGGCAGTATTGCAGCGCGACATTACTTCCGACTGCATTACTGCCACAAATGTCAACATTCCTTGCAGCAACTTCCTTTTTGACATTTGCGACAGTAATGCAGTTGGCAGTAATATAGTTTTTGGCGAACCGCGAGTTCTCAGTTCGGGGCGAACTAAATCTGCTGCGGGAAACCTTGTAGAGACAATAGAAAAAAACGAACAAGTGCGAGTCGGACTCGCCCACCGAGAGTTCCGTACTTTTTAGCATTTGTTGTTATAGCAGCAACAGAAATACGTCATCTGTGTAAATTTCAACTGTCTAGCTATCACGGTTCATGATATACAGCCTGGTGACAGACAGACGGACAGACGAACAGACGGACAAGACTCCTCTTAGTAATAGGGTCCCGTTTTTACCCTTTGTGTACGGAACCCTAAAAAGCAATGAAAAAAGTCATTTATTATCGCAGTAAAAAAAACAGTAGTAGGTACAATAAGCTTAAATTACAGCAGTACAAGTACATATTTATATGTACAAGTAGGAACTAACTATATATATATATATGACATTTAGAATTATGGTTAACATATAAATGCTAAGTGCGACAATAGGCTCGGGACTCAGCTTGTATTTTAAGTATCTTCTACGATTTAGAGTCTATTTCCACCCGTTAACACTGTGTTTCGCCTTGTTCCAGCAGAAACACCCCCATGTCATCTTTGAGGCGCGAACGAAGGCGAACAAGGGTTGTGCCAACAAGCTCGAATACCGCCCGAAGAGCCGCCGGACCAAACATGTCTCGTTCGTCGAGACGCCGATGGCTGATGACCCTATAGCTGTCGTGTAAGTATAAATAATACTAAAAAGTCTTATAAGGCCGTTCCATCGGTTTGCCACTATCACTGTCACATTTCGCAAGAAAGAACGGGAAAGATCATGCGCGCCAAGTGTCAATTTAATGTCAATGTCAATCTAATTTTGTCGATTTTTATTTGTTTTGAAAACGTTGCCTTACAATAGGTATCGAAATTCGAAAACGGTAAAATTACTATTCTAAAGATAATTTTTCTTCTTTTTTTTCTATGCTCTTTTTTTAAGGCTATAGACGCCTTTGACCAACTCTAAGGGCGACCAGTGTGTGCTTGCCCCTCCTCTATGAATCCTTTTCTAGATTACGATATAGCGAACAAGTAGGTACTCATATCTAGTAGCCCCAGATATGAAAACAACAAGATTTTCATAAACAACTGCTTAAGTATCTTTTGAATACAAAGTAAACTAAAGCCGTGTGGAAACAAAGTTTCACCCAACCTTTTCAAATACGAGTATAAACATCATGTCCCCCCAAGACTCTAAATCTGCATCTTAACTTAACCGCTCATTTTAAATTCCATTAAATAATCATGCATGAGCGCCGCAAGTAAACTTTTAATACAATTTAACAATTCCGAACTTGTATCCGAAGCTTCTACTTCAGCAAACAAACACTATATCAGAATAGTTTGTGAAAAAACGTAAAAATGGCGCTGGAACTCGACTAGTTACGATATTAAATCACGGACTTGTCCCAGCAACTTTTGAATAATGCAGTGTAAGTTTTGAGGCAAAAAGTCCGGTTTTATTCTGAGATGCCGTGAACGTTGTAAGTTTACTGCATAGATCACTTGCACGCTAGATGTAGCATATAATAGGGCTACGGTCTGCTTTAAACGCCACCCGCGATGTAGCATATTACCTAAAATACTGAATGATCTGCCAGAAGTTGTTTGTGCTAAATATTTAAATGGTAAACATATAAAAAAGTCATTAAAATGCACTTATTAAAAACTAACGACACAAGCGATGTATACTAAGAATCATACTTTTGATAAGATATAGGATATAATTTTCATTGTTTTCTTTATATTATTCTCGAATCCCCATCGGCACACAAACCTCCATAAGGTTTTGCCTACGATGGGTCTTGTAATAATCTAATAAACTGTAATTTGTTTCCTTATTCAATAAAAAAAAGCATAATGTATAACAAGGTTACGGAGGCAAAATCGAACGTACACTTGACATCAAAACGATATCTAAATGATGTCGGTTAGGTATCATTCGCAAGGGCATCTCGCTCGAGCTAATACATCTACGAACAAGTCCAAGCAAAAATAACGCGCGAATGATAACTAACTGACATCATTTAGATATCGATTTGACGTCAAGTGTGCGTTCGAATTTGCCTCCTAGCCTGCTTTAAAAGCTACCCGCGACGGACAGCGCCGACAGGTGACTGACATCCTGCCTGCTGCGGGTGCTCCCACACTGGCTGTTATTATAACACAATAACAGGGACAACATGATAGTATCGATAGTGTTTTATTATATTGTCCCTGTCGACACATCAGCACCATAAATGTTCAGTAATGTGTAATCTATCGGAGGTAATCTATGTTTTACTGCTAGAGGGTTGCAACATAAAGTGCAGTGTTCACGTTTCCAGGAAAAGTGCAGTATACACAGTGCTTACGCGTATTCATTCTTGGTTTCAACGTACCGAGATTTCTATGGATATTTTCTTTTCGCTCAAGTTCCATGTTACAACTGGGTAAGTAGGTAGTTTTTAAAAATCTAAAATAATTTATAGCAAGTTTTTAGGAAACTTTGTAAAACGTACTCGTCAGTTATATAAATACTACAAAAATGATTAAATTCTAATTAAAAAGATGTAGCAAAAACGTCCGTAAACGTGTTTCACTCGATAGCAAAGTTTGTTTAACTCTCGTGCCTTGAATTCTTCTCAAAGCTCAAAATTCGAATTAAATTAAATTGTGGAATCTTTTGCTTGCTCGGGTACATCAATAGCACGAGGACTCAAACAACAACTTTAGCCCCTTGTAAAATAAATAACTATTTCCCGTCACCAACCATCAAAACGTCCAATCATCATCAACACTTCCGCCATTTATGAAACAAATCATTCTAGCGATTCATATCACCAATCAAACGTCAAGGAAAAGAAATCCACATCCGCGATACAACCGGCAGGTCATTACGACTGAGCTCGGGCCAATCCGACACTTTCTACCATATTTACACAACCGCCTATCTCTAAAAACTCCATTTAAGTTAAAACAGTCTTACCTATCTCGAAATAGAGGTGATTTTCGGTTACAAGGATAAGTAAGATAAGTATTCCTGAAAGGAATAAATTGTTATTCGCCATAAATCATCCGGTCGCACCCAATTTGTCGACGCGAACTGATGAAAAGGCCTTAAGGGGCCTAAGGCCCTCAAAATACAGAAATCGTATGTCACCGTCAGCTTTGCGGTGTTTAAACTGGTTTGAGGTCGATATTTCATATCATTCCTTTTGTTTTCATGTACATACCTACATTATAATACTTACTGAATTTTTAACATCTTAATTAAGTCAATCCATGACGTCCTGTGAAGGCATACATATATTTACAAGAATAAATCATTTGCGTAGTTTGAAGGCGGAGATAGGACTTGGTAAACTTAGGTAAAGTAAAAGTGGAGAATCGTTATTGTAATCTTAACACTCCGGAATTCGAAATTGATATATCTTATCTTTGGAAGAGGTCGCTCTTTAGCGATAAGACCGCCTGTTGTCTGCCTCTACATTTAATCAATTGTTCTTTTCTTTTGTATCTTTTTACTGAGGTGTGCCAATAAAGAGTATTCTATCTATCTTATATCCGTCCGAAGGAATATGAAAAATTATCTTTTCGGTCCTGATTTCATTGCTCAGTTTGTTTTCAAAAGTAAAAACAAAATACTCGATTGTGTCGCATATAGGTACGATACAGATACGCAACGAAAATAAGTTTTAGTTTTAAGCTGATATTTTATGTATTCAATTTAATATAAATTGGTTGAATCACGATTATGCCTCATATGATGCATATAGGCACAATCTACATCTAGTTTACCAACCTATACAATATTATCGAGTGAATTTTTATGTTGATTTTTTTCTAAGATCCAACCCTCATCTCTCAATCTGTAACTTGCACCAAAGTTCAGCAGCATTACGTTAAATTTCTCCTTTTTAACCAATCCACGAACCGATCGCGTCACAGGCAGATCGGCCTCTTAACTTCTCAACCTCGTATCAGATGATTACATTACCTAAAAGCAACCTTTCCAAGAATAAAATAAAGTTCGAATTCGAAATTTGAGAAAATTATATACGATGATTGGAGAGTAAGCCGGTTAGATAAGAAAAAGCGCTTTATCTTTCCCATTTCACTTTGATACCCTCTGGGGACATTACAATGACGCCTTTGACGTAGAAACTGTCGTTCTAAGCTAATGATTTGGTTTCGGGACGTTAATGAGAACCCGTCTTTTAGTAGGGTTCATTAAAAAAGATAATCGGAGAGAAGGTCGGACGTGGTGCCCTTTAATAATGAGAGACATTTGCTTTCAGCCATTTTAGCAAGATTCGAGGTGATAAATATCAAAAATACATATTTATGTTCATTTATTTATTCATGAAACACAAGTGGGTAAAGACTTATAATAACACTTAAAATCACAAGTCAAAACATAAAATCAAATAGAGAAATAGGATCCCTGATTTATCTTTATATTTAGCGTCGCTAAATAATTCTCAGAAATCGCTCAATAAGCAAATAGTCTAACACTCAATCAGATCAGATTATCAGACGCCCTTTCGCCCCCGACCCCCGACTGATCACGGTGGCAAATATTTAGTGAAAGTTTGCATTGTGGTCGAGATTCAGACGTATGTTATATTTTAGTTCGTGGGAACGATAAAAAATTCAAGCGAATAATAAGGGTTGAACCCTTATTATTCGCTTAAATTTAGTTAGTTGGGTCAAATTATTTTCGTTATCTTATTTTCTGTCCCCAAAAATGTCACAGTTTCAGATAATTTATATTTGAGATGAGACGGTCTCATTTTTTTAAAATGAAACTTGATTAAAATTAGAAGTATGGGAATTGAAAAATGAAAATGAAAAATGATTTATTTAGTAGCTTTTTTAACAAAATACAGGTTGGTGTCCCTTTTTAAGTATATAAATACTTGTGTTAAGGAACACCGCTCTTCCTTAGTGACTACCTAAAAGCTAAAAGCAACTATAAGGTTACGCTAAGGTTAGGTTAAGGCTAAACTAAACAGTTTATAAGTGATGAGTAGGCTATGTTATACTAAAACTAAGATAACGCTAGCAGAGTAACTAACGTAATTTTAAAAGTTTAAGGGCCACTTATGTGATAGTTTGTTTGTGTGTGTGTGTGTGTGTGTGTGTGTGTGTGTGTGTGTGTGTGTGTGTGTGTGTGTGGGTTTGTGTGTTAAGGTAATGGTTTGGTTGCTTGAATTATACTAGATTATGTTTTAAGTAGATTTTCTATATCGACGCAGTTTTTAGTGTTAAACCAGTTTATTACCTTTATTTTACATACCCTATAGGGGGAAGTATATATATATCTATTTATTTATTTAAAAGGTTGTACAATTTTGCCGATAGGGCAATGTACTGTCTTTTAGCAAAGGCAGGATTTGTTGGTGGAATAGGGATTATATTCGTTTTTTTTCTTCTAGAGGCATTAGAAACAGGGTAATAAAACGTGAACTTATGTATCCGTAAAATTACATTAAGCACGTATAATTTTCTTACAGATAAAAGTCCACATAGATCATACAGATCAACGGTTGGAAACCTGTAAGGCTTAAAGTACATGACTTTTATCAGCGCTCTTTGAGCTTTTTTAAGTTGTAAAAATTTTGTTTTGGTGGCTCCACTAGTAGGGACAAATTAAGTGTTTTCAAGATGCTTGTATAGCCATAATCTAAAATGCATTGGCCGTCTCATCTCAGCCGCTCTTGACACAATCAACAATCATCCGTTGCAACAATCATCCGTCAGGGATGCAGTGGCCATTGATGATAATATAACATAGGTAACTACTTCATTTAAAATATTTATCAGTACGGTTTTTACTCACTATTATTATTTTATTTATTGGTTTTTAGAATCCGAAACGTCGCCAAAAGCGACTAAAAATAATAGTGAGTAAAAACCGTACTGATAAATATTTTGAAATATGTCTCACGATAGTTTAAGTGCGTTAATTTAAAATGTTAGTAAAGTGGGTAAGGTTATGGCTACTTGAACCTTTGAAACATACTTACAGACTTCTTGGGCCGCTTAATTACAACCCTAAAGCCAAAGAAAAATGTTATGTAATTTGAAACCGGAAAACATGCAAGTCATATTTGTATAACCAAACTCATGGAAGGAAATGTAAAATTGTGTTTCCTTATCCATTAGTGTCTGGCTTAACAGTGACAGTAACGATTTGACTTCAAAAATGTACTACGAGTATAGAAGACAGATAATTGCGTGGCTTTCCTTTTCTTTAATTTTGGATGCATTTCTACCATTGTTTGATGTAACTGGATTTGATAATTGTATATTAATATTTTTTTAACTATTAGTCCATGAATTTTGTGGCAATCTTGAGACCTTTCTCTACTTAAGTCACCGATTCGAAACCTGATTAAACAACTTTCGCAGAATAGAAAAAAATCACGAAGATAGGTCTAAAACGCACCATTAAACGTTTGTTAAACAACATATTTTCCTTTTTAACGGTTGAAAATAACACAGCGCGATTTAGACACCAACAGGAAGCCTCAAATACCCCAGTGACTTACAACCCAGCAATTACACGTAAATAACTTTAGAGGCGGTTCCGACATGTTTCTGGCTGCCGTCACTCCTCAGATGTTATTTCGATTGCGTACACTTGCACCAGGTAATCTAGGGCATAGAGTAACTTATACTAGAGCGGTACTGTCATAGTAAATTTTGTAACCCCAGTAAATTCACTGCCATCTGTCGACACACTTTAAAACTAAAAATAAATATTTTTTTAAATACGATAAAATGTATTTAGATATGTATATTTTTTTTATTTTATTTGCATTAATTATTTTTATGATTCTGACCCATGTTCTTTCACTGATATGCGTTAAAATTGTTAAATAACAAACGAAACCGTCAACGCCATCTATACGACAGTTGGCCAAAGCTAGTAGCGCCCTCTGAACGAGAATCAAATTTTCGTGATTTTCGGGGCACGTTTTTTCCTTAGACTGTATCCATCTATTACGGAGTTATATCTGTCTTTGTCTAGGGTAAGCGGGATCCGCCGTAAAATATTACAAGTATTACAACTCGTATGATTTTGGGCGTCTATCGCAATTAAAGCATTAATATTAACATTAAAACCGATGATGAGGAGAGGAGAGGAATAGATGAGAATATAAGAATCAAAGTTTTTGGAACGTTAGCCGCCATTATAATAACGTGACTAAATACGCCCAACCCTTGACAGTTCAAACAGGATCCTGCTTTTATTGAATTTATATTATGTGTCTGTCGATTATCAAGTAAGGCAGTTGGCGTTTTCGCACATAAATTAAAATTGTGAAATTTTATAGCCGTTTTAGGGAAATAAGTAAATATTCTTTATTGTGCACCATAAAGTTACAAAATACACAGAGAGCAAAATACAAGCTTAAGACTAGGTAACAACAGGCGGTCTTATCGCTAAAAAGCGACCTCTTCCAGACAACCTTCGGGTAGCAGGAAAGTTAAGTACTTACAACTTTGAACGGGTAATGCCGATACATATGAATTATCAAACCGAAAACACAAACTTTTATAAACATTTTTATAAACTTTAAAGTACATACGTACATACATACATATATAATCATAGATAAAGGCAAGTTAAGGCAAGTAAAGGGAAGATATTGATTTAAAAAAATAACTGGTATTAATTAACACCAAACGATCAAATTCAGTCACATTCAAGAAATAATAAAAGATACCCAACACACTAATTAGTTTGATAGAAAGCTCGGTGAACTTCCGTGAATTCTCTTGGAATAACAACCCTGACAAATACGAATCACGCGATTCGGGCACCTCCGCCGCTCCTCGGGAGGGCTCGGGCAAAAATAGTCCCAAAAGGGATTAAATCTGCCGAATAAATGATCCGACGGTTTGCTTTTTCCGAACGAGATTGTCTAAACAAATGTGCCGTGGTATCGGGCGGTGGAAAAACGAATTTTAGTTAATCCGCTGCTGTTTGGGCACTCAATGAGAAGATTACGTATTGAAAATTTTAGCTGAGATTTTCTCTCACCAGTCGGCCAATGAAAATGTAACAAATTAAAGCTTGTGCTTTATGTTGCACAATCACCAGAAATGAAAGAAGAAATTCATCTGAAATAATTACCACAAATCTAAATGTAAAATAATACCAAGGGCACAGTATATTTAAAGTCCCATGAATACGGTATATAAAATCAGAAAATAGCGGCCCGAATCGAACTTTAAGATACGTCAAATATTACGTCTAGATACGATATGGATTAGATAGGTATGTTACTGTCAAAAGTGACGTTTTTTCGAACAAAAACGTCACTTTTAACACTGACATATCGTTAGTCTTGGACTCAAGGGCCTGACACTCTTTTATTGAGAAAGAATAGTCTTATTGCGATTCCTATAAGAGAAAAGATAAAATAGTGCCATGCTTTCTCCTTATCACTGACCGGGTGGTATCATAGGTAGGAGGCGATGGCGAAATACCTAAATTTATAAGAGTGAAAGAGAAAAAATCCTATGCTGCCCAAATTTTAAATGAATATTCTTTCTCTTACCCCCGGTCGCTCGGTGGCGCGTCTATAACTACTTGTATTATAAGTACTATGTCTATGCTTGGTTTGGTTCGCTTGACACGATTTCTTTGTTTAAGATGGAAAAAACACCCAATTACTAAGAATATTGGATTGGAACCGAAGTTGAACCTCTGAGCCCTTCTAAGAGCGAAGCGCGGAGACTCATTCAAAGCTGCATTCTAAATTCGATCTTAACACTTCAGTTAAGAAGTTCAGTAAAAAAAAAAAAAAAAAAAAAAAAAAAAAAAAAAAAAAAAAAAAAAAAAAAAAAAAAAAAAAAAAAAAAAAAAAAAAGTTACTGATTTTAAAATTAGTTTTCCTTCTATTGTCTGACGAGACTTTTTGATGTTTTTCATCTGTATTTTATATTCTCATAAATTCTTATCATCTTTGGTTTTAGCTAGAGGGCGCTTTATGTAACTGTGAAATCATCTGTATTAAAAATGACCTTTCATTGGATAACTTTTAGATAGTAGTGAAAATGCGTGTCATACTTGCCACACCGCTATCCTCAATTCGCCGCCATACCCAAACAATATACTCTATATATTCTAAAGGTTAAAATAAAACTTTCCTTTCACGAAACATAGTAGAAAATGGATCGTTTGATAGAAATTTCATCTCAGAGAAAACTATTTTCTGATACAGCTTCTTTGATGGATATCTAAAAGGACAGCTTTAGAAACTAGCATACCATTTATAAAACAGTTTTATGTTTTTTTAGGGTTCCGTACCCAAAGGGTAAAAACGGGATCCTATTACTAAGACTCCGCTGTCCGTCTGTGCGTCTTTTCGTCTGTCTGTCTGTCCTTCTGTATGTCACCTGGCTGTATCTTATGAACCGTGATAGCTAGACAGTTGAAATTTTCACAGATAATGTATTTCTGTTGCCGCTATAATAACAAATACTAAACAGTACGGAACCCTCGGTGCGCGAGTCCGACTCGCACTTGGCCGGTTTTTTATCAATTATTACTGATGATGACCTTTGAACAAGTAATATAATAAATTTAAAAGTTGAAAAATTACTGCCTTGGATGAGACTTGAACTCACGGCCTCGGGATCGATACTCCAGCGCTCTGCCAACTGAGCCACCAACATCTAACACACATACATCCAACATTATTTTAAGCTTAATAGCATCCTTCGCAGATGTTTCTGCTTGTTAAAAAATAATTTAAGTAATATAATTACAACCAACATGATATCTATTCTGAGTGGCAAATGGAGTGAAGATTAATTATTTTTAATTAAAACGCCGGCCAATATTGGTAATTCTATTTAATATAAAGCCTGACCAGTAATATATGATCATTGTCAAGAGGGCGCTGTTGTTGTGCATGTATAGGGTGACAGTTTAGTATAGTATGAAAAAATTAGTTCCAGTGAAATTCCGCAACATGGCGCGTGATCATATATTCCTGAATTAATTTTTAACAAGCAGAAACGTCTGCGATCGATGCTATTAAGCTTAGAATAAATTTAAAAGTGGAAAAATTACTGCCCTGTGAGACTTGAACTCACGGCCTCAGGTGGCTCAGTTGGCAGAGCGCTGGAGTATCTATCCAGAGGCCGTGAGTTCAAGTCTCACCCAGGGCAGTAATTTTTCCACTTTTAAACATATATTCCTGGTCAGGCTTTAAACACACAGTCGACATATCAAAACATAATAACCAATGTATAGAAGCACATATTTATGGAAATACCCAGTTTCACCCAATGACACAAATGAAAAAGCGTAGGAATACATATTTATGACCGCGACTGTACACCCACAGTTTGGCGGAACGCGAAACTTTTTTAATAACTCACTGATGTTTCGTCGGTAAATAGTTCCTAGCATTATTCCCGATCCTCGCTCTAGTATCGACAAAACCAATATTAGCTGACCTCGCGTCACATAACTACTATGCGAGATTGGAGATCAAATTAAAAATAGTAGTTGGTTCGGGTCAAGCAGTTGATATAACAGAACAATTCCAACTTGCCTGCACCATAGTTCTGTAGAAAAGAGTCATATGTGCAATCAATAAAGTGACATACATACATACATAAACCACTAAATATAGTTATAGCTCTTTCTGTGACAGTGTAGTGAACTGGGGCGTGCGTTGTTCTGAAAATGTATAATTAAGTACAGTCGATGGCAAAAATATCCTGACAAATGGCTCAAAAATGATGAATGATGAACACGACTTTATTGTCTTAAGGTATTTTTTATACGTATTTTTGCAATTTTGGGAATGTATATATATTTATTCTCTTGAATGTATATAATAACGCGTGCATTGGAGTTTTGGTGGTTCAAATAGTTAATGTCAATATGCTAAGTTAATGTGGAGTAATCAAAAGATCTGTATGGATAATAAGTTGGTACGGCGTACGCCAAAAAACGCTGCAAATTTTGTCAAAAGCATGAAAATCGGTACGATTGATCTTTAGGCCTTTTGAATCAATTTGACCCGTAGCACCAAAATTAAATCAAAAGGTGAGGAGTTATGACGTCATCTTTTTTTGTATGGGTATTTTTTTGTTTAGTAAAAGCGTAATTCCAGCTCTAGACACTGGAGGCTTTGGTCATTTTTTCCTTCGTACATGACATTTATTTCGGGTTATTGAATCAATAGTTATTTATAAATAAATTTACCAAAGCAAATAAATTTAGCAACTTAAAGAGGAAGAAGGGAAGACCAAGGAGAGCGTACATGCATCAAATAAAGGAAAAACTCAACGTCGTGTCCTATCAGGTTGTCAAATAGAAGTCAGAGGACCGCCAAATATGGAAACTGCTCCACCGACAAGTCTTACTCCTAAATATATGATGATGATGAAATTTACCAAAAGCAGTTGTTATAAATGTAAGCAAAATATTTTGAGAAAACCTGTGAGGAAATGTGCATTAAGCGTGGATACTTTGGCCTAAACTTTTCAGTAAGAGGTCTATGCCTAGCAATGGAATGACATGTATGATGCTGACTGGTTATGATTGTTTCACGCTCAAAATTACTCAAGTTTATGAATTAAACAAACACCGAAAACATTACAATTTTTGTCGTCTTGGCTCAAAACCATCATCATCATACCAGACCTTTATCGCCCACTGCTGAGCATAGGCCTCTCTACCAGTACGCCACTTGTCCTAGTCCTGAGCTAATCTCATCCAGAAGTGACCCGCAATCTTCCGGATGTCGTCCACCCAACGAGCCAATGGACGCCAGGGGCTTCTTTCATCCGAAAGCGGCCACAATTCCGTTAACACCATTCCGTCTTGGCTACTAACTAGTAGCTGAATCGTAGCTTAATCGGTACAATGATCGTAGGCCCTGCAATACGGGTCCAAGGTATGATTGAGATTATAAATCTATATTTTTTTTATTGCAGAGAAAGAACGCCCCGCTCAAAAGAGGGCGACTGGCGGTGGTGGAAAGACGCCGGTCTTCGGGAGCTGAAGCGACGCAGAAGAGACGTCCGAGAGACAACGAAGTACATCGAGACGGCGCTCGTGATCGACCGCGCGATGTTCGAGCGACGGAACGGCAGCACGCGCTCAGAAGTCGTGCATGACGCCATACAAGTCGCCAACATCGCGGACTTGGTGAGTAACTGAGTATTATATGAAACTATAGTTTAAGCGACGTATGTACAAACGACATCGAAGTAGGATGGCACCTTAGTCATAGAGCGACGGAACGGCAGCACGCGCTCAGAAGTCGTGCATGACGCCATACAGGTCGCCAACATCGCGGACTTGGTCAGTATTATATGATTCTATAGTTTAAGCGACGTATGTACAAACGACATCGAAGTAGGATGGCACCTTAGTCATAGAGCGACGGAACGGCAGCACGCGCTCAGAAGTCGTGTATGACGCCATACAGGTCGCCAACATCGCGGACTTGGTCAGTATTATATGATTCTATAGTTTACGCGACGTATGTACAAACGACATCAAAGTAGGATGGCACCTTAGTCATAGAGCGACGGAACGGCAGCACGCCCTCAGAAGTAGTGCATGACGCCATACAAGTCGCCAACATCGTGGACTTATGAATATACGAAACGTTAGTTAACGCTTCATTGAAGAAGCATTCGAGGAACGTCAAAGTAATGGCGACGCAAGCACACGCGAAGTACGCCAGTACTTTGCTTGTGTGCGTATGAATGTATGTATTGTTTTTCATTACATAAAGAGCCGTATTGAGAAATGAATTATTATTTTTGCGCGCAAGTTATAAGTAAATTACGAGATAATACTGTTTGTGTCAAAAACATCGCTTTTTGACCCTCATCAGAAATCAGTCTGAATTAAAAAACCCAAACAACAATATTTATTCCAAAAAAATTAAAGGCAAAAAGTTGATGTCAAAAGGTTAAACGTTCTATTGCTCTACATTTTAATACCCAATTGATGGTTATAAATGTTGCTATGTATTTTTCATAATCATAACTTATAAAAGAGTCCTTGAGGCCTTCTTGAAGAATATTGAATTTCGAAGTTTGATGACATCCGCTGTCACCTACTATAGAGACAATTATTTGCGTACTGGGATTATGACGAGCACTTGCACGTCTACCTTATGAATTTAAAAACTATGTCACGAACGTCGCTCTCGTCTGAGAACGCAGACTGCTTCACAACTGCTTAGTGCAACTGCATATCATGACCAATATATCATACACCTGCCTGCCTGTATGTAGTATTTCAGAACGTTACGACCTGATGCAAACCTTAAAAAAAGAGCGTACCTAGTCCCATCTTTAAGGCCATGTATTGTAACCTACAACCCCTCTGGTGTCCAGAGGCCACGTTAATTGCTTACTAACAGGCGATTGGTCTGCTTGTTTGCCTCCTATATCACAAAAGAAACATTAAATACTAGAATTATATCGACCGGGATTACTCCAAAAGTATCAAGGAACCTTACAAATCCCAAACGCCTGATTATACTCGTCCATCTCACAAAAACCTCGTCACCTAGGCTGTATACCGTTGTTATATACTTGATCGATGGCTGGCGCGACGCCACGACCTTGCGAATTCGAGTGGACTTTGTTCACGAACAATTGACTTGTTATTGGCACTTGAGTGCCGTGACAGTGGCTTTTTCTAGTGTTCTTTTAGTGCCAGATTTAGGGCACGTGTAATCTTGATTCTCTGAATTGTGACTTGTGACTTGCATTATTTCTTTAGTGATAGAGGCCAATTGAGTTGCTTAACTTCAAAGTAGGGTAAATCCAACAGATTTTGCGATTTTCGTAAATATTAAGTATTAATTAATAGGGTAGATAGATTTACTAAGAGGGACGAATAGATTTATCCGAGTTTGAAGTTAAGATTACATTGAGACATCCAAGTCGCGTGTGTATTTCACTCGTACTTGCTCGACTCGTACTGGAGCAACCTGAGCACGCAGTGGGTTAATTAACACAGCACTATTTAGGCATATTAAAATATATATTGAACGGCGTGTATCTTCTCAATGTAAACAATAGGATCGAGTGACATGATGATGTCAAGTAAACAAAAATTAGAACGGGCGAAATAGAAACTTAGTAATAATCATAAACACACATCGTCGTTAGCCTGTACCAAACCAGTTCATATAATACATAATAAGCACAGACACCGTAATGTATATAAATTACACTAAAATCTAAATTTAATACGACTGACGTCATTTAGATATTATTTTGATGTCACAGTATAAATTAGAATTGGCCTCTTGCAGTATTTCTTTATTATCAAGTCTCATTATAGTACCAATAAATAATTGATCAGTTTTACGTTTCAATTCTCAGTGATCATAATATGTAAATATAATCAATTAAGGGATATCGTACTCGTACTTATCATGCTTGGCATGATGATGCCACGCGTTTTCAATATTTAGGAATTTTTACATAGAGTAACAATAGTCCATCGCATTCACCTAATAACCCAGTTTATTTAAGATCCCATCAACTCCCAATAGTCCTTACACCCTGGCGGGTGCTGCCTCTGCGTGCGTCCCGTGATACGGGCAAGGGCAGCATCCGCTCGGTGTAAAGTGTTAAAAGGGCCTCTACGTGTTGGTTTCGGCTCTGCGCACGCCTCCAAAAAGTCCAGAACACCATTGTTCCGTAATGGGCAAGACCTAAGTTCAATTTGCACTTTAATTTATTGAATTTTACGATGACGAACAGTGATACAAATCTTATCCATCCCTCCTTCATCTGATTCAAATCGAGTTTTGAACTATTATTTATATCTATGACTGGCATAGCTATAATTAGCACTCGTCAAATCGTGTAAAAATATTTTTCATAATATCAATATCTAGAGAGGAAAATTGGGACTACATTTCGAAGAAGATATCTTTCACCGTCCTTTTGAGAAGGCTACAGAAAAGTTCCTTGCTGTCTTATTTACTTAGCTACCAAACAAAAATACAATAGGTATCGTTTCTAAGTCTCAGCTCTTAACCATTTAGAAAAGGTTCATATAAAAGCCAACTTGTCCAGGCATGCCATTGAGATTAAGCCCTCCATTCCACAGTTAGAATGTGACCTAAACATAAAGATGACTTTTTACAACCTCAAACTGTCATCGCACACATAACGTGCAAGATTCTATGTCGGGCTCTATTGGAGCATCTCACTATCCCAGTCATATCTTGCGCAATTCTCTCACTGAAAAAGTAACTTTAACTTAAACGAAATAGGGTTGATGTTTCGAAATACTTTAAGGGGAGATATGATGTTTATAGTGTAAGCGCTCGGTTTGCAGTGAGCACATAACCGTAGGGATGAGCGTTAAGGCCGGGGTCACAATTGCTTCTGCGTATGGGATGAAAAAAGTTTAGTGCCGGCCGATGGGAGAGGATACGTAGCAGTTTACTATTCCTTTATACAGATCTGGTTTGCTTAAAAATTTGGACAAGTATTCTTCAACCCTAACTTTAACTTCTCCTACGTCTTTTTTACTTCGTACATTGCAATTTTATAGTTAAGCGTAGGCTCTCTCTCTTTAGCGATAAGAAACCGTCGCTCTTTAGCGATAAGATCGCCTCTTAACACTAGACCCTACTCATAGTGTTGTGTTCCTGCCGGTGAGTAAACGAGCTAAACGAGGGAGAGGACTGTTAGGGTCGGCAACGCGCATGTAACTCCTCTGGAGTTGCAGGCGTACATAGGCTACGGAGACTACTTAACATCAGGCGGGCCGTATGCTTGTTTGCCACCGACGTAGTATAAAAATAAATCTTGTCTGCCTCTGTCTTGTTTTTCTTTACGCTGTAACTTTTACTGAGGTGTGCCAATATAGAGTATTCTATCTATCTATCTTCTATCTATCTACATAATTTATTGCTTGCTGCTAGCACGAAGAGTTGAATTATGCTACAGGAAAGCTTTGTGGGTTTCGAAGGCTATGGCTACGCTACTATCAGAATTTAAATCAAAGACTCAACATCAAAGAAGATCTATTACTTGCTCGATACTCAAAATTAGCACTCGCAGTAAAAATCAACAGTCGCATGCTATATTTCTTAGCAGAAATGAGACGAAATTTAACAGATAGACCAAGTTTTTGATACGTTATTTTACCCTTATTCGAATTTCTTTTTCCTATAGTGGATTATTTATAAACCGTACTACAGAAACCTTAAAAAAGTACATTCACCCAAAACATCACCAGTGACACTTAGGGACAAACAAACGGGGACTTATTCTAATCCGGCTCGGCAGTACGAACGACCATTTTATTTCGACGTGTAAGGATGATGTTTGCACACCTAAAACAATAGAACATGATGAATTGTTTTATGTAAATTTAGATGAAGGCAGACGGTGGTAAATGGGGATTTGTGAGATTAGTGTATTTATATAGTGTTTGACGTAATGTACTAACTTAACTTTTAATAACGATTCACTTTACCCCCTCATTTTTAATACTTAAATGTAATAGGAGATGGCGGGACGACTTGGACGCATTCTACCCCAAATGGTGGGAAAATGCCGATGACAGGGTCGAGTGGAGAAAACGAGGGGAGGTCTTTGCCCAGCCGGGCCAGCACATGATAGGCGCGACAGTATCTCGCCGCGAGATAGACTACCCGTCCCCCTTTAATTCATACAGTTAGTAAAAGACGGGTAGTCTATCTCGCGGCGAGATACTGTCGCGCCAATCATGTGCTCTACAGGCAGCAGTGGGACACCAAAGTAGGCTAATAAAAATAAATAAAAATTAAATGTGTTAAATTTTGTGTCGTTTCAATAAACACGAGTCAAAGTAGCGGTCACTGACAAACACAGTAATATTTTATACAGTAGCAGCAAATAATTGCATATAATATTTGGTAATTTCTCAAAAGTGGCTCTAGCGATTTCGATGAAATTTACAATATAGATATGAAAACGACAATTCTATTAAACTAGGGTATATTTCAAAAATAATTAGTTTGTCCTAGTTTTCTTGGTATGTACGTCGGTGGGTATTAAATTGTATACGAGGGCGAAAAATAAATACATAGAAAACATCCGTGACGCAGGAATACCGGTATTCGAACCCAGGACCATCGGCTTCACACGCAGGGTCACTACCCACTAGTCCCTAATCCGCATTGTGATACCGCGGCTCCCACATTGCCACGTGCAGTGAGTAGGACGTAAGTTTTCTTCAGGTAAGGTGTATTGGGATATTTGGGATAATTTTGGAAATTGGGTAATCCCGAAAATCATTACAAAATCTCTCATATTCCGTTGTAACAAAAGTCCCTTTTTGGAACTATCTGCCACTTTTTTAGGGTTTTTCCCTTTCGCTACCCTACTTACTTCGCTACACTACCCGAATTCACCTTTAATGGTAAATTTATACTTTTATGAAACGGGGCGAAAAAATTGTTCTAAAGGGGACCACTGACTATCAGTCCGCCGGACGATATCGGCCTGTCAGTTAGAACAAAAATTTGACAGTTCCGAACAACTCACAGGCCGATATCGTCCGGCGAACTGATAGTCAGTGGCCCCCTTAACTGTGAAATTGGATTGTTTCTACAGTTCGAATTTCGAATCAGTATGTTATGACAGGCCAGGCTAGCAATCATGTGTCTGTCTCAAACCGCATGGTTAATCAGACCCGAAGCTCCGGTGCAAAAGCTAATTGCATGCTAATTCACCAGCCATTTTGTCTCCCGGCTGTGAATTTTACGGTTAGGGATGTAGACGTGTAGTGTTTTTCTAGTTGAAAGCAGCTTGGGAATAGGGGTTTCATGTATTTAAAATAAATTATTTCACACCCTGCACAAAACAAAGCACCAGAATTAGAAAAACATAGACAGTAGTAATTTTTTGACACAATTTCTATTTAATAAATCGTATAGGACTAAAAAGTTAGGTGACTAGACAGTGACGTCACTTGTGCAGTTTTCATATAAATTCCATATTCTAAAAAAACCGGACAAGTGCGAGTCGGACTCGCCCACCGAGGGTACCGTACTCTTTAGTATTTTTTGTTATAGCGGCAACAGAAATACATCATCTGTGAAAATTTCAACTGTCTATCAATTCAATTCAATTCAATTATTTATTCATAAAATTTTACATTTTATACGTCCATCAGTTTACGATTACACATTACATTACATATTAAATATACATTAAACAACTATTACTATTACAACCTAAATACTTATTTACAAAAAGAATTCGTCAATGGTGTACAATGCATCTTTGACTAATTTTGTTTTCATTTTCCGTACAAATTAAGCATAACTCGGGGCCTGCTTTATTGCCGGAGGGATCTTATTATAAATCTTTGGACCAATGAAGTTAAGGCATTTTTTAGTTTTAGCCAGTCGTGTGTGTGGCAAGCTCAGGTCATGTCGCCGTCGCGTGATGGAGCCGTGCGCATCAGCGTTGGTATGGAAGCGGTTAATATTACTTCTAACATACTTAGCCATTTCCAAGATGTAAAGACTAGGTACGGTTAGTATGTTGTATTTTATGAACAAATCCTTTGCAGGATGATCCCAACTAACACCAGCGATGATGCGCAATGCTCTTTTTTGGAGTTTGAATACTCGCTCACGTTCCGCAGCCCAGGTCGCATCACGGTTCATGAGATACAGCCTGGTGACAGACAGACAGACGGCGTGTTATTAGGCAAGAGATAGGTTTTAAAGTTATTAAGCATAATTTTTGTTATTAGTTTTAACTTTATTTGTTCTGCTTTTGTTATTTAAATTATGAATATGAAATCTTAGAACGTGAAATATACAATATAGTCCTGGATAATATTTATCATATATTTCATGAGTTATTATTTTGTTACTTGAGGGAAGTAGGGAAGACTATAATAGATGAAGGAAGTTGCCCTAAAAAGGAGGCTATTCACAATCCTCAGTCCCTTGGGACCCCAGGGAAAGAAAGATATCTTTGCAAAGGCCTTCCGTCTCTGGTCTATGAATTGTCGACTAATGCCGAGCTCGCGTGTTCCGTTTCTCGAATACTGTGCATTCTTTTGCCACCTCTGTAGTTTATCTGGAACTATATCCTTAATACATGGAAGAGTAACGGAAAGAAGTCGCTTTTTTGAAATAAGTATTATAAAATGTGTTAGATGGAACTATTTAGGGGTGGCTTGTAGGCAAGAATAAGGATAGAGTTGAGTTTTTATGGTGTTAAGTTGGTTTCTATTAACCGCGTTAATTCTGGATGAATGAGGTTGGATTAAATGTTAAATGTTGTCGTATAAGATGAAGTTGTATTAAAATGTATTTTCAGTAAAGAAAACATCGAGAGGAAACCTGCATACATCGTCAAAGAGATTCAAAGGTGTATGTAAAGTCCCCAGCCAGCCCAAACCCAAGCCCTTCAATTGTAAATTTGAGACTATTTTATACGAGAAGTCGTATATTTATGGATCTCGTTAAATCAAATTTATGTCATAGAAAATCTACTTTATTGAATGTAAGTATGACGAAGATATTATTATAATGCGATCAATTATCATGTCCATTCAATAAAGATATCAAGGCTTGGTTCTCCCAAAAGTTCATTAGTTATTTTTCCAGAAAATAAGCCAAAAATATGCCCTACATAAAAATTCTACCAGCGCCGTACACTTAATTTCCGACCTAGACGGCCTTTAGTTTCTTATATATTTAAGAGGAAAACACAAACGTTATACATTAGAACCCGAACAGCTGTGACTCTTGTATAGGTAGTAATTAATTTATTATAACATAGTTTCGTAATCATGACAAGTACGTTATAATTATAAATTTTTCTTCAATGTTTGTGATTGTTTGAAATATAAAAGAAAAAGAAAAATTAGGCATGTTTATATTTTCTCTTTAACGTCAACGTTAACATTACGGGATATTTTTTTGGTAGAATTAATCTCGATCGATTATTTAACTTAAATAATGTTGTTCTAAATTCCAAGAATTTCAATGCACGGTAAAAAAAAAACAAATTTGCAATATTTTCAAACTTCAATAACGTATTATGCTTTAAATCCAGATCTTCGAAGATAAGTCACAATATAATAATATGTGTACCAAAAACTTGGATAAACTTTTGATGCGGGCACCGCTGCCGCAGCGCAATCCTTTAATAGTCTTAAAACATCCATGTCGGTCGTTTATAGCTGCTTCTATAATCACAATAAAGACTATAATGCCACACGCTGCAACTTATTTGACTAGAGATGTTCCGAACATGTGCTAAACTTTCTACATTATCTCCGTATGATTATGGGTTGCCTGTCAGAACTCGCCCGTTATCTGAGAAAGTTTTGTGCCAATGTCGTTAAAATGTGTAGGTAATCGAGGTGTACATTATTCTCTACATCAAAGGGATTCTAATGAGAATAATGAATTATAAAAGGTAGCGGGATCAAAGAAATGGAGAACAAAACGTGAGAGCTACTTGAAGAAATTATATTGTCGACAGCGACGCAAATGACGCAAAGCATGTCAAGTATATTCACTTGGAGCCAGAATATCAATTACGATCTTGACTTGAATGAACTCTTAACTTTAAAACGTATTTTATAATGCGCCTAATTTATTAGGTAAACACCGTCGTGGAATGTTTTGGTTCTAATTCTTTTAATTTTTTTACCGTTTCCTTCATTTCACATTCTCTTTGTGATTCATAAGTATCGTAAAAACTAGAGCCTGCGAGTTCTCAGGAATAGGTTTTTCAGATTTAGAATAGAATAGAATAGAATAGAAATAATTTATTCGTTAGCACACACAAATAGAAAGTTATACAGAACAGAGAAACATAAATAAAGAAAAAGTGCCACGAAATGGTCTCACCTCAGCATGTTGCTGGCGACTTCCAGCGCTGATCTTCCGATCTGATCTTCTTGCTGATTTAGATGTTTATCCCCTTTTTTGATTCTGATTTAAGGATGTAAGGTCAATACAAGTATACAGGTATGTGTAGCTGGCCTTGATTGACATACATTCGCTACTTGCTTCTTGCGTTTAATGGCAAATGTAATGAAATGATGAAATATTTAAATCCTCGAGCACGGAGACTGCCTAATTGCACAACAGTTCTGTATTTTATGAAATGCGTTTATTGGTCGAGCACACCCTTGCTCTGTTATATCAATCAATCAATCAAAAGTATTCTACATGTCAACACATAATTTTTATTTAATAGGATCACACTTAAATAAGAACATTACTTACACAGAATATAGTATTAGTAAAACTCTTTATTGTACAAAAAGAAACATAAAACAAGAGAAAAACGCATCATTTGTACAAAGGCGAACTTATTCCTTTCAGGGATCTCTTCCAGTTAACCTTTGAGCAATTGAAGGAGAATTGGAGAACACACAGTCACATAACACACACATACATACATACATACAGTACACATAGTAGTGGAGTTATAGTCACATTTCCAGGAATAATTATATCAGGTACATTATTATTTTTGGTCAAATCGGGTGATGAATTTTGATAGCACATGCTAATATTGTATCTTTTTTCTTCCCCAGTATTTCCGTACACTAAACACGCGGGTGTCCCTGGTCTACATCGAGTCGTGGCAGGGTGGTGACCAGGCGGACATAGAGCGCAAGCAGGACATCACACGCGCCATACTTAAGTTCAACGACTACACGTCGAGAAAGCTCTTCAAGATTGAGAAGGACACCACGCAGCTTCTCACGTAAGTTTACTTTATAATAGATCCATCGTTGGTATATTTAATAAAGGACGTAGATCGTAAGTAGGATATTACGGATGCTATGGCTACTTCGAGGAAGCTGTTTATGATTGAGAAGGACACCACTGACTTTAGTACCGTTCGTTTATTCCACAAAGGGCATAAACACGCCACTACGTGTACTGTAGATAGTTTATGGTGCGCGTGCTGCGACCCCTGTAGGATACCATCGCGAGTACGAACTTCTGATCGAAGGCCACCTGGGATCCTGCACCTAAGCTGATGACGCAACAGAAAACGACCGTGTCATCAAAGTGATGTTTTTAGCTTTAGCTTTTTATTAGTCTTCAAGGTATGTAAGTTGAGCTTGGAAATAAATGATTAGGAGTATTTGATTATTTCAACTCAAGTGACACATCATGCACATCTTACTCAAGTTCAGCGGCTATATTTATTTATTTATTGAAATATGAAACGCACGGTCATACAAAAAATATTGTTACAGTTTAGATCTATAGTTTCCATTTTTTATTAAACGTATCTTTATATAGAAGCACGAATCTTATCTTTATATCTCACGCTCAATAGCTAACAGGAACTTATTACGCGAGTACAAAGTACACAATTAAATAGGTACACAGAAACGTGTCTATATCACGTGTCACAACTAGTATACTTGTAACATTTAAAACTTTCGCGGTTTAAACACATATTAAATCACATTTAGAAACGGGTCTATCGCGAATTTATTTTGTTACCTTTATTTACCGACGTTTCGACACAGGTTTCACTGGTCGTGGTCGCGGCTAACTAGCTAGCCCACGCAGCTGGGACGTCAGTTAGCCGCGACCACGACCAGTGAAACCTGTGTCGAAACGTCGGTAAATAAAGGTAACAAAATAAATTCGCGATAGACCCGTTTCTAAATGTGATTTAATAGTATACTTGTTTTATTTAAAAACACACCAAAAGTAACTTTCGAAGAGTCATGGGCTCTTCTAATTAATTTACTCCCTGTTAATAGGAGTACCTCAATTGTTTCTAACTAAAATTAATTACGTTTGATTCGTATTTCAAGTTCAGAACAAACAATTTCATTCCTATTGGAAATTCTTCAAACTCCGTAAACTGGGGTACTACTTGTATGTACGCATGTCGAGGTTATTGAAGGAAACTTGAAGAAGGCGCGCTTACGAGGAAATATCATAATCGAGTTTATAATCTTTTCCCTGCGATTATGACGTTGTGCTGATAGAGTTATTCGGAAACTTTCACAACTCGTCGGTTGGAAAATTACTTTAAATACAAGTGGCATCTGAACCGAGTACAACAGTGCTTAAACTTGATACCTACAAGTCCTTAAAGAGTATCCTTACATTATTTATATTATGAATCCCGACAGATAAAAAGTCTCTCTGTCTTCCAACACCAAACAAGTTTTGACAGCTGTCACAATTTGTCTCCACCGCAGGAGAAAAAGTCGCTGACGATAATCGACGTTGACATATTATCATTCCTTCGCTTTATTTAATTTATCCTCTGATCCGCACCTTAAACGCTAGACGATCTAACCACTATCCATTCGGGCGGAAAAAATCTTTTGAACAAATTGCGTTATGCCCGTGAATTTATTTAACGCTGAACACCTTATACCCCGAATCTGCTTACGAAACCCTTTTCACTTTGAGGCAAAGAAATTGCGAGATAGACAAGAACCAAGCTCGCGCTAAACAGCTCGAAATTAATCTCGAAAACGAAACGAGTAGAGTTTAATTCGGGCGATAAACGAATCTGCTTGCCAGATGAAAGGAGCTTTGCCAGTTCCACAAATTATGAAGCGGATGCATCTGCAAATTGAACTGAGGGAGTTGTAAATTAAGGTCGACTTTTCGATGTTAGATGATTTGAAACTTTGGGCAGGGAATTGGGAAAATTTATCGTGTATCTGCGCTGTTAGGACGCTTATCGCACTAATTTTCGCAAATTCGGAGTTAGATATGTGACGTCGATAAAAGCTTCCGACACTGAGGGGAAGTGGCGTTATAATTTAGAATTATTAGTCGATATCGGGCTGAGGCACCTGACCTTGGGCTGTTACGAGTATTCCTATTGCTAACTGAGTGAATCAACTTAAGGAAACCATTGAAAATCTGACATTGAGATCCGTCGCACTATTTAGTGCGAGGTGAAAAATCGTCCTTATACTGGTTCTTCTAAACAATGCGCTTATTATATACGCGATCGGTAATAATAACTTTGCCCTGATAGATGCGCTGTCGTAGTATTGTGAGGGTCCGAATGGGCGTGTTCATGTCGCATCCATCTCGCGACCCGGAGCGAGTCGATACGAAAACTTTACGGATAATCCGGAGACATTTTTTGTGTGACAAATCCATATATAAATGTGACAATGAATTCTTCTGTTTTTCTACGAGTGTCTCACGTTCCAACTACTAGATTGCTGCCATGAAAAGTTATGGGTTGAATCTCGTAAAATGTAACTCATGTTAATTCGAGATTGTCTTTTAAATTGGCGACTATAAAGTCACGTTTGAGATAACAATACGTTGCCAAACGTTGGATATTAAGATACTATGTCTTTATAGCTGTAATTTTACAGACTGTTTTAACTCCCACTTTGAAACAAAACACTATATATATTTATTACATGTTCAGATATCCGTGAATTTTGCGCGTCAGTGCGACACAAAACAAGTCAATACGACTCTTCAGACCGACTTTTATGACGGTTTTAGAGATCAAGGTTGGGATTGAGCGCCGTATCATATCCTAAAGCATGACATTTCAAAAGCATTATAACTACTTCTCCTCCTTATGCCTCTACCATTTACTACATCCTAAGGAAGGCCAGGGTCTATGTTGCTGCTTAGAACCTAGTTATATGAGTTGGGGTAGGTGCTAGTGCTAGTTTAAAGATTATAGACCGTGTTGATATTAGTCTCTCAATATAAATATTGTTTTATTATTACCATGTAATTTTTATAATATGTATTTTTGTACAATAGAGTTTACTACTACTACTATATGTTATGTTGTCCTTAATATGTTTTCCTTCGCCGAAAAGCTACAAAATCGGACTCTAGTGTAAATTAAATCCCGTATCTGACTCGTTAACCGCTTAATTAGACTTGCAAATATAACCCCGCAT
This sequence comes from Cydia strobilella, assembly GCF_947568885.1. Classification (NCBI taxonomy): domain Eukaryota; kingdom Metazoa; phylum Arthropoda; class Insecta; order Lepidoptera; family Tortricidae; genus Cydia; species Cydia strobilella. Next base: position 20,706,471 of record NC_086046.1, read on the forward strand.
GCAGCCTGCAGTATTGAGATGTATTCAAACACGTGTAACTTTAAATACAAACAAGAGTTGAGCTGCGATCCGTTGTAGTCAGCAAATAAACGGCGCAATCTGATTAACCCCCCGTCTGAACTCTACGTTTACGATTTCCAAACTTCGAAGGATAAACGACCAATAAACATGGATATAGTTATCCGCATACAACATTTTTCTTCTCAACGTATGTGTTCCATCAGGACAACAAACTTCACGTTGTAAATTGAACCTTACGCAAGTGTCAATAAGGTTTATGTTGTGATGGATCTTGCGCTCTGCAACCTGAAGAAATCGAGAGACGGTTGGACCGTATGATCCTATGTTTAAGCTTAGTCGTTTCTCTTCTAGAAGAGTTATAGGTTGCGTTTTTGGGATTCGTTTTCAAATAGTGGTATTGTATTGCTTTATAGATATTGGGGGTCTCTTTAAGGGTATATTGGAAGGGAGTTTTGGAGTTTTCTTGTTAGAGTTTATGCTGGCGATGGTAATAAGATCTGTTACCGTGACTGATATCAATGTACCTAGATTTTGTTTCATAGGTTTAGAACGCTTGAACGCGATATCGCTAACGCAATCAGAGACTAAGACTTACAAATTAAATATGTTTTATATTACCTACCTTAATGTAATTTTTGTAGTTTTTTGTTTAATGTTTGTGTTTTGGTTAATGTTTGTGTTTTGTTTAATGCTTGTGTTTTGTTTAATGTTTGTATTATGTACTTATGAGTCACATCAGATACTCGAAATAAATGAATTTTAATTTAATTTTAATTTAATTACCTTCACCTTGAATTCACTGTATTACCATGAATGAATTTTAACATAACTATTATAATTATCGTTATCTAAAGAATCTTTTACATTTTCCGAGCAAACGCTTTTATTATCAAAACCGCGTTGACAACTTCGCCGACACCTGAATCAGCGATTCCCGGTAATCCCGGTACTATTATATCAAACAGCAAGTTTGGAACTCGGTATCTTTGTTATCATTTCGCCCGTTTGTCGCTACTTGTTAGGGAACTTCTCCGTCGACTCTTTTAAATAGACCCCTTGTTGTGATTTAGTTGGAGTCCAGAGTTTGTTAATGTTGGCAAGGGCGGGCAGTTCATATGGCCGATGGCCAAGGGTAGGGTGAGGGGCATACATTTAGTTAGAAATTTTATTCTCTAGGGGAGGCAGCTGTCACCCCCCCCCCCCCCCCCCCCCCTTTGGCGACGCCCTTGAATGTTTGGAGTTTAGTTACCAACTGATGAGCTGCATAACCGAAGCTGGACTAGTAGCCGCCACCTTCCTAGAAATCGACATTTCCTTTAGGGTTACAATTTACAAAAAAATATTTTTATTGGCACAACATTTAAAGGATATGTAGTTAAACTCTTATCTTATTTTGTCAATCGTAAAATTCTTATATATTAGTTTATATACCTTCATTGATAATGATAATTGGGCAATTTTTTATTTTGGTGTCGTTTTTTCATTTTACCTACTCAGAAATTGTTCCCTGTGTTCTGTACAACATAAGCGCAATTTAAGTAATTATAATGAAATGAAAAAATCAACAATCCATAAATTATCCACAATCACGCCATCTTTCTGTGGCTAGTCGGCGTCAACAATGAAATGAATTAGGCAGATTAATTACATTTAAATACGACATATGAACAGAACAGACATGGAAAGTTAGATAAAATGTAATTTTTTCTCTGTCTTCTTACAAAGGAACGCTTTTACAGTTTGAATTCCTCAAAAGTGGTGAATATCAAACTCAAAATAGCACTCTCTCTTTGCCTAGCCACGTCCCATTTCATTTGGGGTCGGCTCTCCTCGTCAATCTTCGCCACACTCTTCGGTTCTGGGTCGTCGTGTCGTTGATTTGGGCTTTCTTTAGGTCATTGTTGATGACAGACATCCAAGTTTGAAGGGGTCTACCGGGATTCTTCGGACCGGTGTTTATACTGAGGACCTTTCTGGTCATATGATCCTCGGGTCTCCTCATTACGTGTCCATACCACCTTAGACGGGTTTCAGCGAGTTTCTCCTCAATGGGTCTGACTTTAAAACTGCCACGGATGAACTCATTTTTGACCCTGTCTAACAAGGTGACACCTCCCGCCCATCTCAGCATCTTCATCTCCGTCGTATGCACTTTAGTGGTATGGACTTTTTTCACTGGCCAGCATTCAGCACCGTATGTAAGGGCGGGGCGCACAGCCGTTTTATATATTTTTCCCTTTATGCGCACTGGCATTCTGTTGTCACATAGTACGCTCGATAATTCTCGCCACTTCATCCAGCCAGTGTTAATTCGGTGGGTTATATCAGCGTCGATTGTTCCGTCGTTTGAAACAACAGATCCCAGGTATTTAAAATGGTCGACTTTGCTTAGTGGCTGGTCCTGTAAACTGACAGTTTGGTGTTGGTTGGCTACCGAATAGGAGCACTGCATGTACTCGGTTTTGTTTCGACTAATTTTAAGTCCAGCGGATTCTAGTGCAGTTCTCCAGCGTTCAAGCGATTCCTCGAATTCAACGTGGCCATCTCTTATTAGGACCACATCGTCCGCATAAAGTAGGTCCCAGGGTGGCTCCTTCTGAATTTTTGCTGTGAGGTGCTCCATTACGAGATTGAAAAGCAGTGGGCTCAACGCTGACCCTTGGTGTACACCTACTGCTACCTCAAATTCATCGCTTATTCCGGCCGGGCATCGTACTTTGGTGGTGGCGTTGCTGTACATGTCAGTTACGATTTTTACGTAGTATTCTGGCACGTTTTGTGACCGTAGTGATTGCCATATTAATTCCCGTGGTACCCTGTCGAATGCTTTTTCGAGGTCTATGAATGCCAGATGAACGTCTTTTTTTATTTGTCTTCTCTTCTCCAACAAGATCCTCAGGCTGTGCAGCGCATCAGTTGTTGATTTTCCAGCTACGAAACCACACTGGTTTTCCGAGACTGTGGTTATTTTTAAAAGTCGGCTGTTGATGACTCTCTCCCATATTTTAAATGTGTGTGATAGGAGTTTAATTGCGCGGTAGTTTTCACAGAGCCTGATATCACCTTTGTTTTTGAAGAATGGGATTAAATAGCTCTTTCTCCAACCATTAGGTATCCCATCAAGCAGTATTCTGTTGAAGAGTTTAGTAAGGAAGATCACTCCACTTTCTCCAAGATGCTTCCAAAGTTCCGCTGGGATGTCATCTGGTCCAGTCGCTTTGTTATTAGCCATCTTCCTTATAGCATTATGTACTTCTTCTTGCCTGATAGCCAGAATAGGTCCCTCTGTGGCATGTAACGTAGCTGGCTCTTCAAACGGGTAGGTTTCATTAAGAAGCTGGGCGTAGTATTCACGCCATCTCTCTTTTATGTCGTTGTTGGAGGTTAGTAGTCGACCGTTACTGTTTTTAATATATTTAGTGACTCCAACATCCATGCAGTTTGCGTGCCTCTGCCTTGCTATTCGGAACAGCTCTCTGTCGTCTTTAGCCTTTTCAAGTCTTGCATACAGATCTTCGTCACCCCGAGCCCTGGCACACGCAACTTCCCGCTTTGCCTCTTTCTTTGCTGTCCTGTAGTTTTCGTGATCTTCATCGCTCCCACTTAACTGCCAGGTTTTGAAGAGACGTTTTTTTATATTTACTTTTTCTTTGACCTCTGATTGCCACCACTTAGCAGCTTTGTTGTTTTTTAATGGGCCTTTGGAGATCCCTAGCAGTTCAGATGCCTGTTGTTTGCAATAAGCATGGAATCCGTTCCACATAACATCTGCGGTGTCATCTGTTGGTGGTCTTTCTGCTAGATAGATCTTGATGTTCTCAATCAGGTGGTCACCTTCCGCTGAGATAAGTTTGTGCCAGCGTATTTTGGGTGTTGCTTCTTTGTAAGATTTAACGGGTTTTGGTATGGAGAAGTCAGCGACTAGTATTCGATGCTGCGTTGTGGGGGGCTCTCCGGGTATAACCTTGCAATCTTTGAAAGTGCGTAGCTTGCTACGGTCAGCTAGGATGTAATCGATTTGAGTGCTTAAACCGCCGCTGGAGTATGTTATTTTATGCTTATCTGGCTTAGCAAAGAACGTGTTAATTAATGCCATATCGTAAGTTATCGCAAAATCCAGAATATCAGCGCCTTGTTTGTTTTGCCTTCCGTAACCTTGTCCTCCATGCACTCTTTCACACTCAAAATAGCACCTTTAAAAAAAAACATTAGGGGTGCGTGAACTGTGTTTGTGTGTGTAATGGTGTAAATTGACAATCTGAAAATTTACCCTCCTCTTCCCCCTCTTAACGAGTTACTCACGTATTATTAAGTCGTTTAAGAGCTTTAGACATGTTGTTATCTAATTTTCGAGGATCTTCATCCCGCTCGATCAGTAAAGGCGGTGCAGGCGGTGCTCCTAGATGAAGGAATGGAGTCCCTGGCAAATATAGCGTATATCGTGTGATTTTTTTTCGTGGCATTTGGTTTTGATTATGACGAGTAACAATTCAATACAAAAACTAGAATTACGCGTTTTCCCCCTCTTAAAAACATTACCCTCTTAGTATCTATTTCTGCACATGCTAAGCAAGAGCTTCCGCCCCCGTCCCAACCGTGACATCACCACAATGACTTGTCGTAAACTTCGACCATTCTTCATGCGCTCACGCCCCTTTGTTGCTTTATTTCGCGTGTGCTTTTATTTGATGTGACGTTGTTGTCACAACCGAGTAACACGCGTGTTTGCATCCAGTGACCTTGAAAGTTAAAGGGGAGAACCAAAAGCTTTCGAAATTGTAGGTACTTTTTAGGGTTTCGTACCCAAAGGGTAAAAACGGGACCCTATTACTAAGACTCCGCTGTCCGTCTGTCTGTCACCAGGCTGTATCTCATGAACCGTGATAGACAGTTGAAATTTTCACAGATGATGTATTTCTGTTACCGCTATAACAACAAATACTAAAAAGTACGGTGCGCGAGTCCGACTCGCACTTGGCCAGTTTTCTAATGAAATTTTGTACGAGATTCGCAGTCGATTGGGTATTTTATGACGTCCACATTTTCCGTATCTGATTTTGGTAGTAATTTGTATTGTAGTAATTAAAAGCTGTTGTTATAGTTAGCAATGAACTGGGGGGCTTAGCCAAGCCAAATAATGTATGGAAATAGTCACGTGAATCTTCATTATCATGTCATCGTTTGGAGTTTCTCAATGTACGATTGTTATCTTGGCAATGCCCCCTGGACTCCTTCTTGTAAGAGTTGCCAGACATAGCACTTGACAGAGGCCTATTTGTGAAGTTGGGGGGAAGCCTTGAAAGAAAGTTGGAGCACGAGAAACTCCGATAATAGGTAGCAGAGAAATGAAAAAGTACCTACCGACTTAAAGTGCGTTAAAATGTAAGCCGCCTTTCTAGACATGGCTAAATGTACTAAACCAGCCTTCACCTATTTGATCATGTGATAATCATGATAATGATGAGCTGGTGTCTAAGCTACCTTTAGTGCGAGTCGGACTCGCGTTCCAAGGGTTCCGTACATTACACAATTTAAACAATGTATTTTTTATGTGAAACGTGAGTGAAATTTCTAAAAAACCCGTAGGGGTCGGATCAAAAACTGAGTAATTAAGTCCGACTCACGCTTGACTGCACATTTCTAATAGACTTTTCTGTAATCTATAGGTAAAGATCTATTTAGTGTATTTTTTTCAAAATTTTAGACCCAGTAGTTTCGGAGATAAAGGGGGCGGAATGGTCATTTTTTGCCTATTTTCTTGAATAACTTCTAAGTTGTTAATCCTAAAATTATTAAAAAAAATATATTTGAGATGCTCACAATGAGCTCTTTCATTTGATATGTAACACGATATAGTTTGAAAAACTATTTTTTTTAATTTTCTCATTTACCCCCCAAAAGTGGCCCCTATTATTAAAAGAAATTTGTTTACGTTACATGTCCGTATTTGGGTCACAAACTTACATATGTGTACCAAATTTCAACTTAATTGGTCCAGTAGTTTCGGAGAAAATAGGCTGTGACAGACGGACAGACAGACAGACGCACGAGTGATCCTATAAGGGTTCCGTTTTTCCTTTTGAGGTACGGAACCCTAAAAGTGAGGCCGTGTGTACAAAACTGCGTGGAACTGGTTTACCCAATGTCCCGGTAGATGGCGCTGTTACCTCCGTCAAACTAGCGAACGTTAGTTCAACGTAGTTGTAGGTGTTAAACTGTTTTTTGTATTTTTGTGAGGATTTGTGAGGAGCCATCCAGTGGTGAAGGCCGGATTCGAACCGGCGTCTTTAGCTATCGCGGCTAACGCCATGAACCTCTAGGCCACCCCGCCACGGCGGTGCACGTCCGAATTTCTCGATTACATGCCATCTTAGTAAGACTAAGCGTCTTTACTACTACTCTCTGTCTGTACTAAGATGGCATGTAATCGAGAAATTCGGACGTGCACCGCCGTGGCGGGGTGGCCTAGGGGTTCATGGCGTTAGCCGCGATAGCTAAAGACGCCGGTTCGAATCCGGCCTTCACCACTGGAGGGCTTCGTCACTTTTTCTTTAATATTTGACATCTATTACAGTTTTTAATTTATATATAGTAGTGTGACTACTTAAAAAAACACAAATCAAAATATTTAATAAAATAATTTGATTTGTTCCCAAACTTGTTAATTATATATTATTATGTAATTCGTTTTAAATGTTTTAACCTCATATGGAAATATTTTCTGGATTAAATAATTTCATTCATTTATTCAAATACCGTGTGAATTTCATAGAAATTTTACATTAATTAGCTTTAACTTTGTCCAACTCTATTTTGGAACTTTCGCCTAATTAACAGAGGTAACTGTACGACAGATATTCTAAATAACCGCGACGACGACAATATGTGCTACCGAGACACTTGTTCGCAACACGTTAACAATGTAATAGTTAGCGTGTATGTAAACAGCTCTGAAACAGTATGTTAACAAATAAGTAGAATGAAATAAAACTATGAAAACGGATTATATCGCGTATATTGAATTTATAATACATCCCGACGTTTCGAACTCTTTACAGCGTTCGTGGTCAACGGGTGACTACGGGGGATAGTTTTATTTCATGAGTAACTATCGCGGTAACCGAAGACAATATTAAATAAGTAGAATGATTTACTGAGGTATACCTATATATAGGTGGGTAATAAGAACGGGGACTAAGTCATGTGACCGCTTTTTCATACAAACGTGGTCCGTATTTTCCTCCCTGAATTATTCATAATTTATTTATTGCATCCATGGTTTACATTTGGTGGTACATAAGTAATAGTAAGGTTCACAAGGTTTGTGCAATTTGATTCGATTTTTAGTAGGGATAGTAGAGATAATCATAATAACACTTTCAAAGGAGAGAAATTAAGAATAATAAGAATAAGAATAAGAATAATTTATTGACAATAGAAAACAATTTTACAGACACATGGATACAGTGGATCCCAAACTAGGCTATGCCTGTGACTTGGGCTCCTAGAATGCAGTTGACAATAATAGTACATTACTACAGAGGCCGGGAAGGAAGGGGTTGCCGGCCGAATAGAATATACGGCCGAACGTAGTGAGGCCGGATAGTTATGAGGCCGACAACCCGTTTTCACGCCGATGTATGTATAGTGCTTTTCTCAAACGTTTAATATAGGTATATAGTTTGTCAAAGGACTGTCTTATTACAAACATAGACAGAGAGAATCATACTATCTTTGTCTTACACTAGTACTAACACCCAAAAGAAAAGGATGAGTATAGTTTTTTTTGTTCTTATTTACTAACAAGATTTGCTTGACCAACTATATATATCAATCAAATATCGTTTTTTTTTTAAACTAGGAGTATTCCAGCTTCCAGCGTAGCAAAACCGTCTCGTGTGATGCGGAAGGGTCCAGGATTTTCCCCAGGCTACCATCCCCCACACAGTCCTACCGCTCGAATGGCCATAGTGCCATAGAGCCCGTCAGGTTCAAAAAAAAAATGGCTGAATGCCATGATGCTGTGCCATAATTATATGTGAAATAGAAATTAAAAAAAGCCACTTCCCGGCCTAGGCCTGCAACTTTGTATGAAATTTCATTACAGACCTCTCGTCTAGCCGCGCCTGAAACGTGATACTTCCCAGCCTAATATAAAGAACGTAATATCAATATTACATAGCATGTTTGAGAAAAGAATATTACACCTATTTTATTTAAATTTGAATAATTAAGACTACAAAACTACTACTATAAAAGGAAAAGTTAATTTAAGAAGAATTTAACTCTCGATAAGAGTTCTAGTTTTCGTATAGGCCATACTGCTCTCAAATTATGCGCTGTGCAAGTTCAAAATTGTTTGCTTCGTTACCGTATCGTACGCAGTTAGTTCATTTGCCGTCAATTCTGCGTTCCGCTGTCTAAAGTTATCGCGTAATTTAAGTGTGTGTGAGCTTGTCTGCTTCGAGTAATAAAGCTCGCTCACATGTTGGGTAAATATATTGACTGCATAACCTGCATCCGCTGCGAGGTAGCTTCTTGAAAGTTAAATTTTATTATTACAACCTCCCTCCCTCATTGCATCGGTCTCCTCATCGCTTAGGGTCGTGGTCACTAGGGAATAGCTTCTCATGGACAATTTGCCGCCACCTCTTTCTGTCTGTCGCCGAGTGTAGGGAAATTACAACATTAACCTCATAAGTTCGCGCGTAGGCAGTTGTACCATCAGCCGCAAAAGTGCATGGTGACTATATCATTGAATTCATTCATTATTTCTCCATGCAATTTCGCAGCTCACTACATGTACTTTAATTCAAGTTTTGATCTCAGAAATAAAAGAATTAGTACCAAATTCAAAAGTGCAAGAATTACCCTGGGTCTTTCGAGGTTAAGCACACATTATTATGATATTTGTATAGGTACTACACAATAATTAAGGGGCCGGGACCGTAAAGGGGCCCACTGATTATCAGTCCGCCGGACGATATCAGCCTGTCAGTTGTTCGGAACTGTCAACCTTTTGTTCTAACTTCTAACCTTTTAAAACTTCCTTTCAAAGCTTACCCACAATTTTACCAATGTGCAGTGTGCACCACAGTGCTATCGTCCGGCGGACTGATAATTAGGTAGTTGAAATTAATTAATGGGTTTATTTTTAAAAAGGTATGGGCACCGTGTTTTTATGCATGGAGATCTTGCAAAACTTAAAAAAAACAGGCACCTACATGGAGTATCCCAATAAAAATTCTTTATTCATTCATTTTGACTTCTAAACTATCCAAATTTCATTACTATTGTAATAAATGTATTGTGGCGTATAATGTACATATCATTATAAGTTCAGGAGCTAATGATATGCCTAGATCTCACATGTAGAGTTCGCTGCACTTTGTTAGTTTTATTCTGTATCTGTATGCTAATTTAGTTCGGAGTTGTATGGCAAGTGTACAGAACTTCTGTCTTAACTTTATTTCGGGGGTACTACTGTTCTGGTACATTATTGCAATATTCATGTAACTTGCATAGTTTCTACATGCAAATGTCAAAGTAAAATTCAAAAGCAGCGGTTTGTGTTGGAGTCATAAACGTAAATTCTAAAAAGACAGGTATTACCTAGACGTTGCGTGAAAACCGTCAATAGCTTGTAATATAAAAAAACTTACACAATATAAAGTACTTACTTACTACGGACTTACATGGTTGGCGCGATGACCCGAAATGATTCTTGACCTCCAACACAAGAGCACGCCACTTTGCTCGGTTCAGAGGGCCTACCGCGAACCACGTTCGACGTGTTGCCTCTCTGTCGCACTTGTAAATTCGTACGTAAGTGTGACAGGGAGGCAACACGTCGAACGTGGTTCGCGGTAGGCCCTCTGAGCGGTATAACGCCAGCTTTCGCCGACGCCGAGCTCACGGAGATCTGCCTCCACTCTATCCGCCCAACGATATTTAGGATGACCAACACGACGGCATCCAGATGGTCGCCACCAATCCTTTCGAGGTGGCCAAGCCAGCGGAGACGATGCGCTTTGGTCTCATCTGTTATATTCGGCTCGACTATTAGATGTTCTATTTCGGCATTCTTTCGGATCCTCCAACTGCCATCGTTTACAAAAATACACAGTACATTACTTAATACAAGGCAATATTAGGTACACAAGATGCTTATTTTTCTTTAAATAAATCCCCACGACCTTCGTTCTCACAATAAAAAAACACACCAACCCTGCAAAAAATCCAGCAAATCTTTTCCGTGACGCCAATATGGATTGGTACTCTGTAAGTACTATATTATAATTGTTTTTATTTTTATTATTTATTAATTTTGACATTGTATGATTTGTTTTTTGAATAATTTGACATGACTAAGATATTGTAATAGATCTATATACCATTGCATATTGACTCCTCCTAAACATAAGAATACTTATAAATTGTAATTTATTATTTTTCCCCTCACTAGCTCGGAAAGTTGTCTTTTATCCTTCAATACAAGCGGGGAAAAACGCGTTTTATCCACTAGTGGGGAAAGTAATTTGACCTTGGATGGATCGTGTTTAAGTAGCTTGACAGATAACAAAACGTAAATCGTTTATGATAATGATTCGTTCGATATTAATTATCATTAAATAAATGGTTTGAGAATCTAATGAAAAATACCAAATTTAGCTTTATTTAATGATTTTAAGTCATAAACCTTAAAATTCCATAAGAAACGTTTGTTTTTTTATAATGATGTTAAATATAATTCTGAACGCACAAGTTGAGTCGATGCAACTTCAAAACGCATCGTTGACATTTCATACGTCAGAAATGTCAACATTGGGGCATTTCACGTCAAGCGGGCAGCAAAAAAATTGTCAGGTTCTGGATTTTGTTCATAGTTGGATTAATTGGACCTATATGTGAATTAAAAAATTTGGCATCATTACTTTTTTAATATATTGCTTCGTTAACAATTTTTACGCATTTGAAAAAACTACAAAATTTGAGGAACGGATTTTTTAAAAATTATTATTGCAATTCTTTCAGTGGATTTAATTATAACTAAATAGTGATTATTTGAGAATATTAGTTGATTTCTTTGAAAATTTATAAAAAAAGTTTTTTTTATCTTTTTTTCATATAACAAACCGGAAGTTAGTATTAAATATCTTTTTTTTTCCAACTTCGCATTTTTTTATATTTTTTATTTTTACACAATAATGTAGCTTATGGTGTACTAATGTCCTATAAAAATTTTTATAATGGCATCTCGATTGGTTTTGAAGATTCATGAAGTAATTCGAAAGTACTGCGCGACGCTCCGTACTGAGAGGTAGTTCTATGTGGCAGTCTTTAATGGCCAATTACGGGTTTTTTTACTTTTGCGTAACGGAATTAAAGCAATAAACAATATTTTATCGGTTAAGATGTAGAAAAGCTAATGATGTATTATTCAATCGTGCCTTGTAGCGCTATCACTGATCAACCATATCTTGGAACTGAAAACAAAACGTTTATGTTTTAACAAAACGCTAGAGGTAACTTAATAACTATAGCTAGGTTTAGGCGGGGTATGTCACATGCTTAAGAGGTCACTTTCGAGTTAGGTCACGTTCTGAGGACGTCACTTTCTGTACGTCACATTCTGAGTTTGTCACATTCCGAGCTCGTCACATTCTGAGTACGTTACTTTCTGAGGACGTCACTTTCTGTGAACGCCACTTTCTGAAGCCCTCGCTTTCTGAGTACGTCACTTTTATAGCATAGTAAGATTAAAGCGTATACCTGCATGAACAATGGATACCAGCAATCATAACAGCTGTACGGCATACGGCCGTTTTTATGCCGTACAGCTAATATGATTGCTGGTATCCATTGTTAATGCAGGTATACGCTTAAATATTACTTTGCTATAAAAGTGACGTACTCAGAAAGTGACGAACTCAGAAAGCGAGGGCCTCAGAAAGTGACGTACTCAGAATGTGACGAACTCAGAATGTGACTTCTGTACGTCCTCAGAACGTGACCTAACTCGAAAGTGACCTCTTAAGCATGTGACATACCCCGCCTAAACCTAGCTATAGTTATTAAGTTACCTCTAGCGTTTTGTTAAAACATAAACGTTTTGTTTTCAGTTCCAAGATATGGTTGATCAGTGATAGCGCTACAAGGCACGATTGAATAATACATCATTAGCTTTTCTACATCTTAACCGATGAAATATTGTTTATTGCTTTAATTCCGTTAAGCAAAAGTAAAAAAACCCGTAATTGGCCATTAAAGACTGCCACATAGAACTACCTCTCAGTACGGAGCGTCGCGCAGTACTTTCGAATTACTTCATGAATCTTCAAAACCAATCGAGATGCCATTATAATTTTTTTTAGATAAAGATAAAGATTCTTTATTTGCAAGAATACTTAATTCTAAAATACAGATGTTGTTTTGTTAAAATATGGTGTACAGTATTCAGTCGCATAACGACATGCAAATTTTCAAAAAAGAAATGTTATCTAATAGTATAATTAATAGATTAAAATTCCAATATTAAAATTCATAATAAGTAATTGATTGATTAATTAATAATAAGAACACTTAACTTAAATAAATACATTTTTCAACCATTAATTCTTAGGTACTACTGCAAATTACATTCCAAATATTCCTTAACGCTATAGAAACAGTGCTCTAACAGGAAACTAGTTAGTTTTTTCTTGTATTCCATAGCGTTTAGTTGTTTTATACTGTTGAGCAAATTGTTGTATAGAACTATGCACATATTGTACGCATTCCTCTTATATATATCCAAGTTGCACCGGGGTTGATAAAGTAGATTTTGGTATTGAGTTCTCTGGCTTGAGAAGAATTCAGATCTCATTTTAAACAAATCTGGACGGTTTTTTACAAGTAAACATGCTTTTTTAATATACATGCATGGCAGCGGTAATATTTTTAATTTCTGAAATAGTGGTCGGCAGCTATCAGTTACCCAGGCTCTCATTATTGCACGGACACATTTTTTCTGCAATAGAAATGCTCTTTTGACATCTACCGAATTTCCCCACAGTAATAAATAGCCCATAATTTAGCACTGACGATACCACGCCGTGATAGGCTGTGACAGCTGCCTCAAAGTTGACAGTATATCTTTATTTATAGGACATTAGTACACCATAAGCTACATTATTGTGTAAAAATAAAAAATATAAAAAAATGCGAAGTTGGAAAAAAAAAGATATTTAATACTAACTTCCGGTTTGTTATATGAAAAAAAGATAAAAAAAACTTTTTTTATTATAAAGAAATCAACTAATATTCTCAAATAATCACTATTTAGTTATAATTAAATCCACTGAAAGAATTGCAATAATAATTTTTAAAAAATCCGTTCCTCAAATTTTGTAGTTTTTTCAAATGCGTATAAATTGTTAACGAAGCAATATATTAAAAAAGTAATGATGCCAAATTTTTTAATTCACATATAGGTCCAATTAATCCAACTATGAACAAAATCCAGAACCTGACAATTTTTTTGCTGCCCGCTTGACGTGAAATGCCCCCATTGTCAACAATTTTTTTTCCAGTGATGAAGATGATCTAACGCCTGTGGATGTTGCATTTTCCTCGCTATAGTGAGGTGAAAAGTTTTGTGTTATACACGGGTGCAAATGTATTTTACTTCTCGTGTGTTGAAACACTCGCTACGCTCAGGATTCTATTTTAGAACCACTCGCTTCGCTCGTGGTTCACCTATAGAATCCTTTCGCTTGCTCGTGTTTCAATTCTACACTCGCGGGTAAAATACAACTTTGCACCCTTGTATAACAAATAACTATTCTTTGTATCCGACGATCGCTATAGGACAAGTAATTGCTTAATTGTATTCTCTTACATTAACAACGAACATTGTATTGCGAAATAAATAAACTAAACTAAACTAAACAAGAATTAGGGACAACAAACAGAGTAAATACGGTCTTTAAACATCCATTGAATCCACTAAACGGGTTCTAATGACACCCTCGGGGCTCGCGCGGGCCAAACAAAACACTTTCGTACCCTGTACTTCCATCAAAAATTAAAAAGCCATATTTAATTTGCCGAACCATATTAAAAAGGACGTGGGCTAAACAGCTTAACGGTGGAGTAATGGGCCTCTGGAGCTGATAATCTAGCCGGCTTTTGGGGATGCCATTTACACGTGTACACTTTGTGTTTCATTAAATCGCGGATATACCTTAATTAATTGAAAGTAAACGGACGCCCACGTGTACTGAACTCGAATAAGCAGGTTTTCGACGTAAAATCATGATCAGATCCACGTGTTTGTCAAAAACATCAATAAGTTATTAAATCGAAGTTCTAGGACTTAATTCGTCGTGCTTTCACAAGATTCTGTTTCAACATTCTAGGATATCGAATACTTTAAGATATTTCGCGGTACCGTAGGCATCGTCAAAGATTGTCAAATAAAATCCAGGGCGGCTTACTTACTTACTTACTGCTGTGGCGCGACGACCCGAAGTGGATCTTGGCCTCCGACACCAAAGACCGCCATGCTACTCTGTCCACAGCCGTTTCTGTCCAGTCGACGGCGCCGAGTTCGCTGAGGTCTTTCTGCACTTCGTCTGTCCAGAATTTAGAGGGGGAAGCTGTGAAGGTTGGCCTACGAGTGAATCACGACAAAACTGAGTACCTTCACATGAAGTGATACAAAAACACAAGGATTCGTAGGAAAGGCCTCACAGTGGGAGATACCTCATACAATGGCGTGGAGAGGTTCAAGTATCTTGGATGCATCGTCAGGGCGGCTATTTATTCTAAATGGTAATGGCTGATAACAGCCCTTGCAATCTTGGCTTGGCTTGGTGCCCTTACAATCGCCTCTTCAAAGTTGCACTAGTTTTCTCAAAACATACTTAGCTCTGGCGTCGAATGATCGTCCCTATATGATAGTTTCTCAGGTCTCTTTTGATTGAGCTTAATTTAATATGTTCTTCGATCTAGGGAGCAAATCAAATTATTTATTGAAATGATTTTTGATTTGTGTCCCGTTAATAGGGTCCCGTTTTTAGCATTATGGGTACGAAACCCAAAAAAAATAACTTTCATAGGGACCATTCGACGCGAGAGGTATACATGTACACTAAAGTAGTAAGTGGCAACAGTATTATTAAAGATAGGTTATAGTATAACTTTGCCTCAGTATTGTTACCTGTTCTATATTCAAGATATTCTCGTCAGGTTTGCTCCTAGCATAAATTCAGTCCGGACGTTAGTCGTAAGTTCGATTGCTCGTCTTAGATTTCTCTCGGGGTTTACAGTTCTCAAATGGCCACTGTTCTGTATAGATAGTGCATGCATTGGAGTTGAGTTTAACGGAAGACAAGGAGGCTAATTCAAACTTTTGACATCTAAATTAGTTATTTTGTTCTCATTTGCCCGTGCATCCCACTTAACATATCTCTTAAATTACCGACAAATCTTTAACTTTAATAGTAGCTAACATAATATGAGACGGCTATGGCTAATCGGTATAAATCTAGGAGGATATAACCAAACGGAGCCGCCACTTCTGTAATTTGCTGTAGGTACAAAAAAGTGCCAATTTTTGCGGGGGAGGGGAACGTCAAATGTATACGTAACGTCAAAATAGCCATGTCAGATAACGTCAGTCCATACATTGTTTATGACCATTGGCCGACTATTTTCGACAGAGGGGAATGCCTGATAATGGTTTGTTTTTATGAAATAGGAGGCAAACGAGCAGATGGATCACCTGATGGTAAGCGATTACCGCCGCCCATGGACACCCGCAACACCAGAGGGGTTGTAAGTGCGTTGCCGGCCTTTAAGATTTCTTGAAGGTTTGAAGGTCGTATCGGTCCGGAAATACCGCAGGTGACAGTTCATTCTACAGTTTAGCTGTGCGAGGCAGGAGGCGTACTCCGTTTGGTTATATCCTCCTAGGTATAAATAGCATTATTTGGGATCCCCTAATTAGACACACAGAGACACAAAGTTTACGGCCATGGCAAAATGGCCACGTCACGTTTTGATGTCAATAGTTCTGATATATCTTTTTGTTTTTCCAGTGGTCTGTCATTCCCCGGTGGAGAGTCCGGCATCTCTGTACCAGATACGGTGTGCACGCCCAAGTCAGTGGGCATCTCCGTCGACACTAACACGTACGAGCCGCATCTGCTCGCCGGAACGATGGCACATATGATCGGACATAACATCGGTAAGTGCATAGACATAGTATAGTAGTTATAGACATGAAACCGAGCGACCAGTGGTAAGAGAAAGATATATTCATGTATTGACAGGTTAATGTATGGCAGCATAATCCTTTTTCTCTTTCACTCTTATAAATTTCGGTATTTCGCCATCCCCTCCTACCTATGCTGCCATAACCCGACCATGAAAAAAAACCCGGTCGGTGATAAGGACAAAGCATGGCACTATTTTCTTTTTCCTCTTATAGGAATCGCAATAAGACTATCTTTCTCTATCAAAGAGTGTCAGGCCCTTGGGTAAGTGAAGTCTCTTGGTACACGAGTCACATATCTATTACATGTATGGATAACATACTTATATAAAGTTTTAGGCAAGCCTAAAATATTATTGTATACAATTGTTATAGAGCTTTTTGTTTTAGAGGCCACGAAGCTGGCTGGGTGGCCTAAGTAAGGTACAAGATTAAAAAGCTTGATTTTATCAATATAGTATACAATACTTTTTCTACTACACAACCTAAATATTTAAACAAAATTAGGTAAGTATCTCGTTAGATAAAATGATAGAACAAAAGACATCAAAGAGCTTATTTTTCATTAAAAAGGAGCCCGTGAAAAGTATGCGTTTATAGTTTGGTATACGAAATCTTAATTCAACCATTAAAGTCGACGAGTAAAGAATAGTTATTTGTTATACAAGGGTGCAAAGTTGTATTTTACCCGCGAGTGTGGAATTGAAACACGAGCAAGCGAAAGGATTCTATAGTTGAACCACGAGCGAAGCGAGTGGTTTTAAAATAGAATCCTGAGCATAGCAAGTGTTTTAACACACGAGAAGTAAAATACATTTGCACCCACAAAACTTTTCCCCTCACTATAGCGAGGAAAGTGCAACATCCACAGGCGTTAGATCATCTTCATCAACTAGAATCACTCATTTTTTTACGATATTATAACAGCAAACTCTGGAAATTCTGTACTTTTACGTAAGAAGTTTTTAAGTAAAATTTTTGTTGACAATGTTGACATTTCTGACGTATGAAATGTCAATGATGCGTTTTGAAATTGCATCGACTCAACTCGTGCGTTCAGAATTATGATCAACATCATTATAAAAGAACAAAGGTTTTTATGGCATTTTAAGGTTTATGACTTAAAATAATTAAATAAAGCTAAATTTGGTATTTTTTATTAAATACACAAACCATTTATTTAATGATAATTAATATCGAACAAACCATTATTATGAGCGTTTTACGTTTTGTTATCTGTCAAAAGCTACTTAAACACGCTCCATCCAAGGTCAAATTACTTTCCCCACTAGTGGATAAAATGCGTTTTTCCCCGCTTGTTTTAAAGGATAAAAGACGGCTTTCCGAGCTAGTGAGGGGAAAAATATTTATTAATAATTAAGTTTTACCATACTTCCCGTACAACTTATAATTTGATTAGGAAGGGTAAGCATGTATGAAGTTACCGTTACCACTCTAAGATACGAGTATGTCTTATTCTTCTGTGGCATCAGCTTAATATAATTAAACGTTACCCCATACGGTTACCAGTTCATCCAGTAATCGAGCCAATTTTAAGCAGAACCAAAAGCACTCTAAGAACAAATTAAATTATTTTCTATGAAAATATTTTAATTTGTGGTTTTTCAAGTAGACACACTACTATTTAAACTATAAACTGAAATAAATATCATATAGGAAGGAAAAAATGACCAAAGCCTCCAGTGTCCAGAGCCCTTCCTATATGACATTTATTTCAGTTTTTAGAACCAAAAGCAATCTGTCAATACGATGCTGATCATTGATTCCGTCCACCTTTCAAAGGTTATTTGCTTGCCTTCACAGGAATGGGTCACGATGACGGCCGCGAGCAGTGTTTCTGCCGGGACTGGCATGGCTGCATCATGGCGCAGACCATCGTCGGCCTCGATCACGTACAGCCTTATAAGTTCTCCGACTGCTCGAAGAATGACTACATCAACGAGCTCCGGATAGGCCAAGGGCTGTGCCTGCTGAACAAACCTAATGAGGTACGTGTATCATGGCTCAAATCATCTAGGGTCAGATCACGTAAAGTCTTAGAAGTTTTCCGACTGCTCGAAGAATGACTACATCAACGAGCTCCGGATAGGCCAAGAGCTGTGTCTGCTGAACAAACCTAATGTCGTGGGTCAGATCACGTGAAGTCTTACAAGTTCTCTGACTGCTTGAAAAACGACTACATCAACAAGCTCCGAATTGGCCAGGGGCTGTCCGCTGTCGCAATCTAGGACAATCTAGGATCCGGAATATCATGTAGAACAGTTTGAGAACTCAACGCACGACGTATTTTTGACTGGGTTTATTATAAGTATCCTATGCCCACTAAGCTAGCACAAAGTAAAGGAAAAAAAGGTCAGACAGGTTGATATCGCATTTAAAAATAATACTAGTATGAATAGAAGTATAGTTTAAATTTAAAACCATCAAAAGAAACTCCTACTTATCTTGTAATCGAACACCTAGCAACAAATTCTTTGTATTTACACGTAATCAAAGGACTTGAATTACTTTCCAAATTGACTTCGGCGTCGAATGAAATCGTGTCTGTTTTATTTATTCCGTTCAGGCGCGCTCAAAATCAGCTTGTCACCTGCACGAAACAAAGTTCGATGTTCGCATTCGAGCATTACGGCATAGTTCAAATGCAAAACAGAATTTCCACGACGAAAATTAATCAGTACGCCGGCATTGTTTGTCGCTGAGCGCTCCTTGCGGCCCACTCCTTTAATAAAAGTTATGGTAATACAGACTGGGCGTACAGAATTATCTCTTCGTTTGCGAATATATAATAACAGGAGCGAGCGTCCGGGTGGTTTATTGGAATAAATTTACATATCGCCCGATGATAATGCTTCGCCCCCACTCAGGCTTCGATTTGGCAGGTTTACATATTTATCGAGAGATGATTGTGTCGGTTGGTGAGGCTTTATTTTTCTCCATTTCCATTGGAACGTTTAGGGTCAAGGTTGAATGCGAATGGACTATTATATTGGCTTAAAAAAGTGTAGATAATGTAAAACAAAGTAACGGTACCACGAATTTTTTTCTGCCAGATTGTGTAAATGAAACCGAAAAACACATTTCAGGGATATGAATTCGAAACTAAATATGTTTTTTAAACACATTTGCTCGTAATGTGGAACTTATTGAACCGCTTTTAAGCTCATAATCCTAGATATTAAACCCGCGTGCTTTTTCATTATTATTTTAGAACTGGTGCGGTAATTAATGTTATAATGTTCGACGTAGTGCGGTAGGTAATGTATGTTGACACTTTTTTTATCGTAGTTTTACTTACTGTTTCAACAATTTAAATTTGTCCAATATAACTTTTGTTTATTCCTCGCAAGTGCATTGAAAAGCGTTATATGAAACAAGTGTGCTTTGATCGTTACACACATCGGCTTTCTCGCAAGGCGGTAATGACTTTTCCGACAGAGATTCGTAAAAGAGAGACAAATTATCATTTATCAAAAACTATTTGTTTTCTCTCTCACCAGCTAATCGTCCACCGCCAATGCGGCAACGGGCGCCTCGACGAGGGTGAAGAGTGCGACTGCGGGGCTATCGACGAGTGCCAAAAGACCAACCCCTGCTGCGACCCCATCACCTGCAGGCTGACGAAGGAGGCGCAGTGCGCTTCGGGAGAGTGTTGTGAACAGTGCCAAGTGAGTTAGGGAATTTAAACTGTCGTGAGTCATAATATTAAGCTAATTTTACGGTAAACTCGTTCATACTCATAAGTATTCGTTAAGCATTAATTAAATATGTAGGGGATGTTCGCCGATGCCCGTATGGATGACTTTTACGCTATTATACGCTATTATACGTAAAAGAGCGGCATCCCTATTGCATAGATTGCAGGGTAGCAGCAACGGTGTCCTAAACGCATTTGTCGTCAGAGTGGACTGCCCACTGATGAGGCGTTGGAACCAAGTGCATGAGCCCAGCGCATCATCGAAATAATTAGTGTTAATTAGTTTTTAGGTATTTATTGTTTGTACACACTAACATAGATATAGGTAGCATATTATAATTTTTGTACTAACACTATATGGGTTCTGTTCTGTGCCTAAAATAAATATTTTCAATTCAATTCTAAATTGTTTACAGTTGAAACCACGCGGCGTGACTTGCCGTGATGCCGCCAACGAGTGTGACCTGGAAGAAACGTGCACTGGCCTGACTGGTGTATGCCCCCCTGACGCGTACAGGAAGAATGGAGAACTATGCGAAGAAGGTACACGTTATTTTAACTATAAAACTCCCGTGAGATTCGAATATATTAAAATTATTTGACTTATTGAATTAATAATACGCGAGTAACCCGTTTAAAATATTTTTTATAAGGTACACGTTATTTAGACAGATTATTTCGTAAAAAAAAGACAAATTTTCTTTCAGTTTAAAAACAAAGTTAGCTCATGTTGCACGTTCTGTGCTAAATGCCCGAAAGCAGAGAGGAAATCGAATAATATTATTGGAGAATCGGCAGCCAAAGACGCAAAGACGTACTTATGAAATTAGCTAGTAAAATAAATATATAAATATTTTAGGACATTTTTTACACAAATTCACTAAGCCCCAGTAAGCTCAATCAGGTTGGTTTGTGTTATGGGTACCACTTAGACAACGATATATAATACTTAAAAAATAAAACAACTAAAGCTAAAACTAACTAAAAATAAAAATACCTAAAACCTACCTTCTAAACCATGGCAGCAAGGTGCCCATCACGCAGGCAGCGTTCCCGCGCTGTATCGCGATAGTAATCCTTTACGCGAGAAAGCTGCCGGTGCGAGAGTAGTCTGTTAATAATTGTTTTCTCCATTCAATTAACTAACCTAACAACTTACCTAGGCAAGGGCTACTGCTTCGCGGGCACCTGCCCCACCCTGTCCACGCAATGCGCCAACATCTGGGGCCCGGGCACCACGGGCGCAGACAAGGAGTGCTTCGAGCAGTTCAACTCCAAGGGTGCCGTGACGGGGCATTGCGGGAAGGACAGCAATGGGTACATCAAGTGTGAGATGGAGTAAGTTGATTAATTATGATTAGTTTAATTTAGTTTAGTTTATTCATTAACCATAACGTAATATGATCATTACATGGTAAGTCAACATTTCATACAATATTATACTTATAGAGAGAGCATTATGGATTTACACAAGGTAAATACGCTTAATAATAATTGAAATCTAAGATTTACAGTTTGCGTCAATTAAAATATCTTTTAATGATAAATATTCAGTAATCGAATAGAAGGCATGGTTTTGGAAAATGTCTTGACTGTGTTTTTAAATAAATTAAAAGGTAAATCCGTGACATCTGTGGGCAGTTTATTGAAAAACTTTTTTTTTTTTTTAATCCTGTTTTTGACACTTTTTTAATCTTAGTGATGGAAGTATTAGTTTGCTATTGTTCCTTGTATTATAATTGTGGCAATCCGAACGCTTAAGTAGAGTGCTTGCTTTCTTGTGAATTTCTAACACAGAGTTGTATATAAACAATGATATGACCGTCATTATCATTGGTGATTCTGCGAAACATTTTATAGTCAATAGCTCTGATTGTAGCAGATCACTTTTACAGTCAGAAAAGTCTTAAATTTCAATGAATAAAGTATTGCACTTTGTAATTTTTCCTCAGTCACCCGTTGACCACGAACGCTGTAAAGAGTTCGAAACGTCGGGATGTATTATAAATTCAATATACGCGATATAATCCGTTTTCATAGTTTTATTTCAAAAGTACAAATTACAAAGTACAAATTTTAGAACATTCTACTTATTACGCATATTGACCCGCTTCTGTGGGAGAAGCAGGCAGCGGACCGCCCTGTATGGAGATCTTTCGTCTCCAAACGAATGGCTTTGAATCCCGTCGACTTGTGGAACTTGATATCAGACGGGATGAGCTGAAGGCCCGCCCACCAGCGGCTATTACGTATAATTACGTCAATGGTGTGCTTTCCTGCCCGTCATGTGCACGGGTCTTCGCAAATAAAATCGGCTACGCGAGCCACATGCGAGCACACGAACGTATACAACAACGGAGCTGAAACAGTCGCCGTGGCCGAAACCGGCCGGGAGAGAGTAGTAGTATTAGTAAGCCCCACGTAAAGCTAAAAATAAGATCAGTGTTGTCAGTAATTAGACAACAATATATTTAATTTATTTATATTCATATACATAGAAATTTACCATGAGTCAGGAAATATCCATCACACAAATAAATTCCCTTACCGGGATTCTAACCTAGGACCATCAGCTTCTTGCTCAGGGTCACCAGAGACTAAGTCGAGGTATTTTGTCGAAAGTTATGTAATTTTTAGTAGATAAGGAGATGAACCATTTTTTATTGAATGGAAACTTAACTCTTCTCTCTTTTGGATTTAAAAGCCCAGAAACTTACACCAACGACAACCCGGGATAGCATATCCTGGCGCCGATGCACAAGGAGGCCCGACCGCAGTTAAGCTGGGATAAGGGCAGGAAGAAGAGGAGGAGGAGGAGAAACTTAACTCTTTCAATGTAAACAGTTGTAATAACTTCATACCCCTGTACCTAAACTGAGGAATTGGCTAATGGGTTGTCGTTTTTCTACACAGGAATGTGAAATGTGGTTCACTGCAGTGTCAACTGGGCAACCGATATCCCGTGGTGCAAGGCATGGACGAGTACTACACAAGGACTGTTATTACCATTAAGGGCACTGAATATGAGTGCAAGTGAGTACCTATTATACATTCTGGCCAGTGCCTTGTTTAAGGATGACTCACGCTGCAATGCAACGGTCACTTCTTTTTCTATGACAGTTGATCTACCCGGTGATCACGTGATGCTTTCATAGAAAACTGTAGTGTCGGGCGCCCCGGTCCGGGCCCGGACCGTTGTAACGTGAGTCATCCTTTAGTCGACATGACTCATGCTGAACGGCATTTTGGTATCTTGTTAGGCTATATAGCAAAATAACTGCTTCGATTTGTATACAAAATTGTAACATGCCAAATACCTACTTATGTAGTCCGCCTCATCGATTTCGATGATGACAGCGACCTCAGCAATTATGGATTACGCCTATTATGAGCCCGAATGTGACTGGCCATGCCGAACTTGGTCTTAAAGACTTCTGTAGGTGTTACAATAGAGTTGGCCAGACGCGTTATAGGACTTCGGTCTCTCATTACGTTGTTGGCGTTTGGCATCTAAGTTATTTGAGGCGGTTTTCCTCAAACGATTTGATGCTGTTAAAGATGGTCGTCCGCCAAGATGACCTGTCTGTAGCAAGCTCCTCCCAACGCTCAATATACCCAAGATAATTTACCTAATAACTCAAGTTGCAATATCAACCGACTAACTCTTGAACAAAACTTTCAGAGCTACGACCGGCCTGCCCGACCACCCTGAAATCAGCCCGCTGGGTCTGGTGAGCGACGGCACCCCGTGCGGTGACAACCTCGTCTGCGTCAACCAGACTTGCACCTCCATCTTCCCGTACATCGACCACACCAAGTGCCCCAGCGGGCATAACAACAACGAATGCTCCGGGAAAGGGGTAAGTCTCATCTTAAAGAGCAACCATATCTAACTATCTACTAATCCTGGCACAGCACCCCGTACGGCGACAACCTCGACTACGTCAACCAGACTTGAACCTCCATCTTCCCATACATTGGCCAATATTTACGTACCAAGTGCCCCAGCAGGCATAACAACAACGAATGCTCCGGGAAAGGGGTAAGTCTCATCTTAAAGAGCAACCATATCTAACTATCTACTAATCCTGGCGCACAACACCCCGTGCGGCGACAACCTCGTCTATGTCAACCAGACTTGAACCTCCATCTTCCCATACATTGACCAATATTTACGTACCAAGTGCCCCAGCAGGCATAATAACAACGAATGCTCCGGGAAAGAGGTAAGGTAAGTCGACAGATGGCAGTGAATTTACTGGGGTTACAAAATTTACTATGACAGTACCGCTCTAGTATAAGTTACTCTATGATCATAATAAGTGGACAACTGGACAGGGATAATCAAATTTGAAAAACAAGTAAAAAATTTGTTTGCACACCATACGTTATTTTACAAATATCAAAAAACCGGCCAAGTGCGAGTCAGACTCACGCACCGAGGGTTCCGTACTT
The DNA here is from genome assembly GCF_947568885.1 of Cydia strobilella. Taxonomy (NCBI): domain Eukaryota; kingdom Metazoa; phylum Arthropoda; class Insecta; order Lepidoptera; family Tortricidae; genus Cydia; species Cydia strobilella. Next base: position 20,730,923 of record NC_086046.1, read on the forward strand.
TTTATTATTTGTTGTTATAGTAGCATCTGTGAAAATTTAAACTATTTAGCTATCAAGGTTCATGAGATACAGCCTGGTGACAGACAGACAGACGGACAGACGGACAGCGGAGTCTTAGTAATAGGGTCCCGTTTATACCCTTTGGGTACGGAACCCTAAACATGGAACGACTATTCGAACACTTCACTTTAGCTTTAGCTAAGTTTTTTACCTATAGCCAAACGACTGTTCGATCGGATGTCATCAAGGACAAGAGATTTGGTGGCATCCACTTTCAAAGCACAAGTAAATATTGCTATATTTGCTATTGAATGAACGACCGAATGCTGCATAATTATATGTATATTAGGTAGAGGTAGGTATCTGTTTTAGGTAGTTTTATTTATTCGTTTATTATTTTTTTTTTTTTTTAAATACATTTATTTACATACAAGATATATACAGTGGTACTACGTAAACGAATTAATTTATTACTTTTGTAGAAGGCCACACTTAGTAGATCTTTCGAAATTTTCCGGTAATGGGTAATTGGAATCAGAAAACTTAATGAATTAAGTCGATTCCCGTCCCAAATGAATATTCCGTAAGCACTTTTGTTATGGATATGAACGCCAATGGATGTATTTAATCATCCATAACCTTACTCATCCCAGAGGATGATTCTATTTTAACAATTTGATATGGTTTCCATCTTGTTTTGACACGACCTTGATCGTGAGCACCAACCAACCAGTGCTGACGTAATGCGATCAGGAGTTGCCTCATAAGGCATTTCGCTCGCACTTATTGGTGCGCGTGAGATACCCAAGGTCGTATCAGATTGATAAAAACAGCATCGGATTTCCAGACTTTTCACTCGTCTGAATCTGTTTACGCTTTTGTATCTCGGATGGTATGGAATATTTAATTGTGAAATTTTCCTGTTTACGATTCGAAATATTTTTCATTAAAAGCTTCTGGTAACGTCGGGTGACGGATTCATTAATTAATTAATTCAATCATTGCTTCGTGTGTACAAAAAGATCTTATAATTATTATATTATATTTAAAATTAAATAAATAACTACCTAAACATAGAGTATAAAAATTAAACTAACCTAAAACATTGTAATTAGATTATTTAGATTATTATTTTAAGTTAGTCTAAGATTTTGCATGCCATATTGTGGTAGACCATACATGCATGTAACACTTAATAGCTACACTATGTACCTATAACATCCCAATGACATGTAACCATAACAACTGTGTATGTTCAAGCGAAATAAATAAATTGAAATTGAAATTGAAATATTATGTTTCAAAACAACCCTGTAAGGGCACTGTAATAAAATTACAAACTAATTATTAAATAACTTAATAACACTATTAAATATTGGATGATAGGGTGCGAAGGGATTTGCATAAAACTGTGGTGGAAAACAGGATTGTTGAGAAATAATGTTTCCGTTTTGCGGCTATTATTCGCCTTAATCTAATAATACGAATTTTTTACTGAGATAAATATTTACAAAGCTTGAACGCCTTTTCGTGAATTTCGTCAGCGTCTATTGTTGGTTTCTATCGTCAGATATTTTCTAATGAAAACAGAAAGGGTAAAGAGTACTACAAGGGCATATGTTCAAATTATAATGAGCAAGATTAGCGTAATGAAAAGGGAGGCATAAAGTGTTCTAAGACTATGATCGATCCTCACGACTCGACATGACCTAAATATATTTATATTGGTTTTTTTTTGTTTGTTTTTTTAACCTGACGGGCTCTATTGCACCTAGGCCAATTAGAGCGGTAGGACTGTGTTGGGGGATGGTAGCTATATATTGGGTCTGAATAGCCACTTAATTGGCAAAATATGAATTAAGCCTTCTGTAACAAAATAATTCATTCATTAATCTAAAGCTCTTTTTACCGTGTCCTCCGTCTCGCTGCAGTTTTAACGTAAGTTTTTATGCGATTAACGGGCCAATTTGAATAATGAGGTTTACTGATGTTTCGCCAAAAATTGTATTGCAGAATTTCACTTGGCAACCAACTTTTCGCCAAAATTTCATTTGGCCGAATTTCATTTCCCAATTTTACATAATCCAACCTAACCTAACCCAACCTAGTACGTCATTTTCATTTCCCAACTATGGGGTTGGGGAATTAAATGGTTGCGAAATAATTATTTGGTAAAATTTCATTTGGGAAATGAAACTAATGCCATAAGTTTGTTGGGAAGTGAAATTTGGCGAAAAATATTTTGGCGAAACGGCGGTATCCCGAACAATGATCTAGATATCAACTAGATATCCACTAGATGTGAAACAGAAACGATAACGATTAAGAAAGTCATGTCAAATTTTGATATTTCCGCGATTCCGAATGTCCTCTTGAACGATCTCTTTAAGATTTGCTTAAGATATTACTTAGACATCCAATGGATATCTGATGGATATCCCAAAACGTCACAATAATTGTAGCGTAAAATGACAATTCGTTTCTCGAATCGAACTGCAAAAGATAACTATTTGATAACTAAACTATAACGTATCTATTAGATCTCGTATTGTTCTCGTATTTAGTAATTATGACGTTGTTCGAATTGACCGGTAAGTACCGTGTTAGTTTAAAATTATGAGTGAAGATCGTGTCAGTTTAAATCAATATATCGCTACAGTTAAGTTACAAAAAGCGAGTTTTCACTTTTTAATAGTTTGAGTGCCGGCCTAGGCCGGTGTTATTAAATTTTTGCCTTCAAACGTCTCGGTAACGAAGTTCCGTGCGATTGATGTGCATTGTTTGATGCGACATGTCACATGTTACAACTTCCATTAAGGCGGTTCCCTGAGCCAGAAGGCGAAAAATCTTATATGATCATGTTTTTCTAAGAGGCGTTGATATTCTGGCGTAGGCATTAATATATGTAGTTCTTGACTATATTATCTATAATATCATAGCTTCCGATACACGAATTATGACACTTCGCTCGATACAATTAATTCCCAAAGTAACCTCTAACTCTGACTTTTAATCCAACTTTACTCGGTTATTTATTACGTAATACTATGAACAAAAAAAGAAGAAAAAACAATCTTAACTTAAATAGTAATTTCATAGCTTTCGAATTTCGATATTGTAAGGTAAAGTTTTTAAAATAAATAAAAATCGACAAAATTCGATCAAAATTGACACTTGGCGCGCATGATCTTTCCCGTTCTTTCTTGCGAAATGTGACAGTGACAGCGGCAAACCGATCGAACGGCTTTAAACTGAATAGACATAGACGTGTTTTTATACACTTTTATTTTGTTTCTCCGCGTATGTGCATATTTTTGTATGCTTTAAACCTTGTGGCAAAAATTTGAACCACTTCCCGGTTCTGATTGAGCTGAAATTTGCCAAAGCATAGCATTCTACTCCCATATTTCCGATGACAATTGAATAATATGCTAACATGGAGCTGATGTGATGATGCAGTCGAAAAGTCCAAGGAATTCTTCAATGGAAAAATATAAACAAATTGAGTTTAGGCTCGTTAGAAAGATCTCGGGATGTACTTGATAGACATGCAAAGAAGAAAGTGCAGTCGGCAATAAAAGTGTATTTTAAAATATATTTGGCGCTAACTTGTTATGTTTACGTTTAAGGAAACTAAAATTAAGTAAGCAAGTACAAGTTAACGTGATGAAATTTAAAAAGAAACATTTTTAGGGTACCGTACCCAAAGGGTAAAAACGGGACCCTATTAATAAGACTCCACTGTCCGTCTGTCCGTGCTTCTGATTTTTATTATACAATGTGATCATAACTTTAAAAAAAAACGCGAACAAAGTTAACTGATTTTGATTAAATATTTTTTGTATTCTCTTATAAATCGTCATTCTTTATGTTAAAGTTGATCTTTAGGGTTCCGTACCCAAAGGGTAAAAACGGGACCCTAATACTAAGACTTCGCTGTTTGTCTGTCTGTCTGTCTGTCCGTCTGTCACCAGGCTGTATCTCATGAACCGTGATAGCTAGACAGTTGAAATTTTCACAGATGATAATTTATGTTGCCGCTATAACAACAAATAGGTACTAAAAAGTACGAAACCCTCGGTGGGCGAGTCCGACTCGCACTTGGCCGGTTTTTTTTCCACCTACTACTTAGGTACTAAGTGCCTAACGGAGCTTACAAAGAAACTATATTAAATTACATCTTATAACTTTGCACTTATTTGTTCTTTTTTCTTAATATCAAGACACAATAAAAATTTAAAGTTTTCTGCTATTCTGCTATTAACTAGATGTCGCTAGTCTGATATTGGGATACCTAAATCGAATTATATTCCTAATAGCAATTTATTAGTGTGATATTTACCAGTTGCTCTTCGGAGAAGGAAAACATCTTTATGAAACTTGAAATTCATTTATATGTAATAGATTGAAAGGTCTAACAAGTCAATTCGAACGTACACTGATTCCTAACTGACATAATTCAGATATCATTTTTATGTCAGTGTCAGTTCGAATTGGCCTGTAAGAATAATAAAATGTGGTTTTTTCTATAAAAAGGGACCATATTGTCGATGGCTCTTACGCCATTATAAACGATGCTCCGATATAAATACAACGCCGCGAGACGCTGTGTGGCGTAAGCGCCATCGACAATAAGGTCCCTTTTTATAGAAAAAACCACAAATATTCATGTTGTATTCTGATAATCCAAACCTTGATCTATCTTGAAAGCTTGAAACCTTGGGTTATCTTGATCTATACCTATCTAAAATAGTACATTTTACAACTAGTGTGAAAAGAATGTCTTTTTACCACTAGTACCGAGGTATTCTCTTTCAGCTCTCAGCTCGTGGCAAGACTCGGTACGAGTGGTAAAAAGACATTTCACACGTGTTGTAAACGACGTTTTTTAATACAATTGCGAAAAAATAATAAATTAATATATCATTAGTAGAATCATACCACCAAACCAAACCAAAACCAAAAGTACCTATACAGCCCGCGATACGCGAGCTGCCGCAGCCCGCGATACCTTCATACTCGTGCGCGCCCCGGCCGCGGCCGCCGCGGGCCCGGCGCGGGTTGGTCAACGACACCTCCTCATAACTCATGAGGCCCTGGTACCTGCTCAAGCTAAATTCAATTTTAACTGCGTTTCGAAAGTATAGTTTGGAACTAAAAAGTAAAAAGCACTAGTTCGAGAAATTGAGCTTCTCGTACGCTACGCAGCCACAAAAAGTACCACTTTTTGAGCAACTGTATTAAAAATGCCTTTTTTTCTAAGCCCGTTTAATGTTACCTACGCATTCGAACCCGGAGCGTACCGCCCCGCCCCGCCGACGTTGTTTATATATTTTTTTATTTAGAACAAAAGCAGTCATAATAAACATGTTACATATGTTGTACACAATGTACAAAAACTGAGAAGTGATATAAACAGACCCAACTACAAGACTTATTCCCAATTGTAAACAAGGTCCACCTCGTTACTATTCTTTCCCCGTAATCAGGAATAATACGGGCCCCGCAGCCTGCCGCCCCGTGTATAATTGGGAAGTCTGTCCGTACGTCACTAATTATAAGTTCAGTTTCCTTTTTCCTTGTACGTCGTGGGCCATAAGCGATGTGCGAATGACAGAAAATTACAGAAAATTACGTGAAATTAGGGGGACTATAGACAATATTGGCGATAAGTACGGTTACCATGAGTTGGCAGTTGACGTTTACGCTGGCGACTGCGTGAACTCGATCGCAGTCCATCTCGCTTTTACTGATGTATTGGTGCGATGGAGAAAAAAAATAGTTTTGGACAAAAGCTATTACCTAACAATCCTAACATGAAAGTAGAAATGCGTAATTTTGCGGCAATAAGCTCCTCTAACCTACGAGTTTTTTTCCAAATCTAACGATTTTTACGTTCGCACAAAAAAAATCGTAATAAAAAATCGTTACTCGCCTCATTCTCGTCACTTTCAACTCCTAATTCCGCTCAGACTTACACTTTGATAATTAGCATCGCACACCGAATTTCTAACAAATGCCGCCTTAATATGAATCATTAATTAACGTTGTTTTAATAAAAATGGAGTTTGGCATAAACTCCGAATAATTTCATAAGCTGTGATTTTTTGAAATCCGTTACTTAAATTATGTTAATTTCTCAGACACCGGTATTCTAATTAACTTCATTGTTATTAATAATTGACCGAAGCGTAGCGAAGCGTCTACGTTTTGACTCGCGCATTTTGCTTTTGGCAAAGATAGATATAACTCCGTAATAGATGGATACAGTCTAAGGAAAAAACGTGCCTCGAAAATCACGAAAATTTGATTTTCGATCAGATGGCGCCACTAGCTTTGGCCTACTCTCGTATAGAGGGCGTTGACGGTTTCGTTTGATATTTATAATTTTAACGCATATCAGTGTAAGAACATGGGTCAAAATCATATAAAAATAATGAATGCCAATAAAAAAATCATTGATCCATATTTAAATACATTTTAACGTATTTTTATAAATTTTCATTTTTAGTTTTAAAGTATGTTGATAGATGGCAGTGAATTTACTGGTAGCACAAAAATTACTATGACAGTACCGCTCTATCTTATTATATCCTCTTTGCTTTTGGTATGTCCGGATGTTCTCATCTACAGGGCGCAATTCTCAACCGTTTCTCGTGAAATTTTGTGACCAGATTCTATGTTTAAATAGATTTTTTTTGTAGATCCGGTTTTTGGAAGTTATCCAAAATGGCGGAGTCGTGATAGCTCGCGTCTAAACAAATAGTCGTATCGATTTCGTGAGTTTTTTTCTGTTTGAGACATGTTTACAGAGTAAATGGTATAAAAAGCTATCACGGTTCATGAGGTACAGCCTGGTCACAGACGGACAGACAGACAGACAGACAGCGAAGTCTTAGTAATAGGGTCTCGTTTTTACCCTTTGGGTACGGAACCCTAAAAATCAGTTTTAACGTAAAGAATGACGATTTTTAAGATAATACAAAAAATATTTAATCATAATATCAAAATCAGTTGACTTTGTTCTCGTTTTTTTTTTTCAAATTATGATCAGATTGTATAATAAAAATCAGAAGCATCGTGAAATACCAAGCACCTTTTTACCCTCTCGCGAAACCTATTTCCCTTAAAACTTAAACTCTCAACAACTTGCTACCAACGGTTTCCGACCCCTGTTTTATCCGTCAAAGCACAAATTACATGGTAAAACTCAAACTTTTCCCGTAGCACATATCGTCAACCTTTTTGGAACAGTGAATGCGAAATCGACTTGCCGAGCCGCGTAGCATGTGATGTGGGGATGGGCAACTCTCGGTCGCAAACTCGATTGTGACTGGCTTCAAATTCTGTTACGATCCTACGCTGATGGAATTATAGTAGGTACGGCTTAGCATTGCAGGGACCCTATTTGCATAAGGATATAGGATTCCTTCTATTTGTAGCCAAACATTTTGTGGAATGTTTAATATCGTAGAAAACTCATATTCTGTTATGTTATTCTGGAAATGGTTGTTATAGAGCATTTGTAATAATAGACCAGGCGCAAATTTCGTCAGTCATCGCCTCCCGGGCGAAAACTCGTATAGCGGTTAACGGCTATATATGATGAACCCTCGTGAACGTCAGCTGCCGCTCCGTTGGTGGGTTGAGGAATGACAGCAACCGAAACGCGTAACACGGTCTTTCCACCGCGATACAACCGGCTGACGATTTGTTTTATTAACAATAGCATCTAAACTATCATCTGACAAAGTATCAAACGGGAGGCGATGACGCCGATGACTGAAAAGAATTTTCTTTTTTACATGTTCATGTGACCAGCTGACGATCTTTCCACAGCGATACAATCGGCTGACTATTTTGCTTATTCACAATAGCATCTAAAGTATCACCTGCCAAAGTATCAAGCGGGAGGCGATGACTAATTTTTTTTATAGACTTTATTTGCTGCCATTCCTCAACCCACCAACGGAGCGGCAGCTGACGTTCACGAGGGTTCACCATACATAGTCGTAAACCACTATACGACTTTTCGCCCGGGAGGCGATTGGTCATGGAAATCTGTTCCTGGCCCGCGGTCTATAAAGTTTATGCAAAATTTGATTGTAGAATTGGTGTAATTGCGACGCCACGATCACGTATAGTTTAGTAAGGGGCGTTCTGTGCGTTGTGTACGATTGTCAGACTTTAACTGTTGTTTCTAAATTTTGTATTGCTCTAATGCGATGGTTTTCATATAGTCATTTGATCCTCAAAATAAATAGGATCGACTGAAATAAAATAAAAGACTTGTCATCTATCCTATTATCACCACCATAAACTATTTCAGTCCACGTCTTATTAATCCGTAGTTTCGTTTCTTTAATCAGTCTACAGTTCACCTAAGAATATGAAGTAGCCCGTGGTTTTACTTCAAAAGTACTTGACCTAATTCGCAGCGCCGTATTTCTTTTTAGGTCATTCCTCCTTCCTTTGATATAGTAGGTAGTACAATCAGCACAGAAATGCGATATGCACCTATTATGTGAGTGATATAGTTAGGTAATAAATAAAGAAATACTATAGGACGATTTTTATAGGAATGAGTATATGAGAGGAAGCCTGAAAGTTGCACCCATAACAGAAAAAGTAAGGGCAAATCGCCTAGCGTGGTACGGGCATGTGATGCGGAGGGATGAAAGTCATGTGACGAGAAAGGTATTACCAAAGATAGATATAACTCCGTAATAGATGGATACAGTCTAAGGAAAAAACGTGCCTCGAAAATCAAGAAAATTTGATTCTCGTTCAGAGGGCGCTACTAGCTTTGGCCTACTGTCGTATAGATGGCGTTGACGGTTTCGTTTGTTATTTAACAATTTTAACGCATATCAGTGAAAGAACATGGGTCAAAATCATAAAAATAATTAATGCAAATAAAAAAAAACATTTATCCATATTTAAATACATTTTATCGTATTTTTATAAATCTTCATTTTTAGTTTTAAAGTGTGTCGACAGATGGCAGTGAATTTACTGGGCTTACAAAATTTACTATGACAGTACCGCTCTAGTATAAGTTACTCTATGGTATTACGAATGAATATGGAGGGAGGTGCGAGGAGAGGAAAACTGAGGAAAAGGTGGATGGACTGTGTGAGATGATATGAAACTAACGCAATGATGAGATGACGGGCGACAGAGAGGTATGGAAGAAAAAGACATGCTGCGTCGACCCCAAGTGAAGAGGATAAGGGACAAGGGCAAGTGAATGATGATGACTTGATGACTATAGGACTATTGTAACAGAGATCGACCTAGTCCCACAGTAAGCTCAATAAGGCTTGTGTTGTAAGTACTAGACGACGACATAATTATGTACAGTCGCCATAAGATATATCGGAGCGCCCGAGGTGCTCACAAATATCTGAGAATCATCTCTATCAATATCAATCAATGAAACGAACGCAATGATGAGATGCCGGGCGACAGAGAGGTATGGAAGAAAAAGACATGCTGCGCAGACCCCAAGTGAATGGGAGAAGGGACAAGGGCAAGTGAATGATGATGACTTGATGACTATAGGACGATTATAACAAAGATCGACCTAGTCCCACAGTAAGCTCAATAAGGCTTGTGTTGTAAGTACTAGACGACGACATAATTATGTCGGTCGACATAAGATATATCGGAGCGCCCGAGGTGCTCGCAAATATCTGAGAATCATCTCTATCAATATCAATCAATGAAACGAACGCAATGATGAGATGCCGGGCGACAGAGAGGTATGGAAGAAAAAGACATGCTGCGCAGACCCCAAGTGAATGGGACAAGGGACAAGGGCAAGTGAATGATGATGACTTGATGACTATAGGACGATTATAACATAGATCGACCTAGTCCCACAGTAAGCTCAATAAGGCTTGTGTTGTAAGTACTAGACGACGACATAATTATGTACAGTCGCCATAAGATATATCGGAGCGCCCGAGGTGCTCACAAATATCTGAACATGCCTCTATTGTCAAGGCCGTAGAGTGCGTGTTCAGATATTTTGAGCACCTCGGGCGCTCTGATATATCTGATGGCGACTGTACTGTACAGTTATATAAATAATTCTGCCTATCTTTTCTGCTTTGCCTTAAAGTTGACTGGTAGAAAATGCCTCATGGCATTACGTTCGCCTTTTATACATTAAGTTCTTCTGTGCATTAACGATTTAAATACATAGATGTATACATAGGAAACATTCATAATTCAAGAACAAAATATTTCTGATAAAAATACAAATAAATTCCCTTAGGTACCAGGATCGAACCCGGGACCCCCTGCTTCGCAGGCAGGGTCACTACCACCGACAAGGCTAGATGGCCGTCAGATACAGGATGTTTCATTATGGCTGACCATGCTCTGCGATCTATTTGTTCCTTATGGACAGCCGACAATGTAGTACTTTTTTTCAGAAACCGACACATAATATATTTTACAGTACATCTGGTGCTCCAGTGCTCCATTTCAACACCCTGTGCTATAATAAGCACATTACGTAACTACGTCGAAAATTTAAAGGCCATAAATACATATTTAGTACATACTGAAAACGTTGTACGATACACGTACGAATAGGTTATTCGCAACTCGTGTCGATTTAAAACACTCCTTTCAGTTGTGTTTAAAATTCGCCACTCGTTGCAAATTTCCTATTTTTCTCACTTGTATCGTCAATAACTAATTCCATATTTATTTATTTTATTTATTAGGAAAACTTACACCTAAAGTAACACGTTAGGTAATAACATAGAAGCATATTAAATATATTAATTACGGGTCACTCACGTGTTTTAAGTCGAAAACGCTCGACATGTTTCACTCCGTACCGAGGAGCGTCATCAGGAGCTTGCGTCGACGGTGACGGACCGGCGCAGACTGCGGGCCGCAGCCCTCCGCGCCCAATGACTCGGCGCGGGCGCCGGTGGCGGCAGGGGGGGCGAGAAACTACCCTCGTTTACGGCATTATTGTCAAATGATGGGTTGCACACAACACTCACTACGTCATTTGTTAATATATTTAATATGTCTATGTCTCAAGGAAGTTTTGTTATTAAAACATAGAAGCAGTGAGCCAATTACAAGTTTCCACAGATAGAAACTGCGTAAAGTGCATGGCGTGCGAAATTACAACTAATAATACTTACTAACTTATAAATATACTTTTTTTTTTTTTTTTAATTTATTTAGGAAACAAACAGTTGAACTAAAATATTGAATCAAAGCAGTGATATAATCATAGCAACTAAAGACAATTCTAACTTAATTCATAAGTTTGGACTTAGAACTTCGCACTTCGCACAGCTGCTGCTCGTATGCATTTATAGTAGTTAGCGAACACAAGTACATAAGTTAGACGAACTCTCGCTTAGTAGGGGAGACCATGCGGGTGTCTATGGAAGTCGGTAATCGCGCGCTTATCATCAGACATTTCGTCTGCTCGTTTATCTCCTAAAAAAAACCGACGGTTCCATACTTTTTAGTATTTGTCGTTATAGCGGCAACAGAAATACATTATCTGTGAAAATTTCAACTGTCTAGCTATCACGGTTCGTGAGATACAGCCTGGTGACAGACAGACAGACAGACGGAAAAGGAGTCTTAGTAATAGGGTCCCGTTTTTACCCTTTGGGTACGGAACCCTAAAAAAGGAAATAGCAGCCACAATGTTTCTTACAGTTTGAACAAAACTATCTCATATGGCTCACATGCTTTGTTTAAATTAAATTAATTTTTGGAAACCAGCCTGTTTATTAAATCAGTTTTCGATAAGCTCTAATGATTATGATGAAGTTTACAAAATGGGTTTTTTTCTGTAGAAAAAAAATACAATTTAATTCTAGGGAAAAAATCCCGAGTTTCCTCAATATTATACCTACACCTTATACCCTAGAAATTATATAACGCCCACATATTTACTTTGATAGCTACTTCAAAATGACCGCCTATCAGTCAAAATAATCCCTTTAAAATATTATTCCATTCCATGTTTGCCACTACATTCGCCAGAGGACCATTCTCCTGGCCCATTTATAGAAAAATTAACGAACTTACGTCCATAACGTACACGATAGTTAAGGCCTTTTGAGTTTGAGTAATATAGTTTGACGAGCTGGCTAAACTTGCGCGCCATCAATTGACTAACTCTCTCCGGCATAATCCTACCTATGCCACAGTAAATTATATTATAACAGTACTGTAGGCCGAGCACATGATTGACGCGACAGTATCTCGCCGCCCGTCTTTTACTAACTGTATAAATTAAAGGGGGACGGATAGTCTATGTTGCGGCGAGATACTCTCGCGCCATTCATGTGCTAGCCCGGCTGGGGCCATAACAGTACATTGACAAACGCCACACGAAAAATGTACCGGAATGACAGATGTCACGAAAAGTTACTTGTAAGGCAGAGGGAAAATATTTCCCACCTTACTTTAAACTTTATTTCAAAGTGATAGGGTTCAATTTTGCATAATTTCTGACACCCCTACGCCTTACAAAGGGTTAAGTTTCGATTGGTATTTTCTATTAACGATTTTCATTTTGGCTAGGCACCCTGATGTACTCAGCAGGGCACCACAGCGTTCAATAGCGCCATTGTTAGGGAAACGGGCACAGTTTCTATATAGGAAACACAGCTATAATTAAGTTGTCTGGAAGAGATCGCTCTTTTCATGTTTGTTTTCATATTGGTGAGCAATAAAGAATATTTGTATTGTATTGTATAATCTGTTTTGTATCTATGTGGATTTGCAACCCTTTATTAAATCTTTCTGAGTGGTTAAACGGCTCAAAACTCTTCTCAAATACCACTTTTAACATAGTGTCGTAGGTGTGTATTCTTACTTTATTTTGTTAGATTCAATTTATTTAATGTTATTATTATTTATTATATATTTTATTTATCAAGCAACATGGTTCATAAAAGCTGTGAAACATAAAAATATATTAATGTATTTTGTAATCTAACGAAACGATTTTATACAATACATTGAGTTAATTCAAAGCTATTAACAATTATTTGTTTGTCTTACTGTCTTTCAACTATCCACTGTGACGTCGGTAGTTCAATTTGTAATAGTTTAATCTGATGCGATTCGATTCAGTCAGCGGATTAGTTCCTATGTCATAGAGTTAGATTCTATTCTCGATATTAAAAGCTAAGTTAGGCGTGTTAGGAAAACTTGAATTGAGTAGCGAATCTAAATGGGATTTGATGTCTGTAACATTTTGTGTTCGAAAAGTCGTTAAGGTGCAGCTAGTTCTCGTCCTCGCTCGCTGAGCACTGCTGCTACACATCTTGCGTTGGGGTAAGATTGAAAGGGTTTTTCATGCGGGGTAAGATGAAATGTCGCCCGTAATACTTCGGCATACGGACGATTTTTTGGCTTCCCCACATGAAAAACCTTTTCAATCTTATCCCAACGCATCTTACTACTTACTATAATGCCAATTTTGTGACATTGCGGCCAAGTTCTAAGCTTTATAATTCTTGTGTTGTGCCGCTATCATCAACAAATATTCAGAAAGCAAAATCATAAATTCTTAATAAGGTTCTTATACAATTCTCTCTGACGAATATCAAATAATTATATTTTTAAATGATTCCATAAATGTGCCAGTTTCACTGTGAAGCTGAATCCAAATGGTGGAACATGCCCCTATAATACAACATCAATTATTTGTTCCTGAGTCTTGGGTGTTTTCTATGTATTTATATATTATATATATCGTTGTCTGAGTACCCATAACACAAGCCTTCTTGAGCTTACTGTGGGACTTAGTCAATCTGTGTAAGAATGTCCTATAATATTTATTTATTTATTTATCAATATAATATGTATGTATTTGGATTATTCAAGTCAAGAACAATACATAGATTGTGTTTGAAACAGACAAATTGTGTTAGGAGTTGCAGGCGTACATAGGCTACGGAGGCTGCTTAACATCAGGCGGGCCGTATGCTTGTTTGCCACCGACATAGTATTAAAAAAAAGGCAATCACAAATTCAATCACAAAAAAGAAAACAAATCTAAACCATATAAAACCTAAGTAACCAAACTAAAACTACAACTAAATATAAAATGAAATATCAAATGATATATTGATAAGTTATTGTTTAAGTCGAGGTCGGTGGGCCATATCCGAAATGAATAAAAACAGTAGTAGAGGGAAGTTAGGAAGTGTCAAGTGAGGGCAGAATCTCATTAACCTATCTAAGAATCTAGAGAGAGTTTTTGTGGTATTATTAGCTGTTTCTTTCAAGAATAATGAATAAAAAACGGAGGTGGTGGATCTTCAATACGAAATTACAAAACCGTACTGTAACGCCTATAATTACTCCCGGATTAGGCGAAATAGATAATCAATACCAACCCGACACAGACAAAGTCACTAGGGTCATCTAATTCTATATTATGAAATGGCAGTCCATTCAGAAACAAGAATTCAACACCAATTTAATATGAATATCCGTAAGTATATCTGCGCGAAAACAAGTCAGTGCACACAGAAAAATGCTTTTGAATTTCTCTTCTTAGACATCAGTGACAAATTAGCATACGGTCCGCCGAGCAGTAAGCACTTACTACAGCCTAAGGACTCCTACTTTTCCTTTAAATACCCGTGTATTGAAGAACCCCGTACGGCAATCCCTCGAAAAGAGATCGGGGTTAGTTTCCCTTTACCGTAGAGCTACTGATAAATATCCATTTTTTATAAGTTCCAAGTGTTCAAAATGGAATCGATTCCAAATCCGTTGCCTCCGTTTTTAGTGAAAAGCGGCGATTACCCCGAGGTAAGGCGTACTTTGGAAGAAGTACGACTTGCCCCGCCGTTGGACACCGCTGCTTCAAAAATGCGTTTTCAATATTATGTCAATAGGCCAAATGAACGATCGAAAATAAGGCGCCGTTATCGGATTATCGCCCGGATCGCTATGGACTTTCGGCCCTAGTGGTCAAACAAAGTTTAATCGAAAGGGTTCAAACCGTTTATTATAAGGTAGGGTAGGTCTGTTTGCGGGCTGATAATGTTTGTTTTTGACTACTTTTGTTACTTTCAATTAGCAGCTGTGATTAATCGACAATCATAATATTTATTTATTTATTTATTTTAAACTTTATTGCACAATATAACAAATAAAGTACAAATGGCGGACTTAATGCCTAAAGGCATTCTCTACCAGTCAACCACCAGGCTAAACAGAAACAGTGAGGTGCAGCTGCAGGCATTGAACAAAAAAAAAGCAGAATAGGTAACTTAAAACATAAAATATAGTGATAAATAATACACACTACCGAAAATAAACTTACATATACATACTATAACATACTATAATTAAATAAACTTACATATATATTACTTTATTTTATGTACCCAGTGCAAATAATACTATGCCTACGATGGACAACTAACCAGTGAGCTTGTCGAAAAAATGCTTGCGTAACATGCGCATAAACGAGAGCTTAATATTATGTAGGTACTAGCGTTTTCCCGGTATGTTTATTTTTAATCCCTTAACAGTCAGCTTAGCCGGCAATGAGGCCTAAAAGCTCTTAAAGCCCTAAAAAATTCTGTATAAGAATAAAATACAAAAAGATGATAGAAGACAAAAACAAATCAAAGCGTGATGCCTAAAAAAACCAGCTCAACAATTCTGTTTTTTCGTGCATACAAATAAAAGCTAAAAGCAACAGGCACCATAACAACATATTATTATATTTCGTATGTTTTCTCTTCACAGCTTTGTTTGTCCTCGAATAACGAACACATAGGTACCAGACTGCCGGAAATTGAAAATCCAACCTATACCAAAACTTTTCATGTATTAAACATTGATAACTTCTCTAAACTCATATGTAATCCAATCTTGTCAATACAAATTCTACTTTAGCGCATGCAGATTAAAGTTAATTTTTCATCGATTCTATTTTATTTTAACAGATGATGGATATGAGGGCCGATATTAATTGCTTAAGCGGAAAGTTTCGTTTTAATTAGTGAGGTGCACTGAGCATATGATTGAACGTAATTGGCTGTTAATAAAGAAGTGAAAAGCGTACACAAATACCCTTTGGTTAAATATGAGATTTATATTATCCAATATACAGGGGAATATTAGATGTGTTTGAAGATAATACGTAAAATGTCAAGAAAAGAGCGTACTCCCATCTTAAATGCCGGCATCGTCTGGCATTGTGGGTGTCCATGGGCGTCGGAAATTGCTTACCATCAGGCGATTCGTCTAATCGTTTGCCTCCTATATTATAAATAAAAATGTAATGAATTATTTCATAATGTATCCATGCAATTTTGCAGCTCGCTGTACAGTTAGCACCATTAAATTAAACCATGTCCACTGTATAGTGCCAGCTATGGCCCAAAACCAACTAGAATATCTGTTTTTGTGCAACAAAACGTGATTTGAATGACTCGGTTCTAAATTAATAAATAAAAACATAAATAAAAGGTAAATACTCAGATGAAACCAAAACCAACATTTGTACAAATGTCATAGATTTTGAACATTACGTGAAATGCCATTTTAGAATTGATCACTTCATGATATGGATAGGTTAGTTTTGACTATTTTATGATCATTTCATGAAATGATTGCCACATCATGAAATGATCCATCCTACGTTATGGCCACGACTTTGAACCAAACCAGTGATCGCTATGGTTTTACAAAACGTAAAATATTACGTAATACGAGTCGGTAATGAGTCGTTTTACAGTTGGCCCTTTTCGACACTCGCCAAACAGCCTTTATGTTTAGATCCCAAATACTGACATGTATTAATTGTAACACTTACTCCTAACACACCTTACACGATGATGCATGGCTTGACCTCCTTCACACTAGGCGAGAACAAAGACACCAGCGCGCTGATTTCCCACCTTCATCACCGGGCATAACATTCTCCTACTCGCTATGCGGTCGCGGCTGCCGCTCTCGCATTGGACTTACTAGTCATTTACGTAAGTGCCGCAATGTTAGGGACGCTGTTTAAACCATCATATAATTGATGTTAAAGGCCAATAGAATACTCCTAAAAATGTAATTCTACTATGTAATAAGCTGCATTTTTGATACACAAATAAATCATTTTTCATTTTCAATGATGATGATGTTACTCCTAAAATGGTAAGAATAAAAGAGTTCTTTAAACAACTTCATTCCCCATCTAAATTCTCCCTCGTCTCCATTCCAGATCTGCTCGAACGCGAACAAGTGCGTCTGCAACCGCGGCTGGACCGGCCCGGACTGCTCGCAGCCCGACGCCCTGCCCCCCACCCCCACCGCCTGGGTGCCCGACAACGCCACCAAGGCGGCCTACAACATGACCAAGAAGGAAACACCGTATGGTGAGTCGATGCCGGTTACAGATACGTCAGAAAAGTTAGGCTAGTATCTATCTTGAAGTGCAGCTTAGAGGAACGGACCTTCTAATTTCTGTACAAGCTTTTATTTTACTTGCCCTGTTAGTATGCAAGTTTGTTTGGGTTTACCTACTTTTCGCCGAAAATTGTATTTCAGAATTTTACTTGGCAAGCAACTTTTCGCCAAAGTTTCATTTGGCCGAATTTCATTTCGCAACTTTACATAATCCAACCTAACCTAACTATGGGGTTGGGAAATGAAATAGTTACAAAGTAAGGTTATGCCAACGATTGGTTTGTCAAATGAAACTTTGGCGAAAAGTTGGTTGCCAAGTGAAATTAGGGCGAAATAAATTTCGCCAAAAAGGGAGTACACCGTTTGTTAGTTAGTGTTGGTCAAATCTTGGAAGTTAAATTTGACCCACCTCTCATTATTTGATTAAGCTGATACTTACATACATATGTAAATCGGATGACAATGAAATATTATGATGAAATGGAGCTGATCTGATGATGAAGACAGGTGGCCGTGGGAACTCTGTGATACAACTCAAACTTATTGTGTTTGGGGTTGTTAAAATTGTCGCGATTTAGTTGCTTGTGGAAAGAAAAGTACATTCAGCAATACCTATAGATGCTTGTATCAATAAGTTTTTAACAAGAAACTTATTATATTCCAGATAAGTAGGTACAAACAAACAGATTCGCGACCTATCGTTATAAAATCTGGAATGAAAAAGTAGCGCTTAAGATAAGCGCCACAGTAAACGTAAAATAACATAGAATACAATACGAATACTCATTGCACACCTCAATACAGAAAACAATACAAATAATACAGCAACTCAAACATAACACATTCAGGTAATGGGCAATGACTATTTGATGATGACGATGATAAATACAAATATTAAACAGCTCCGTCCCTCTATGCTATACAGAAAGATAGATTGAATTAGGAAAGTACTATTAGGAAACAAATTATTGTATGAAAATATTTTAATTTGTGTTATTTAGAAACACTACTGTATAAATTATAAACTGAAATAGATGACCAGAGGGCGCCGAAATCCCTTAAGTGATTGCATATACTTGAGAAATATTGACCCGGGTGGCCAAGCGGACTAGGCATCTGTCGCGAATGCAGAGAACGCTGGTTCGATTCCAGCCCTGGGCACTGGAGGCCTTAGTCACTCTTTCTTTCGTACATGTGATGATGACACCTGTTTCAGTTAAGGAAGGTACTCGTAGGTATACTGACACGCAATATTATGTTTTTTGTCTTAAATAAAATAAACAACACAGACTAAATGACTCTCATAACATATTTCCGAAATCTGAGGATCAGATCATGATTCAATCCAAATTATTTAGCCATTTACGTTAGCAATAATGTTATGTTTATTTGCGTTTTGGTAACCTACAAATACCTACTTAATATGACATGACAATCAAAAACAAGTTACAAATGTACAATACAATAATTGTAAGTTACTATAATTATTGTAGTGCGAATTTAATCCCATTTGTTTACAAAATTACTAAGTAATTGTTTCAAAGACAGAAATCTACATCAATTTCATGAGTAACTTTAATTTGTATGACTAACTTTTATGATTCCAGGTGTCTTTGTTTGTGTTAATATTCCCCCTACTAACATAATCTACTGTTAACTTGAATTGGCCGCACAAATCCGAGCACTGCTTTCAAAATCCAAAATCACGTTAATTCAAACATCGCTTACATTCTATCCTCAGAGGATATTAGCCGGGTTGTGACGCTATCACGTGACGTCAAATAAAATGACGCTATACATATAGCGTTTAGAAATGAACATGTCTGCAATACACAATGTCTAAATGACACTTGTATTTACAATGTTAGCGTAATATAGCTGCGGGGGTTACAAAATGACAATATTTTAAGCAGAATTTGAATCTTTTTGTTCATTCTATTTGGAATCGCAAATAAAATAAACAATTAGTTGCAACCCCTGATACAAATTGGTCATTTCTTATTCCCCTATAGCGCTAAAATAGAAACGTCAGCAGATGCTGACACTACACGAATCAAAATATTGACATACTTAGCCTTATAATTACTCGTCAGCGAAATCGCTAATCGCACTAAATCGCAATATCAGCGAAACAATCGTTACAACGTGTGGTTGAATTGAGAGCACTGCTCGGAGGGCCTCGGGCGGCGCCGGCGCCCTAACGCGCGGGACCCCTTTTCCAGGTGAGCACGCGGCAAATAAGATGAGCACCATGAACATGGTGATATTGTTGCTCGCGGTCGTGCTCTCAGTGTTCGTGGGGTTCGCGTGGATGGCGTACTGCTTCAGGTAACGGCCGGTAACTCGGTGTTGTCGCACTGTCTGTCGCTCGTGCCTGTCCTGTCGTGTCGTTTCGTGTGTTGTCGCCGGCGCCGCCCCGGCACGCGTTGGCCGGGCCCGTTCGCACGGATCGGAGGGCGTTTTAGCGGAGCCGTTGGTACTAGCTGTGATATTAGGTAACACTGACAATGAATTTCATTTAAATAACATACACAGACTGTCATGTTCGAACCCTTAATTTTTTCAAGTACAAAATAGTTATTTTATCATATTACGAAATCACAGAATCAATCAATCAATCAGTGTAATCAGTGTCACTAAGTAGAAATGGGTCAGCTAAAAACGCTCTCGTAAACAGTATCTGTGTGAACGGGTTCTGACTCCCTTTTCTTTGGGCGCAGAGAACTACCACGGCTCGAACACGGTGTTCCTCGTGGCGGTGCTAATGTCTGTGGTAGGGGGGGTATTCATAGTATTTGCCCTGAGCGCTCTCTGCTACAGGTCAGTCGTAGTACACAAAAACTTCTCCCTGTGCCTAAGGTTAGTGAGCAGAAAACAGACCAAAGGTAGTCTTTGAGAAGAAATTTAAATCGTCACCTTCGTATACTTGTATGTTTATTTTAGAAGTTAGCGTTGGTGTTTCTGTTGGTCTTTACATCGGCAAGGTTTTTGTTTTGTTTATTTATGGACAGTTTTTATGTCATTTACGTTGTGGTCGTAGAGCTAGAGTTGGCGGGTGGCGCGTCGAGGCGGCGCGGCCGCGGCCGCTGTCGGCGCGCCACAACTGCATTTGATCTGTGGTTCTGTGTCCGCGCCGGCGGCCGGACCGCGTCCGTCACGCGCACGCGCCGACTCGCGCGCACACACACGCGACACACACACACATGCATCGCCGAGCGAGGCCACGCCGTCCGGTCGCCTCGCTGCATGCCGACAAGGCTTTCCTCGTTGTACTCGAGCGACACCTTCTCGACTCAAACCCTTAAAATTCTGGGCTCTTGGATGTATGCATTGGCTTATGTGAACTGTGACTCGTTTTCGTTTCCTTTCTTGGTCGCGATCGCGTCTATATCTTCCTATGTCAGAACCGTCACCTAGTACCGCATTAACCGTATTGCACTCTCATGTGTGAACAACCGCAGTTACAGAGACTGGTCACAAGCGTGACGTCCCTGCAAAGGATGGTACATGACAGAGGTAACTACCGTACCAACCGCCACGCAAGGTATGTAGTATGTACCATTCGGTAACCACTAACATATACAACTAATCTATTAGATATGTTATGTTAAGGAATGAATACTTAAGTGATAATAGGTGGCACTAGATGGCGCTTACTCGGCACAATATATTTTGGGGTCCACATGCTGTTCAAACTGCAGTGTTTGACAGCAAAAGAACCAGAAAATATACCTACAGCACCGTATCAGCGCTATCTAATACCTATTGTTATCACAGCAAATCTGCTCCTTGGTGTAACACATCTACAAGTTGAGTTGTCTGTGCCACTAACAAACGGGCTGTAGAACAATTGGCGAAGATATAGAACGCTCGACTCCAATTTCACCAACCACTACCACTAACACTAAAATCTATAACTATTTGCACGAGAAGCGAATGTGCGATGCACGGATTCTTCTTTCAAGCAGCTGTCTATCTAGTTAGAAAAGCCTAATGTTACTATAAGGTACCAATAGGCTGTTTCCGGTAAAAATGCTTCAAACATCTTAAACCCATAAACTGAAGACATTCAAAAACTAAGTTTGCTTGCATCAGGCATTTCATCAATTCATTCAGTCTTAATTTTACTGGAAGGAACCTATACATCTAAGCTAAGATCAATCTCTTGAATATCTGTTTCCATGAAACATCAATTCCCATGAGGAATGAAACGAAAAATTTAATTTAATCCAAATCAAAAATTCTCATTTATTTGAAATATCCAAAAGCACCAGTTTTGCTCAAATCAGAAATAAAAGACACATGGCGAGGAACTGGACATGATACACACACAAACAAACAAAAATCGATACGACCAATTCTGATGTTAACCGTAACCTTCGACGATCAACTCCTGTTCCTCCCTGTATTCGATTCGATTCCAAATTTGAACTTCGGAGATTCACTCCCGTTCGCTTTTGGTCAGTAACTTCGTAATTGTATCTTCGTATCTTGTAAACGTAATCGATTGATCTGAGTGTGCGTTCCACGCCGCGCCCGCATCAGGAAAAAGAGCACCATGCCGAAGTACGACCCGCCCTACGTGAAGAAACCGATCGCGAAGAGTTTCGGCGCCGGCTCCACCACCAGCAACAACTCACAGGAAGACATCTCTTTAGAAGGCGGAAAGATGCACTCCTTCAATAATACCTTCAGGTAATCCCTTCTTGGTTATCTTCTTTTATTCTGTTGAAAATTCTATTTGTTTATTCTGATTTATGTTAAAAACTGTCTTTCATTACAATCCCATTTGACCAGAGATTTCTTTTAGACAACTTTGGTTGAATCATCATTATTTTGTATCCGTTTTTCAAATCTCGTTTCCTCTTTTTATCGGGTCTGGCCTTGAACAGAAATCTCCTAAGGTACGTCGAAAGCTTGACGCGAGGTAGTCTTGAAAGCGTCGCACCGCTCTGCAAAGTTTTTCTTGCGCACAAACATCGCTTTTATTACATACGCTTAAGTGCCAAAATGCTTTGGTGATTTTCCGTGTGTTCCTAGTGTGACAGAGCACAATCACACAGTTAGGCGTTCAGTGACATGCTTTGTTTTCCAATCCTTATTTAGATCAATTTGTTTTATAATCTCTAGATTTTGGATTCTTGTTTGATTTTAGTCCACCCAAGGTTTGGTTTTGCACATTATGAATAGACATCACTGCCATGTAGCGCTTGGCCTGCTTGTCGTCAAGTGCCGAAAAAAGTTTTAAATAGACTAGAGTGTGACCCACGCTATCAAAAGAGCTAATAAAATTCTGACACATTTAGAGAAACACTTTTGGGGTATTTGAGAATTCAGATAAATATATAAAACTTTGAAGCAATTTCACGAGTTCTGTAATTTTTGCCCTCTTTAGCCGAGGTGACTCCCAGCGAGTAATCTTCAGACACGGGAATCACATGTCGGGGCCTGGCAATACTAGTAGATATCCGTAAGTATCTACACCTCAAAATCTGTGGGACAGTCTGACAAATCGATTTAATTGAGGTATATAAGTTTTAAAAAGACAATGCAAATACTTCCAACCAATCAGATAAATAAAAACACAGCGCAGTCTAGAAACGGTTTTATAGGCTGTTACTGAACCGGTGAGCTCCATCTTAGGCCCTGTCTTCACTTTCCATCAGGTGTGACTAGCCGATCAGTATATAATAAAAAAAAAAAAAAAAATTAGCATGATTGATTCGATTTAACATCTGAACATAATCAATAATTATGACTACACATAATTTACATTTTAGTCATTGAAAAAGTTCTGTTCTTTAAATAGATTTTTGGTGCATTATTTGTTATCGAAGAAACTCAATACTTTAAAAAATATCGTTGTGCGAGTTAATAAAAATGGGTCTTAGCCTGCGTGAATAGTATTTTATCATGATCCCTGCTTTTATTTGCGTAGACTTCAGTCACCATCATCGTACATGCCCAAACCATCGGGGCATGCTTTCATTTTATTGATGACAGTTCATTTAATAGCTATAGTACTAGGTTTTGGCGGAGTGAACATAATCCCTAGACCCCCGCGCAATTAGCTACGGTGAAATATGATCTACCTACTTGTCAATGGTTGATTAAATTGCAATATTTTGTCTGTTACAGAGATCATAAGCAAATGAAACGTGTTCATTCGGGTAGTGAGGATGAGCCTACACATTCAGGTAATTTAAAACAAATGTGTCATGCATAAAAACGTATTTGATCCAGTCATTTGTTGATCAATTTTCATTGGACATTTAATCTTAGCAAGCAACTGTCGACATGACATTGTCAATGGGTTCCTAAAACGAGACATCGCGGAAAGTAGTTTTTGTTTATTTTTCCGAAAATGACTCAATGTCTCGTTCCGTATTGTTTCAAAATGGGAATTAAACGTACTTTGATAACCAAAATTAAAACTGAGGAACTTAACTGCCTTCTGATTCGATATAGTGTAACTAAGTCATTGTTTTAGATTTCATTTATTCCTTTCCGTTTAATTCCAGGCGAAGAAGACATCGCCTTCATCGACGTGCAAACTAACTCGATGGCCAAGGTGCCCGAGAAGGGCATACTAAAGAAGCACGCCTACGGGGCGGTGGACGGGAAGGATAAGTGGGGAGATGATAGTCAGAGCGAGCACCTGGAGGCGGGCTCGCAGTCTGATGGCCAGGAGCCGGCTGGGGCGGTGGCCGATATGGAGTATAAGTTTAAGGTAACTGAGAATATTTTTGTATTGATTGTGATTACCATGGCACTCGCATAAACTTCAAAGCAAAGTCTCAGCATTCGATGCTGCTGATTTTTCGTAAAAACCCTTATTATGTCTATAGTCTATAGGATCACAAAATGAATCGATTGAAACCAGACTACATTGAATAAAATTGTCGAAGTAGTTTTAAGTTAAATCATACCTAATCTTCTTAAACTGGTTAAAAAAAGAAAGCAACAAAAAGTTCAAAACCGGCCAAGTGCGATATGAGATTATTTATACGTTATTTCTAAGTTTCATGAACAACGCACGTTTCCAGGATTTGAACGGCTACCACGAAGGTATAATCGTGGCGCTAAAGACTGCAGCAGCGCAACGCGCCAGCGCCGGTGGCTCCGCCGTCGGCTCCGGCGACCTGCGCGCGCTACAAGAATATGAATACAAACGCGAACGCGCATCCAGCGCGGAAAAGATCCACGAAGCGGAACTTAGAAGACAGAGAGGCGGTGAAGAAGAGGAGGACGATGCGCCCTCTTGTGGGCCCATTAGGATCAGGAATTTGGAAGATTTGATAAGGCAGCTGGAGCACCACTCGAGCAGGCACATGAGTCCGTCGGGCTCCGAGGATATAAGAATGTCGGAGACTGAGGCTGATAGGCATTATAGGATCGAGCCTGGAGAAGTGCCAGCGTAAGTATTTTTTATTAAATTTTTGGCGAAGTTCTGGCTTTACCATCCGCTTAATACATAGATTACACTGTAAACTAGAATCATTTTTAGGCGCCTCTAAATCGAATACTCAGAAATTGATAATCGTGCGCCATTAATATTTACAGTCTACTCTAATGAGTAGAATACCTACTAAAATACATAGGTACAATATTTCGCCCAAAAACTCGCTACAAGTACTTATCGTTTTCATTCAGATTTTACCGACTGCGCCAAGTACCTAAAGGTAGGTTTATGTTATTTTAGCATGCTCACTGCGGTAATTTAGTGGCCAACATACGTTGCATCGGGTTTTTCGACCCTTTGCTGCAGTGAGCGTGTAAGGTAGCATGTACTTACCTAAAGAAAAATACGTATCAATCAATTTCAAACAGACATCCGCTACGCTACCGACGACCCACTGACCCACTTATTTTTTTATTATTTACGAGCCTATTGTGTTCCACAACTGGGCAATAGCCTCCCCCTCTTCTTCCACTTATCCCAGTTTTGTTTTGAGCTACATCTGGCTGGTCTCTCAAAAAGGAGTACAAGTTATCCCGCCATCGCCGATGAAGTCTGCCGGATCCCCGGTTTGACACACTGAGCAACCACTCCATGATTATCTTGGCCCACGAGTCATCCGGCATGCAGGAGACATTACTAACCCGGCACTTTAACTTGGCCGCTTTTCAGCTACATGTAATATTTGAGTCTTATGTAAGAACTCACTTTCAGCAACCGCTGCCGCGGCCGAATCCCCGGGGAGGAGGAATCCCGCTTCGGCTACCCCCGCTTCCGCGGCAGCGGGCGGCACCACGCGCCGGCGCCGCTGTTCGCGGGCCACCTGCGCCCGCGCAGCCCGCACGCGCGCGCGCCGCCCGACGACGACGCGCTCTACGAGACGGCGGACGCGGAGCGGCTGAGGGACGCGCCCGACAGTGAGAGGTGAGTGCGCGCCGCCGCTTTGCTCAGTTTTTTACTTGTTGTCGATTTTTTTTTCATAATATTTCCACCCCGCCGGCCTTTATGATCTCCCATCTTAAATACCGGCAACGCATTTGAAACCCCTCTGTTGTTGCGGATAGGGCGATTCATCTGCTCGTTTGTCGCCTATATCATTAAAAATAATCACTTAATTGGATAGACGGGCTAATTCGAGTTTTAGTTACTTATGCGATCTGATTCCGATACGCTACTGATCTGTCAGTGTCAAAAGTGAAATTACTTCACCAAAAAACGTCACTTTTGACACTGACAGATCAGTATCGTATCGGAATCGGATCGCATAAGTAACTAAAATACGAATTGGCCCCAAGAGTTTCATATTCTGTACAATATAAGTAACCGCAATTTTACCGGTATATGTTTTCCTCTAACTAACAAAACCGTATAGTATTTTCGTAGCTCAAACTATATTTTTACTGAAACGAATTGAGATTTTGTATTTAATCCGCCGTAAATAAGATATTTAAACTAACTAAACTTTATCTAAAAACTAAAAAAATGACAACAAATAAAAATTCGGACAACTTAGGCTTCCCATAGATCTAGAAAGTTTATAAGATAAGATAGCCAGAGGCTAGTCAATATAATAACGACTATACAATGCCGCGTGCCTTATCATTATCATACGATAGGTAGGTGGCGCTATTGACGGTTGACGGTTCGGACCGTGACCCAAATCCGCGTCCGTTTGACTGAAGTATTACTATTCTCTCGAAAAAACTATCACCTTACTGCTATTAATAGTTATAAAGTTTTAAAACATACCAATGGAGTTTGCTGAGAGGTATTACAGACATAAAAATACAATGAAAGCATAAAAAAGCGCCTATAGTGGGCTCTCTGAGAGGATTCAAAAATTGATAAATATGTGGCCTAAACACAGTGACATAACATTTAGCTGTAAAATGGATCATAATATAGTATCTAATTCTATGGGAAACCTATATGTTTTAACAATTGACACACTCATATACACAGCACTCAAGCTTTACATTTGGCTTTTTTACATTAACAAAAAAAAAATTGCCCCTTAAATTCATAACTAGAGTCGATTGGCCTTAAAATTCAAATCAAATATTAGTACAGTTAAAAGAATAAAGAAGGTATAAATAGAGTTATTACATATCTAATTTATTGTACACACCATACTAATAACACATCATAAACACGACATTACGCGGGCTCCAGGGTCTACATAATATATAATTAGTAACACTTTAAACGTGTTACCAAAATTCTAATGAGATTAAATCTATAATTTTTAATTAATTAAAAAATAACAAGAGCCGGGAGCCCGCGCCCACAGCCAACACGCCTCGACTCTCCGTTCCTCTTCTCTATCATTTTCTAGTGATGAATTTATTCAAGCTCAACAACAGTTAGCCCGGTGGGCGAGTGAAGACGCGGTGCCGGCGGCGGCGCGAGACAGGGAGAGAGAATACTTCCCGTCGCCCCCCGGCAGTTCCAGCAGCGACGCGACTATCCGGCGCCCGCCGGCGCCCGGCGCGAGTGGCGCGTCGGGCGCCCCGGGCGGCCCGGCCGCGACACCCGCGTCGTCCTCCTTCCCCGAGTACAAGCACTGACCGCGCGCTGCCGCTGCCGCGCCACCGAGCTGTGACCGCGCGCACGCATTCTAAACCTTTTAGACGTAGTGGTACGAGGTAGTCGCCTGCGCGGCGCCCCGGGCGCCCCGGGCGCCGAGCCGAGCGTTGGCGATTTCGCGAAGCTCGATCCCAGCGTTTTAGCGTCGATGAGATAACCCTGTTGAATTTAAAAGTTCGGAAAACTACTTCCATCCGAGTTAAATTTAGGGCATAATCTATGACACCACACTTGATATAAGCTTGTGATCCTTTGCCATAATAATAATAAATAAATATATATGTCTATCAAAGATAAATCGACCGAACAAAACAAAATATGAAAACCCTGATCAGAACATTTAAATTCGAGAAAATGGTTAGGGGTTATCTTTTTGACGCATATTATTAATGACCAATGTGAGTGTAGGTTAGAGCGACATTATTTGAGATATCCAAGGAATTTTGTATACAGACTGTCAACGGTGGTACAGATTTTAAAAGTTCGATAGACGATATGTTAAATCACAATTTGGTATGTAAAAAAATATTAAATTTGAGTGATTAATGTTCCGTGAATAGAATGAGTCTTACATTATAGTCATATATCGTTTAGCTTTACTGAAATTTAGTAGGCGCAATACTACTACAACCAATACTGCCAGTAAGTAAGACTTATGATGTGTGAAGTGGAAAAATGTATGTCAAAAATGACCCAGTAATCTATCATTATTCCGTATTTGAGTTCTAATGTGTGATGAGGACCATTAGAGTTCCGCCATTATGGAATCTACAAAATATTAAGTTTATTGTAATAAAATACAATCCACCGAAGCTCGCGTATGAGTGTAAGTAATTAAAATTATTTAATATAAATATGAGCTGACAATGAATTTATTTCATATTATTAAATATTGTACATAAAAAATAAATTTATGTTAAAAATTAAGAATTATAACTACTTAATAAAATAAAACTAATATAACTAAACCTTCTATTGTTTTCGGTTACCGCGATAGTATATTGAATTTATAATACATCCCGACGTTTCGAACCCTTTACAGCGTTCGTGGTCAACCGGGTGACGGGTGGTGTAAAGGGTTCGAAACGGATGTTTATAAAGTCAATATATGCGTTAATCCGATTTCATAGTTTTATTTCATAACTAAACCTAATTTTAAAAAAAATACTAAAAATCTACCCTCCAACCCTTGGGAGGTCAAGGTGCCCATCACGCAGGCAGCATCTTGTTGTTGTTGCTAATGAAAATGACAGTTTTTAAATTTCTGAAAGCTCACTTTGTAAAAAATTGTTGTGTGGCACTGGTATTACTAGCTATAGCTGTACAAAGTCCAAATAAAAATAAATAACTGTTGAATTGCTAATCCTCCGATTATAATAAGTCGTGTGTGTCTATTTTAATCTTCAAGAATTCGCCAACTCTCGTACTAGCCCCGCAGCGTGGCGCCGGGCGTATCCAATATTGGATGCGCTGGGCTCCAAAAACGCGGGTGCCCAAGACGCCTGGCGCTCGGACCCCACAGGCGCCACGGCCCGGGGCAGTAAAGGCGCCCGCGGCGGCCCCGCGCACGCCTTAGGCTAATTCGATGTAACATGTTGCACTGTTAGGGTCACGTTACGAATAGTTAACCGTTAGAACACAATAATAATTCACACGTAGCTAATGAAATAAATGAATAGCGAATGAATGTAGGAGGCGCACCGCAGCGCCATTCCGCTGTGAATACGTATGTAGTTATTGTTAGAAAATCGTGTACATATACTGAAGTATGAAGTATTAAATGCACATTTATTATGATTGACTGACTATAGGAAAACTAGATTAAACTGTTGAATGTAAGTTGAATGAAGCGCGCCGCGCTCTTTTGTCGCAGTAACTGTTACGTTGAAATGTTTAATAATTATATTTGTTCTATTAATATGATACGCTTTATAACTCTTATCTCTGTTTGTAGCGGGGCTAGGGCGCGGGGCGCGAGTGCTAGACCTAAGCGTAAGTTAGAGTAAGCTCGTCGTTTTATGGTAGCGTAAGAGCTGTGCGGTGTCGAGGTCCCGCGAGACGTGGAGCTCGCGTTCGATCTTCCGACCGTCGGAGCTCAAGTAGCTTTGATTTAGATAGGTTATTAACAAATTGAACACTTATTATTAAGCGAAGCTTTAATGTAACGTGTGTTAGTTTGAAGGATGTCGATATTCGATGCAGAAGGCGAGCTCAACGTCTGGCCCGATGGCGATGCGTTTCTTGGTTAGCCTAAGTTAAATAAGTTGTGAAGAGTGCTTGTCAGACTTGCTCAGCGTGTGTCGAGTATCGAAGTGGGCGAAGAGCAACCGTCCCGGAGTCATCTCGGTGTGACACTGCCACGGTATCATTACAGTTTACTCTCTCATCCACCCTGCGTGCACAGCATTCCACGTAAATATCTAAACACTGTAGCCGCCATGATTCCGTGGCCGGTGTGACGCCTCTCCGAACACGCCCCACTTCACACTGCGTCATTTGTTACATCGCGTTTAAGGAATTTTAAAACTAAGCAACATGACACCAATATCAAAATCAAAGTTCAAATTCCTATTTTATACTCTGTTGTTGACATTGACATGGCTGATTCGTGAATAAACTAATATATTATGTTCTAAAGCTTATATTTTACCGAGGAATGTTTAAATATCAAAATGTAAGTTTATTGATATCCTAATTGTGTGCTTGAACAATATGTAATATATAGGTATTATACGTAATATTTGGGAAAACAGAAGAATAACAAAAATTAGGAATTCGTATTTTATTTTCCACAACTTATCCATGCTATAATTAATATATGGTAGTACTTTATTATTTGTGACATTAGAGAGTTATACCTCTCGCGTCGAATGATGATCCCTCTTTTTTTTTACTATGTGGTAACGCATACCCCCTGAGAGAGGCGTCGGGGGTTATGTGGGACTCCCATCTCCCATTCCTTTCTCGAGCGAGTACCCCTTTAGCGAGTACCCCTTCTCCCCTTTGATTGGACTTAATTTAAAAAAAATGTGTTTTTACCGTTTTTTATTACTTAAGTGTTACTTTTCTTAATAAATTAATGTGCTTCCAAAAACTGTCTACAAACATTTTACGTGACAGCTACTCTATATAAAAATGAACTGTAATAGGAATCATCTTTCGACGCGATCGGTATACCTAAGGACTACTAATTACTTGTTTACCTACTGATTTATCTCAAATTAGTTATAGTTAGCCATGTCAGCCGAACTTGGATAGTCTAAGTTGTCAAAGTAAGAACCTTTAAACAAATTCTAGTTAACACAACCAGAGATCTCGTACCGTGCAAATATTCTAGACGTAATAAACGTACGCATATTCTAAAACTTAATGTGAATTATAAACGTTATCCCATTTTATCAGAAATATCTATTATTATTATTGTATTAAATAAACGAATTTATGCAGTTTAACCTGAAAGATATGTACGATAAAATGTGTTATAGTTTCGCGTTTATTTTATTGTAAACAAATTTAGAGAGTTATCGTTTTATTCGCGATTACGCTAGGTTAGGTGGTCCGACCCCGATATAACGTAGTCTACAAGTAAAATATTATAATAATAGACGAAGGCGAGTGTCGGCTATTAACATTCCGACGCGATGAACGCCGGGGTGAGATCGAGCGGCGAACTCAGGACGCCATTTTAGATATCTTACTCCGTTTTAAATATGCTTTAAAAATGCACAAAAGAAAGCCAACTCTTAACCTAAGCCCGTGTGTCAACTACCTTTATTCCTGGGCTCGCCGCTTCCCGCGGCGGATTTCCAATATTTTACGGAATATTTGTTGTACTTTAAGTTTAAGTTAGTCTAAATAGTTACTATGAACACGTACAGGGTAGATGTTATTGCAATACTCTGTAGCTGGGTGTTGCACTCGCCCGCGCGGCGTGAGTCGACGTCATTTACTCATAAATACAAGAAAACGCTCAATTATTGTATCCAGAGAAATACTATAATGGCCACCCTAGTTCGTGTCTGTCGACATCGCGCCGCGCACGTGAAATGTACGCCGAATCAGACGGAGTCCTTATTAAATATCCTATCTTTTTTCAGCTACAATCCGATCTTTATAATGTTTCAACGTCGGCAAAGCGAGTGCGCGATCCAGTAGGCGTCCCGAGCGCGCGTTCATAAACCTGCAAACCTGTCTGTGCAATCCTCCTGGCACTTGCTAGAGACACGTCTACAACGATTTTGATAGCACACGCAGTGCGTTATTTATACGTCATAATTTCATAGAAGTTTGACGTTTAAAATAACACGTGCACTACGTGTGCTATCAAAATAGTTTCAGACTTGTCTTGGTCTGACTCTATATCGGTATAGATTCGAAAGTCGCACAGACTAGTTTGTACGCGTAGGCCTAATCGTCAATTGCGGACGCGCCAACGCCATTGCTCACGGCAGTGTTCTGCTCGTCGCGAATCATTGCAACGGCTCGGGAAGAACCAGTACCTATCGCTAAGCCTCATATCTGTAATTGTCTTATAACGCGGCATACTTGAATTGTGACTAGTTATGCTAGATGCGTGTAAGAGCGTGTTATGTAATTTTTCAGTGTTTATACATAGATTTAGAGTTATAGGAGCTCTGAAAAATGGCATCGTTTCATCCACACTGCTGCGTATTGTAATGTGCACGAATTTGGTCGCGAAAATTGTCACCTTATAGCCACCCTAACAGTGCGACAGATAATTAAGTTTAACATTGTATAATATAATGTATTGCACTATAAATTGTAAATTTAAAAATGGAGGTAATTGCTCAAAATGTTTACCGATTGCAATGGTTCGCGTAGCCTGAGGCCGCGCCCTATAACTAAATAATTAGTATGTTAAACTTAAGTGATATTATGTAATATAAAAATACGAATTTTAAACGAAAAACGTTGAAACGTCATTTTCTGTTTGGTTTTGTCCTTGTAAATATATTTGCTATATGATTTACTAAATGAATGTAACATATTATTAACAAGAAAAAATAGATGAAACAACAATTTTTCTGATTGTTTTATTGCATCCTTTATTCGAATCGAAACAGATAAAGAAAGTACAAGAACATGATAACATAATAACTACTAGCTAAATACTTAGTTGCAAAGACGTTCACATACTGCTGTTACCTGTTAGCTTACAAACATATTCAATCTACCTTTGAAGCTTTCCTTGAAATAGTCACTCCGTACCCACGGTGGATAGACAGTGGATTTACTGAGAGATAGTAAAATTTTCTTTCCTAGCTATTATTACACCCGCAAGGGCACAAATGTTAAAATGTGTGGCTAAACCATATCTTGGCTACCTTAATAATCGAGGTCTAGTTACTGAGTTGTCACTATTGGTACTAACTTTAATTACCAAGAACATCAAAACTGCCACTAGATCGCTTGATACGAAATTTAGCAAACGCATCTTTCTCTGGGTCGAAAGAGCCGAGCTTTTCGCACTGAGCGGCCGCGGCGGCCTGCTGCACCTGCTCCCCGTACGCCTTCACGTCTTCTCTTTTCAACTCCACCATGTATTTCCTCGACTCCATAATCACCACTGCGTCGTCTCTAGCCATAGACCATACACTGGGCTTCACCCGAGGCAGCATGTTATGCCCTAAAAATACCCCATGAAATAGACCTTGGAACTGCGGCTTGTGAGGGTAATGGTCCAAAGCGGAGGGAGACAAGAAATGTACTTTAGCGTAATCCACATTGATGTACGTGTCGCGATCTTCGCGGAGGAGTAAAGGCGCTTCAGGACCGCCTTGTGATATCTTCGCATCCAGCTCGCTTAATACCACCATTCCTAAATCTTTCTGAGTATCCAGGTTCATCATACTAGCGTCGAATTTCTCTCGATTCTCCACCTCATATAACATGCGCATGAGGTTGCGCTCCGATATGTCAGTTGCACGTTTGTAGTTCACTCCGTGGGAGGATTTCAGCATGTCCTTGTCTTCGCAGTCTAAGCCGTAAGCTATGAATGGCGAAGCCACGATGTCACCGAGATATCCTCGATGTAGATATCTATCCCCGCATTTATAGACACCAGCTGACAAAGTAACATTTGGTCTGCACACTTCAGTCTCCAGCCATGTAAACGCTATTCCGTGCTCTCTAAAATGCTTGTATTCTTGAAAACAGATTTGACTAGCTATCTCTTTCAGACGCATGTGGTAGTCCCAATCGTACACTCCCACTCTACTATCATATCTTAGTCCCAAGGAGTTTCTCAGTCGGTGCTCCCATAACTCGCAAGCGTTGAATTGGTTTGTATTGCCTGTCGTCCAAAAATTGAGTAGGTTTTCGATGTAATCGCGTTCACGATATTTCATTTGCTCGATTGAAATGAATGGTAGTATGCAGTTCATAAATTCTGGGTTTGTGACCATACCAACGAGTTGACGTGCTTTAGCGATTATGTACCTTGACGTCGGTGGGCGAAGCAGCATATTCCCATACACTTCGAGGAACCGTCTTGTCTTTTCCAGTAGACCGCATCTTGTAGTCTTCTCCAAAGCTAGGGACATCAGTAGCAACTGCCTGGCAACTATCTCAGGGCAGCCGTCGACGACAAAGAGGTTCATGTAGCGTCGCTCATGTCTGTAAGCTTGAGAGATGGTTTTGATCAGGTGTCTTGCATCGCAACCTCCAATCACTAAGAAATTTAGCTCGTAAGCGCTTTTATCTCCGTGGTTCAAGTATTCCTCTTGCAAATCGAGCGCTGGGCTCAGTCCCCAGAACATTTTTCCGTGATTTTGCAAACGTGTTGCTTTGATCGCTGGTGAAGTAATATTGTCAATGTCACAGGGACGTAAACAACAATAGGCGACGGAGCGCAGGTTTCGAGGGGGTTGTCATGGCAACGGGTTATTTATACGCGTTGCCGCTCGAGTAGCGGCCAGTGCAGTCGACTAATTAATAGATAACCTTTGGAGTTAATGAGGTTTATTGATTTATCTAAGTGTGATATTACACAGGTATGATAATAAATAAAGGTCGACGTACCTATATACATATATTATATTATAACTACCTAATACTTCACCTATTTAACATGAACTAACTAATACCAAAGATAGATATAACTGTGTAATAGATGGATACAGTCTAAGGAAAAAACGTGCCTCGAAAATCAAGAAAATTTGATACTCGTTCAGAGGGCGCTACTAGTTTTGGCCTACAGTCGTATAGATGGCGTTGACGGTTTCGTTTGTTATTTAACAATTTTAACGCATATCAGTGAAAGAACATGGGTCAAAATCATAAAAATAATTAATGCAAATAAAAAAAAATCATTTATCTATATTTAAATACATTCTATCGTATTTTTATAAATCTTTATTTTTAGTTTTAAAGTGTGTCGACAGATGGCAGTGAATTTACTGGGGTTACAAAATTTACTATGACAGTACCGCTCTAGTATAAGTTACTCTATGCTAATACTTAGTGGGTCAACATTGGTATATGCCGATGGAAGTTTACAAAATTGCTTAATTTTTAGAGTTGCTTAATTCGGAAACTTCTAACGCTTTTGGTAAGTTTAACACAAAACTTTGTACATGAGTTATGGATGTTTTGATTGTTTTGTATGTATTAATACAGTATACATATATAACTATAAATTACCTATATAAACCGTCGTCTAGTACACACAACTCACGCCTTATTGAGCTTACTCTGGGATATATCGTCCTATATATATTTATTTATTTTATTCTTATATTTTTGTATGTGGAACGTGTAATATCAAACCAAAGTGCGAACTTCCTTAATTTAAAAAAATCTCGTGAAATATTCCCAATAAGCCAATAACTTTTCTAACTG
This sequence comes from Cydia strobilella, assembly GCF_947568885.1. Taxonomy (NCBI): domain Eukaryota; kingdom Metazoa; phylum Arthropoda; class Insecta; order Lepidoptera; family Tortricidae; genus Cydia; species Cydia strobilella. The sequence goes on from NC_086046.1 coordinate 20,766,258, forward strand.
TTGAGAAACATTCTAGACATTTTGTAAACATACTTCTACTTCATAATCGAATGATCGTAGTTTCAAAAGAATTGTTATTTAATCATTGAAATATAAGAAAATTCATGTATTTTAATAATAACTTCACAAATTCCATAAATCGTAACTTCATGCTTAATACAAAAATCATAATACTTAGTACTACTTGTACTTATAATATACTTATTTTACTTAATATTACTACATTACATACATACATTACATATACGTAGCGTAGGTACAGTTCCTTACATTTTAACGTGGGTTATTTTAAGCTACTCAGGTTTATTATATTATCAGCTTATAAACGAAGCGTTTTGCGTTGATACGTTGTATACAGTTATCTGTGGACTGATAAAATCCGCGTCATATCCTACTTTTTGACTAGAACTGTCGCTTAAACCATCTTTATTACTGGTATCTTCATCATTTATATGCACTTCTTCATCTTTTAATAACGATTTGTTGGATTGCAAGGAGTTTCTCGAAGTAGTACCAGGTATTGATTTTCGTTTTGAATTATTTTCTTCATTATCCTCTATTATATCAAATATGCCTTCTACACTCTTAAATATTTCATCTTCACTAAAATTATCGTGCGATTTTGCAGTAATATATGAATCTATGCTATCCTTACTATTATAATGCGAATCTTCAATAACTGTTGAACCATATGCCACATTATACGCCACTGCTTTAGCGTCCCTTGAATCACTCGCTAAAGAAGTAAAGTTAGTCCGTGATGAGCTGGGTTCTATAAATGGAGCTTGTTCAGGTTCATTACTAATATGGGCATTTTTACTTATTATCAGCGAAGAGCTAACTTGTGCCTTAGTCTTCTTCTTTATACGTAATTTATTGAGCCACATGCCTCTAGTTTTAGTATTAATTATTATGAAAAATACAAATAAAACAAATCCTTGATAACTTGTTGTTAGTGTGAATAGATATGCAGCAACAATATTGTAGGCAAACAAACCGAAAACCCAAGGTAATCCAAATAGAAATACTAGTAAACAACTCACAGATGCACGTCGAAGCGTTTCGCTTGAATCGCCATGTTTTTGTATCTTTTTTGTTCCAAATACAGAGTGAAGTATCAAAGCAAAAAGGATCCAATTGGATATCACTACTATAGCGATTGGAGCGAAGACTGTCAACCACAGAGCTAATCCTGATGGGTAACAAAATGCTCCTGTAGGTGTATGTTCTTCAAATCTTTGTGTATAAGACTGTGGCGCCACAATTACAAGTATAACAACTATGATTAAAGGGAACAACCACGAGAAAGCTGAAGCTTTCAACAATCTTCGTCTAGGGTCCGTCGCGAATATCAAAACTAATTTTCTATAAGAAATAATAGCCGCTACTAACATCCAACAAAACGATGCTAAAACAGCATAATGCAAAATAATTCCCACTGTCATACAAATCGGGGTGTAATCTTCGAATTTAGAGAAGACAATAATAAGAAAACTGATAACGTTTATCAACAGGGCTACAGTTAATTGTATCCAGATCTTGTTATTAAAATCGCTTCTCCACGAACGAAACATAATAGCGGTAAGAACAATCATTATCAGCCCGAACAGTGACGAGAAACAACCTATTAGGGAAAGTATTTCTAAAGTAGTTTCATTTTCTTCTGAAAAAACTTCTTTCGGGATGAGGACTTCAGCAAAGTGGGTGAGATGTGTACAGCGACAGGTATCCAGCAAGCCGGTTGGGGACTTGATGAAGGTGCAGCCCTCTTGTGACCAGTAGCCAGTGTCGTTCTCAGCGAAGTGCCAGTAGGCACAAGTGCGGGACATGTTACGGGCCGGTTTGTATATTGATGGTTTCAAATGGATGTCTATCACCTGAAAATTATAATTTGAATAATTACTAAGTGAGATTTAGATGTCTGTTAATGTTGGTGTATTTATTTCTTTATACATAGGAATTTATACTTCGTTCAACTTTGTTGAGATGCTATGATACTCGTATATGATTACAGAATGAGTCATACTCTGATAGTGTTTACATTTCTCATTTGCCTTTTTTGTAGCCAAAATTTAAGAACCAGATCCAGATATTAGGCTCCAGTATCCTTAACATTCCGGTTTAAGTGGGGCATTTTACAACCTAAATAAAAATAACATAACATAAAAACTTTATATGTGACTGAAACAACTTCATAGCTCTTACCTCTCCATCTGCCATCTGCGTGAAATTTTCCACGCTGACACTGATAATCTTGCTATTGACGACATATTGCTCGCGATCATGCCGTACAAACGCGCGATCTGAGCGGAACACCACGAAGCTGATGCGACGGGAAGAATCCGCCAGCGATGCTGGAAGATTTACTGCTGCTTCGGTATCGTCGCCGGTGAGAGTGGTTGGATCCAGTTCATCTGAAAAATTGAGCAATTTAAAAGCGGTGTTAGTTTTTTGTAACAAAATACTTATTTTGATGAAGGCCTTTGTTTGTGTGGTAAGGTCCGGCGTCGACTGGTTCTTCGGCATAGTTATGTGTGATCCCGACGAATGGAAAATTAGCACTTTTTTTGCTTAAGTTACGTCAGGTTTTTGGAAACTATTAATAAAGTTCTAACTTCTATATATCTATTACTCCCTTGACCTAACCCAAATATTCATAGATTCGGAAGGCGAAATAAAAGTTGATTGATCTTTGTGTATCTTAATAGAAATAAAAATATTTTTATTCGTAAAAACAAACCAGATAATGGGGTTCGCCGGTCGAAATGTTCAGCAGATGGCGCCAGCATAGCTTGCCTTGTCAATCCCTAGAATTGTGTCAAATTTTTGTTTTTTTAATGCCCTGGATGCCAGCCCTTTAAGCCAAATCTCATAGAAAAAGGGGCTAGCTATGATGGCGCCATCTCTGCAAACCTTTGACAGCTGCTAACCCCATTAACATATAACAATGTTGTTGGCGACTTCCAGCGCTGATCTTCCGATGAGACCATCAAGTAAGAAAAATCACGGCAGGCAACTGGCAAAATATTATTTTCTTCCCAAACAAGACGCTATATGCACCGTGTGGCGTCAACCTGGGCAGACCGCCCGAGAAGACCAAGGCAATGATTTTAGGCTAGAAAATAATGGTAAAATGCAGTACCCCGTAGAACTTGAAACCCTTCATCAGTGAAACTATCGGCTATCCTGAGCCCTCGAACAGGCTGCTCAGGCGCAGAATCAGCCATAACCACTGCCACGTTATGGCGCGCCGTCGCAACGACCGCCGAGCCGTTGAGGTCAGCGCGTGCGCCGAGGGAGTCGAGGGCGGTTAGCACGGTGCAGGGGAATTCTAGAGATGTGTCGTTTGTTGCTAGAAGATTGTCCATCTGGAAAGTCAATTTCAAGGATTAACTTTAGGCCAAAACGTAAGCCTAATTTTTTACCTACCTAAAAGTCAGAACTGGGCGCTGATTTAGATCCAGTCTTTTGTGCGTTTTTTAAATATTTTTTATGAGAAAAGCCTTTGACTTTCTTCGCAGAGACGTACTTATATCCCCATAATCCTTTATCTCAATAAAGAACAAAAATATTTCATCCGAAAGTTCTAAGAAATTTATTAGTGTTTATATTCTACATCTTCTAATTATCTTTTAAAAACCAACATATAAAGATTCTTTGAATTTTTGGGTGGTTGTTTTTAAAGGAATCTCTATTTATTAACAGAGATTCCTTTAAACACTACCATACTTAATATTGTCTTCGGTTACCGCGATAGTTACTCATGAAATAAAACTATGAAAACGGATTATATCGCGTATATTGAATTTCACCCGTTGACCACGAACGCTGTAAAGAGTTCGAAACGTCGGGATGTATTATAAATTCAATATACGCGATATAATCCGTTTTCATAGTTTTATTTCACTACCATACTTATTAGTCCGTGCGTGCTGTGTAAACGCAACATTCAATGGGAAAATTATCAATTAATTATAGGTACCTGATCAAAAGCATCCGACACATCCTTCATGGTCACAACGGCAGACTCATTGCTCAATAGTTTGTCCAGGCCCTCGATCATTTCACTCAATTCCTCTTCTGGCTAAAAATAATACAAACACTAATTAATATATAGTTTGGTCAAATGGTCAGGGACTGTCTCATTTCAAACATAGACAGAGAGAATTATATTGTCTTTTTCTGGGTAGCTAGTACTAGCACCCAAAAAATAGAGATGATTATATCTAGTTTTTTTTGTTATTATTTACTGACAAATGGGGTTCCATAAAAAGCTGTACGCGAAGATAAAAATTCCCGACGAAGACATAAAACTTCTTATTACTTACATGTTTCTTATTGATTGATTACTTACCGTTCTAGGTGTATCTGGTGGTTTAATCGCTGAATCATTCAGGTAGTCTTCATTAGTGCTTCCTCCCTTCTCGCCTGTATCGTTTACGTCATTTATCACATCATCAGCGATATCATCCTCACAGTCAGTGCAAATATCCACAGGGTCGACTGATCCATTCGCATCCTACTTAAAAAAGATTAATCAAAAGTTGATGGTGGACTATCTTTATGAAGAACAATATATAATTGAGTATTTATTTTAATTTTTATTTATTTTTATTTTATTTATTTGGAGATCCAACAGCTGTGACATTAACATAAAAATTATAGTTGATACAGGAAGCCAATTATAGGAACTCACAGGTAGTGACATGATACAAACTAGTAGGTACTATACTAAGGTTGCGCACTATCGCAGCCACATATGTAAACAGAGCGTATACAAATGATAACTAATAAGGGAGTAACTAAAATACAAATTAACTTAGCAATGAAGACAAAAGTCAAAAAAAAAACAAAAAAAAAGAGAGAGTAATAAAGTAACTAGTAAATAGGCATTCAAGAAGGCGACAACACGCTCACTCCAAAGACTCAAAATATCTCTGCACTAGATTACGTCTCACGCTAGGAATTCTACAGTTGAATATATCTACATCAAATTCTTTAGACAACTCATTTAGGTTACGAGTTACGACTGTATTTCTCAACTACGTAAAAATGTATAGTTACACCAAGAAAAGTTTACAATGATTTTGATAGCATAGCATACGCAGTGCAAGTGTTATTTATACGTCTTAATTTCATAGAAGTTTGACGTTTAAAATAACACTTGCACTGCGTGTGCTATCAAAATCGTTGCAGACTTGTTTTGGTCTAAATATATTTAATAAATGCCACCCTTCATTAACCAATACCTTGTCTACCGATCAAATCACCAAAATAAAGTGCTATAATAATATAATGTGTAATTGTAATGAACTTTTAATAGGCCCCTAAACACGATCTAATGTCGGCTATTAGCATTATCAGTAATAGTGTCCGTTTAAGTACTATTCAGTGCATATAGAGAATTGATCATACAAAAATTGGAATCAAGTAGAATCACAAATATTTGTTAAATAGACGAAGAACTATAAAAAACTTCAAAGAACTTTAGGGGGCGCCATAGCCTTCAGTAAGAAGTGCATTTGGAAAATTTTAACCTATGCCGCTGTGGCCCGGTGGCCGAATGGGACAGATACCTGCCGCGATAGCAGAGGACGCTGGTTCGATTCTAGCCTGGGGCACTGGAGGCCTTAGCCACTTTTTCTTAATATATGACATTTATTTCAGTTTATAATTTTAAAAAACACTACAAATAATGGACAAACAGAAAATATAGTACAATTTTTGAGTTATTCCTGTTCAGAATCAGGAGGACACGAGTGTAAAAAAATACAGTTTTTTAGGGTTCCGTACCGAAAGGGTAAAACGGGACCCTATTACTAAGACTCCGCTGTCTGTCTGTCTGTCCGACTGTCACCAGGCAATTTTCACAGATGCTGTATTTCTGTTGCCGCTATAACAACAAATACTAAAAACAGAATAAAATAAATATTTAAGTGGGGCTTCCATACAACAAACGTGATTGTTTTGCTGTTTTTGCGTAATGGTACGGAACCCTTCGTACGCGAGTCCGACTCGCACTTGGCCGGTTTTTTTAAACTATCAGCTATTGGGTTATTTGGTGTTATATCGGCAACAGAAATACATCATCTGTGAAAATTTCAACTTTCTAGCTATCACGGTTCATGAGATACAGCCTGGTGACAGACGAACAGACAGACAGACAGCGGAGTCTTAGTAATGGGGTCCCGTTTTTATCCTTTGGGTACGGAACCCTAAAAAATGGTACACATTTTCTTGAAAACTCCTAATAAGAAACTCACTTCTGTATCCCTTGGTGTTGTATATTCCGTATCGACTTCTCCATCTACTTCAGGCCTTATTGTAAACATATCTACTGTGTTGACAGTATCGTCAGAAGCGTCACCCTTTACAGGGTCTGGTGGCAGTGGTTTAAATGTCGGTGGTCCTCTCCATGGTGGCCGGTGGAGTCGGTATCTATCGTCGGCTTCTACACTTAGTACAGCTGCTATGATATGTAAGATAACTATGGGAGTGTTAAGTTGGTGGAATTTGTAAGTTCTGTTTCTTTTTGGCTGATAAGAATAGTGCATTGTGACCGAATAGAACTATTTTCCTGGTCAGTATCTGAAATTGTAAAATATGATTGTATGTCAAACTCATTCAATATAAGAAACTTCACTAGTCTGTGCGGAAAGAAAAGTGGTGGAGTAAAAATAGAGCAGGCTCCAATGAGATGTTCGAAAAAGTCGCCGTGGGCGAGCGGCCTTATGATATAAATGTGACATATCCAATACGAAGAGGCATAATATGTCCACACATATAGTTCTAGCTACCCTCATTCACTTAAGGCGGTTCCCTGAGCCAGAAGGCGAAAAATCTCCTTATATGATCATGTTTTTCTAAGAGGCGTTGATATTCGTAGACGTGGAAAAAATATATGTAGTTGTTGACTATATTAGCTTTAATAACATAGCTTCTGATACACAAATTATGACACTTCGCTCGATACAATTAATTCCCAAAGTAACCTCTAACTCTGGACTTTTAATCAAACTTTACTCGGTTATTTATTATGTGATACTATAAACAAAAAAAGAAGAAAAAACAATCTTAACTTAAATAGTAATTTCATAGCTTTCGAATTTCGATATTGTAAGGTAACGTTTTTAAAATAAATAAAAATCGACAAAATTCGATCAAAATTGACACGCATGATCTTTCCCGTTCTTTCTTGTGACAGTGACAGCGGCAAACCGATGGAACGGCCTTAAGAGACTCAAGACGAAAGTTATGCGCGCGAGTGACCAACGATATACAGGGTGGACACAAATGATGAGCTTGAGTGACTAGGACGTGACTCATAAACATATTTCTATGCAAAGTTAATGACACTTCGTGACGATATAAGTCATAAAACTATACAATTACAGATGGGGCAAATGAGACCGTATATGCGAGGCAGATTGCAAAGATTACTTAAACCAGGCACGACTCAATGTCCCAGGTATATTTTATTTTATTTTCTTTATTGGGGAAAAACAGATACAGGCCAATAAGATTTACAGGCAAAATTATAGAAGTACATATAGCTTACATCCTAAGACAATTCCCACTAGGAGGACAGACAGAACACACACACACACAACACAGACAGATAGAAGTTTTATGTCAGGGCTATAACCGCGAAAATCGAAGTTCGCAAATTGCGGGCATTCTTCTCTGTCAAAAGATCCCCGCAATTTCGCGGTAGCCCCGCTGCATTGTGATCGGAACTAAATACACAGACATACACTTTACTTACACTAAAACTTAACAACATATACGTACGTCATAGATAACAGACAATTATAAGACGGGAGTCGCGACAATGAGCGTCTTAGTCAAGAATATGACGATTATGGTATGGTGACACTCCTCGTTCTGTTACTTCAAAGTGTGCAGAGTTAGCTTGGTCCATCATAACAACGGATTTATACAAACTTATCAGTGACCGATCAACTGAAGTGGATAATTCGATCCATTAGTGTATCTTGTTATCTACTCGCTTATTCCCGACATTAACATACTTTGAATATTTATTGGGATAATAAAATGCATTACCAATATGATATTATCCTGTCGTAGTCCATGAAAGGGGAAAACCAGTTAATTCAATACGTATAAAAAATTATAAGTTTCATTAAAAATCACATAAATTAATTAATATATGAAGTGGGATAAATATGCTACTAAGAAGTTATTTAATGTTAGTATACTTATTTTAGTATAAGAAACGGTTGGACTAAAGCAAAGGGGGTGCCGACACTTAGAAAATTTTTCATCGGAGTAATGTTATTATGACACCTATTTTTTATTAGGTATGTTATCGTAGAGAATACGCTAAAATAAGCAGGTTTTGTAGGAAAAACTTCTCTAAAATCAAAAATGGCCGAGATATTTGACCCGCAAGTTGAAACCACTACTTGACAAATTAAAATCAATCATTTGGAACAGTAAATTTAAGCAACAGAGACAAGATAGGTGCGACGACGAGCGAAGCGAGGAGGAGTGTGTTAGGTTGACCGCGATGATCGCGATCAAACAGAGCGCGAAGCCGAGCGAGCGAAGCGAGCGTGCCGCGGCAGCGGCCGGCGAACGCCAGAACAGACAAGTTATTGTACCTACTAAAAAAATTCTAAGTCTTTTTTTTGCACCCCCTTTGCTTTAGGCCAACCTAAGAAACGATTAATGTTTAGATATATTGACTTTTATGCCATCAGTCAGCAGACAAATAAAAACCCTGACAAGTTAAAAAAGTAAATATTACAGGACATTCACCTTGTCTAGGCACCCTATCCAGCGTGCCTAGCCAAGATGCGTAGCGAACGATACGGTAATCTCGCTCTATCACTCTTCCATATTAGTGCGACGGAGACAGTTACGTTTCGTTCGCTACTGAGTGTAAACAATTGGCATTTCGGCTAGGCACCCAGTTAATGTTTTTCACTGAAACCCATTTACTTCTTATAAAATTTTCTCTTTTTGAAAGTTGGTCAAAAATGGTATTATTCACTCGAATTTACAGATATTCAATATATCAAAATGGACTCAATGGAACAACAGAAATAAAAATAAAATCACATATCCATCAACATGCTAAAATCATAAACTTGGCTTGACCATAGACGGTTATAAAAACTACGCCAGTAGTTCGGCGTTAATTAAAAAGAAAATAACACTTACAATTGTTAAGATTCCATTGTTATATTACAAAAAACACAACATAGAATTACAATAAAAAAATATTTTATAGCAGTCTTCTCGTACACGTGCACAATACACCAAATACAACTTAATAGTAAAATCCTTTCATACACATTAACTATCTCATCCTTTACGCTAAGTCTGACGCATAACTCTTTCAAATACCGACAATTCGAATGACATTTACGAAACAAGATGCAATACCTATGACATCACACCTGGTGAATTAAATTAAATCGCTTAAGTAATTATTATGCTATTAACAGAATAAATAACTGTTATGAACTAAATACTTACCGTGAATCATTTGTTCTTCGCACACCCACTTTTTGCTATCACCTTCGAACACTGTCAGTTATCTGGTCTTATCTTATTCGTAGACTCGACATAATCAGCTCGTACTGCTCGTTAGGGTTCACTTAAAATTAACAACGGAACTTTATAAAAAAAAATATTATGTACGACGTTAAGGCTACATTTTTTTTATACTACGTCGGTGGCAAACAAGCATACGGCCCGCCTGATGTTAAGCAGTCTCCGTAGCCTATGTACGCCTGCAACTCCAAAGGAGTTACATGCTCGTTGCCGACCCTAACACTCCTGTCCCTCGTTGAGCTCTGGCAACCTTACTCACCGGCAGGAACACAACACTATGAGTAGGGTCTAGTGTTATTGGGCTGCGGTTTTCTGTAAGGTGGAGGTACTTCCCCAGTTGGGCTCTGCTCTAGATCTGGAATGAGATCCGCTGTCCTGTGCCCTACCACACAAATAATCACATACTATATAGGTATATTTATAAACACGCGATAGAGTTCAAAGTTTTTTAACTCAAGTAGGCCTACTATCGAATTTTCAGATCGTATAAATTTTATAACACTAAACTCTGACGTTTTGTACACATGTTTAATGTCATTCCCGGGTCTAATGCGATTAAATTTGAAAAATCAGATAAAATAATGTAATTTAATCGCGTAACACCCGGTATTGACATTAATTACGTATAAATTTTTAACGATATTTGCAAGTACGAGTAGGTTTTTAAATTACATTTAATCATATATTGCAATTACTTTTTTAAACTCTATCATTTTGATGCCCCAAATCGAAGTTCAGATATTTTATTGCTATATAGGTCTGTTTCTACATTTTTTTGGTCGAAAAATTTCTATTTTGTTTTTTTTTTAATTTTTCATATTTCAAATATTATCTCGGTCATTTTTGATTTTAGAGAAAAAGTTTTTTCTATAAAACATGCTTATTTTAGCGTCTTCTATACGATAGCATCATAAAAAATAGGGGTCATAATGACAACAACACCCATCGAACTTTTTCTGTGCTAAAAATCGGCTCAACTTTCAGGTCCAACATCTCGGCCATTTTTGATTTTAGAGAAAAAGTTTTTTCTACAAAACATGCTTATTTTAGCGTTTCGAATGAAATTTTTCTAAGTGTTTTATGATTCCTGTATAATTTTCAAATTTGTATAAGTCCTTATATTGCGCCCCCTTTGCTTTAGGCGGACCCGAGAAGATCTTGGGGTCGTGGATGAGGTGAGTTAAATGACACTCAATAGTCTAATACATGCACGTATAATAACTTGGTGATACAGAGGTGGTATAATATCACGGTAAGCGGACGGGCTCGACCGTCTGTCGCAAGATTGTTGAGAGAAATGGCCGTTGGCGGACTTGGCGGCCCCGCTGCCCCGCGCCCCGCACCATGCATTGCGTCGGCGACGGCTCCCGAAGATGCCCGAACAAAAACGAGGCGTTAACAGGTACTATATAGTAGGTAGAATTTAACAAATAAAACACTATTACAGTAAACGGTACAACTTTATTCCAATTACAACATTAAATGCCTCGATTCTTACACCTAACCTTTAAATAAGTTTATAGTTTAAATTAATATTTCTGTATATTCTAATAGTTTGTTCTGTCTGTACAATCCATTTCTCTTACATTTAAAAGTTTAAAACTAATGTTTACAAAAATGTGTATTTACAAGAAACTTTTCCCCTTAGTGTTGATGAAAATACTGAATTAGGTAATTGCATTTAATACCTAACAACTATACGAAATCTAATTATAAATAGTTTAATATTTGGTAACTCTTTGCTGTTAATGAAGAAATGTATGTAAAACAAGTGAAAGTTACAAAAATGAAACAGCTAAAACCATTTTCAGACTAGATAAAGACTTATGAAATGTTTCTACATACATACAATACATACATCCAAACTATTATGGTTAAGAAAGGATGTCTCGTCGTACGTGAATGGAATCACGCGCGTGTCACATTTTATGATAATTTTTAAATTTAAGAAAATCCGGGTAACACGGCCGTTACTACCGAAATACGAACTCGCAACCTGTCCAGTCGCTCTTGGACTCTTGGCAGTCTCTTTGAAAAATTCACCGCGGTCGAGAAACTTACACAAAAGCCCTTGTTAATAACGACAGGACCCGTGTTCCATACGGTCGCGACTCGCGACTGCTGCGAGTTCGAAATTGATGTAGGAGGTCTTTGCTTCAATTGTCGCTTTATTGAAAAACTGGTTTTGTTAACAGATGGCCCTGTTTAATAGAACATTAACCTTGTATTTTAGTTGGCTAATGCTTTCAATCACACTTCCTTAAGGCGAACGACTTAAAGTCAAAGAAATAAGACTAATACTGAAGTTACTTACAATCTAGAATTTACACGAATACAAGTCGATCGAGTTAATTTTTCGAGACGATATATCTTATAGTTAACTTTCAAATGAAAAAGTTACCAACAGAAATTTTTGGATAGGTAAGCAGAGGTAGGACACGAACTGGCAAGGACCTCTAAAGATAACATCTGTGAACTTTTTGATTTCTCATCTCTGTCAAGAAAACCTGGATTCATCAGGAGAAGAGAGAGACCTAGGCTTGGAGGCGTTAGCTTCAATAGTGGCAGGAGTAGACCGTCCTTTCCTCCAATCCGAGGCAGAGTTCTGGCTCTTATTATTGGTATAAGTCGACGATGTGACTGGTATCTTCTGAGTCTGCTTAATTTTCAGCTTGTTCAACCACAAATCTCTAGTCTTTTTATTCCCCAACACGAAGAAAATAAAGAGAACGAAACCTTGAAAAGTCGCAGTCAACGTGAAAAGATACGCCGCGACAATGTTTGAAGCAAATAGACCGAAAATCCAGGGTAAACCAAATAGGAAGACCAAGAGACAGCTAACCGAAGCGCATCTTAAGGCTTCATTAGAATCGCCGTGTCTCTGGATCCTTCTAGAAGCAAACACGGAACGAACTATTAGAACAAATAGCGTCCAGTTTGCGAGTAACATGATAGCTATGGGTGCGTAGATTGTCAACCAAAGTCCAAGTCCGGATGGATAGCAGAAGCTTGAACTGGGAGACATCTCCTCAAACTGACCTGAATAGGCATGCGGACTAACGGCAAGAAGTATTCCTACTATAGCGCATGGAGTCCCCCAAGAAAATGCCGAAGCTCTCAACAACTTATGAGACGCATCCCTAGTAAAAACTAAAACCAGTCTCCTGTATGACAAAACAGCTGCCACAAGCATCCAGCAAAACGATGCTAAAACGGAATAATGTAACAAGACACCAACTAACAAACATGTAACGTCGTAGTGATCGAAATTAGCGAACACTACAACTAAGAAACAGACTATTAGAATGAAGATTGCAATGCAGAGTTGCAACCAAATCTTGTTACTGAAGTCTCTTCTCCAGGATCTGAATATAGCTGCTGTTATACCAACGCAAAGTAACCCAAAGATAGACAGAACACATCCTACGATGGAAAGGACTTCTAAAACCGCCTCGTTTCGCTCTGAGAAGACAGTCTTAGGTACCAGGACCTCAGCGAAGTGGGTGAGGTGATCGCAGCGACAGGTGTCCAGCTGGTCGGGTTCGGAGGCCGGGATGAAAGTGCAGCCATCTTGTGACCAGTAGCCGGAGTTGTCGTCTAGGAAGTGCCAGTAGGCGCAGCTGCGGGTTTGGTTACGTTCAAGGTCGCCTACTAATGGTCGAAGATGAATATCTATTACCTGAAAAGAGAATTGGAAACTATTAAGTTTTTTGTATTGTAGTGACTATGACCAATTGTGTAATAATTATAAAATAAAATAAATGTACTTCTTTCATTGAATATTTAAGTGTAAGAGCAAAAAAAGTGTATTTAAGAATACTTAAACCAAAACAAGACAGCTGAAGAGATAAAGTAAGGAAGCTTACTTCCTTACAAAAGAACACAAAACACAAAAAACAGTGTGGTCAGAATAAGAGGGAAAGCAGGGAGAAGAAAATGAGAAACACAAAGCGAAGTTGTAAAAGAAGAAGATATCGAAGACAGAGAGTTAAAAAAGAAAGATGACAACTTGATGAAAAAATTGTTGTAAGAGTGGAAAATAAATAAAATAAAACTTACTTCCCCATCATCAAACTGGGTGAGGTCTTCAATCTTGATGCTAAGGACTCTGCTGTTGACAGAATAGAGCCCATGGCTAGACATGAAGGCGCGATCATTTCGGAACACGACGAAGGTGATGCGACGAGATGAATTGACGACTGATTCTGGAAGGTGAACGACTGCCTCGCTCTCATCGACGTATAGGTGGGTGGAGTTAACTTCTTCTGTAATTTGGAAAAACACAAAGGTGAGCTAGTTCCAATACTAGAATCTGCTTGTAGCATGCTTATAGAGTTAAACCAAGACAAGTTTGCAACGATTTTGATAGCACACGCAGTGCAAGTGTTATTTTAACTTCACTTCACTCTTTTCTTTGTGGCTACCGCGCAGTTAAGCGCAATTCTGCCAAAAACGAGTATCGAGCTTGTTGTTGCGAGTATGGCTGACATGAGGGTATATCATAAATAATCGGATCGAGAGATGACATTAAAATGTGTAATACCTGGAAGAAAAAAGACGGACACAATATAACGTCAACCACCACCAATTTTGAACCATTTGTTCCAAAAATGAGACATTAAAAGCACATAAAGGATTAATAGCACATAATATATTTATAGTTTTATGTTGTTTTTAGTCATGAATTTGCTTAGGGCACATAATTTTTTTGTTATCAGTTAGATATAAAAGTGAGGCCATATTAGTGGGTAACGGTATGTTAAGTCTTGGCAGAGAAGAAAACAGGTGCAGGTGCAAGTGGTTGTGCAGCAATCTTCAGTCCCTTTACTGGATTCGTAGGCATACTTAGGTCATAAGCATGGCGATGTTGCTAGCAAAGCTTCGTAAAGAGCTTACCGGAAATAATCTCAAAGGCATCAGCAGAGAACACCTTATCCGCAGAACCCTGGGCAGCAATCCTGAGTCCTTTCACCGGACTCTCTGGACTCGAGTCAGCCATAAGCATGGCTATGTTGTTGGCGACGGCCTGCGCTTGATGGGAACCATTCAGGTCGACTCTGGCGGCCAGTGCGTCGACTAGGTGAAGCAGTTCACCGGGGATCTCTAATTCATCTTCTATATCCAGGAGTGCATCCACCTGAAATATAAAGATACTTTAATATAAAGTTTTTAATCGGAGGGCTAACAGCTTTGATCCCAATTACAAGAAGATTGTGGGCTCTGTACAAATCAGTATACAGTAAAACGAAAAGCATATAACCCGCGTATGTTTAGATAAGAAATATGAGACATAAAAATGGAGGGGAGGGAGGGAAACGATAACTTCTCGGCGTGTTTCTACTTCTATTTATTCTTATAAACCTGAAAGCTATATGCCTGTCAAGTATCGTGGTTTCTGCCGGATGGGACCATACCTCCATACTAAATCGAGCTAAGGAGCCGCACTAATTGAATAGAATAGAATCATTTATTGCATTTATTGAAATTGAAGTTACCTGATCAACTGCGTCGGTGGCTGTGTCCATCATAATGGGAATGGTGTTATTATTGACTATTGCTTCCAAATCGTGCAACACTTGCTGTAGCTGTTCTTCCTGAAAATCGTATAGAAAACATTTTAACATTAGAAATGCGGATTGTATCTTATTCAAATTACAATTGAAAATAATCTTAATGTTTAAAGACGATACTTAAGGCGCTTAAGGAACCGTTTGCAAAACGTCACGCGCCAACGCGCGTCCTCTCGCATAAAACATCCCTCCTTCGAGAGTCCTTTCCCAATCCCTTCTCTAAAAGCGAAATGGAGGTCTTACTTAATAGAAGTCATACATAATCGCAATTGGACTTTTTCGAGTATGTCGTTATTGACTCTAAGTACCCTAAACAAAATAGTTGATAAGACATTAGAATCAATAAGCAGGGATAAAGTAAAATTTTATAAGCTTTGCGGAGCGATAAAGTTATGTTTCACATGCAATTTGATCATGCAAAACAGTTGAATGAAGTATGTCAACCAAATGTTAACAGCCCATGTGTAAAAAAATGAAAAGTCATTCCAATACGTGTCCATAAATTATGGTTGAAATAATAAAATCAATTCACCACGACTGACATGAATGAAAAGTAGGAAACGATGAAGTAGGTGAATTAACGTACAGATAACCTAATCTATCTTAGGTACAGTCACGTGTAATAATATGTTGCACAACGAAAACCGCGAAAATATCTGACTCGATCTTATTTGTAGAGACACAAGAGCGTGTCACATATTATTTGGGCCATTTTCTATGAAAAGGGACCTTATTCTCGATGGCGCTTACGCCGCACAGCTTCGCGCGGCATTGTATTTATATCGAAGCATCGTTAATAATGGCGAAAGCGCCATCGACAATAAGGTCCCGTTTTATAGAAAATACCACATTTTTGCGGCCTTCGAAGAGTAACATATTATTGCAGGTGACTGTACAAATCTGGATAGTGTTATTGTTATTATAATGGGCCTTATTTTATTGCCTTAAAAAAACTGTATTGTCAGCTCCGTTATTTTGTAGATTCATTACCGTAAACTGGGCTTTAATTTTGAATTTTGAATCGCGGGGAAACATTGATTATGATTAGGTATACATTTTTAGGGTTCCGTACCCAAAGGGTAAAAACGGGACCCTATTACTAAAACTCCGCTGTCCATCTGTTCGTCTGTCTGTCTATCCGTCTATCTGTCACCAGGCTGAATCTCATGAACCGTGATGATAGATAGACAGTTGAAATTTTCACAGATGATGTATTTCTATTGCCGCTATAACAACAAATACTTATTAAAAACAGAATAAAATAAATATTTAAGTATCCCATACAACAAACGTGATTTTTTTGGCGTTTTTTGCATAATGGTATGGAACCCTTCGTGCGCGAGTCCGACTCGTACTTGGCCGGTTTTTTGAGAAATATTAGGAACTTTAGTTTTAATGAAAGCTCATTTATTTTATAATGTAGTTGGCAACCTTAAAAGAAATACATGGTGAAAGAGTTCAGAGACCAATTCCTTATAGATAGTTTTAAAATTGATGATCAATGTTTCCCAGCAATTAAAAGCAACCCAGTTTACCGGTACCGTATTTATATGTTGAATCTTTAGACCAAACTTTCTTAGTACATCTAGCAGATGTTTCTCCTTTCCTTCCTTTCTCTTACCGGTGGTCTAGGCCGTCCTGTACTAGGCGGTGCAGGAACAGGCGGTTCAGTTGTAGTGGGGGGTGGTCGTGGGAATGTTGGAAGAACAGGGTTGGCCGTAGACACCTCTTCCGTAGTAGTCACTTCTTCATTACCAGTCACTTCATTGCTATATGATTTGTTGACCGTGGTTAGTGTGGGTTCCGTGGTTGTGATTTCTTCGGTACAGGGGGTGCTTTCAGTGGATTCGAAACTGTCGTCCTGATTTCTCTCCATGCCATCGTTAAGCTATAATATTTTGGTTATTGTTAGTGGGCATGATAGGTAATGGTAGACTTATAATAAAACTGGAGTGTTTTAGAAACAATAGACCTTAAAGCGATATTTTATAGACATAGTATAATCCGATGAAATACATGTGCATACACAAAAGTATTAAAACAAAACAAAAGTATTGGGTTGTATTTAATAAGGCCCAAATTAATTTTGTATTAAGCAGAACCGTCTGCTAACGATGCCATAAAGTTTAGAAATAAATTAAAAGTGGAAAAATTCACTGTCTCGAGCAAGGCTCGAACTTGCGAGCCTGTGGATCACTAGCCCGTCGCTCTGCCAACTAAGCCACCGAGACCTAACTCGAGGACAGATAATATTTCCATTACACTGATTTAAACTTTCACGATTTTTACTCATTATTATTTACAACGACGGGACTTAATCGCGTAAAATAGTTTTAAATTTACCTCCGACGTTTCGAGGACGGCGTTGTCCCCGTGATCTCGGAGAAGACTGGCTAAAGTTGACATCAACATCTTCTAGGCGCGCGAGTTTTTCGAACTACCCGCACTTGGTCTTGTTTATTAACTTGAACGTTTTGCGCACTAGGGATGCTACCGGGTCGACACACAACACGTCGGAGGTAAATTTAAAACTATTTTACGCGATTAAGTCCCGTCGTTGTAAATAATAATATTTCCATTTTTGAAATTTGATAATTCTACGGTATGTTTCAATTTTTTTTTCTTCCTTTCGTTGTACACCCTTGTGACTATGAACTTTCTAAAACACTCCTGAAGTATTAAAAGACATTTAGTTAATAACATGTGTCTTGCATTGTAATGCTTTGGCAGTGAGTTTGCCATGCAAAGCAATATGGATAGAAGGCTAGCGAGCAGCCACCATCACAGCCAGAAGAGGGAGAGGGACTGGATGCAACTACCACACCGGTAGACCCAGACACGGCTCAGACCGGAAGTCCAACAACGCCAACTGCGGACTACGTCGCTAGGCGACGACATGCGATCAGCCCTCAGTTCGCCACCCCCTCATCCGGGGTGCAGGACACCGATTACGATACAGAGTAAATTAATAGTTTTAGGCTAAGGTCATTTGTAATAGTACTAAGGTACATTCTATCTATAAGGTGGAGGGATGCTAGATATGTATACATGTGTGCGTGCACGCCGCTGTATTTGTAACCTGTTTTGTATGCATGAGAATAAACGAGTGTTAAACTAGCTCGCTTGTTTGTTGGTCGTGCACCCTCCCGTAGCACCCCTAGCGCAGATATAACACGATAGATTTGTTATGGCAGTTTCATTTTTATTAGAGTTCCGTACCCAAAGGAAGGGAGGGGTTACGGGACCCTACTTAAGATTCCGCTGTCCGTCCGTACGTCCGTCCGTCCGTCTGTCACCAGGCTGTATATCTCATGAACCGTGATAGCTAGACAGTTGAAATTTTCACAGATGATGTATTTCTGTTGCCGCTATAATAACAAATACTAAAAACGAATAAAATAAATATTGAAGTGGGGCTCCCATACAACAAACGTGATTTTTATGCGTAATGGCACGGAACCCTTCGTGCGCGAGTACGACTCGCACTTGGCCGGTTTTCTAAACTGATTCGATTGAAATGGGGTTGGTAACTATCAAAGGTTTGCATTGATGGCACCAGGTTTTACCTGTCTCTAGTTTTGTTCTATCAGATTTGGCTTAAAGAGCTACCATCCAGCGAGTAATCAGGCACCGGCCTAGATAGAATGATACAACTGCCCTGCTAGTGACGGTCTCCGACAACATACAGCAGTTGTCAGCTTGGGTGATGACAAACTGAACGTCTTCCAAGTATGTTTGCAGCAGCCAATAGTAATCAAGCACCGGTCTAGATCGAAAGATACTCAAAACTGTAATATTCGTCCTGCTGGTGACAGTCTCTGACAACATATAGCAGTTGTCAGCTTGGGTGATGACAAACTGAACATCTTCCAAGTATGTTTGCGGCAGCTAATAGTAATCAAGCACCGGTCTAGAATGATACTCACACCTGTAGTAGTAGTTTTCGGCTCAGCCGTTGGCATGTCAACAGTAATATTAGTCGTCTGGTGACGGTCTCTGACGGCATAGAGCAGTTGTCGGCTTGGGTGATGACAAACTGAACGTCTTCCAGGTAGGTGTTTGCGAGTGCACTCGTCTAGAATGATACTCACAACTGTAGTACTAGTAGTTTTCGGCTCAGCCGTTGGCATGTCAACAGTAATATTAGTCGTCTGGTGACGGTCTCTGACGGCATAGAGCAGTTATCGGCTTGGGTGATGACAAACTGAACGTCTTCCAGGTAGGTGTTTGCGAGTGCACTCGTCTAGAATGATACTCACAACTGTAGTACTAGTAGTTTTCGGCTCAGCCGTCGGCATGTAAACAGTAATATTGGTCGTCCTGCTGGTGACGGTCTCTGGCGGCATGGAGCAGTTGTCAGCTTGGGTGATGACGAATGAGACGCCGGTGTTGAAGTCTCCTGTGCAGGTGTGGTTGCGACAGCCGGTGGTGATCACGGACTGGCCTGGAAAACGATAGATAGACAGTCAGGCAGGCAAGAAAATATATCTTTGGGTTTTGAAAACACAGAGCGAAATTAAGTGCATACAAAAACTATGACAATAAGAAATTATCTTTCAACTCACGAAACCTAAAATCACAAAAAAATTATGGTTTCAAACATTTTGACTGAACAGATGTCGGAGATGAGACGGAGAGCCTAAACATTTTGCGCGTTTTCGGGATTGGTCCCATGTCCCATGGTAAAAGTGGCTCAGCTTCACCTTTCAAAAACCTAAAAAGCTAAAAACCTAAGGATTAAAAAAACTCCCCGTATGTGCAATGGTTTATACAAGTCAATAGGTACATTACATAGGTAAAAATGATGATAATTTGTGGTGATATGTTAGATTTATAAGGCTCATCCGGTGTGTCCTAGCCCTAAGTTAGCTCCTAGTCATTAGTTAATTTGCATGTTAATTTGTTTTGTAATTGCACTAACATTATTTTTATTAGCTATGTAAGTTACTAACACATATGGGTGTATTAGGCCTGAAATAAATGTCAATTTAATTTAATTTAATTTAATTACATGATAGCCAGCCTAAGATATTCGCACAGTGATAAAAGACATTCATCATTGTTGATATTTTTTTCTTCTTTTGATAGTTTTTACATTACAAAATTGCCCTACTCTTATCGTAAGCGGCCAATGAAGAATTATGTGACCGAGCAACGGCGCACGTGAGTACTTGAGTAGAATGAGTAGTCGTTTGCGTATAAGTACTACTCAAGTACTCACACACTTTGATTTGCAATGAGTTCAAGGTCTAAAAGTAAACCATGATGATACACAGGTTTTCCATTTAAAAGTCAATATTTTTATGAGATCATAACATATAATTTGCGTGGTAATTTAACTGACTGCGGAATAAAAAGTGCCTGCCTAAAGATAATTAGAACAGCGAGAATGACAAAAGCAAAAAGTGTTGTAAAAAGGATATGAATGTTAATGTGCCTACAGTCATTAGACCTTAAATGGGAAACTAAAGTCACTGAAGATACCATCGTTAGTGGTATAGTTCGGATTAAGTTTTCTGGATACGATTATGTAAAGTTTAATTGCCCTTTCAACAGATATATTGATTAGACTTATATTGACCGGGATATAGACCGTGATTACCTTTTGTATTATTTGTGAGCTCCCGATATTTCGACGCAGTTACATGCATCATGTTCACGGGTGACTAGTGAAACTAACCGTGAATCATTCAAAACTCTAGATATATTGATGTAAGTATCAGAAGTACCTACCCTATTGTAGGCCCTCCTTTATACTTATATTTAGATTATCCAATGTTAAATGTGTGTACACAACGTTTAACGCTCTTATAAATCATAGTGGAAGCCGCTCGACACCAAATTCAAAGAAAAACCGCAAATCTATGTACAGGTTAGCCGTTTGGCACACGCATACTAGAGGTCAAAACAAAATTTTTGACCCGCAGTTCCTAAAAAAATTTCCCTTAGGAGGGGTACAGGAGTGCTGAAACATTATTTTTTTGTATCACTACCAATTGGGACCCGCCCCGGCTTCGCACAGGTCGTTCAGCTAATTTACATAAAACCTTTACAAATTATACATAAGAACCTTCCTCTTAAATCACTATCTATTAAAAAAATCGTATCAAAACCCGTTGCGTAGTTTTAAAGATCTAAGCATACATAGGGACAGACGTACAGCCAGCGGAAATATTTGTTTTAAGGATGACGCACGTTAGACCGGGGCGCGTCCGGGCCGGAGCTTCCGGCGCTTCGTTTTCTATGGAAGGCATCACGTGATCACCTGTCATGTCATAGAAAAGTAAGCGCCGGAAGCTCCGGCCCGGACACGGTCCGGACACGGCCCGGTCTAACGTGAGTCATCCTTTATACTATGTAGTGATTTATGTTCATTTAGCTTGAGAAAGATACCTAAACCATATTTTAAAACTAACACGGGACTTAATCGCGTACAAACTTACGTTTATTTATGGCCTGAGTTTGTACGCGTGAAAATCGTGTTAGTTTAAATCAGTATATACCTAAACAAATTAGATTTAAGCGCTGATCTCTCAACACTTAAGCCGTAGGTATAATAAATAGTAATCAAGATCTTGAGCGTTTAATTGACGACTAAACAAAACAAGTAATGAGCAAGACTACGTGCGCTTAAGGTGGCATTATGTTTCAGTTTGTCTCCTACTTATAAATATAGTATAGTATAGTTAAATATAGTAAATATAGTATAGTTATAATTTAAATAGTAGTGTGTCTACTTGAAATACACAAATTAAAATATTTTCATAGAAAATAATTTAATTTGTTCTTAGAGTGTCAGCTACTTCTTTGCACATATGTATTGGACGAACAAAATATGGTGCGACATGGGTTATATGAGAAGTTGCTTTTAAGCTAAATTTTATGTAATATTGTCTTCGGTTACCGCGATAGTTACTCATAAAATAAAACTAACTAAACTTGAAATACACAAATTAAAATATTTTCATAGAAAATAATTTAATTTGTTCTTAGAGTGTCAGCTACTTCTTTGCACATATGTATTGGACGAACAAAATATGGTGCGACATGGGTTATATGAGAAGTTGCTTTTAAGCTAAATTTTATGTAATATTGTCTTCGGTTACCGCGATAGTTACTCATAAAATAAAACTATTTAAACGGACTATATCGCGTATATTGAATTTAAAATACATCCCTAAATATAATGCTTATTTTTTTTTATATCTTACACAAATCCATAATTCGTAGGTTCACAATTCGATTCACCACTATGGTCGATCCTAAGATATAAAATATTCGTTTAGGGCGGTTCCCTGAGCCAGAAGGCGAAAAATCTCCTTATCTCATGTTTTTATCTTTAATAACATAGCTTCCGATACACGAATTATGACACTTCGCTCGATACAATTAATTCCCAAAGTAACCTCTAACTCGGACTTTTAATCAAACTTTAGTCAGTTATTTATTATGTGATACTATAAACAAAAAAAGAAGGAAAAACAATCTTAACTTAAATAGTAATTTCATAGCTTTCGAATTTCGATATTGTAGGGTAACGTTTTTAAAATAAATAAAAATCGACAAAATTCGATCAAAATTGACACTTGGCGCGCATATCTTTCCCGTTCTATCTTGCGAAATGTGACAGTGACAGCGGCAAACCGATGGAACGGCTAATGAATGTTCGGTGGTGTCGGTGATGTTGACGACTCTTTACTACTATTAACAGTCCCCGGCAAGCTCGGTTCTCCATACAAATGTAGTTACCTACGCTCTCATTTTAAAACGACTAGCTAGATTGTTCTGAAACTTTGTACTTAAAATAGGATAAGAATTGTAGCTCCAGTTACAAACTATTGTAATTGAAAAAAAAAACAGCGAATTTAAATTTATCATACGAAACTTGTTTATCACTGATTTAAACTTTCACGATTTTTACTCGAAGACTCTTCTCCGAGACCACGGGGACAACGCCGTCCTCGAAACGTCGGAGGTAAATTTAAAACTTATTTTACGCGATTAAGTCCCGACGTTGTAAATAATAATGAAACTTGTTTATGCTCTATTTCGTTTGTTTTATATACTAGAGCTATATAAACTAATTACGGACCTAGATATACCTCATGTTATTGTATGTGCAAAGTTTCATTATAATCCGACACGTAGTTTTAAAATGAGAACGAAACTCCGTTTGAATGGGAAAGTGAAATTCCGCCGAGATTGCCGGGGACTTAAGTCAATAGAAGCCATACTAAAAAAAGCATGGACTAATAACTAAGTAGAAAAAGGCGCGTAGGGTTACTGCCATCGTATTTAATTTGACAGCTACATAAGTAATTGGTCACAAATCATTAAGAAACAAGCCAATTGAAGTCTTATTGTTAAGAGTGGCCAATTACTGTGTAGTGGCCAATAGCAGTCACCCTAATTCAATATTTGTATGGGAGATGGAAGGGTATTTTTCAAATGTGCCGCCTTTTTCTACTGACATAATCGCACTACAAGCCTCAATCAGTTATTAATGGTTTATCTTAATCTGTCATTGTGACTTATGTAAGGAAGGGATAAAGGATGACTCACGTTAGAACGGGCCGTGTCCGGGCCGGAGCTTCCGGCGCTTACTTTTCTATGACATGACGATCACGTGATGCTTTCCATAGAAAACGAAGCGCCGGAAGCTCCGGCCCGGACACGGCCCGGTCTAACGTGAGTCATCCTTAAAACGTAAATTACCAAATTCAGCCTTGTAAAGTTTTATGAATAAGGGGGTAGGTAATATATATTTATCTTTAAATTCCATTTTCAAAATCATTCGTCTGAAATACCGCCATTTGCCTTAGAAGGGCAGTGGCCCCGTTGGTTCAGGCTCTTCTCTCACTCTCACTGAGCGTAAGCGTAAGCGAGACGGCTGTGCGTGCCCGGGACCGCGGATATAATGTTTTTGATTTTAATTTTTTAGTAAGTTTTAATTCTAATCTATGAGTAAAGTAATCGATGAGTTCGATCAAAAATAAAATTGCGCATTTTCAGAAAGGGCTATTCATAAATTATGTCATTTCCAATTGGGGGAGAGGGGGGGGGTCTGGACATCGGATGATGGTAGCATGACGTAGGAGGGGGAAGGGGGGTCATTCCCATATGACATCATCTCTCGCATCTTTAAAAAGTGCTTCAATGAGTAAAAAAAGGAAAGGAATTCGTGTTTCTATAAACTGTTAATGCTATAAAAAATTACCTACTAAACTAGAATCAATAATAAATTAAGTTATAATAAGCTAATGACATTGATCAAGCAGTTTTCATATTTTTAGCTTTTGTGCTAATATTTATTTTTAAGGTGAGTTATATCTATTTTCGCGATTTTTGCTATCGAGCGTGTCAAAAAATCAGGTTCATCAAGATTGCTAATTAATTCTTTTACAACCATATTGTGATCCAAAAAGAGCTATGATTTAAAAAAAAAAACTGCTGGCTGAACCTACTGCACCTTAAGAGTGATAAGCGGTAGGTAATATAATTTTGCTCCACATCTGACCCTTGGTGCTCTGAACTTGATACTTGGAACTCAATGAGATAATTTGGCGCAATTACCAAGTCCATGCAGCAAGATTATAATTAGATGAGTTATGTTGTTTTTAATTTATTGTAACAAATTGCTCATTTTCTATCTATTTAACTAGATTTAGTTGTAAATTTCAACATATGTCAACAACCGTATTCATATATTTACTACTCGTCGACTTTAATGGTTGAATTGAAACTTCGTATACCAAACTATAATCGCATACTTTTCACTATGGGCTCCCGACTCAACTATAACTCTTGTACCTTAATT